>NC_138075.1:198367337-198967337 GCF_964212035.1 Myotis nattereri
CCTCACTCTAAATATATTTTTATAAATTACACATGTGTTTGTTATTGGCAATCCTTTTACTAAATATCAACAAGACTTACTCGGTGTCTTATTTGAGGCAGATGCCCTGCCTTGAAGCTGCTGCCTCTGGAAGGCTAACCCCATGCATTCACCTTCTAGAACAGGAATGAAAAGCTCTAGCTTTCTCCAAGCCAAAACAAAGGAACTACAATAAAGCAAAGAAGTGCATCTGCTCCTCTATTAGAAGTGGGTGGGAAGAATATGATGCCCCAACATCAATTTTGTGAGTTGCAAGCAGCAGCTCTTTTTGGACAAGTCATTTCCTTGAAAACTTCCCAGGTGCCGCCTTTACCACCTTGGCTGCCGGCTTCTGGTCCATGCGCTATGAACATTTCCAAGATCAGAGGCTTTCTCTCTTTTCTCACATCCTTGGAATAATATTACTCAAGAATTTCTCTGGGGTATCCCAGAGGCCAGACCCCAAATTAGAACCAAGTTATGAAATGTTGCTGCCACTGTGCAAGCAACCTGCCTTTCCTGTGATAGGACTGCATGGTGGTGGCAATTGCTCCTGCAGATAAAACTCATTAGGTGACATCTCTATCAAAATTTCACACATTAACCAGCCTGATAGCATAGGGATAAAGATGGGACTGCCCCCCCCCCCCATCATTCATTCACTCATCTGAAAATATTTCCTGAATGCTTGCTGTGTGCTGGGCTCTCCTGCTAGAGCTGAACAAGGCAACGTGTCTCTCCCCCACACGAGAAATAAACTAGTAATTATACAATTATATAATTACAATGTGATGAGTACACAGACGTGCACTGCACAAGGAGAGCTGACCTGACCTACCCTGGGGGGTCGAAAGGAAACATAAGCTGGGATCAGAAGTGCACTAGGAGACCAGGGGGGAACGTGGTGCCCCTTGCAGTGCTGGATGGAGCAGGACGCCTTTAAGGAGTAAGAAGAAGCACTGAGAGCCATCGATAAGGGAGGGAGTGTGTGCAAAATGGAGATCAAAAGGAAACATGGGAGGCCCTGAACTGGATCCGCGTGCACACATTTTATTCTAAGAGCACTGGGTTTTAATCAGAAGGCGCCTCAATCATATTTGTCTTTTCTAAAAACCACCTCTAGGGGGGCCTTCCTGTCCCCTCTCCCAGGCGCACACACGTTTTCTGAAGGCTTCTTGCAGCCTCAGTCGAGGCACTGTCCCACGGTACTGCAGTTGTCTGTTTTCCTGTTTGGACTAACTGACACTCTATCTTCTTGGTGCAGCAGAAGGAGAACTGAGAGTTGCACCCTCCTCTGACGCTCCAAGAGACCACAGGAGCTTTAACTTTTTAATGCTCAGAGCCCACTGCTGAGACAAAGCTCAGCCATTTTTTACACTCTAGACGGATGACCCCAAACTTTAGCTGGTCCAGGAATCACCTGGAGGGCTTGTCAAAATGGACTGCTGGCTCCTGCTCCAGAATCTCCGATTTCACTAGCTCTGGGGTGCGGAGGGAGCGTGCATTTCTGATGAGTCCAAGGTGATGCTAGTGATGCGGCTGCTGCAGGCCCCACATGGATAACCAGGGACCCCCCCTCCCCACAAGACAGGCAGCTGCCAGAAGAAACCCATGGCATTAGTGCCTCAAAAAATATATTTTACCAGT
Organism: Myotis nattereri; assembly: GCF_964212035.1. Taxonomy (NCBI): domain Eukaryota; kingdom Metazoa; phylum Chordata; class Mammalia; order Chiroptera; family Vespertilionidae; genus Myotis; species Myotis nattereri. Next base: position 198,369,003 of record NC_138075.1, read on the forward strand.
ATCTGTGTCTTGGGAATCAAAGCAAACCTGCAAAAACAGCTTGTCTTGAGTGAACAAATCTGCCTGGCTTTTACACCTAGAAATCGGCCTCGCACTGGGTCCCCCTGACAAGCTTTGGCAGCCACTCGGGCACAGATTTCTCGAATCCCCAAGCTTTAGAAGTGGGAAATGTTGCAGAATTCACCAGTCACAGTGACGGGACTCTAGAAGAGTGACACTGGGTGGCAAAGACAACTTCTGCAGCACATCAGACCTCAATCTGGTACACTACATCTGAGCACCCAGAGCCCACGTCCACAGCCTGTGCTAATCCAGTGAGGGCCCGAGTCCCATGTGCAGTGGATGAGACAGAGAAAACAGCGCAGGCCTCTCCTATACCGTAATGCGCCTGCACACAGCCCCATCAAATACCTGGCATTCCTTGGTGAATAGTCCCATACCTTTCGCCAATTTCCTAAATTGCTAATCAGGTAAATGCAGCAACAGTTAATTCTGCATCCATTCCACATTTGAATAAACAAAATAAAAAATAATTAGACCAAAACAATCACATTGGTCTAAAAGCACACTAATGGACAAAATAAGCTTATTCAAATTTGTTGTAACATTCATTAGAACACTTGTTGGTCAATTTGCTTAATGAGTGTTCACTTTTCCCTTAATTTTTCGTGGGTGACATTCACTTAGAGCGATACATTAAGCCTGCTACCCTTCTGCAAAGAATTCCTAATTGACCAGCCCCATGTTTGAGATGATTTCTTCTCACTCAAGAAAGGCGAATGTCTTAAAATGATCTTGCTGTATTTTCCAGAATTAAAAAAAAAAGGCTTCCAATATGTCCATTGAGAAAGTTTTACTTCTTCCTTATATGGCTCTAGAACAGCCCGGGCAAACTATGGCGGCCGGATCCAGCCCATTTGAAATGAATAAAACTAAAAAAAAAAAAAAAAAAGACCGTACCCTTTTATGTAATGATATTTACTTTAAATTTATATTAGTTCACACAAACACTCCATCCATGCTTTTGTTCCAGCCCTCCGGTCCAGTTTAAGAACCCATTGTGGCCCTCGAGTCAAAAAGTTTGACCACCCCTGCTCTAGAATAATCGCTATCCCTTAAAAAAAAGGGGGGGGGGGGTGGAAAGAGACCTATCCTAAAATTGTAACCTTTTAGTATGTAATTTAAATCAATGGCCAATTGGAGGAAACTCAAGTTGGAGGAAGGAAATTTAGTATTTTTGGAAATCTAAATTAATATTATGTCAAACCCTGGCAGCACTTTTTTCAAATCACTATAATTACAGATATGCAAATTTTTCACTGGGGGGAAAAAGCTAAAAGGAAAAAGATGCACCTAATTAAGTAATGATTTTATCTTTAATAGATGGTATTAAAAATATAAATGAGGTTTAAAGCTTTCAAAGTAAAATAGTTCTAGTTTGAAGCTTTTAAACTATTATCTTTCAGAACACAAGGAATATCACACCAAACAAACAATGGCAAAAATCTGTCACTTTTTATACGTTTTCCTCAGTAACACTAGCTCAGATATAAGCTCCCTTGCATTCAGATGATTTCAACCTTTTGTCATTAATTAGCTTGGAAAGCTAATGCTGCATAGGCCACAATATTCAATTTCCATTTTCAGATAGTTATGACCACTGACTTTTCTCTCTACAACACATTTTTAATAACTATTTTGAAAGAAAATTATTTTTAAAGGCAACTACCAGTGATTTAATGTGTCAAGACTTTGCTACACTGCTCCCCATTTGATAGGCTCAGAGAATACTAAATTTTATGTTAAAAAGTCCATATAGATTTTGGCAAGATGGTAGTGGCAGCATAATTATTGAATCTCCCGAACCCAACCCCCACCCAACCTTAAAACACACAAATAGAGCAGAACCAAAAAGGACACGATCTACAAGATGAGGTGATAAGGTATTCCCATGAACCCTATGTATGAGGAGGTAGGGACATGCCACCAACAGCTTCAAGAATTGCCAGTGAGTACTCGCAGGAGAGCCCAGAGGGCCTGCTGAGAAGACCCACGTAAACTGGCACAGGACCTGGCAGGTTTCAGTTTCACTAGCGAGTGCAGAGGGGATCTTACCCATGTATGTCTAAGGTGCTGGAATGTGCTGGGGTAGGGGAGTTCTGATCCCTATGAACTAAAACTAGGACAGTTCCATACTGAGGAGAAGCTGCTGGGGATGAGTCTAAGATGAGCAAAATAGGGACAAAAGGGAAGGTTCAAGACGGGTTGGGGGTGGAGGTGGTGAAAATGGAAACAGAATAAGATCTTAGGATGTAGAAAAGTAGAATCCATCTTTTCTACCACTTTGTGAAAACAAGTGGGCACTCTAGAACTGTGAGGCTAGAAAAGCTATACTGGCCCTACTAAAAATATAGGAAAACTCACAGTAAACAGAATAGAATCACAGTTGAATTCCAAAGTGTTATTTAAAGAAAAAATAAGAAACAGAATGACATCCCTAGTATAGACAATAAAATCATGCCAGAAAGACACAAAACAAATGAAAACTATACCCTAACATTTGAAAATGAGCTAAAAGAAATTCAATGAATTTGGAAAGCTATAAAAGGACAGAGTAAATCAGAATTTCAAAAACTCAGAAATAAGTTGGAGAAGATAAATATATGAAAATGGAGGTAAATAATTAGAAAAAAAAAAGTCATCTTAGAAATGAATGTTAAATAAAAAGAAAACAAGAGCAAATAGCCCTAGCTGGTATGACTCAGTGGATAGAGCATCGGCCTGTGGACTGAAGGGTCCCAGGTCAATTCCAGTCAAGGGCACATGCCTAGGTTGTGGGCTCGACCCCCCAGTGGGAGATGTACAGGAGGCAGCCAATCAATGATTCTCTCTCATCATTGATGTTTCTCTTTCTCTCTCTCTCTCTCTCTCTCTCTCTCTCTCTCTCTCTCTCTCCCCCCTTCCTCTCTGAAATCAATAAAAATACATATTTTAAAAAAGAGCAAATAAAATAAATAGTGTCTTACAAGAACTACAAGATGTAAAGAGGGAAAAAAATTAAATTCAAACAAATTACGAAGACATTAAAAGGATTTGGAAAAGTGATTGATATAGAAGACAGGCAAAAAAGATCTAACATACACATAATGGGAGTTCCTAAAGTCAACAAAGAATAGCAAAAGCTATACTACAAGAAAACTTTACTAGAAAAGAACACTTGAAATTAGATATTAAACTGGCACATCATGTCACTGGGGGGAAAAAAATCAACTCAGAGCAACCAATACTTTTATAAACCTACTGGACTTCAAAAAAATGAAGGTAAAAAACATTTCTTTGGATATGTGGGCAAACATACCAAGTTAAATGTGAGGAAAAGAAAATCAGGCCGAAACCAGTTTGGCTCAGTGGATAGAGCGTCGGCCTGTGGACTGAAACGTCCCAGGTTCGATTCCGGTCAAGGGCATGTACCTGGGTTGCGGCCATATCCCCAGTAGGAGATGTGCAGGAGGTAACTGATTGATGTTTCTCTCTCATTGATGTTTCCAACTCTCTATCTCTCTCCCTTCCTCTCTGTAAAAAATCAATAAAATATATTTAAAAAAAAGAAAATCAGATTGCCAGCTGACTTTGACAACACTTTATGGCAAAAACCAATACAGTAAAATTATTAAAGAAACTTGAGCAAAGAAAAGATTGCAAGGATTTATCTATCAGTCAACTTAACTTTTAAGTGTAAAGGCTATGGACAATTTGTTGTAAACATATCTCTCTCTCTCTCTCTCTCTATATATATATATATATGTGTGTGTGTGTGTGTGTGTGTGTGTGTGTGTGTGTATACTTATATATACACACATATATATAAATAAATAAAATAGAGGAATATGCTAATTAATTGGGACACCGGTCAACTGGACAGGAGGAGGCTGCAGGAGGAGGCTGCAGGAGGAGGTTGCGCATGCAGCATCGGGGGCGGGGTGGCGAGCCTCCACGTGCCGGCGCTTGGGGAGGGCGTGATCAGCAGCGGCGGCTGCAACAGCTGCTTCAAGGGCCAGAGAGGGAGGCAGGGCTGGACCAGCAGCAGCTATGGCTGTTGCGTGTCCTGGGGAGGGGGAGCGAGGCAGGGCCGGACAGGCAACTAGAGGGTGGGCGGTGCCCTAGTATAATTCATAAAATACATCCCAAGAGGGCTTCCTAAGACATCTGTTAGAGGATGTGCTTAAGAAGACCAAAATGTCAAGAACAAGACGTAAGAACTAGTGGCAAGCATTAAATATATATTCACCTGTAAAATGAAGATTAAATGGTGATAACAAAGAAATAGTAGAGCATGTGATTGCTATATATGCTGATAAAGTATTTTTAGTACAGCTATCAGAAAAATTAGAGGAGGAAAGATTACGTACCTGAAAAACATAATATGCTTGCTGATTGCCTTATAAATAGTAACTGGGAGTAAAAGGATCTTTGAATCATAGCAAGGGGGAGAAAAGAGAGGAAAAACAAGCTACTAGCTAATTTAAATGTTACTCAAGGTAGAAAACTAATAGAAAATAACCACCATCCTCCAAAGAGCAACCAAGGGTATTATATAAAGGTATCTCTATAAAGTCAACCATTGGAACAAAATACAAATACAAAATACAAATCTAAGTCCGCAAGGTATACAAAAAAGGCGGGGGGAGAGAAAAAAAATTGAATAGAACACACCATCTACTAAGTAGTCATGTTTTTTAAAAAATCATATGTGTGATATGTAGAATCTAAAAAAACAAAACAAATCAGAAAAAGACCCATAGTACAGAGAATAAACTGATGGTTGCCAAAGGGGTGGGGTGTGGGGAATGAGTAAAACTGTGTTTATTTAAAATGGTTAACTGGCCCTAGCTGGTTTGGCTCAGAGGATAGAGCGTCAGACTGCGGACTGAAGGGTCCCAGGTTCAATTCCGGTCAAGGGCACATGCCTGGGTTGCGGGCTCGATCCCCAGTAGGGTGGGTGCAGAAGGCAGTCGATCAATGATTCTCTCTGATCATTGATGTTTCTATCTCTCTCTCCCTCTCCCTCTCCCTCTTTGAAATCAATAAAAATTAAAAAAAAAAAAAGGTTAACTGTATGCTGTGTGAATAAAAAAATTTGTGATCAAAACTAAATCACCAATTTAAAGGAAATACAGAGAACAGGGAAATGGAATCAGCAGAATTCAGACTAAAAAACTGTACAGGACAAATAAGAATTTTCTTCAATAAAAATAGGGAAATAGAACCTGTAAAGACAAAATGACTTAAAGGCCATATCAAACAATTGCAATACGTGGATCTTTTTTGGATATATCAAATATTTATGTTTGTATATATTTTATATTTACTTTAATAGGGAAAATGTGAATGTTGAATACTCAGTGACACTGTGGAGTTATATTGATTTGGGAGGGTGTGACATTAGCATTATCGTTATTTTAGGGGTGCGAGTCTGTATTTTAGAGCTACATGCTGAAAATATTTACAGATAAAATTTGATGATGCTTGAGATATGCTTCAAAATAATGAGAGGATGAAAAAAAATGAGAGGATGAAGTAGACAGAGGTAAAGCACAAAGACTTGTTGATCCAACTGGTGAAGCTGAATGATGAGTATATAAGGGTTTGTTGCACTATTCTCTATGTGTGAAATGTTCCCATCATAAATATATATATTTTTTAAGTTACTGAGACGTTCAATTCCTCCATCTTGAAAAATAATGCCTGGTAATAGGTTTTCAAACAATCAAGGGGATAGCCTAGAGAAGTTATAGGTCCCCTGCTTATTTTTTTTTTTTTACTATTCCCTAGTCTCAACTGATAGCAAACTTAAAGCCTATTTAAATTTAGGCCCCCAAACGTCTCACCCCAAACAATAGGTGCTAACCAATGACTATCAATGATGATTACACTAGATTAAAAAACACACACACACACACACACCCAAAAAAAAAAAAACTCTGACTTAGAAACACTAGAGCAGTGGTTCTCAACCTTCTGGCCCTTTAAATACAGTTCCTCATGTTGGGACCCAACCATAAAATTATTTTCGTTGCTACCTCATAACTGTAATGTTGCTACTGTTATGAATCATAATGTAAATATCCGATATGCAGGATGGTCTTAGGCGACCCCTGTGAAAGGGTCGTTCGACCGCCAAAGGGGTCGCGACCCACAGGTTGAGAACCGCTGCACTAGAGCCTTTCCTCAACCCTAGAGCAAGTACTTTCAAGCAACTGATGTTATTTCGTAAGCACCCCTTACTTGTATAACTAAAGCTGGTAGCTTCATCAACATCCTTAATTGACATCATCCCTTGCAGCTGAGGAATCCGCCTTACTGCTTCTCTCAAGCTATCCTGAATGTTCTTCATCTCAGGTCCTTCCTAACAGTACTAAAGGCAGCAAGAGTCCTAACTGCATGCCCAACAATTGACAGACAAGGACCTTTCCAGTCCTGAGTAATTCAAGTGTCAACTGTTATTTGGGGAGTCAGTCCTTCATTTGAAACTGACGAGCTTATCATTCATGGGCCCCACAAAGGCTACCCTGAAGCTAAAATGGAAAAAGTCAGATGACGTCAACCTGGGCCAGCTGGTGACAGAGGAGAGGTGACACGTGACGCAGAGTATGACTGGCGGGGGCTGAATGTCACCTTGTCAGACACAAAGTGCCATGGGTTGAACCCATTATGAAAACTAACGATGGTCAGATATTAACAAGACGAAGATGAAACCATTTAAAAAGGAGGTGCAGACCCTCCGGCCCTTGGAGACATACTGCAGAGCATGCAGCCTGGACCCCTGAAGCATCTCTCTCAGCTGGGAAAGGCGTCCTGGTATTTTCTGAGGAAAATGGTTCCAAACACACCACTCGGGCACGTGACATTCCAGGCTCCCTGACGTCCTGAACGTGAAGACGCCTGTCCGTGCTCCTGACTGCAAACACTGCGCAACCCCCTCTGGGGTCCCTCCATCAGAACACCTGCCCAAGGAGCTGCAAAGGCTGGAGCAGGACAGCTGAGCAGAGGGAGAATGCCCAGCCTTTCCCAGGGCAGGACCCATGGCAGAGAGATTCAACCCTCAAAAAGCTCCTGCTGAGTCCCTGCCCGTCTCTCTCCCGTCCGTTGCTCCCGGTTTGCCTTCTCTGGCCCTTCTTTCCCATCTTGAACCCAGTCCCTCCTGAGCTGAGAAACCTAGCCTTTCTCAGCTCCCTTCCTTCATTAACCATAATACAGAACTGAAATAAAGCTAAATTAAGCTGCTTTCTATGAGACCCTTGACCAGCGGTTCTCAACCTGTGGGCCGCGACTCCTTTGGCGGTCGGTCGAACGACCCTTTCACAGGGGTCGCCTAAGACCATCCTGCATATCAGATATTTACATTACGATTCGTAACAGTAGCGACATTACAGTTATGAAGTAGAAACGAAAATAATTTTATGGTTGGGTCCCAACATGAGGAACTGTATTTAAAGGGCCAGAAGGTTGAGAACCACTGCCCTAGACCTTCTATTTCCCCCCTTTCTGGGCTCTTTGTGGGCCTGGGCTCATGAAAGGAAGGGAATTCACTAAACCATAAGCCCCAAGAGGACAAGGATGTTTGCCTGGTGTGCTCGCTGCTATAGCCTCCTCGATGCTTCAGTAAGTATTTGTGAACCCCTCGATGAATTCCTGGTATTGGGTCAGTTTCAAAGAGACAAGAAGGGACCACAGAGTGAAGCTGTAAATCACTACAGATGCATGGCCAGCGCTGCTCCAGGTCTCTGGTAAGGACACAGAGAAGCTGGGGACCCTGCTTTGGGCTTGCCTCACCTGATGGCAGGCACACTTCCCCATCCATACGTCCACTCCTGGGCCAGCCTCTCTGTAGAAGGCAGTCATTCTGAAACTGAGGTGATGGTTCTAAATAATGTCCCTTCAAAATGGCTGGCATGTAAATTAGGCTACACATTCCAAACTACTAAAAAAATGCACAAGCCCTTCTACATATGCTAGTTTATTTTAAAAAGCAGGAGGGGAGGTGGTTCTTTTCTATGAAACTCATGCATTTTAGTCAAGCTAAAAATGTGTCTATTTCCCTGCAGTAAATATACCAACTACACTAAAATAAGTAGAAAAAACATTTAAACATCCCAATTAACCATTTTCAAGTGGCTATTCTAAAGACATATTTTGGATTAAGAAGCCTGCTTTAATTTAACGACAAAAAGCCTAAAGGCAGACCCGTGTGGCTTTACCAGGCCATTTCTTAAAGTGAAAATCTTCCCTAAGTACATAATTCAACATCAGCTATTAAAAAAAGAGAGAGAAATCTACATTGCGAAAATTACACTGGAAACACAGCTAAAACATTTTACAAGCTGAAAATTATTATCACTCTACAAGTACCCATAGTCTTTCAAAATGGACTACTCCTCAACTTTTTTAAAACAGTAAGCCTTGTTTTCTTAAAAACACTCACTAGCCCTAGCCGGTTTGACTCAGTGGACAGAGTGTCGGCCTGCGGACTGAAGGGTCCTGGGTTCGATTCCGGACAAGGGCACATTCCTGGGTTGCGGAGTCGGTCCCCAGTAGGGGGCCTGCAGGAGGCAGTCCATCAATGATTCTCTCTCATCATTGATGTCTCTATCTCTCCTTTTCCCTTCCTCTCTGAAACCAATAAAAATATATTTAAAAAATAGAACACTCACTAGCCAAATAACAAATAAATAATGCCACCATCCACCTATCACAATTTTAAAATCCACCAGTTTTCCCCAGAAGCCAAATCTATGTAAAATCCTTATCTATAAATACTTCCTTCCAATAAAGAGACACCAAATCATTTCCAAAGTTCTTTGCGATAACACCTCCATTGTTCTACCTCTGCTAAGTAATTCCTCTGCTTAAGGTTCTACAAAGGCCATTATATGGAAATTACTGGCAGCCCTGGGTTGTTTGAAGTTTTAACACCCTCTGACATAACCTGACTCACCTGGGGTAAACCCAAAGGCAGCTAGCTGGATGGCTCACCTCATGAAAAACTTAGAAAAGGAGTAAGGGTTTCTCCTCGGTTCATTTTCCTTATTATTTTCCCCCCTTGATTGTGAGCAAGGTTTTCCTTGGCAAGTGTCATCACTCACACCTTTTCCTGAAATGATAGGCTTGTGCCTCCCCTAGCCTCTTAGCTGCGAGCAGTAACCCGTGTCCCTAATTACTTCCTGATGCCAAGCCTTTGTGAACCCAGGATAGTTTTAAGATGTCCTAAACCACACAGGGCCTTTATCAAGGGTTGGGGGGTTTGCTTGTTGCTGGCTTAGTTTGGGTGGGGCGGTGGGGGGGAGGGAGGGTGTGTGTGTGTGTGTGTGTGTGTGTGTGTGTGTGTGTGTGTATTTAGCAAATGAATTTATGCAGACTGCTACATACCCCGCTTATCATTTATCTAAATATTTAAAATCTGTTAATAAGGAGAGTCAAAGTTCATCTATTGCAGTGGTTCTCAACCTTGTTATGGGGTGAGGCCACAACATTAGTAATAAAGAAACAGAATTTCCGGAGGATGAGGCCCAGAAATCAGGATTTTAAAAAGATTCCCAGGTGATTCTAATGTGCAGCCAAGGTTGAGAACCACTGATCTATTGCCACTATCAGATGTTGAATCTACAAAACCTGTTATTTCAGCTGGGAGTGAAGGGGTAGGCAGGGTGGGCACTGTAATTCGCCCTAAACTTATAAGTAACACAAAGTACATATTCTGGAACCTGCTCTGGATTTGAATTGAGCATATAATCTAGGTAAAACATGCAAAAGTATGATCTTTTAAAGTTGTTTCTGAGTAAGCTACCAATTGACCACATTACAACTACAACAAATTGCATCACAGATGGCAACCCTTCTAATCAAAGAATTTTCCTTTAAAAAATCTTGTCTTCTGGGGCAATTTAAACTACTCGCATTTTGTCCCATTCTTCACTCACATACTACAAATATTTGAAGACTGTCATTCACTAAACCTTCCTTCACCTTATCTACTCCAGGCTTAATAAATCCAATTTCTTTAAGTTGCCTTCAAAGGCAACTATTTCCCAAAGCTTTAATTAACTCTATGTCCTGCTCTATATCCAGAATGTCCATTTTATTATCTAAGGAAACCTATAAACATACTTTTTAAATGGCCTAATGCAGAGAATACAGGCAGGGTTGTATCTTCCTGATATGTATTCTTTTCATGAAAATTCACTTTTTATGATATCACTGCTGCACAACACACAATTTCTTTTGTTCCTTTTATTTTTTAACATACAATTCTTTATAATCCTTAAATCCTACCAGAGTGCCATGTTCCATACCTCTGGGGTTTAGCTTTTATTTTTTCATGGACCTGACCCTAGGAAGAATTTCACGCGTGTCTACCACCTGCAAAACTGCGTTTCAAGGCCATGCAGCTTGTAAATAACCAATGAAAAAACAGCAGAGTCCAACATCAAACCCTTCCACCACCACAGGGCTGCTCCCTCCTCCTGTTTTTTGTTTGTTTGTTTGTTTCCATTAATTCCACCTCGCCACCAGCTCTCCCAGTTATCCACTCTGCAATAACTCCCATTCCCCTTCCCTTGATCTCTTTAGTCACTACAGTTAGTGCCTGACACATCCAAGGTGCCTGTAATATGCCAACTGAATTAAGTCTGCCACCAAATCTTTCTCCCATTCCTTATGTGCTCTCTCCTTTCCAGGGCCCGCACCCTCACACCCAGGCCCTGACTCCTTCACCTAAAGAGTCTGGTCATCCCTGGGCCCAGTTCTCCACCAACTCATTGCCTCGGCCATGAGCTCCACCACCCTAAAAGAGGCCCCTCAGAAAAGAAACTCTCCCTTAGGTATCTGTATGTTCCAGTTCACAGCAGCATTATTCATTATAGCCAAAAGGGGGAGGCAACCAAGTATCCCTTGATGGATGAATGGGTAAAATGGCATATATACATACACATACATCTACATACAGCAGGCTACAACATGGATGAACCATGAGGACATTATACTAAGTCAGCGATTTTCAAGCTTTTACATCTCATGGTACACAAACAAATTACTAAAATTCTGCGGCACACCAAAAAACACATTTTTTGCCAATCTGATAAAAAAAAAGGGGGGGGGGTATAATTTTGATTTATTCACACCGGATGGCTTTTGTTGTGTTAGATGTTGTCACTTTTTCATTTGACAACCTAAGGAAAAAGAGGTCAGTGCCCGTGACCAGTCAGGTATTGCATATTTTAAAAATTCTTGCGGCATACTAATTGAAAATCACTGTGCTAAGTGCAATAAGCCAGTCCCCAAGACAAATATTGAATGATTCCACTTGTATGAGGTCCCTAGAGTATCCAAATTCACAGGCAGAAAGTAGAATGATGGTTGCCAGGGGCTGAGGGCGGGAGAGAACAGGGAGTAATGGGTACAGAGTTTCAGTTTTGCAAGCTGAAGTGTTCCAGAGACTGGCTGCACAACTATGTGAATGTACTTAACACTACTGAGCAGGACACCTAGAAATGATTAAGATGGTAAGCTTTATATTATGTGCATTTTACTAAAATTTAAGCACACATCCCTTCCTTAGTCTCAGCTGCCCACTGGGGGTGTCCAAGTTTCCAGAACATTTGCGGAGAGGGCTTACCTGGACGGAATGAGGGAGCGAGCAGCCCGGTGCCGATAACACAGGCCGAGGACCACTACTGAGTCACCTCACCCTGGCCTGGACCTCAAACCTTGTTTTAGAATCTGGACCGAACTCAACACTAAATGTTCCCTGAAGCTAAACCAGAGTCTTCCTCTCCAACTCCTACCCCAACCTTCACACCGAGAGAAAGACTGGACAAGCCGCAAATAAGATCTTAATGTCTTGCTCTCTCTTTCTGTAGCTTTTTCCAGTTGAAGCCTCAACTACAGACACTCTGCCCTCTCTCTTTTAAGGTTTAGAAATTAATCTCAAATGTTATCTCCCACATGGACACTTTTACTGATCTCTAGCACCCATCCACCAAGATAGAAACACCTCCCCCTCTTAAATCTTGCCCAAGCACTTTGCACTTGTTTGTATTTTATTATTTTTTTCATTAAAATGGTTTTAATGTTGACATTATTGCAGGAGGCCTCCTCCCTGCCTTGGCTCACCTCCACCTTCCCCTGCCTCCCCTCCCCCCCACCCCCCCCGCCCCCCCAACCCCCCCCCCCCCCCCCCCGCTTCCTTCCACTTCTTAAGACACCAGTTCTACTTTGAATCCTTGGCTGTGTTCTTACCTGTCCCTCTCCCGTCCCTAGCCAGTCCCTGGAGTCCCTGCAAGGACCAAAGCATAGAGACTGATAAATCTTTGTTAAACTGAATCCGAAATGTTTACTGAGCATTTATTGCATTCAAAGTGCTTTGCAAGTGCTGGAGAAGCGGAGAGATGTTAAACCAATATTTACTGAGCACCACTCAGTGTCCAGCCTGGAGCAATGGACAAGTTCAGGGTGGCCCCTCACTCCTAGGGAAGGCAGTCACCAAAAAGCCGACCTCAAGGAGCTTTCAAGGTTAATAGGGCTCCTGGAACCCAGGAAAGCTACACTTACTTATTCACCTTGAGAAAATGGCCATGTACAGACCTTTCCCCTCCTAAAGTCTTATCTAGTAATCTGTATCCCCTTTCATGGAAAGCAGGTCAAATTAGGTTAAATAAAAAGCGAGGGAGAGAAGTATGCATTACTACAAACTATCGGCTTAAAACAAACAAACAACCAAACAAAAAACTAGACATTAAATGTATATGCTTCATTTTAATACCAAAACATACTTCTAGATAATCTGGTTTTAAGCCATTTCCATTTTTTTATAAGAGATAAAGCTGAGAGAGGAACATAAAATCAGCCTCACGGTGCAGTACCCTGCCGTCCCTGCGAGGGGCACTGTGCTACGCCCATATGTGCGTAACTCCTCTACTCCTCTCAGTAGCCCTGTGCCACCATGCCCATTTTACAGATCACACACCCGGCAAGTGGTGGAACCGCATAAAATCCCAGGTTGTCGATTTCAGAGGCCAAGCTGTTAACTAACTCTAATGCGACTGGCCCTAAATATCAATACAACTTAAACTTTAAAATTTGCAAAACTGTTGAAAATCTAGCTGACAGAAAGGTAGGCAATGGAAGAGATCTAACACAAGTGTGTCATAACCAAAATGTAAGCATAAGATGAATGGAAAAATCACCAGGTATAAATGTTTTCATTGGAGAAATCTTCTGGTTCCCCTACCCCGAGATCTGTTCAATCTCTAAAACTAGTGCTTCCCAACTGTTATGTCAAAAGCTGTATAAAACTCAAGGAAAAAATTAAAGTTTGTTCCGTTTTATAAGCTGTCAAGTTAGTACTTATTGGTACCTGCGTACGAGGATTATAAAGAGGAGCAGTCAAATTCTACATACTAGAGGAGTTTACGCATGTGTTAGGTGCCTATCCTATCCCAGATCCTGTGCCAAGCATCTTTACAACAATCTCTTTCTACTCTGCAGGGCAATCATATTAGTGAAGACATTATTCCCATCTTAGGGATAATAATAATTCCTATTTTGCAGATAATTATGGCTGACACATATTAAGGTTGTACTATGAGCCTGCCAGGCAACACCATTCTAAAAACTTAATATGTAGCAACACATTTCTGGCACAGAGAGGTTAAGTAACTTTCCCAAAGTCACACAGCTAAAAAACTAGGATGAAAAAGTGAAGTTCAGCAGGTTAAGCAACTTGTTCTATAGCTACAAAACTGGCAGCTGCAGAGCCAGCAGACTAATTCAAAGTTGTTTCACTCCTCGGGCCTGTGCTCCTTCTACTAGGGAGCTGTGTGGTACCCCTGGGCTTACCAGGGCCCAAGCTAAATGCCTTAACGCCCAAGGACTGGCAGTAAAGAGCGGTACTGCCTAAGCAGTGGTCGGCAAACTCATTAGTCAACAGAGCCAAATATCAACAGTACTTCTTCAAAATAGACTCGCCCAGGCCGAAAACCGACTTCTGAGCATGGGCCACGATGTTTCAATCGCACTGTACGCGCGCCCGCACGTGGTATTTTGTGGAAGAGACACACTCAAGGGGCCCAAGAGCCGCATGTGGCTCGCGAGCCGCAGTTTGCGGACCACTGGCCTAGAGCAAGCATGTCAAACTCGGGGGGGGGGGGGGGGGGGCGGGCCTACATGCCTCGTTTAGCAGCAGCCGGCCGCAAGTTTGACATGCTTGAGCAACCTGAAGAGCACAGGTCTTATCTAAAGGGGCAGTTTTCAATTCTTCAAGAGATTTGGATATAAATTCTCCATATTTTTTAAATATTGCCTCAATGTTTTCTTAAAAAGCATCATGTAGGCCAAACAAAACATGTCCATGGGCCATCAGCTTACAACTTCTCTTTATTTATTAAGAGTCTAAAGTCCAAAGATGAGCTGTCTCATGTCCAAAGTATCAGAAATCAGAGGGGCTAAGCCAGGCTTACAAGTGCCCTCTCCTTTCAACAATGATTTATCCTACAAACCTTTACCTGCGGTAACTCCCTTGTAGGCCCCTCCCCACTCTGGATTTGCAGCCATGAAAAAAAAAATCCAAGTTACAGAGATTGCATATGAAATTTTGCTTAAGATTCCTCCAAATGTCTTTCAATTCCTTTTTGTAAAAGTTACCACACATGAATACAACAAAATAAAGCACTTCCATGTCCTAACCTGTCGATTGTTAAAACTAAATTCATCCTGGAGAAAATTCACTGCCTTTGAGGGGTCCCCACGCTGCAGGCCAGCTTCAAGAACTCCATTTAGGAACACTGCAGCTCATTTCCTGCTGTCCTTCCTTAATCAGCTGGGGGAAGACTTGAGGAAATGAGTCAAAATCCTACGAGCAACTTCTAGTGGCTGTCAACAACAGCAGCAAAATCCATCACCACAACAACATCTGTACAGGAACGTGCTCCGAGGGAAGCCACAAAACACTTGGCAGCTTCCCCCACAGAATTTGTTAGAGAATAAAAGCTATGAGTGGTAGCCTGCCCTTATAGCTCATCTTGCTCATTCAGGGTAAATGGCACAACGCCGTTACCCCTGACCAGGGTTTTACTTTTCACAAGTATGCCGCAAGTTTAGAACGCTAAGACCACTTTTGTTTTTTGGAATGGGGGATGGAAGATGGTCCAAACCGATGCCATCATTTTAGTGACAGCTTATCTTCCTTTCTGAGGGACTAACCGCAGGCCTCAGTGCCGATTATCTGGGGAACTGACTGATCCCCAGCCAATTCCTCCAGCTGTAAAATGGTAGGGATGAAGCCCCTTGGGCTTGTTGTTGAGAGGACTGGAGATGTCAGGAAAGGCCCCAGGACAGAGCTGGGCACACCGTTCCCAATCGCAGATCAACAACGATGTACCATACGCCTAAAGTGAATTTCAGACGCCACAGAAAATGTGTACTAATGACAGGGCATACATGATTTATAAAACCGTAAGAACAAATGTGTGGGTGACTGGGAAAGGCCGGAGTGGGGATAGATGACTTATTTGGTTCCCTTTATAAGGCCATCATATTATTCCCAACAGGATAATCATCCAGAATGTGTGCAGCTGCTGGGGATGATCTATAGTCTTACACCTGCTGGAGCGGAGGGAGGGGAAGGCATGAACTCCTTGCAGGTTCATCCTGCTGGGCACAAGAGTTGTAAATACTTGAGGGAGGGGAGAGGATGAAGGATCCTGTGGAGTTTGACTGTAGATGGGCACATGTGGACTGAGGAGAGGGCAGCACACAGCCACATGACCCTGCTTTAGCCAGAGGTAGACTGGGAGGACACCACCAAATGGTCCCTGTGGCCAGGAGAAGCAGAGGAATTTCAAGGAGGCACAAAGGAATCAGGGAAAGGGGTCAGAGGAGGTGTAGAGTCTACCCCGAGAACCCGGGAAGAGAATTCCAGACCCAAAAAATCCTTTGGGATGTGGCTGCCTCACTGTCCTCTGAGGGCTCCCCAGAATTGAAGCAACCTGCCAAGGGCACACAGCCAATACCTCGCCGAGAAAAGAAGAACCAGAGGGCAGCAGAAGGCTTTGTCACTACACCACACTGCCCCCGCCTCCTTCCCCAAAGCCAGACCTTAAAATTCCCTTTGCCAAAATCTATTGGATGGCGCAGGCTAACTATGAGGAAGAAGGAAGCAATGAATTCATTTCGATTTTTTAAAAAGGGAACTATTCTGTGTGGTTTGTCTTTCTAGTGCCCTCCTGGTGTTCAATTCACGTATCTTAACTGAAATTTAAAATGCCAAGACACAAAGATGTCAGGACCAAACGTGTCATTTGAAGCTTAGGCGGTCAAATACCTCAGGAATCTGAGCCCTGGCTCCGGATCCCTCCGACCTCACCAGGGTCCAGACGCACGGCCGCTCCCCCACAGGAAAGCCCTCGCAATGCCTTCTTGCAAGATCGGGAAGCCGGAGGCTGCATCTTGAGACTTTATGGGAAAACCGAGCAGCAGCCCGGGGAGCCCCACAAGAGTTCATAGCGATGCTTCCTTTGGAGCCCTTGAATTCCTGCTCAGACTCACTTTCTAACCTTACATCATCAGAGTAGCCTTCACGTTAAAAAAAAAAAAAAAAAAAAGTGACCTGGGAGAGAGAGAGCGGGTCTTCCTGGGGTTGGCAGGGCGACCTGCACGGACTCACGCACCAGCGACACCCAGGAAAAGGGTTAGAGGGGGCAGGAATCTGCTTGAGGACTCCCAGGAGCCTGCCAATCCTTCTCCTCCACCTTAACACCCGAGTTCCCAAGCGCATATAACCGGATTTTCACAACAGCTTTAACATCCAAGATTTACTGAAAGTTCCATTCCACCTCCCACCCCCACCCCCGACCTCAAGCGGCTCTTAAGTAGTATATAGGTATCACGTGGGGGGGGGGGGGAGGTGTAGCAAATCTCAAAATCCCCAAACAAAACGGACCTACAATTACAGGTCGCAGACACCAATTCGAGGGGCTCGCAGAGCCCCGCCAGCCTGGCCGGAGACTCTGGCCGGGCGCCGGAGACAGCCGGGGTCAGGGACCCAAGAGTCCCAGCGCTATGGCCCTGCCCGCGCCGAGAGCAGGCGGCCCGCGCTCCGAGGCGCGTGGCAAGAAAGAAACGGCACCTCCGTAGAAAGGGGCGAGCCTCCGGCATGGGATTTCCAAAAGCACCAAGTCTGCAACCTAGCGGCTGCTTGCTATACACCCTGCCCAAGTTGTCCTTGTAGCCGCCACCTCCGGGTTCGCGGGGTCCGGCCCCAGAGCTACCCGCCGCGCGCGCGCCCCGCGCAAAAGCATAAGCAGGGCGTCCGGGGACACCGCAGCCTCCGACTCGTGTCCGCGGACGACGCAGCCAGCAAGAGACGGCAGCGGGTCGGTCCCCAGCTCTGGGGCACAAAGAACGGCCGCGGGCAGAAAGCAGCAGCCACGGAGCAGAGAAAAGGCTCTCCAACTTTCCCCTCGGCGCGGCTGAGAACCTGCGGGCCGATGCTCCCGTGGGCTGGTCACACACGCTCAACTTTTAACAAAAGGAAGCGACGGCCGCGCCTCGCACGGGGGAGATAACGCTGGGTGCGAACCCCCGACCCGCCCGCGCACCCACGGCACAAAAGCAAACCCCAAACTAGTACGCAACCTGCGCCCTCAGCCTGCACCTCGCTGACGCCTAAGCCCCCCGCTCGCTGCCCCCACTCCCGGGAGACCCCAGCTGAGCACCCCCACCACCACTGGCTGGCGGTTCCTCGCGCAGGTGAGCGAGGCTGGACGCAGGAGAGTTCCAGGGTCGCCTCGAATCTTTCCGGCGGCTGTAACGCACGGGCCCTGGGAGCCGGGAGCCACCTCTCCCGAAACACCCCAGCGAGTTGGAGCTCTCCGGGGCACAGGCAGCGGAGGGGGCGCGGCCCCGTGGCCGCCGCGCTCGCCCACCTGTCTGGAGGCCGAACAGAAGGAGCAGGACGCCGAGAAAATCCCAGGCGCCGCGAGCGCCTCTCATCGCGGTGGCTGCGCTGGGACCTGAGCTCCGTTTCAGGTTCCAGCTCTCGCCCGAGTGCACCGAGCGCGGCAAAGCCGAGCCCCCAGAGCCGCGAGCGTGGAGAGCAGCCCCTCCTCCCAGCGCCCTCCCCCTGCGCGCCGGCCACGCCCCTTCTCGGCGCCCCTCCTCGCCTGCCCTGCCCGCGGCCCTCCCTCGCGCCCAGATCTCGCTCCCTCCGTCCGCTTCTGGCCCCAGTTCCCTCGACCCGTTTACTCCCCGGGGGGCTGAGGCCGCGGGGAGGAGGAGGGCACGCCGGCATGTGCTTCCCGCTCCCGACCCCCAGCCCCGTCTCTCCACCTCTCTCCCCTGCGCTGCGCTCCGGCCGCCAGAGGCGGTTCCCGGGCGAGGGGGTGCTGCCGGCTCGCTTTGTGAAGCTGGGCACCCAGCTCACATTAGGACACGGCCCGCCACCTGGCAGGTGCTCCCCAGACAATAAAGGTCGGCCGCCAGGCCCTCGAGCGTGCTCCAGGTTGTTTGCTGCTGGCGGCGAAGGTGGTGCAGGGATCAGATTGGATTGGGGAAGGGGGTGGGATTGGGCCCCGATAGTCTTCTTCATTCCTCTTAGCCCAAGGGGACCAAGAGGACACCTGGCACCGCGGTGAAAGGCTGAGCCTGAGCGTCTGTGATTCTTTGTGCTCAGTTTCTCCACCTGCTCCGTAACCTGTATGAGCACAGTTGGTTTCTATTGGTCTGAGTGGCCTCCGCCCAACAAGCTCCTGCTAAGCCATTTTTGGGACGGGGTTTAGCGTGGGGGAGGGGTGCCTTGTGAAGTTTGCTCTGGGAGCCTGAGTTTTTAAACCCTTTTGCACTAAAGTCTTTGCTAAGCCCTCTGGGCCTCTCTCTCTCTCTCTCCTTCCCTCCCTCCCTCCCCTCGCCTTTCGCATACAGTTTCTTTGCCTCTCTATTTGACTGCGATTGTTAGAGGGTTGAGGATCTCAGGGTTCCTCTCAGCTGTACCAAGAGCAAAATTATTCTCTTAATATTCTCAGTAAAATGATTCTCTTAAGCCAGGTTCCACTGCCTAGGAAGTGTTTTATCCAAGGCGACAACAGTATCTGTATAGGGTTTTCTAGTTCCTTCTTACGCTGAATATTATTTCATGCTTGTGGCAGCTTTGTGAAGTAGAGCAGGTACGTTTATTATTTTAGTTCCAAAAGTGACCCCACAGCTAATAGAGGGGAAACCCAGGCATTTAAGACTGACTTCAGGTCTGATGAGCTTTCCCAATGCAGTCTAATAAACAAGTAAAACATCTCTTCAGAGAACTTAAGAAGGGAAAATAAATGGGAGGTGCCACCTGAAAAAGCAATTGAATAATTTTGATACACCTAAATTCTTCTCTAAAGTAGCATCCAAAAATTATAACTAACCAGCCCCCCCCCACACTTTAATATTGAAAGCTCTCCTGTTTGATGTTAATAGGACCTAAGTTGGTTTAAGAGAAATGATTTTTAAAGCTAATCGCTTAAAAATTATCCCTAATCGATCAATATGTATGATTGCTTCTATATAAATTTATTTATTCAATAAGTATTTCAGTTTCTACTGTGAACAAGGAGGCACTAGGCACTGAAAATACCATTGTTAATAGATAGATGTGGGCCCTACCACAGTCTTTACAGTCAAGTGTGGGAACCCACACCCCAATGTCCTAGCAAATGGTTCAAATTATACAGCTGTGGGAGAACTGAAATTCAAAGTTCTCTGTTTGTGTTCTGGGCCATTGGACCATATCTCTTAGGATGGCAGAGATAAAAGCTACCACTCAAAGCAATCACAAGTTTCTGGGATCTTGATTTATTTCTAAAATCCATTTTGTAGTGAGGAAAAAAAAAATCACTATGAGTTAAAATATCAACAATATGCCTGAGAGAGAAAATTTACAATTTTCTTCTTCAATCAACTGATATTGGAAAGGATAAAAAGTCTTTTCAGAAAAGTGGGTGAAAAGAGACCATATTGCAATTTAATTCCAGGCAGGAAACTATCAGAAAAAAATACCAGAATAGAGAATTAAACAATGCTGGACTGTCTTTCATATTCACCATTCAACAAACCTCTATTGAGCACCTAGACAGGCACAAGACCTACAACAATCACAAAACAACGTCCCTCCCTAGAATATCACACTGGGGTGGGGGGAGGGGGGGAGCAGAAACTATAATATCCCCTAACAGGACTGGGATGCAGCCAGTACACACCAAGTTAGCCATATCGGTTAGAATATTAAAGCCCTTGGGTACTTATTAGAAAAATGCCATTCCCCTAATATCTAAGTGTCCCCTCACTCCAACCCCTTTCTTGAGATACCCCAAATCTCCTCAGATCCATAAAGGTTGAATGCCAGGTCCAGGAGAGGGCTTCCAGTCCCTGTGCCTTTAGGGTTATTAGCTATTTTTAATAATACTCCCTGCCACTATGTACTAAAAGAAGGCATCTAGAAGGCACTATGAGTGAACTGCTATGGGAATGAAATAGTTTAGATCATGTCCAACAGAAACATTTGCAATGATGGAAATGTTTTATAACATTTAATGTTTCCTCAGGTAGGGTGTGTGGGCCCAGTTCTGTACCCTGTTTTGTGATAGCCCTGGACCCTTTCATGAATTATACCTTATATTTTTTATTTTCATAATTATATTAATTCTTTTTTTAAAACAACTTTTTAAAATATATATATATATTTTTTTTTTTTTTTAATTTCAGAGAGGAAGGGAGAGGGAGAGATAGAAACATCAATGATGAGAGAGAATCACTGATTGGCTGCCTCCCGCATGCCCCCTACTGGGAATGGAGCCTGCAACCCAGGGATGCGTCCTTGACCAGAATCCAACCAGGGAACCTTCAGTCCACAGGCCAATGTTCTATCCACTGAGTCAAACCGGCCATGGCTAACTGTATTAACTCTTGATTGGAACTTGTAGAAACCTAGCTCAAACTGACTTAAGCAAACAAACAAGAAACCTAAAATGTGTCAGCTCTTATAACTGGAAAGTCCAGGAATAATAGTGTTCCAGACTTCCCTAGATTGAGGAACTCAAGGTCATCAGGCCTTGAAAGGTGTGTGTGTGTACGCATGCATTGTTGGAGAACAATCTCTGTACTTTCCTGTATTGCTTCCCTATACTTGTGTACACTCAAGCAGCTCTAGGCTTATAGCTCACTAGTGACCCGGTGCACAGATTCGTGCACATTGAAAGGAAATTAATTAGAAGGTGGCAGGTGGGGCGGGCCTGGGTGAGACAGGCCAAACATGCCGTGGAGCCAAACTCCCACAGTCCCTTCCGGGCCAGCTGCACCTGGGGTGACACCATGGCTCAAAAGGCGTCTACAGAGTGAACGGGGTCCCTCAGGCAGGTGGGATCCCTCAGCTTGGCCTGAAACTGGCTTTCCAACATCCCCAGAGGGGTCCTGGAGTGCAAGAGGGCACTCTGAAAAGTTTCTGTAGTATAGGGCAGTGATGGCGAACCTTTTGATCTCGGCGTGTCAGCATTTTGAAAAACCCTAACTTAACTCTGGTGCCGTGTCACATATAGAAATTTTTTGATATTTGCAACCATAGTAAAACAAAGATTTATATTTTTGATATTTATTTTATATATTTAAATGCCATTTAACAAAGAAAAATCAACCAAAAAAATGAGTTCGCGTGTCACCTCTGACACACGTGTCATAGGTTTGTCATCACTGGTATAGGGTGTGGAATGCAAACACAAGTGTGCAGTAAACCAGATTCGGGCCAACGGTGCCCCAGCAACAACATAACCCATGGCCAAAGATGGAATCATGTGGCCTGCAAGGAATCGGACTTTCTCCCCTCTGGTTTCGGGGTGCATCACCCAAGAACTGCCACTGCCAAGTCACTGCAGCTCAGAAGCTCCTGCGTTGAGCGTCTGCCCCCTGGTGGTCAGTGTGCATCATAGCAACCAGTGGGATGGAGGGAGGGACACTTAGCATAATATATATATATATATATATATATATATATATATATATGTATATTAGAGGCCTGGTGCACAAAAATTCATGCACATGGGGGGGGCGGGGGTTAGCCCACAGCCAGGCCTGCTCCCTCTTGCAGTCTGGGAGCCCTTAGGGGATATCCAACTGATGGCTTAGGCCAGGGGTGGGCAAACTTTTTGACTCGAGGGCCACAATGGGTTCTTAAACTGTTCAGGAGGGCCGGAACAAAAGCATGGATGGAGTGTTTGTGTGAACTAATATAAATTCAAAGTAAACATCATCACATAAAAGGGTACGGTCTTTTTTTTCAATAGTTTTATTCATTTCAAACGGGCCGAATCCGGCCTACAGGCCGTAGTTTGCCCACTGCTGGCTTAGGTCCACTACCCAGGGGAAGCGGGCCTAAGCTTCAGTCTAGCCTCCCTCTGCGGGAGGCGACCAGCAGGCCAATTGGGGGCCAGCACCAGCCGGCAAGCAGCTGGCCCCACCCCCCCGTTGCCCCTTTGCTGCCACCAGTCGCCGCTGCCCCTCGATCGTGGTCCCCTCCCTCTGTCCGCTGGCACCCACCTTGGCTGGCATGGCGCCACCCACTAGCCGGCCCCGCCCCCCTGCCGACAAGTCAATTTGCATATTAAGCTTTTATTATATAGGATTAGTACCAATGTAAGCAAAGCTCTTCTGCCTTTCTGAACATTTCCTATAAAAATACTGACTTGGCTTCAGTGACATGCCCATCTGGATCCAGTTATTAAAGCCAGATAGAATATGATGATTGGCCAAGTGACATACCCACGCCTGGGGCCAGGATTGGTGTCTTCTATGTCCACATCATGAGGCCATTCTTAATGGAGAGGGATGTGTGCCCCAAAATTGATGTACTCTCACTGGAAGGAGGAGGGATGGTGCTACACAAATAGAGCAAAAGATGTTCATTATAGTCTCAGCCCGAATCTCTAATTTATTTTATAGTTCTGACTGTAAAAATAAAATGATCATTGTAGAAATTTAGTAAATATTGAAAATGATAACGAAACAAAACAAAATCACCCAAGATATAATTACTGAAGAATTCATTTTGTTATCTTTCTTTCAAGTCTTTTTTCTTTTTTCTAAGGAGATTTTTTTTCTCTACATAATTTAAGATTCTATAATATTTGCTACTTTTCTACCCAGCTTTTAAATTTAATTTAATTTAATTTTGGTTGTCAAATAATCTTTAATTGAAACATTTTCCTTTGTAGTTCTTGACTAGCCGGGCATTGCTCAGCACCACCGTTGATGTTATCTGTGGTATCATGAGGGTGGCGGCCATCAACATTGCAGCCCACAGACAGGGCAGTCCCAGGGTCTCTTCAATGGTTCCAGAGAGTTCTCTAGCTAGAGATCGGTGCTGTATCTGTCGGGCAATGCTGACGATCTTACCAAAAGTGGCATTTTCGCTGGGCTTCATGTTTTTTTGGTGGTTGCTGTTGTGGGATTTTTTTGCCTCTTTCTGTCTCTTGGCAGTTCTTTGAGGGCTTTGATGATCAGGGCAGAGGCAGACGGCACTACCTCATTCGGGGCCTGTCTGTTCTGAATGGTCAGTTTCACTGTAATCCTCAGACCTTTCCGATCACCAGTTGCTTTGGCGATATCATCACCAACTTTTTGGGAGACAGGCCCAGGGGGCCCGATCTTGGAGGCCAGGGCAGATGTGTCACCACCACCCCCTGCTCCCCAGTGTACTTCAGGTATATAAGTTTGATCTCGTTGGGGTCAAATGTCAGTGGCATGGTGGAGGTGGCTGGTGTTTGATGAACCCAGATTTGGGAGGACCGAAGAAAGTTGCACCTGAGCCTCCTCCTCTACCCAGCTTTTTTATTAAACAAGACAAAAGCATTGTCCCAAACTATTAAAAATGCTTTGGAAAACATAACATGTAATGGCAGTACAATGTCCAATTGAATGCACCGTACGTAATTCTGAATGTTTAATTTCTCTATTTTTTCCAGTTTTTTTTCCTACATAAATTACTTGGTGATAAACATCTTGGTGAATAAAATGTCCCTGCCTCTGGTTATTTATTTAGGATAGATTTCTAGAGGTGAAATTACTATACCAATGGTATAGTCCTTTTCAAGTTTGCTACTCAATAGTCCTTGCTTTCCCAGTAACCATTTGAAAGTGTTTTGTCCATAAAAAGGGAGAAGTGAATAGACTATACAAATAATAACCTTCTCACAGTTTGTGAGGCTGAAAGGTGATGTATGCTCTTAGTTCAAGCTTTTATTTAGTGTTTATTGAACATCTCTGTACCAGATATGCTACCATAGGTGCGGGGAGTGCGAAGTTAGACAAAATACAAATGCTGCCCTCATGGGATTTGCAGACAAAAAAGAGACACACACAGGGGGTCGAAGATCACATTGTTATACATACTCTAAGAACGCTCTATGTTCAGGGTAATGTTTGAACACATAGGAGCATTAAGTGATTGTACTGTGACTTCACAAGGCTCCCCAAAGAGGTGGCAGTTAGATTCTGAGGGATCAGGAGGAGAGGAAGGCAACGCAGGGAGGAGAATGTTCCAGGGTAGGAAGCACACGAGAGGCTTGGAAAGCCTGGGGAAGAGGAAGCACCACAGGAGTGTGACACAGTTAGGGAAAAACAGGGCCTGTCGTGGACGGGGAGAGTGGAGACCACAGAGATAAACAAGAGCCACTCATGCCAAGAAGCTTGAACTTCACCTCCTGAGCTATGAAGAGTCACTAGGGACTTTGGGCTGCTGGCCAGATGTGAGAAGCTCAGTGAAGGATGAATTGAAAGGGGTCAAAACTTGAGGCAGGAAGAAAATAATAAGCCTAATGCAGTGATCCCTGGGAGAATGTGAACGGAATTAAGTCTGTGGTGGTGAGAATGGTGAGAGGGGTGAATGAGAGCAATGTTAAGGAGGCCTTCATCACTAACAGTATTGGGGAAGGTGATTGGGAAGAGGGACTCTAGCATGGTGCACCAACTTCTGGTGCAATGTGTATCCCTTCAGCAAGGCATGCAGCTAGGTTTGTAGTGGAAGGGGAAGGATTTGGAGTTGAGTCTATTGGGTTTGAGGTGCTCATGAACTTCTCCAAAGCTAGACACACAGGCCTAGAGCTCAGCAGAGGGCCAGGCAAGAGGAAGGTGACTGTAGGATTTGGATGAGGTCACCCCAGAGAGAGAGAGAGCATACCATGAGAAAAGCAGAGGGCTAATCAGTACCTAGGGAAACACCCTCATTTAATGGACAAGCAGGAGAAAAAAGATCCCACGAAGGATCCTGATAAGTCAGACTCAGAAAGGTGGAACCCAAGAGGACTGTGGCAAAAGATTTTCAGGAAAGTAATAGTCTTGCCTTTGCCCTAACCGGTTTGGCTCAGTGGATAGAGAGTTGGCCTGCAGACTTAAGGGTCCCAGGTTCGATTCTGGTCAAGGGCATGTACCTTGGTTGCAGGCACATCCCCAGTAGGGGGTGTGCAGGAGGCAGCTGATCGATGTTTCTCTCTCATCGATGTTTCTAACTCTCTATCCCTCTCCCTTCCTCTCTGTAAAACAACCAATAAAATATATATTTTTAAAAAATAGTCTTCCCTTGTATCCTATTTCTTAGGGAGGTCAAATAAGATAAGGATGGAAATGCATTGATTGGAGTTTGAAATCATGAATAAAAACAGACAGCACCTAACCAGTTCTAAATCCCTTATATACACTAACTCATTTAATCCTCACTATGACTCTACCTAGGAGGTATTCTTAGTTTCCCAATTTGAACTGAGGCACGAGGAAGTTAGGTAACTTGAACAAATTTATGTCAGGATTCAAACCCTTGGCAGGCTGACTGCACAGACCCTGTGCTTAATTACTGTAATAACTCATTCACCTAGTTGACCTGGAGATCTTTGGTGACTAAACACACAATGTCATACCCAGACACACACACACACACACACACACACACACACACACTCACAGTTTGTAGGCTCAGAATTCAGGCTGCCATGGGTTGAGCAATACCATACAAGTGAAGAGGTGAATCCAAGAATTTATTGTTTGATACGTTTTCAAGCAATTTAGTGGAATAAGAAAGGAGGGGATGAGGCAAGAGACCAAGGGCAGATTGCCGAGCCCTGAGGCGTTTGTAGGATAAAGTGGAAGCACCAGAAGAGGGAGAGTCAAAAGGCCCAGCGGGTGGCAGAGGAGGGTTGAAAAGGAGAAATGGAAACACAGTCTAAAACCAAGATGGAGGAGCGGACAATAGAAAACAACAGGGACAGTCCAGTGAGAAATGGAAGAAGTGTATGGGTTCATTTAAAAACCCTGCAGCTAAAATAAGATGCTAAAAGATTACTTTGTCATAATTATCAACAACCATTGCTGAGAACTTCCCATGCCTGGGGCACTGTACAAAAATAAATAAATAAATAAATAACAACTTGATAGGGCCTCTTATCTAAATCCATGCTACTTCCCAGAATTTAGGAATATTTCTAAACTTCAGAGTCATGTTGGTGTTCCATAAATCCTACAGCACAGGGGAGGTCATATATCTCTCATTGCCTTATAGTAGAATTATTTGTAACCCTGTCATAGCCTCTCCACTAAATATTCTTTGAAGAAACTGCTGTAATTCAACTGAAGGGCTTGCCCCAGACACAGCCATGCACACAGTAGGTACCGCATGTCTGCAAAATGAAATTACTGACAAGCCATGCATCTGGTTGCTTTTTCCTATGACTTTTATTTTATCAGGATTCGTTTTGGGCTCAAGAAATCCAGATTCTTTTTTGTTTGTTTTGCAAATTATTATTGTTGTCATAAATTTGTATAATCCAAATATGTTTTAATCTCATACTGAGTGCCAAGACCTTTTCACCTTCTTACATTTTCCTTAGAATCTGATTAAGTCACATTGCAGGAATAAGAAAAACTTGCCTTAAGATTAAAAGTATTAAATGGTTGAATAAATACAAGGGGTAAAATGTATTTAACACAAAAAGAGTACAGATAAATCAGGCACCCTGATTGGTGGAGGGAGGGAGTAGAATTGTTTAATCTATGTGCAATTCTTAAAATTTGCAACAAAATGGGCTCAGATTAGGGACCCACCCCCCACTCTTGATTGGTAGAAACTATTTCCACCGTGGCAAGGGTAACAACATGAGCATGGCCTTTGTTACACCAGTGCTGTAGCGTAAACCATTCCCAGCAACAGACATGGCTCTAGTATCTACTGGCTCCCAGCAGTTAGACTGACTGTGGAGATGAAAGCTCAGAAGAGGAGGGCTGGGGTGGTTGGTGGAAGGGGGGCAGAGGTGGCAGTGGGGTGGGAGGGGGGAGTGGGGTAGGCAAGAGATAAATGTTTTTAACCATGCCTGATGTCTTGAGTTGGGTATATTAGGGTGATCATATAATTTATCATCCAAACTGGGATACTTTGGGGAGCGAAAGGGGACAACAGGCATGAACCAAGCAATCCAGGATGAATGGTTCTCCTGAGCATGGAGATTATAGTAACCACTCTGTTACTATCCCATGTCAATTAGGAATCAGATCTCTTGTATACCTTAGGTCTTATAGGAAAGAAATATCTTGAACATAATATGCTGGAATTGAGTCCTTCCAAACTCAGTTTGGAGGTGGGTGTGAGTAGAGGGAGAGAAAGAGAGAGAGAGCGAGAGAGAGAGCGAGAGAGAGAGAGTGCGCGAGAATGAGTGCAAAAACACTTGCACATTAATTATAATGAACAATTAAAGTCAATTAATTTTAATTGACTTGCACATTAAAAAAATAAATCCTGACCAAAATCATCATCATCATCCATAATAAGTATTATTATGTATTATTATTATTAGTGACATAATAACCAGAACTACCCACCTTTCTCCTATGAAGTGCCTTTATGACTTAGTAACGGGTCATGACCATGTTGAGATATCACAATAATAGGTAATGTTTATTGAGTAACTAGGATGCTTCATGTGCTAATCTAAGTGTTTGCCTATATGATCCCATTTCTTCTCCAAACAACCCTTTGAGGTCGGCCTATTATTAGCCCATCTTGCACATAAGCAGAGAAAGGCACTGATAGGTCAAGTGACTTACTTGAGGTCACTGGGTGGTGGGTGTGGTGGGCTTAGAACCCAGGCATCCAGGGAGCAAGCACCGCCCTCTGCACCACTTCAACAGCAGGCTTTCAACGTCATACCGGACTGTTCAGAACCAAAGGGTACAGACTGCTTTTCACCATCCCTGGGTGCTCCAGTGTTCTGCACTTGTTGAAAGTTCAAAACTTGCTTGCTGCAAACCAACTATTAAAAAAAAAAAAAGTGTTATTAAGTACTACTTTTATTGTAAGGTGTGGTAATCCTATTGTACTAATGTTAAAAACAGAGTCCTGATAGTTCAGAGACATATGCAGTGTTAATGGCGAAATGCAAGATGCCTGAGAGTCCCGCAAAATTATCCAGTGGGGGTCGGGAAGTGGGGAGTGGGTGGGAATCTAGATGAAGCCGCACTGGCCAAGCGGTTGATGATTGTTGAAGCTGGGTGGTGGTGGGACATGGGGTTCCATTATACTATTGTAGAAGTTTAACTTTCTCCACAATAAGCAGTTTTTTAAAGTTGTTTACAGTATTTAACCAAATGGAAAAAAAAAAAACATGGGAATGCCTGAGGGCCATGAGTAGCAAAATCTATGTGCCCCCCTCTCTCCTCTCACCCCCCCCCCCCCCCCATCAGCAAGCTTGTCCCTTGCCCAAGTCCCTAAAGGCTGTGGACCCAGCATCTTCCTCTCTTAAAACAAGAGGTTTGCCCTTGACAGTCTCTCAGGTTCCACCCAGTTCTACAAGCTTATGATTCTCTGATTTGGGGGCAATACTGATACCGGAACAGAGTTGCAGGAATTTTTCCTGGGGTGGAAGAATGAAGCCGAGGACTAGAGGTGTTCAAACAAGGCAGGAGTTTATTGTAAACAAACACAGGCTCCCCACTCCCAAGGGCGATTCAAATGGGTTGCCCCCAAGCATTCTGCTCTTCCCCATGTATCTGCTAAAGGCCTGCTCTTTGTGTACCTGTGCGCTCTCTGATTGGTTCCTGGCCTTTTTGCAAGATTGTTCTCTTTCACTCCCAAGGAAAAAAACCCCATATTATTTCCTACAAAACACATTTGTTGTTTATTTCAGCTAGCTCCACCATGCCTCCTTCTTCCAACCCTCACCCTAACTACCTAATTCTACTTTAACTCCTTGCAATACTTGAAGGGGGAGGGGGGACATCACCAACTCTTTGCCCTGGTAGCCAAAAAGAGATGCCAAAACCTTTCATATTTCTTCTTTACCCTTCTCCAAGCATTACAACTCTTGCCTTCATTTCTTTAACCCCCAAGCTATGTGATCTCTCTCTGCACCTCAGTTTCCTCATCTGTAAAATGGGGTGTGAATAGGGTCATAACCACTCATAGGACTATGAGGACAATTACATCAGTTAATATATGTAAAGTGGAAAAAGCAGTACCTGACATATAGTAAACACACAATAAATGATAGATTTTTTTTTTTTTACTATCTTAATTTTATAGCTACTGAAACTAATTGTGGTTCAGTGAGAAGTGATTTAGCTAACGTCCATCAGTTTTAATAAACAATGGAGCAGGCATTTAAAGGCAAGTTTTCTGACCATAAATCAGGGCTGCTTCCACTGGGGACATTATTGTGAAAAATTGCAATTATGAAGAATTATACTAGACAACAATCTAGAAGAATTAGTTACTATCCTAAGACTCCAGCAGTCATCAGAAACGAAGTTAACATTTGCTGTTAACACAAAAAAACTTAGTCTGAGTTGCAGACTAAGGCCTCTGGGTCTTGGAGCCAGCCAGCCTCTCTCCCAGACAGCGTGGAGCCCAGCACAGAGCAGTCGGAGATTGCTGGGTGGCTGAAAGGTAAATTATATGAGGCAGCAAGAGCCAGCCCCGCACAGTGACAAGGATGGGGGCGTGCTTTTGTTTGCAAACTGCAAAGCTTCTTACCCATTCACACTGGACCCCTTAGCAAGAACTGGGCCCTCTGGGAACGCTGGCCTCAGGCAGCCACTTTATTTTTCAAATGCTAGCATAGTGTGAGTAATTTTTCCAGCAGCCTTACCATCTTTCGTCTCTCCTCTTCCTTGTGGTATGAATCTATCATTGCAAGATTATTTTTTTAAATAATCCGTTTAGAGTTGTCATGTGCCAAAGAAATAAACCTGATCTCTATGTGCTCACAGAATTTAGAGATAAGTTGTTAATGAAACAGAGGAAGTCACAGAATAATGTGTGTTAAATAAATAAGTGGCATTATACAAAGGTGCTGATAACTTAATTAATTTTGACCAACAAAAACAGCAATTTTACATGGTTTCACCAAATATATAACTACATCTCTGGAAGGCTACATACCCAACTGGTCACTATTCATCTTAGGCAAGGGGGTGGCCTTGGGGAAGGGAAGTGTAACTAGAGGAGTTCACTTCTTCCTTTTTTTCTTTCTGCACTATTTGAACTTTGATTCAACGATGTTCATATATTACTTTCATGATTTAAAAAGTAGAAACAAAAAAGTGGCTATTTGCCAAGTTTAGCTTTGTCAAGTATTTTCTGGAATGCACTTAGAAATGAATAAATATTCATTTATTATCAAATTAAACTTTCCTGTCCTGGATACTTTTGCATTTGGCATAGACTAGTACCAGGGCTACGCACGTCAGATGTCACAAAGGTCCAGGCTCCCCCCTTGATTGAATTTTTTTCTCATCAGTGTGGCATTATTTATTTATTTGTTTAGGAAGTGAGCGAGGGTAGTGTAGTGGCCGTCATTTTCTTTTCATTTATTTTTAAATAGAAGCAACATTTCTAAGCCCCAAAGGCTGAGTTCAGGGCTCCACCATGTATGTTAAGTGGCGTGACAGCTGACACACCTCCGGTGGCTCAGCACTTCTCGCTCTGTACAGTCATACTGCGTAACGATGCATCCGTCAGCAGTGGACCGCACATATGACTGTGTGGTCCCATGATATTATGCTGGAGCCGAAAAAAACCCTACCACCTAGTGATGTCATAGCGCAACACTTTACTCAGGTGTTTGAGGTGATGCTGGTGTAAACAAATCTACTGTGCTGCCAGAACACTCAACTATGTACGGTACAGGATGCTTGATAATAGAGGACTGTGGTACTGATTTCTGCATTTACTACACCATACTTTCTATCCTTGTTTTACTCTTTCTACTTATAAAAAAAAGTTTGCTGTAAAACTGTTGTTACGCCTGCAGCAGCCTCATACATCTCATGTTTATCTTCACTTCCTCTTGTGCTCGATTTAATCTCGTGTTGTTTTGTACAGTAATGTGCTTGTAACCTTGCAGCGATAGGCTATACCATACAGCTCAGGTGCGTAGGCTATACCCTACAGCCTACGTTTTTGTAAGTACACTCTCTGATGTTCGCACAATTACAAAATCACCTACCGATGTATTTCTCGGAATGTACGCCTATCATTAAGCAGCACGCGGCTGTATTGTAATCGCCCATTTACCTGTCTGTGTCCCCCCAGCTTCCCTTGTTCTCCCCCAACACAAGCTACTAGAAAAAAAACCACCATGTCTGCTCCCTGAGCCTCCCTAGCATAGAATGTACAGCATAATAGGAGCTCATCAACATTTGCAAAATGAGTGAACGCTTGCATGCATTCGGGGGGACCAAGTCTTCTCATGAAAGACATGCCACGGGTATAGCAATGGCAGTGCAGAGCTTTAAAGAATTACTCATGTAATGGTTCAAGGGCAAAGAGCTAAAAGCAAGTCAGAAACTTCTTTATGTTTTGTTCAAACCCCACTAACACTTGGACATGTATTAAATGTTAATAAGCAGCTATCTGGGTCAGTGGGTTAAGTAATAGCGATGGTGGAAGGTGAGAGGTGAGGAAATACAAGGAAATTACTTTTCGAGACAGCTTGGCTCACCAGAGCGCAACATGTATAATAGCATGCGAATGATTTAACTATGTTCTCTTTCCCCCTTTTCTCTTCCCGCAGGCTTGGTCAAGGGACAATATTCTCTTTATTCGGGCATCTGCAGAGCCTGGCAAAATCTGAAAAATAGCAGGAAAGATCCAAGGGTTGGGTCACCTTCTTCTCCCTAGTGACAGAGAAAGAAAAAATTACCCCATTTAACAAAACTGTCAGGAGCTGATTATACAGTTTGTGGCTCATCCTTTCCTACTCCTCCCAGCTGACCATGTATCTGCACATTCTTGCAAAGGCCAAGGAAAGAAACATAGAGAATGTGAAGCACAAAGTTTCTGCTCCTTAATTAGCAATTCAAAATAATAATAATAATAATAATAATAATAATAATAATATATTTTGAGCACTTACCATGTGCCAAGTACCTTACTAAGATTGTTGGTTGAGGATGGGAGAGCAGGGGACATTTGGCAATAACTGGAGATGTTTTTAATTGTCACGACTTACAGACAGGTGAGCATGGGGAGGTGGTAACTGGCATTTGGCAGATGGAGGCCAGAGAGGCTGCTACACATCTTACAGTGCACAGGGCAACCCTCCCACAGCAAAGAATTATTCAGCCCAAAATATCAATAGTGCCAAGATTGAAAAACCCTGCTCCCCATGAATCATCTCGTTTAACACTCCAAACAACCCTAAGCGATTGTCCCCATTTGACAGATGAGGACACAGAGGTAAGGAAAGGTTTGATAGCAGGGCAGCTTTCCAGCCCAAGCCTGTCTGACTCTGGAGGTCTTCACCTTGACTACGTGTGTGGCTAGGAAAGGAGCAGGTAACCGTGGGTTAGCTGTGGATTTCTGATTCCGTACAGAGATGTACGGCGGTAGGCCCCTTGCCTCCGTCACCAACTCGCTGTAGGAACTTGCAGGCAGGTAACCTCAGCTCCGCCTCTTCTTCTCTTTGCTCAAAATGTGAATTCTGTGAGTGTACTTACTGCTCTTTGCCATCGTAACAGCTAAAACACTCTGAGACTGTGGTATTTTTATTAAGATGATATTGAGTTATAATTAGTAAAAATAATATTCAATAGAAACATTAATAAAGCAGTTTGTGAATAGCTCTCCAAAATAATAATAGTACTAGCCAAATAATAAAACTATTAAATCCAGCCTTTCCTCATTCCGTGGATGTTTTCTTCAGCCACGCATACCAATGGGCAGAATGTGTCCCAAGTTATGTGAAATTCATGGAAAGCCTTATATTCCTTATCAGCTGTCATTTTCCATATTTTACGAGAATTGAACATTTAAGTATGTCTCCAACCAGTGTAGAGCAATAATACCAGAACCAGCGATAAGATATTTCACATGGCTGTAATTGTGTTTTATACATAAGGGTTTCCTTTTCCCTTCAAAATCCCCAAAGGCCTGTCATTAGTAGATTCTATTGGAAAGCATCTATTTTCCATGAGGCTGAAACAGGTCTACATATAATGGACCAATGTAAAGCATACTAGAAACATTAGTATGTATGCTACGTTTTGTCCCCTTCTCAGTGGGTTATGCTTTTTTCATTCCTACATCTTGACATAATCAGATTTCTTGTTTACTGGCTTATTATCACATTTGACTTGATAGTTTCCATCCCAGATGTCTTACGGCACTCTTGGCTATCTATGGCAAAAGAGAACAGGGATATTGAAGGTCATGCAGACCCCCAAACTGTATCTGAGGAATTAGCATCCCAGCTTCCATACCCAGACTTTGTAATCCTGCTCCAAAGTTACTGCAAAACAGCTGAAAATATAGTGAAAAAGGAAAAGAGGAAAAGGCCCAGGAAAGTTATGAAGAGGAAGGGGAAATTCTTAAATAATTGAACTGCGATTATCTTTTTATTTATACTACCTTTTAATGAAAGAGTATATTAGAATAAAATGATATCTATGTACTTTAAGAAAATAATTCAATTTAATAGGATGGCTGTTATTCAAATATAACATTAAATTAACATTAAACTACACCACTGAACAAATTATAAACTAATAGACGTTTCATCTTTTAAAGCAGAAGAAGATCACAACAAACCCAAGTAAGAAACCTTAAACTAAATCTACCTCTTCCCCTCACCACCTCTCTAATCCTTGCTGCACACCACAGCGAGAGTTATTTTTCTAAAATAAAAGTATGAAAATCTCATGCCTGTCGCAAAAGGCTTCCGTGGCTTTCACCATTACCTAAAAATAATGTGCCAATGCCTTAGCATGGCCTTTTCGATTTGGCTGTAATTTCGCTTTCTAGCCTTATCCTTGCCAATTCTCACTCCATTTTATTTCTCTCTTCACTCAAGAAGCTTCAGTCCTGTGAGAGCAGACCACGCAGGGTTCCCCAAACACGCGTTGCTATTGTCAGGCCCTTTGCCTAAATGCTCCTTCTCACTTCACCCAATTCAGAATATCCTAGATCGAGCCTAAGTGACGCCCTCCTCCCTGTCCCATAGCAGGTTGTTCATTTCTCAACAATGGAAACAACCAAGGGGTATTTTTATCACTTGAATAGATATCTGTAACATACACTAGCTTCTGGGCTCAAATTTTATCCATCTCTGATAATGAAGTTAGGCCCATGGAGGCTAAAAAATGTTTCATTGAATTAAGTGATCAAAGGAAGTATGCTAACCAATGGACATAAGACACTGGGGGGCGTAGTGGGGGCCAGGGGATTGTCAAGAGCGGGGGGGGGGGGGGGGGGAGGAAAGGAAGTATGCTTTTGACCCCTATGTGCCTTGGGAAGTTGAGATTAATATCTACCCTGCCCACTCTATACATTGGATGTATTTTGAAGGGAATTTAGGTGGACGTGGTGTGCAAAACATATTCTGAATAGGTCAACCCCTCCAATAACTGTGAGATTTGATGAATTCATTAGCAGGTTTATATCAGTTCAATAGCATTTCCAAGTTCCTCAATCCTAACCGTCCCACCTCAGGCTGACGATGCTTCGTAAAAAGCTAAAAGAATTTCTCCCACTTTTGTTTTCCCCGAAAAACCACGTCCTTGCTGTAATGCCAGTCATACAGTAATTATTATATTGGTACAAGGATTTTGGAGTCAGTGACATACAATTTTCATTATAATTTGCAAAACCCCGGCAATTTAGCAATGCCTTTATTCTTGGTGGGACTGCACGTAAACTGGTGGCGCAAACCTTCAGCCTAAGTACTGGAAGGCGCACTTGGGCCCGTGTGCTTAGGGATTTATAAACACAGACATTTCAGTTCTTTGGATTCTTGATGACACAGCGGCCTCCACATGCCTTCAGGCCCCTACTCTCTTGCTTCTTCCTTCAAGATTCCCTAGGCCTTGAAAAGGGGACAGCAGAAATGTCTTTCCTGACTCAAAATCAAGAAGAAATGAGCAACTGCTGAGGTTAACGGACAGGCACGGGCCTGATTAAAGGATCCGCCCCGAGTCAGCATCTAGAGAATCCAGGGGTGTTGGCATTGAAAATGGCCTTGGGGCAGGAGTTACCAGCTCCACCATGTGTAGGCTGGTGGGTGAGAAACTTGGCTAGTGTTGGAATAAAAGAGTTCATGACCCTTATTACGAGGAATTAATCCTACTCTCCCGAGGCGATCGTTGCTGGGTAAGGATGAGGGACCCACGGTTGTCCAGAATTTCAAATTTTCCAATAAAGCTGAAAATCTAGACTTAGTGGGGTAAATCTCCCAATGGGAAACGAATTGAAATTCATTTTCAAACATCATATAGATCCAAGAAAAATCAATCTGTCCATCTGATGGATGTGGCCTGGGGCCACTAGTTTGCAATCCTCAATTCGGGGCCCACCTCCTTTTACAGAGGGTGATGCTGCAGATGAAATTGATTTCACACAACTGGTTGGAAGCAAAAAGAGGACTAGAACCCAAATCCTCTGACTGCCAATTTCCTTGTCATCATTCACCTCAGATCATGCATTTGAAACAGACTGTTGGGAGGTAGGGACCAAAGTACCTGGTTCAGAACATGAGTTTCCAGGCCTACTTGAGTTTGAGGGACGACAGGATGTCAGGTCCATTTCAGGTCCCTCTGGTGACTCTCAAATCGTCTAGAACGAGACCAGTACTTCTTAACATGGTGACCATTGGGTGTATCCAGGACACCTTACAGACTACAGGTTTCCAGGTCTAGCCTAGAACTAAGCAACCCAAAGCTCCAGGCACGTGTATATTTTTAATAAGCCCCACTGCTGATCCTCGAGGATTCTAAAACACAGCTTCCCTAGCAGGGGGCCAATGTGGACCAGACCAGGAATTCAAGATCAACCCCTTTCCAAGATTGATGGAGCATTACACCCTTCCAGTGAGTGACTACACATTTTAAATAGTGTTCTTTTCCAATTTCCTACATTCTTGTTTTCTCACACTTTTAGGGGGGGAAAAGAAGGCTAGTTCTATTGTGGTAAAACTTTTGGTTTTCAGTAGTACTGCTGGATATGAGATTTTTTTATTTTTATTAATTTTAGAGAGGAAGGGAGAGAATCATTGATTGGCTGCCTCTCGTATGCCACACACTGGGGATCAATCAAGCCCACAATCAGGGCTTATGCCCTGACTGGGAATCAAACTGTGATCTCCTGATTCATAGATCAATGCTCAAGCACAGAGCCAAGCTGGCTGGGCTGGGTGTGAGATATTTTTATTCAGGTATGAAACTTAACAGTTGCAATGAATTAGTTAATTAAATCATGAATGATAAATTCCTTATAAATTATCCTTAAATATCTTATAATTTTAATAGTTCTTATTTTTGTACTGTAATCAGTAAACATTTAAGGGGAAGCAATGAATTAAATCTCAAAATAGATGAGTAATTTTAGACTGTGGCATCCATTTTCATAACATTCCAGTTTATTTTAAGGGACAATTAGTAGCACTTCCAAATATGTACCTAATTATGAGGCTACATCAAACTCTGCAGTACTTGGATTTTTTACCCACATCAGGCCTAGTTTTTTCCACTGTGACCAAAACAATAAGGGAAGAGTGACAAAAAATAAAATTCTAAATGCAAAATGCTTATCATAAACAATTATCATTCTGAAATCAGCCCAGATTTACTGAGGCCAATAAGTCATATCCAGATCTCATGAACCACTTGTTATTTTGACCCTTATTACAGACATGGCCAAAGTATTTCCTGATCCAATGTATCTGGAGCCTCTTTTTATCGAATTCAAACAGCTGATTACATTGTTTGGGGGCTTAACTTATTTTCAAATGACCTGATGAAAACTCAGACTTCAACTGGTGCTCACTCATCACCAGTTGAAAGAATAAGTACTTAGACTTACTTGTCTTGTCAGGTAGTTGTTTGCCAATGATCAAGGCCTATGGCCCAGCAACATATTTAAGTAATGCCTTTCCCTTCTTTAGAAGTTGGGGACATAGTACCCCTGACTAATTTTTATGAGCTCAGTTAGCTTGGTCCCAAGGGGAGAAATCAGTTTAGCTTCTTACTCCATGCCCAGCATTTAACAACACAGAAAATCTCCAGGGTAAATGATTTTTATTCCAGCCACCACCTACTGCACCACTTGCGAAGAGCTTTGAACAACTCTCTGAAGGACTAATCAGGCCTAATTCCATTTCAGCCTTGCACAAATATTCCCTGAGTTGGGTCTTCATTTCTGATGGGTTTTCTGATGAAATTCTATATTTATCTAGTTTTAAAAGCCCCAGCTTTTGTTTTCAGGATGACTGCATGGGGAAGGATTCTTGGGTCAACACAGACTGTTAAAAAAAGCAAACAGAGAGGACATGGACCTCCAAAAGGGACAGGTGCTACCCAGCTGCAGCCCACTATGCCATGTGACGGAGGACCAGGTGTGACTAGATCTTCTGGCTTTGCAAGAAAAGATGGTGTCAGGATTTTTATATGAAATTCCAATTTTTAAACATAGGCACTTGATTTAAATTACTACGCAGGTCAAACAATACACTTCTGTGGGACTCTGCTGGCTAATACATTGCCAGTTGGCAAAATCAATATTATAAGAATCATCGCTCTGTGGGTGTGTGGTCTTTAGTGCTAAGTCACTTTAGAAATTTCACCTTGAATAGCTTTTATGTAACAGCGGTGCACAATGCTTACTATGTGCCAAGCACATATAGGAGATTCAGCATTGAATAAAACACAAAACGATGCTTGCATTCTAGCATCCACTTATATTCATGGAATTCACAAAGGGTGAAATAAGAAAACGTGAGGAATTAGGGGATGGAAACAATCTCAAAGAAATTTAGGACTAGATGATTTTAACAGACACTTTAGCAAGTCATATAGAGTTTAATACGATGAAAACTTTAAAAGCAGATTACTTCATGGAAAATGCAGCTGTTTAAACCCTCCCCCGCTTCAGAAGCATAAAGTGTTTCTTCTTAACAGATATTTGCTGAGGCCCTACTTTGTGCCAAAGTGCCTTGCTAGACGGAAAGGATACAACGGTGAGCAAGAAAAACATAATTTTAGCCCTTTGCATTCAAGTGCAAGAAACAAAATAAATCTGAAAAAAAAAATAGACCTTGTATGCATATATGCATAACCCAGGGACACAGATAATGGGGCGGTGTGGGCCTGGGGAGGAGGCCAGGATAGGCTAGAAGGGGTCAATGTGGGGAAACACAGGGCATATGTAATACTTTCAACAATAAAGGTTTTTTTAAAAAATGTATTTTATTGATTTTTTTTACAGAGAGGAAGGGAGAAGGATAGAGAGTTAGAAACATTGATGAGAGAGAAACATTGATCAGCTGCCTCCTGCACAACCCCTACTAGGGATGTGCCCGCAACCAAGGTACATGCCCTTGACCAGAATCAAACCTGGGACCCTTCAGTCCACAGGCCGACGCTCTTTCCACTGAGCCAAACCAGTTAGGGCTACAGTAAAGATTTAAAAAAAAAATAAAATAATGACAAATCATGATCAATGTTATGTAAAAATTAACATAGAGACTAATGACCAGAATGAGAAACCTGGTTTAAATAGGGTAGTCAGGGAACTTCTGCCTGAGGAAGTGACATTTAAGGTGAAGTCGAAAGAATGAAAAGAGAGAGTCACTTGAGAGAAGGGGATAGGGTAGAGGAAAGATTTCTAAATAGAGGAAACAATATGTGCAAAGGTCCTGAGGCCTGAAAGAGCCTACTTACAGAATTGAATTCTAGTGGGACAAGAGGACAGTGGGTAGAGTCTGGAGACAAACAGGGCCACGGTCCACAGTGAAAACTTTGCATAGTAAAAACTTCGGATCTATCCTACTTGCAGGGGAAGTCACCAGAGAGTTTTAGTCAGGGGAGTGACAGGAACTGATTTACACTTTTGAAAATCACCCTGGCCATTGGGTGTGCAAAAAACACACAGAAGTCAGGCACGCATTGACACAGGGAGATAAATTAGGGTAATGGTTGGCTGCCCAAGGATAGTGACATTGGAGATGGAAGAAGGGCATGGATTTCAGATATATTTTGTCTAGGGGGTTTGTCCTCAAGTCCCAGGCTTTCCTTGTTTGCCTATTCTTTTTTCTTCTTCTTTCTGGGGAATAAAAACACAAGGTTAAAGTCAGCTAGGCCTTCGGATATGAAAAGTCAGTGCAGGAAATGCACAGTGGATTCTGGCCTAGTAATAACATTTTTGTGAACCGACTTTTAGTGATTTCACGTCCACAAAGATAAAAATCAAGGGCACGATCCTGTCTGCTAAGTGTCTGCCTTAATGCCAAAAACTTGGAATTCTTTGGATTCTGAAAGATACGAACAGCACGACTGCTCCTCTTATCAAAATACTTTGCGCGTTTGTTTGATTGCTTACTTGCTAAAAAAACAAAACAAAAAACCCTGACACCATCATTGCAGAAGCAACTTTATGGCAACGCCTAACCAAATAAAACTCACGAGGTGTTAGTCTTGGAGAAAGTTTAAATGAGTCCAACAAAGTCACTTGCTCTGTGACTTGAGATTCCTGTGGCTTATTTTTTTTTTTTACTCCATATGGTAGAAACCCAGTGATGCCAGCCTGGGCCCAGTGGGGCAGTGTCTCCAACAAGCTGGGCTTGAGAACCAAGCACATTTGAAGAGGAAAATCAAAGTAAATAGCTGATGTTTTTTCAACATGATACAGAGATTAGAGCAAGGAGAGGAGAGCGGAGAAGGGGGCAGGATCTCCCAGCCTGGAGCCTGGGCCATCTGCAGGGAGTTTGTTCTCTTAAACCCACTCTCTCTGTCTCCCAATCCAAATAGTGTGCTCCCCACTTTACTCCGATCACATCTTCTGAAACCCTCGTCAGCATGGGCTGGTACTGGGAGAAAGAAAATTGGAGAACTTCTAATACAAGAGAAAATAGCCAATTTATTAGGGTTGGGTTGTTTCCAGTTCCTTAAGTTTTAACTTCCCAGGTGAAAAACGAATTGAGAAAAGGTCATATAATGCATAAAGAGTTTCGTCTACCTTACCACAACATATTTTACCTTGATTCTCAAAGCACATCCATTCTCTTAGAATCCTTTTTCCTAAGCCTCTGTTCTCCATCCAATCCCACCTCACACTAAAGACAACAACACCCCCTTCGACTACCCTGTTACAACTTTAAATGACTGAACCTAATCCAAGAGATCCGTGGTAGTGAAGGGTTAACCCAGTCACAGAGGAAACAGGGTTTGTGGCCAATTCAGGAATTCGGTCTGATGTATCACGTGTTTTAAACTTCTTGGGAAACCTGCAAGGTCTGAATCAAGGGCTTCTCCCTTAATGATGCCTTTGTGGATTTGTCATGGTATCAGAATGATAATAGCAAATACATATGGTGCCTACTATGTGTCAGGCAGTGAGTGTCCCTAGAAGGTTACTCGCATTATCCATTTAGTTCTCACCATGACCCTTCAAGGTCATCCAGCTAGGTGGTGGCACGGAGTCTCACTGAGGCACCTAGTTCTGGGATTGTGCTGTTCATGCCCTTCCTTCCACCATCTAAGCCCCAATCCCAGGTCCTGCCCCTGGCTTTACTGATATGTCTTAAGTCATTATGAGTATTCTTGTAGGATTTTCCCCTCTCCTTTCCAGCTCACATGTTAAACATTTGGATTTGGGTCAAAAGGATAAAATAGGAAAGGGATTGTGAGAACAGTATTAACCACAAAATCTAACATATATAGGACCCACCAGATGTCAGGCACTGTGCTAAGAATTCTACACTGACTATCTGTTTAACCCTTACAACAATTCTAAGAGAGAAATGCTATTGCCCCCTAATTTAGAAATGAGGAAGCTGAGACACAGAGAGGCTAAGTGAATTCCCCAAATCATACAACAGGAAGAAATAGAATGAAGATTTGAATAAAAGCAGTCTTACCTGCTTGGAAGCACAAACTCTGAGCCTCTGAGCCTGTGAGCTACACAGCCTGCTAGGACTCTTGCCATCTGTTTTCTCTCCAGTCCTCACTCAGTAAAGCAAGAGGGTTGGCTGCTGTAATGGATGCCGTGGTGCACTCCTTAGGTCCCTGCTATAGGGCTGCAGCATGCATCCCCCAGCTGATGGAAGTGCTAACCAGGGATACCGTTGGTCGGAGTGAGCTACCTTAGTCAACATCATGCTCCTCCCCAGGGCAACCCACATATCATGACTAGATGCAGAGATATAAAAGCTCAGCCCTCATCCTAACTTGGTCAACTCTGTTCCCCCATTGGATAGATTGAGGCCTTTGTTGCATCTTCATTGCAGCCCGCCTTCTCCCTCTGCTTCCCATACACCTCACAGGTGTTGATCCTAAGACCACTCCCCCCTAAGCTTCCTGCATGCAAATCTCAATCTCAAAAATCTGTTTTTCCAGGAATTTATTCCACTACAGCTGCCAAGCATCCCAGTGCCCTCGCCCAATCCTTAACTCCATCATGCCTGTTCATCACATACAAGAGAGGGGGGAGGGAAACCAACATTTACTGTGCCCTTACACCACACCAGGCACAGTGGTGGACATCATATGTGGATTCCCCATGAGCCCTCATCTTACCTAGATTAACACGCTGAGCCCTCACATCTGATAGAGATGACTCCTATGAGCCCTAAAGGAATCATGCAAATGATTGCTACTTCCATTTCACACGTGTGGACAGCAAGGCTTAGAGAAAAGTGAGTTGTTCGAAGTTACAGAGTTAATAAGGAGATAAGGCAGAGTCCTGGATACCAAAGCTTAGGCAACATGGTAGATTGAAGAATGGCCTGCACTAAAGATGCCTATGTCCTAAGCTCCAGAACCTTTGAACATGTTTGCTTACATGGCAAAAGGGACTTCATAGATGTGATTAAATTAAGAGCCTTGACATAGGGAGATAGCCCGGGTTATCCAGGTGGGCCCAGTGTAATCACAAGAAGCCTTTAAGAGGGATGTGAAGATAGAAGGAGAGAGAGGAGTAATCTAAAACCAAGAGCCAAGAAGCCTGTAGCTTCTAGAAGCTGGAAAAGGCAAGAAAATGAGTTCTCCCCCCACCAGAGCCTCCAGAAGGAAGGCTGGCCTGCTAACCCATTTAGATTTCTGACCTCCGGAGCCATCAGGTAATAATTTGTGTTATTTTAACCCATTGCTCAAGGTAATTTGTTACAGAATTAACAGGAAATAATACAGGAGGCTCTTTTGAATCTAGGCATGTGATACCCTTGCCTGCTCCCACTCTCCCCTTGGAGTGACATTAAGGCTGCTCTTTCTGCCGGTTGGGACCCTGAGCGGTGTAATGAAGTCTCCTCTGACCAGCTCTCTCTTTAGTGAAGTCAGTCAGGACTTAGAGGGGGAAACTCCCATTAGGACTTTTTTAGCGGAACCCTACTGTGTACCTTTGGGAGCAAGTTGATCTCCTATACTTGGGAGTTGCTTGTTTCGCTCCTTGTCCCTGTGTTCCCTTTCCTCTGTCTCGGAGATCAGGGTCAAGCTCTTTGAGAAGTCTAAAGCAACTCGAAAGAAAAGTCAGGGACAGATATAACATCTTCATCCCTCTTTAAGATCAAAGCTTTTCATCACTGCTACGAATTCATTGGGTATTGACTTTCTTAGGTGTGGGGTGGAGGTGGGAAGAGAAGCACTCCTGGCCTGTTGGAACAGAAAGCAGCATTCACTGAGTCT
The DNA here is from genome assembly GCF_964212035.1 of Myotis nattereri. Lineage (NCBI taxonomy): Eukaryota > Metazoa > Chordata > Mammalia > Chiroptera > Vespertilionidae > Myotis > Myotis nattereri. The sequence continues at coordinate 198,412,221 of NC_138075.1, forward strand.
CTACTCGGTGTTAGTGTGACCCCTGTTTTGCCAAGAAGGAAATCAAGGCACTTTCTGAGGACTGGCTAAAAAGTGGCAGCCGTGAGAAGCAAACCCGAATCTGTCCCATCCCCATGCCCTTGGGCTCTTTCCTTACATGCTGCCCTTACTGTAAGACTGGTGTTTAAGAGTGATAAAATTCTGACTTCTCTTCCTTTTCCAACGTCATCTCCAAATTCACAAATGCAATGCCAGTTTGTACTTAAAATCCCCACATATTTCTACCTTCTACTCTAGATGAGTCCTCCAAGGCCCCTCCCTCTCTACCATGTCTCTAGACCAGGGGTTCTCAAACTTTTTAAACAGGGGGCCAGTTCATTGTCCCTCAGACCGTTGGAGGGCCGGACTATAGTTTTTAAAAAAACACCTATGAACAAATTCCTATGCACACTGCACATATCTTATTTTGAAGTAAAAAAACAAAACGGGAACAAATACAATATTTGTATTTGCATGTGGCCCGCGGGCCGTAGTTTGAGGACCCCTGCTCTAGATCGTACACCAGTTCTCACTCCCCCTGGAATCACCACGCCATACTCTTGCCTCTTGAAAGTCTCACCAGCTCCTCTGGATTCAAGTGTCCCAGGGCTGCTGAATGGAACTCCAAACCTGGGTCAACTTTCTGTCTCTTCAAATTCCTAAAATCTTTATGTTTGCTACCCACTTGTTCCTGAGGCTGCAATGATTATTCTCCAGACATGCTAAAGTACAGAATTACAGAGCTGGCAGGTTCATTGGAAAATGCCTATTTTACAGATGAAGAAACTAAGGCCCAAGATCGCACAGTTAGTTTAGTGAACAAGTCTAGTCTTTTGAATTAATAACAGGATTCTACCTGCTGCTCTACACTTTCAGTCATTGACCGGGTTACTCATTGATAAAGAGCACAACTCTGGATCCAGATTCCCTAGGGTCAAAGCCAGCCTCAGCCATCTGCTAACTGTGTGACCATGGACAAGTTTCTTATCATCTCTGTGCTTCACCCATAAACAGGGAATAATATCAGTACCAACTTCATAGGGTTGGTGTGAGAGTTAAATGGTTTAATATGTATAATTATACAGAGTCAATGTTCCACAAGTATTAATTATTCATTATTATGTCATCCAATGCCTGAAGATTCTAATGAAACAGAATGACCAAGATTTTCTACTGTGGTTTGAGACTTTTAGACATAGGTGGGAATTACAGCAGAGTGGGTAAGAGCAGCCACAGAAATGAATTGTTGGAGTTCATGCTCTAGTTCTGGCCCTTTCTGACTGCCAGATTGGGAAATTATTTAACTTTCTTGTGCCTCAATGACCTCAACTCTAAAATGTATTGACCAGTAAGGGTTGTTGGGAAAATTAAATAAGATAATCTGAGTTCAGCACCTGGTACATAAAAGCTTAATATTTGTTAGCTCTTATTATTATATAAGAAGATATGTTATATATTATATATATCTGGGGTGAGCAAAAGTAGATTTAAAATTGTGAGAACATGAAACAGAGTTTATTCTTGTATTATTATTTATTGTTTTATTTTCCATATGGACAACTGTAGACTTACTTTTGCCAATTCCTGTATTATTATAGAAATAATTTACTTTTCTCTGTTGTTTCCACTCCAGTCATTTAGTAAGTCATGCAGAGAATTATTTAGTATAAATAAAGCTTTGCATTTACAAAATGATTTGTTATCACTGCATTACTTAACTAATTAATGTGTATTGCTCAAAATAGCTCTGGGAAGTTATCTAAGAGGTTCTCTGTATTTATGATAAGTCTTAGAAACTCAAGGTCAGGCAGGAAGTTGATGGTAGAATTAAGAAAGGAATTTTCAGCCACCTATCTGTTACTTAACTCCTTGAAGCTGATTCTTTTCTATACCTGATCATTTATCTCCATCAAAAACCAACATAGTACTTGTTGAGCTGGCACACCGACTTTGAGGGAGTCGATCTGGAAGATTCCCAAACCTGCATCCATCTTTGCTAAGAAGACATGTGGCTCATGTGGAAATTGAGGGGATGAGGTGGGTGGAATGCTCGGATATGGGGCTTATGGGTAAGGTAGGGAACAGAGAATTTAGGTTAATGAACACAGAATTCTGAAAATACCTGAGAGAGAGAGAGAGGGAGGGAGGGAGGGAGGGAGGGAGGGAGAGAGAGAGAGAGAGAGAGAGAGAGAGAGAGAGAGAGAGAGAGAGAAGTCAATTCTAAGGACAGTGTTGAGGGGAGAACATGATTTTTAAGAAAGGCTATGCCTATCTGGAGAAATGCAGCGTCAGCTAAAAGTTACAAATCGTGTGGGTCCTGAGCCTCCCTGTGTTCAGGGCCCAGACCTTCCCAAGGACGAACCACCTGGCAGGAGAACCAGCCACAAACAGGTTCTGGAGGCTTAAGCCAATCTCCCAGAGGAAAACAAAGGAAGCGCTAGTCTAACCCAGGAGCTGTACCAGGAACCAGCCCCACCCTCACCCCACTGTGTCCAGAGTGACTCCAGGGAGATCTTCCACCAATCTGGCCACAGGCAGTAACTCACCCCATTACAGCTGAATGGGTCACTTCACAGGCAAATGCACCAGATAGGAATCTGTCACAATCAGTTTTGTATCCTAAGTCCCTGCTCACTTTCCAGACAGATGAGCCCATTTCCCCTCCTAAGACCCCACCTTCAAATGGGTGGCTAGAGTTTCCTTTCACATGACAGCTCAGAAACAGCCTGCAAAACAAAACAACAACAAAAAAGCTGGTTGCAAATCAAATTGTAGATGACAGGGTATGTATGTAACACCTGCGTGTGCAAACTGAATCATTTAAATACAATAGGAGAGTTTACAGTTTCAAAGGCTCCCTGCTTGGGATAAAAAATTAGGTTCAGTTTTTTTCTTGTTTATGTGTGTGTGTGTGTGTTTTAAGAATGAATTTCTGCCTGTTTGTTGAAGTAAAACATACCTTTACTCTGCAAGTACTTTACTTTGGGAAATAAAAATGATGCTTACAGAAATAGTGAATAATTGTTGCAAAACAATAATGTTGATAGTACCTGGCTTCCTTTTTTGACCTCTGACCTATAAAAACAAGGCCTTGTGTAAAAGGCATCTAAGAGGCTTTGTTATAAAACAGGCTTGTTTACACAACAGAGCAGAGTTTCAGGAAACTCATTCCAAGGACACCTTTTCATTCCAACTAAAGCAAGGAGTTTGGAAGGATGTAGAGCGAGCCCAGTGAGTCTGTAGAAAATTCTAAAGACCTGACTACAAAGCACCCTCTGTATGACTTGGGGGCATTGTTTCCAACTTGGCCTCATCTCTTTCCCCACATTTTTAAAATTGCTCCCTACCAGCTGAATAGAATTCAAATTCTCTACATAAAATATTATCCCTCTTTTATCACACTACCACACATTGCTTCCAAGTATGTGGGTTTCTTCTGGTGTCATGACTTATGAAAACGTGCCCACTGTCTACAAAATCAACCTACCAATCCAAACTTCAGTGCTGCAGAAGGCTGGCTGGCCCATGCCTGGCCCTAAAGCCAACAACCAGGCGTTTTGCTCACAAAGAAAATGGTGGGGAAGGTGCCATGTTCCTCTACTCCCTGCGGCTTCATTTTCCACAATAAACAGCCATCAGAAAATAGTAAATGGAAAGTTAAAGAACTAAACAATTCATGTTTTAAATTGTGCATCGTTCTGAGCAGTATGAATGAAATCTGTCACCATCCTGCCCTACCCTGTGACAGGACCTGGGTTCAGCAACCTCGGCACTTGAGTTCTGGCTAAGAAAGAATTCGAAGCCAAGTTTCAAACTATAAGAGAACCTTTATTTGGAAAATCACAGAAATAGAAGTAATCTGTAGAAGAAATGGGCTTAGGAAACAAGTTATAGATCTAAAGGAAGGGCCCTTGGAGCTTGTGAGTGAGGAAGGTAATGGTAATTCCTCTGGGAGGAGGGGAAGGGGAAGGCATATCTGTGCTCCTGGCAGGGAGAGCGCCCTGGGCTCTCCATCCTAAGAGTTTTAAGGGTGGAGATTTTAGGGGAGGTCCTTGGGGAAGATTTCAATAGACTATTCAGTAGTTTCCCAGGTGTGTCTTTTCAGGGTTTAGGCCTCCACTGATTGATTGGTCAGCACCAGGGCAGGGGGTCATTATCCAATGCTGCTGGTCCTGAGGTCAGCCTTGATATTATTTGGATTTGCTGTTTTTCTGGACCTGGAGCTGAAGTACAACTGAGGCCTATATGTGATCTCTAGGAAGGAAAGGTCAGGGGGTCCCAACTGCATGACCGGCGATATGCCAGGGGAGGAAAGGTCACCCTAACGGTGAGGTCCCACCCTTGCTAGGTACCCAGGGCTTTCCACTCTAGTGACTTTTTTTACCTGGCCTATCATCCTTGCTCTGTTCATGTCTGTCTAACTTCCTACTACACTTGTATTTACATAACTCTTATTTTATTTAATAATGACCCTAAATGCAAGAGTAGTGATGCTGGCAATATGAATATTCCAAAGAGAAGCCATAAAATTCTTCCTCTAATTGGAAAGGTGTGTACGTATAGGGAAAAAAACAGTATATATATATATATATATATATATATATATATATATATATATATATATGGTTTGATTCTATCAGCAATTTTAGCCCACTGGGGGTCTTGGAATGTATCCCCCACAGATAAGGGGAACTATTGTATTCTAAATGTCAAGGGCCTCTATTTTGTAAATATATTTCTTTATTGATTTCAGAGAGGAAGGGAGAAAAAGAGAGATAGAAACATCAATGATGAGAGAGAATCATTGACTGGCTGCCTCCTGCACACCCCACACTGGGGATGGAGCTCGCAATCCAGGCATGTGCCCTTGGCCGGAATCGAACCTGGGACCCTTCAGTCCACAGGCCGATGCTCTATCCATTAAGCCAACCCGGCTAGGGCAAGGGCCTCTATTTTGAATACCCAAGTGGCCCCATTTTAAATTTGAGAGACATCAGTAAAGAGCATCTTGGAATGTCTTAAAATTTGCCAAGGGATGAGGGTGATTATGAAGATGCTGGTACTCGGCTGTTTGTCAGCTCCACTGAGGTCAGAACAAAAAAGAACATTTTAGATTAGTTAGTGGGAGGGCAGGTTTAGATACAAGAATAGAAAGTATTTAGGAACTAGAAACCTTCACAGAGATGGTGCCCAATACTTATCAGATCGAATGGTTAAATGAATAAATGAATAAATAGATGAATGAGGTTGTAGAATCTTCTGTCATTGGTGTACTGTATCTGAGAGATGAGCAACATGTCACCTGGATGAGTAGACATACCCATTAGTTTTTTAAATTCCTAAAATGTTACAGTCCCACAGACATTTTATTGAGGGTCCCCTCTTTTCCAGAAAATTCCTCTGAAGACCTTCAGTCTAGTGGAAGAGAATGAGGCTTAAACATAGAGTCCTACCAACTAGGGAAACATTTATGAGAGAAAATTACATAAAATTTTAAATGCAGAATATAAAGTTCTGCTTCCAAATTCAACCTGTAGATTGAATACATGCATTTATTGAGTTTTTAATTAATTAATTCACTCATCAAATATTTATTGAATGCCTCCTTATTCCAAGCACATTTTAGGCAGAGGAGAGGCAGACAATCCTTGCCTTCTAGGAGAAAACAATAGACAAAAAAAAAAGTAAATATATAATGTGACAGGTGAAAATAATACTGTGAGGAGAAATAAAGCAATACAAGGTATATATAGAGAGTCATAGCAGGATGTTAATTTATAAGGACTAGTCAGGAACAGCCAATCCAATAATGTGACATTTGAGCAGGGAAGTCATTAGAGAATTGTGAGAAATGCTCACCTGTCCGAATTCAACTAATGGACTCGGAGACAGAAGTATGGTGAAAACGAGACTTTCAATACGTTCTCGAGAGTGGGTGTCCATTGGCACAGGCACACCTGAATTGGCTAGCACAGGCAATATTTATCCTATTGCACGAGAGTCCCTCCTCCAGTTCCGAATTGGCTGAGTACTGTGGAGTTGACATTTTATCCCATACGTCGACGGGGTCTTACGGTCTCCTGTTGGACTATGTAAAAAATGGGCAGAGGCCTTTTCTAGTTGCCTCCACCTCCCTTTGTCTAGAGCAGCGGTTCTCAGCCTGTGGGTCGCGACCCCTTTGGCGGTCAAACGACCCTTTCACACGGGTCGCCTAAGACCATCCTGCATATCAGATATTTACATGACGATTCATAACAGTAGCAACATGACAGTTATGAAGTAGCAACGAAAATAATTTTATGCTTGGGTCACAACATGAGGAACTGTATTTAAAGGGCCAGAAGGTTGAGAACCACTGGTCTAGGGCAGTGGTCAGCAAACTGCGGCCCCTTGAGTGTGGCTCTTCCACCAAATACCAGGTGTGGGTGCGCACGTACAGTGCGATTGAAACTTCGTGGCCACACTCAAGGGGCCAAAGAGCCGCATGTGGCTCCCGAGCCGCAGTTTGCCGACCACTGGTCTAGGGGAACCTTCCTGCAAAATGTGCTACTAGTCACATGCACAGTTCTCATACCATTGCCCCATGCCCACCCTCCCTACATCCTGCTTGCCCAGCGGAAATTCAGAAACCAACTGGCCACATGCTGGGTTTTTTTTTGTGTTTTTTTTTTATGAAGATAAAATCATGGAAGCATGCCTCCTACAAGAATGGAGTAAGCCTTACTGCTACAGAAGAGGCAAAGCATTCTGGGTTAAGGAAATAGCAATTGCAGGGGCCCTGAGGTTGGAATGAACTTAAAGATTTCCATATAGAGCAAGGGGTCCAATGGTGATGGAACAGAGTAAGCAGGGGAGAGTTGAAGGAGAGGTCAAAAAGACTGCAGGGCCAGATGTTACAGCACCTTTTATCTGAGTGAGACAGGAAACCATTAGAGAGATTTGAGCAGAGAACTGATGGGATACAATTCATTTTTTTAAAAGGATGATTCTGGTTGCTCATTCTAGACACAGATAATTCTGTGAACAATTAATGTAATGGGGCAATGATGGCAGTAGAAAAACCAGTCAGGATGCTATTGCAATAGTACAGGTGACAGATGATGGTGTCCTGGATGTGAGATGGTAGAAGCAGAGGTGGTGAGAAGTGGTTGGATTATGGATATGTTGTGATGGTAGAATTCACTGAATCTTCTGTGGTTTGGGTATAAGGTATGAAAGAGAAAAAGGAAAGAGAGGGATAATTCCAAGTTTTGGGGCCTAACCGACTGGAAGAATGGAGTGCTATTTCCTGAGATGGGAAGGTTGTGGCTTCAGAGGAAGGGAAGCAGGAGAGCTATTTTGGACAAGTTAAGTATATGGGGCCCATTGGACAACCAAGTGGAAATGTCAAGTAAGCAGTGGGCAACATGAGTCTGGAATTCAAGTGAAGACGAGGATGGCAATGTGTATTTGGGAGCCATAGCATTTGGATAATATTTAAAACCACTGGGATGGCTAGGGCGTGAGTATAAATAGAGAAAAGAAGTGGTCCAAGGCCTGGACCCTGTGGCACTCCATGTGGAGATCAAGAAAAGAGTTGATTCTCCTGGTTCAGAATAGCAAGAGTAATGATGATATAACTCTTGGCTCAGCAGTGAACAGTAATGTACATGGTCATAGCAATTTAACTGCTAAATGTTGATTTAACCAAAAATTGTCCATGTAACTATATTTAAAGAAAAATGAAGGAGAAAGAATAGGTATGTGTGGAGGTGTCAAAATGACACATGATTATCTTCTAAATAGGAATATAATAAATATCTAAAAAGTATATATAAATAGCAATATAAAGATGATATATGGAAACAGGGAGGTACATAGCAGGAGAAATAAGTAAAAGAGTAGAAAGTGGCTTCCTCTGGGGAGAAAGGGAGTGGGGGGTGGAGAAGAAGAGAATGGAGAAAGGGCTTATTCTTTTCATTTAAACTTTATACGTCAATGGATAAATGAATAAACAAAATGTGGCATAGCCATAGAATGGAATCTTATTCAGCCTAAAAAAGAATAAAGAATTAATACCTGCTACAAGAAGAATGAGCCTCGATATACAAATGTTGAAAAACTACATTGTATACCTGAAACTCAGATAATATTGTTTGTTAACTGTACTTTAATGTATTTTTTTTAAATGACCCTTGAAAACATTATGCTGAGGAGAACCAAGATGGCGGCATAGGTTAACGCCGGAGTTTGCTGCTTTGAACAACTACTTCAAAAGTGAAACTAAAAGACAGAACGGACATCACCCAAAACCACTGGAACGCTGGCTGAATGGAAGTCCTACAACTAGGAGGAAAGAGAAACGCATACGGACACTCAGAGGAGGTGCAGTGCTGAAGTCAAATTCTGAGGTGCGGAGTGCGCGCACGGAGCGGGCTGGCGGCGGAGGGCGCGGTTGGCGTTTTCAATCGGGAGGGAGTCGCAGACTCTGAGCTCCAGATCCGGGCGAGTCTTTAGGGACCCAGACTCAAACGGGAGAAGCGGGACCGCCTGGCTTCGGTCAGAGCAAGTGCAGCTTTCTCTCCGAGCTTTGCAGCGGGTGCTGGGACTCAGAGAGGCAGAGCCCCTGGGGACAGGACTGAGAGCCGCCATCACTGCTCTCTCCGGCCCACCCTATTGATCCTGTGCGACCCGCCCCGCCCAAGCCCTGCACAGAGGCATTTGCTGGATAGCCTCAGGCAAACGCCAGATTAGCACCTCCCTAGAGGTCAGAAGTTCTCTCACTGCTGACACAGCTGATTCTCATAGCCACTTGGCCTGGAGGTCAAACCCTCCCTGGAATTAGCTACAAGATTTAACTATAAGACTGCGCACAAAGACCACTAGGGGGTGCACCAAGGAAGCATAACAAAATGCGGAGACAAAGAAACAGGACAAAATTGTCAATGGAAGATCTAGAGTTCAGAACCACACTTTTAAGGTCTCTCAAGAACTGTTTAGAAGCCGCCGATAAACTTAATGAGATCTACAAGAAAACTAATGAGACCCTCGATGTTATATTGGGGAATCAACTAGAAATTAAGCATACACTGACTGAAATAAAGAATATTATACAGACTCCCGACAGCAGAACAGAGGAGCGCAAGAATCAAGTCAATGATTTGAAATGCGAGGAAGCAAAAAACACCCAACCGGAAAAGCAAAATGAAAAAAGAATCCAAAAATGCGAGGATAGTGTAAGGAGCCTCTGGGACAGCTTCAGGCGTACCAACATCAGAATTATAGGGGTGCCAGAAGATGAGAGAGAGCAAGATATTAAAAACCTATTTGAAGAAATAATGACAGAAAACTTCCCTCACCTGGTGAAAGAAATGGACTTACAGGTCCAAGAAGCGCGGAGAACCCCAAACAAAAGGAATCCAAAGAGGACCACACCAAGACACATCATAATTAAAATGCCAAGAGCAAAAGATAAAGAGAGAATCTTAAAAACAGCAAGAGAAAGAAACTCAGTTACCTACAAGGGAATACCCATACGACTGTCAGCTGATTTCTCAACAGAAACTTTGCAGGCCAGAAGGGAGTGGCAAGAAATATTCAAAGTGATGAATACCAAGAACCTACAACCAAGATTACTTTATCCAGCAAAGCTATCATTCAGAATTGAAGGTCAGATAAAGAGCTTCACAGATAAGGAAAAGCTAAAGGAGTTCATCACCACCAAATCAGGATTATATGAAATGCTGAAAGGTATCCTTTAAGAAGAGGAAGAGGAAGAAAAAGGTAAAGATACAAATTATGAACAACAAATATGCATCTATCAACAAGTGAATCTAAGAATCAAGTGAATAAATAATCCGATGAACAGAATGAACTGGTGATTATAATAGAATGAGGGACATAGAAAGGGAATGGACTGACTATTCTTGGGGGGGAAAGGGGTGTCGGAGATGCGGGAAGAGACTGGACAAAAATCGTGCACCTATGGATGAGGACAGTGGGTGGGGAGTGATTGCGGATGGTGGGGCGGGAACTGGGAGGAGGGGAGTTATGGGGGGAAAAAAGAGGAACAAATGTAATAATCTGAACAATAAAGATTTAATTAAAAAAAAAAAAAAAAAGAAAACATTATGCTAAGTAAAAGAAGTCAGTCACAAAAGAGCATATACTGTGTGGTTCCATTTCTATAAAATGTCCAGAATAGGCAAATCCATAGAGAGGAAATAGATTAACGGTTGCCAGAGGATTGGAGGAGGAGGAAATGTGGAGTAACTGCCAAGAGCTGTAGAGTTTCTTTTTGGAATGATGAAAATATTCTGGTAATGGTTGTACAACCTTATGAATATACTAAAAACTCCTGAGTTGTTCACTTTGCACAAGTTAATTTTATGGCATGTGATTATATCTTCATTTTAAGAAGCATACACTAGCCCTGGCCAGGTGGCTCGGTTGGTTAGAGTGTTGTCCCATGCACCAAAATGGTTGTGGGTTTCATTCCCCATCAGGGCACATACCTAGGTGGCATGTTTGATCCCTGGTCAGGTGTGTACGGAGGCAACCAATTGATGTTTCTCTCATATGGATGTTTCTCTCTCACATGGATGTCTCTTCTCTCTCTCTCTCTCTCTCTCTCTCTCTCAAATCAGAGTGAGGATTAAAAAAATAAAATAAAAGGCATACGTCTATTTGAAATGTTAAATTATACTAAACTATTAACCTCAATAAAAATTAAATTCAATACCTTGAATTACCTTTGAAATAGGTAAGGAACCACATATAATTTAAACCAGGGGTCCTCAAACTACGGCCCGTGGGCCACATGCAAATACAAATATTGTATTTGTTCCCGTTTTGTTTTTTTACTTCAAAATAAGATATGTGCAGTGTGCATAGGAATTTGTTCATAGTTTTTTTTTTTAAACTATAGTCCGGCCCTCCAATGGTCTGAGGGACAGTGAACTGGCCCCCTGTTTAAAAAGTTTGAGGACCCCTGATTTAAACCTTACTCTAAGATTCCTATTATTATTATTATTAGCCTTTAAAATATTTTTATTGTTCAATTATAGTTTACATTTAATATTATTCTGTATTAGTTTCCGGCTTACAGCATAGCAGTTAGACAATCATATACTTTGCATAGTGTTCCCCCTGTATTTCCAGTACCCACCTGGCACCACACATAGTTACTATGATGTTATTGACTATATTCCCTATGCTGTACTTTACATCCCCACGACTATTGTGTAACAACCCATTTGTACTTCTTTATCCTTCAGTAACGCAAACCGCCAGCCATGGCTGGCCTCGGGCAGCGGCATGTAAGTCGTGAAAGCAGGAGGCTGAAGGAAGATGGCCTCTATACCAGTTTTGCCTTTCAGATCTCACACCAGGGAATCACAGTGGTGGGTAGGGCCTGCTATATAATATGTGGGACTCGGGGAAAAGTGAAAATGCAGGGTCTTGTTCAGAAAGAAGGAAAAAAGTGCAGCTAGAGGTACTAAAATATAAAGCAGTGATGGCGAACCTATGACACGCGTGTCAGAGGTGACACGTGAACTCATTTTTTTGGGGTTGATTTTTCTTTGTTAAATGGCATTTAAAGATATAAAATAAATATCAAAAATATAAGTCTTTGTTTTACTATGGTTGGTTGCAAATATCAAAAAATTTCTATATGTGACACGGCACCAGAGTTAAGCTAGGGTTTTTCAAAATGCTGACACGCCGAGCTCAAAAGGTTCGCCATCACTGATATAAAGTCTTTTCTTTTTTTCTGCAGTCCTTCTCTTGACTTTCAGTATTTTTTTATTTGCTACTTAATATCTTTTTCAGAAAGGCAAAATTAAAAATTTAAATTATTAGCACGAAATTTACCATTTTTCATTGTGGAATGCCAGTTTCAAATACAAATATAACAGCACTTAATTTGCATGTAGAATCACCAAAATCACACACTTTGTATTTTGTAGCTTGTGCATGCATATGCATTTTGTTCTTATCAGAACAATGAAAATACTGCACACAACTAACTCAGCTGTTTTTATTTCACTTTTTGATATGCACACATCCCGCTAAAATTCTGTGCCTTCAGCTTACTGATGAGTAAGAAAGAACAGAAAAGAAAAGGAACTTTGGGTTGCCTTCCCTTCCACACCTTTATTTTCAGCATAAGTGGTTGGCTAATGACAGGAGAGAGGAGATGATATGATAAGGATGCTTGGTGCTTCGTGTTTCTTAGAATGCCTTGACCTTCTGTGTTCTAAGGAAGTTCTGTCTCTAGTGGCAAGTGTGGCCTCTCAGGGCTGAGAGCGTCCCTGCTTATTCAGTTGTGTAGGTCAGACACTAACTGTGTACTAGTTTGAGTTTCCTTGAACTCCCACACATTGTAGGTCCTCCAGATTCTGTGTTCATGGGATGAAGCAGCAAGAAACAGTGAGGACACCCATATTGTGTGTATCTACGCTGCTCATACACATGCTCCATCATTCCATTGGCCTTTATTTATAAAACACAAGTTCACAGCTAAAATTACTGAGGATTTCAAGACCACAACAGCAGAGCACTCAACCAAGCCTGGCATCCTTCTGAGCCAGGGGCCCTATGCAACTGCACGGGTTGCATGCCCAGAAGCTGGCCCAGCTGGTGGAGGAACCCAATTATCATCCACAACCCCACCTTCGTGCTTTCTGGCTTCTGCAGTGCACATATGTCCTGGGAGGCAATAGAAATCGGTTCTGAATGCCAACCGAGTGGCTGTGCAACAGACCCTCATCTCCTTTCTCCCAGGTTTTCTTTCCCTTTTCTTATCTACTTCCTTTATAAAAGACATGTTCATTAATCAAACCAGTTCTCATTGTCTCTTAATAACTTGTGTTCAGCCCTAGACAGTTTGTTCAGTGGTTAAAGCATCGGCCGCCGAGTGAAGGGTTGCGGGTTTGATTTCGGTCAAGGGCATGTACCTCAGATGCAGGCTCAGTCCCCAGTGCCAGTCGGTGTGAGAGGCAACCAGTTGATATTTCTCTCTTTTTCCATCTCTCATCCTCCTTTCCATTCTTTCTAAAAAAAAAAAAAAAAAAAAAAAAATCAATGGAAAAAAATATCCTTGGGTGAGGATTAACAAAAAAATAATAAAAATGGAATAAATTGTGTTCATTTCTGCCTTCCTGCTATTTTGCTCATAATTTTCCTCTTTGACAAATTTAACCACTATTACCCCTACCACCCACTTCATCCTCCCCCCCCCTTCACCCCCCCCCCCCCCCCCCCCGCCAGTTAGGAACAAAACCAAACGTGTCTTCACTTCTGAGATCAAGTTCCACCTTCTTTGCAAAACCTCCCTTGACAGATCACCTCACACTGAAGTGGATGCTCTCTGAGCTCTGGAAGCACTTCTCTGACTAAGGTTCCAGGCACTTAATCATTTGGACTAGGCTTTGTTGCTTTTTGCTTTTGCTGTATTGATTTTGTCTCTTCAACCTGATTATGATCTTTGACTCTGACAATTGTCTTCCATTTCTTTGGTGTCCTCCACAGCCCCTAGGACTCCTATGTCCTTCGTGTTCTCTGAATGAATGAAAGAGCAAGTGAATGAATGAGTGTGTAAATGAACACATGAAATTATAGGATGGAAGTCAGAAAATCCTGGTCGGCCTGATCTAGCTAATATTTGTACCTAATATTTGACAAGCTGGGAATGTACCTCTCCTGGACTCAGTGTTTTCAGTTATTAAACTGGGTTGTTTTGGGTACCACCTCACTTTGTCCAGGACAAATTGCATTATTAGCACAATGTTAGAATCTCTTGGGAGAAAAGAACTGTAGTAGTGTGGCCATTTTACCACACCCTTTGCTCACAATATGCAGGATGATTGAGGACATAACAAAAAATATTTAAAGTATTTATTTGCATTCTTATTAAATCAGTGCTATATCATTAATGCAAAAAAAAATAATCACTGAACTTGCTATCTTGGAAAATAAAAATATGCCCCAAGTTCTTATTTCACTAGTGTCACTGATTTTTTTTCTGTACATAATCCAGTTCTCCAAGTCTATGCCCTGTCTTGCACCTTAATTTAAGATCTGACTCAAACACAAAATGAGTACAAATTTAGACAGACTACCAGTAGCTTGGAAATTGTGAAAAAATACTAAGTTTGTAGGTACATTGGTCTTTCTATCAACTTTCAGGTAAGATCGATGGCTCACTAAAATGGCCCTATTCAAGTGTGACGCTTTGATGGCCTGTTTGAGTTAGCCTTCCTTCCTCCTCACCTCCAGCCCCCAAACAGAACACTGTCAACCTGTGTAAACAATGTCAATTCATCTCTGAAGTGAATCCTCCTGGGAGGGTCCTAATATGACTGTGTGTAGGAAATGACTTATACTTTTCTGGGGATAGATGTCCCAGTGGAGTTGATATGTGCATTTTTAATTTATAATTAAGAATCAGTCACTGGGGCTCCAAGAGGTTAACTGACTTGCCCTAGGCCATAGAGTGAGGAAGTGAAAGAGTTTGAACCCAAACCTCTGTCTGTTACACCAATAGGCTTTCTAGTTTTCAGCATCTATCTTTCAATCATAAAGTTGAAGGGAAGGTCTATTGGAACCCATAAAGATTTGGAGAAGAACTCTACTAGTAAATTAACTATCAGCATTTATCAGTTTTGATCCTAAGTACAAACCAGCCTATCAGAAACACTGGAAGTGAAGAAGACACCAATGAATCCAATTGTCATGTCTTTCTATTTTATCCACACAGTGACAGATGGAGAAGCTAATGTCTTACATCCCCATGCTTTATATGTTTATGGGAGGATGACAGTCAAAGGATCTGTTCTCCATAATGTCTTTCTTCTCTTTCCTTATTTCAAAGCTGACTTCATTTCTCATCGACTCCTGTGGCCATGTGACTGAGCTCCGGCCAATGGGAGTGGTGCAGAAGGGCTGTATGCTATTTCCAGTCTAGTTCCTAAGCTTCCATATGTCCTCCCCCCCCTACTATTTATTTGGGGCCTACAGTTGTGCATGAATACTGTACTTAGGAACAAGGCCACAGCACCAAACTTTTCTGTGGAGTAGTCTACACTACTCTTTTTTTTTTAATCTCCCAGTCACTTCTCAATCCATTGCAGTCTGTGGTAGCCTTTCCTCATGTCTATCACCCTTACAGTCACCAGAGCCTTCTGAATGCCAGATCCAGTTACTTCTATTAATGCCAACTATTAATTGCACTTATTGGGCAGATCAGTGTGCTACATGCTTGTGCACACCATCTCATTTAATATTCACAATCCTTTTGAAATAGGCTGGAGTTAATAATAGAAGGTGTTAGCTCAGAGGTCATACAAAGATCCCTGGGAAGAGGAAAGAAGTATTAGCTGCTGTTATTATTATTCAGAACTAGAGGCCTGATGCACAAAATTCGTGCAAGGGGCTCGGCCCCCACTGCCGGGGTGGCTGCCTCTGCTTGGCGCCCGCCACCACGGCTTTGTCTGGGAGGTTGTCCAGTCTAATTAGCATATTATGCTTTTATTACTATAGATTGGCTTAAATAGAAGGTCTTTCACTTATTATTAGCTCCCTGACATTGGATAACCCCATGCCTCAGTGCCCTCATTTGTAAAATCGGGAAGATAAGAATTACCTACTAGTATTTCGTAAGGATGCTGTGAGTAGCAGAAGCAGTTGTCATGTGTGAAGCCCCCACACAGGGTCTGGCACATAGTAGATGCTCAAAAAATATTGATTTCCCAGCCAACTTCATTTGTAACATCCCTCACCCACCCATGATTAGACAACTCATCAGCCCTCCATTTAGAAGACTGTTTTTTTAACTACAGAGGGAGTGAACTGCCTGCAAGCAAGTTGTAGCTAACCAGGTTTGCGTTTTTGGTCTGGTCTCCTGAAAGCATTGTTCAGTTTCTTGCAACCCTGAAACAGCTGGGCTAGCTCTTTCTATAACTCAGTATTTTGATTTATTCTCATCTTTTTCTGATTTAATTTCCCTCTTATGCTATAAATTAGAATTCCTTTTAAGCCTCATGATTCCTGAAGAAGGGAGTTTTTCCCGAGTCGCTCATAGTGTATCATACTTGATCACAGACAGGTACGGATATCCTGGGATAACATGTGTCCCTGGACCCTGACCATACAATTTTCCTGAAGAAGCCAAGCCTTTCCATTATTCCAAATATTCTTGGTCTTCCTCACTTTCAGGTTTTGTTTTTTTTTCTTTGAGTTTTATGACTTGTCTTCCTCGCTTTCCCAGGCCAGGCCTTTCTCTCCCACCACTGGTGAAATGTCCTTAATTACTCTGGCCCTGTGCACAAATCCCACTGGAGGTCCAAATCTGACCCACCACGGATTTTGGTTCATAATGCACACTATTCTAAGTTTGATTTAATTGCTGATATTTTAAAAGAGCAAGTTTCACATACAGTGACAGATCGTGCAGGGCTGAGTCCCTGTGCGTTAAAATCAACAATTGGCTGGAGCCAGGCACCTGCTCTCCACACAGTCCAGGCCTCCCCCTGCTCTTTCTCCAGCACCGAGGGACAAGGCCTCACACAATCATGCCACTGTCCTTGGCAGGCTTTTGAATCTACAACCCCTGTCGGGCCCCTACGAGGTTAAGGATCTTAAGCCATGTGGCATTTGCAGCCCCAGCCCTGAAGGAACCTATGTTCAGGTCTTCATGCTCCTCACAGCCTAACACCACCTTCCCTGGCTCCTTCCTGAGCTCTCTGCAGCCCTCTCACCTTCTGCAAGTCCCCACCCACCCTCATGGTCCCCAACTCCCATCAGTCACGCAGTTTGCGGTGGTCCTGACCACCTCTGAGGTCCCGAAGTGTGGCCCCACCTTAAGCCGCCTTTACCATTAGTGGGTCAAACCCATTGCCTCTAGAAACACTCATGAAGGGAATTAAGTGTCCAGAATAGGATTTCAATTTATTTTATATTTATCCAACTCTGTGAATGGGAGCAATTGGCACCAATGAAGACCAAGGCTTGGAGGGCTCTAGCAGAAAAGCCAGGGCCTCATCAAAGCCCAGGAAGGCCCCTACATAGTCAATGCTACACCTGCTTTTTACCAAACAGTTTGCCCCGCTGTGAAGTTAGGAAATGTGGAGGGAGCAGAAAGAAGGAAATGGCGAATTCTACAATGTTAGAAGGGACTTCAAACTTCATCTAATTCAACTCCCACAATTTACTAATGAAAAGTTTACCCTTTAGGGATGGTTTTCCTCTAAATGAATAACAGAGTTGTACCCCTGTGAGCCTAGAGATCAGCCGGGAATGATGCTATAGGCATTTGTAGCGCCCCAGCTGGCTCTACGCACACACTCTGCATGTACTCCTGGCACATATGTGTGTCATGTTTTGTGCCTGGCTGGGTGGGTGGCTATGAAGGTGGGGTGTGAAGGGTGTGTAAGTGGGTGTGCAGGGATTTAAGGTTTGCAAAAGTGTTTCAGTGGAAAGGCTTTCTTTCCCAAGTAAAGGCTTCATTTCCTATTCATAAGCGCAATGAAGGGAATGTCTGAGTGAATGCATTCAGGTAGTTAGGAATCCATTATGGTAGCACCCTCTGGCTTGAGAGAAATCTCTCCTCACGAAGCTGACTCACCTGATGCCACCATCCAGAGAAAACAAGAACTAGGACAGGCCTTTTTTTGTTTTTCACCGCCCAGGGAGTGTGTGATTCCAGTTCATAAGTTTTATGCAAATAGCATTCATGAGCCTGCCATAAGTGATATTTTTCCTGTTGTGCTACAGGCTGGAAGTCTTGGAGTCTTGATCTCATTACACTGTGGATACTTGAAACCACCTAGTTGAAAACTTCCATTGTGCGGTTTCCGAAATTGCTGGCAGGCAAAACTGCCACTGGAATAGCGATTTGCATGCGCGTCCTCCGCCCTCTGGGCCCAGGCTTGGAAGAGGGCCTGGGGGTGGCTGCAGGCTCCATGGGGAGAACACAGAAGGTTCCTTAGGTGGTGCTATCATCCTCTCACCTGCCTGCTTTTGGACCCAGGTTGGCCAGCCCAGTACTTAGTAGCAGTACATTTCTCCAAAGGCTCACTGGAGTTGGTCTTGGGATGTCTTATTCTTTCATGGAATGTCCTCTTGTCCCTTTTAAAGGCTCATCTTCAATTTCTCCTGCCAGCCTTCCCTCTCCTGCAATGCTTCTCCGATCTTATCTCCCCACACTCTCCAGGCAGAGCAGGGGGCTTTCCTGTCTGTTTCCCAACCTGCATTAGGGAAGTGTTTGTGGCTGTCCCTGTGCTAGGAACTTGGGCCCTCAGGCAGCAGGACTTGGCCCCTGCCCTCTGGAATTCATGGTCTAGAGGAGCCGGGCTTGTGAAGATGCCATTATAAATGGCAAGACGAGCAACCCTAGGAGAATGTTGAGGAAACCGACAGCACCCACAAGAGGCAGTGGGCGAGGAGAGGTTGGGTGAGGCACAATCAGGGAACTTTGTCAGAGGCAAAGGGGAACCTGAGTCATGAAGAGCAGGCAGGAGTTTCCCAGGCGGACAAGGAGGAAGTGTATTCCAAACACAGGGAACAACATCTTTCTGTCAGTGCATAATTATTGGGCACATACTATGCAGCAGGCACGGTTTTCATTGGAGCTTACGTTCTAATGGAGAAAGATAGTAACAATGTTTTAAAAATAATATGGAATGGCACATGCAAATACCCTGAGGTATGAAATACTGTGATGTGTTTGGAAAACTGCAAGAATTGTGGCTGGAGTGTCCTGCTTAGGGCAGGTGGGAAAATATTTTTCTTCTCACTGCATGTACAGCTGTTGCAGCTGACAACTCCCAAACGCTTGTCCTGAAACCTAAGGCTTCAGAAAATCGGGAAGATCACAGCAGCTTTCTAACCTTGGAAAACTCCCCTGCTCCTTTTACTTAAACCTGACTCTGTGGTTCCAGGCTCAGATTCAGAGAGTGGAGGATATTCTCGCTTAAACTCTCCTACCGCACCATTTCCTACAATTCCTTCAAGACTCAGCCCCGCAGGAAGAAGACAGATGCAACAGGGAATCTGTCTGAGTCTGGCTGCTCTGTTTTACCTTTTGTCCCCTATTTCTGCCTCATTGAGCATGTGAGTGTCCGGGATTTAGCATGTCTTTAAGACTCCTGGGTTTTCCATGTTCTCAGAGTGCATGCTGGCCCTGACTTCTGCTCCATCTTGGTTCTCAGGAACAATTGGAAGGCATAAAACAGCAGAAGAGCAAGATCAGATTTGAAGAGCATAGCTCCAGTGGTAAAGCAGAGGAAGGACTAGGGGCTGGGGGCGGGGGCACAGTTGTCAGCCTGGAGCAGAGCGATGCCTGGGAGGACATTGAGAAATGATACCTGCCCATATGAAGTCGGTGGCAGCAGAGCTGGCAAGAATGTGATAAATTTGAGAGCTCTAGGGAGGTCGAATCAGCAAGATCTGTGAGTATCTGGATGCGAGGGGGGAAAAAAAGTGTGTGTGGTGGGGGGAGCATTTAAGATAATTTCTAAGTTTGAACTTGGAAGAATGAGTAGGGTGGTAATGCCATTAATTAAATTAGGAAATTAAGGGGGGTGGGGGACCAGGTTTTGAAGGGAGGTCACTTTGGAACATGTTAAGTTTGAAGCCCCTATTAAGTATCCTGCAAGAACACCTGGGGAGGCAAAGGAACTAATGTTTCTGAACACTTCCACGTGTCAAGCACGAGGCTAGGTGCCTTAAGTCCGTATTCTCATTTAAAAAAAACCTGGAAAGCAAATACTCCTCAGCTTACCTTACACATAAGAAAATAGGATGCATGGATTTGAGTCATTGACTTAAGCTCACCAGCTAGAAAGGTGAGGATGAGAAGCTCGAACCCAGCTTTATGTGATTCCATAACTCTGGAGGTAATCCAGTCTCCCTAGAGTCACCAGTACATAGATGACACCCATACTTTAGGGAGATTTTCATTTTACCTGCTTTTGCTGTTAGATAATAAGCTCCTTAAAGCCAAGAATCAGCTTGTCCTCCCTTCTGCATACTTAAGCAGCAGTAGATAATGAATGGATGATCTTAGAAAAACTTACAAAGCTGTGGAAGTTTGTCTTCCCTCCCTGGTTCTTGCTTTTCCCCCCACCATCTTCATTCAGATGATATGCCCTGTGCTCTGCCTTTTCTCTTGTTCTAAGGAAGTTAAGTGATCCGTGCTAGTGATTATGGAACTCCTGCTATGTATACGGCTTACCAGCTTTGTTGCTCTTAATGTTCTGTATTAGTTTACTGTGGCTGCTGTAACAAATCACCATTGGCTTGACTTCAAACAATAAGAATTATTTTCTCACAGTTCTAGAGGCCAGTAATCCCAAATCCAGGCATCGTTTCTGTGCCTTCCTCTTAACTTGTGGTGATTGCTGGCAATAACTTACAGATATATCACTGCAACCTCTAACTTCACCTTCACATGGCTCTCCATTGTATCTCTGTGTCTCAGATCTCCCTCTTCCTCTTGTAAGGATAATGCCCATTGTACTTAAGGCCCACCCTAAATCCAGCATGATCTCATCTCTGGATTCTTAATTATATCTGTAAAACCCTTATTCCAAATAAGGTCACATTCTAAGGTCTTAGGTGGACATACCTTTTGGGGACCACACTTCTACCCACTCTAGGTGTATAACAGCTTTATGAGTTAGGAAGATTCTTTGGTTTATTTCTATTCTGCAGGTGAGAAACTGAGGCACAGAAAAGATGAATGAGCCACCCAAGGTCCCTATAGCAGACAGCAGAGCCAGGATGCAAACCCATGCAGCAGTCTCCTGGAGCTGTGCTCTAACCACTTGCTCCTTCTACCTCCACGTGCACATCTACTGGATATGGTTAGAGTTTCCCTCTCTCCTCTCTTCTGGCAAAGGTGCATTTAAAGGGTGACCTTCAAGAGACGATGTCCTTCTTTGTTGTCAAAGAGAGCTCAAGAGACTGTGTCCTTCCAAATGGAAGGACAGGGGTGGTTGGCAGGTCCTGTAAGAGGGAAGTGTGGGAGGGCTGGGGGACTTTGTGGCTCTCCTTAAATTACACCAAGTAGACGGCCGTTACTGTGAGCCTCATATCATGGCAGTCCCGCCTAGAACATTCTGGCAGCCACGATGGCCTGTGCTCAGGCTGCAGGGTTCAGTTTTCTGAGAAGTGAGCTTGGTGCCTCACAAGAAAATCATTGGGTCTCATAAATCACACCTTCCAGCCCCTAACAGCTTCCTCCTGTGATGCTACTGGGCACACCCTGTATGCAGAGCTCCTGTGTAGAATGTTACACAACCAAGCAAGCAGCTCACACATGCTCCTGACTCCTGCATGTGCCCCAGCCCACCAGAAGGCTGAGCAGTGCACATGTATTGCACTTTGTGCTCTGGTACTGCGATATTGAACCGACGAGAGGGTCCTCACTGCTGCCCTCTCATCACCCGTTTCCCATCCTCAGCAGCTGGAAGCTGAAAGCAATTCCTCTCACCATCTGAGACTCATCATTTTATTAAATCTCTACATGCCCTGGGTCTGAGCTCAGCAATAATTTCTAAAAGCTATTTGGGGTTGAGTAGGTAATGCTAGGGGTGTGCTGTGCAGAGAAAATTAGGAATTTTCTTCCCACTTAACCTGGCATATTCATGTCATTCTGTCCTTGGCTTGTTGGATCCCTCCCCAACCCCCCAAACCCGATTTTGGAATTGTAGTTTTAGGGCCATTCTGAGGATCGCAAGTGTGATTACTTAGGTATACGAAAAACTTTTAAAAAACAGTGTAAGGAAATAGTATCCACAGAATGTTATTTTCTGAGTTAAGGAAGGGAGATATCACTACAGGTACTTGCTTGTATTTTCAAAAAGAGGTAGTGTAAACAAACAAATTAAAAAACTAATGAAAATTATACCTCTAGAGGGAGACAGGGAATGAAAAGGAGATTGAAATGGAAATTAGACTTCTCCAAATGAGCCTAATCATATAGTTTTGGCTTTGGAACAGTGTAAATGCTTTACATAAGAAAATAATTTAAAAATAAAGACCTCAAAAATGAAAAGCCATCTTAAACAGCCCAGCCGGTGTGGTTCAGATGGTCAAGCATCCTCATCCCATGCACCAGGAGGTCTCCAGTTCGATTCCCAGTCAGGGCACATGCCTGGATTGCAGGCTCAGTCCCCAGTAGGGGGCATGCAGGAGGCAGGCGATCAATGTTTCTCTCACATCGATGTTTCTATCTCTCCCTCTCCCTTCCTCTCTCTGAAATCAATGAAAACATTTTTTTAAGCGATCAGAAACAAATGGGCGTAACTCTATGTCAAGCTGGTAGCTAACCGCACACAGTAGAATCACTTTAAGTAGGGTGCCCAACCCTCCTGGCGTGGCCAGAACTGTTCAGTTTTCAGCATAGATTTGGGGAAATCCCTCAGTCCTGTGCAAACCAAGGCCGTTGGTCACCCTAAGAAATTATGATAAAAGCCACTATTCTAACTGTATAGCCCTAATGAGATCTATTCTAAGGACAAATAAGAACCACAAAGAAATGTTTAACAGCATTCAGTAAACTTAGTATTACTAAGACAATGTTTTATTGAAGTACTGCTATTCTGAAACCATTATAATATACATATAGTATATTACAAGTATAGTATAGTGGGGTGTATGATAAATAAATAATTGTGTTAAACTTGTTAGGAACCAATGTCTTCAGTATATGGGAAAAAAGGATAAAAATCAAAGTTATATAAACCTTGTAAATACCAGCATGAACTCGTGATTGGATGCATATGTCCTAGCCATAACTGCTGAAAAGGCTGGAATTAATGACAACCCAGTATCAACAAACACCTCTAGCTCTTAGATAGCAGCATCTTAATTTTAAGTACAATTTTCTACTACAAGACATCAAAATTTCTTAGAGAAATGGCTGGTTTCAGACCTGGGCAAGAAATGTCCAAGATGAACCTGTAATATCTTCTTATGCCCAAAGCAAGGAAGCAATCAAAGACTAATAAAATCATGACAAAAAGACACTTGATTAATCTTGAAAGGCTTACACTGGCCTGAGATGGGTATTTGAGCATCAAAAGGAATATTGACAGCAATGGATTGAAAACAGTATAAATATTATGAGCTCGTCTAAAGTGAACAATCTAAACAAATTTATTTGCAACAAATCAGTACTTTGAAAGGATCCAGTATTTTTTCCTGCTTTGCCTGTATAAACTTCATTTCAGGGCAACCAAACAGTTCATGAGGGAAAATTCCTCTTTATAGAAGAATTACAGATAATAAATTCAGAAAGAATGATTGAATTATAAAATTGAATCTCTATTGAAATACTAGATCTTGGCAATAATAGTCAATGGATGCCAAAACAATTAAGTAGAAAGTTAATGGTCAAGAGAATAAGACAAACCCCAGATTTGGAGAAAAATATTTGCAAAATATATATATTTGCAAAAGATAAAGAATTGTTATCCAAAATATACCAAGAACTCTTAAAACTCAACAATAAGAAAATGAATAACCCGAAAATGCGAAGAGATGACAGGAAGATGGCAGCCAAATAGACAGACCTTTCTTGTGCCTCCTCCCAGCACTAGACTGGATACAAGTAAATTGGGGAACAGTCATCAGGAATTACCAAGTGAGGCCCAACTGAGGAAGAGACATCTAGGAAGAACAGAAAACACCTGGAGACTACACCTGCACAACAGAAAATGAATAACCTGATTAAAAATGAGCAAAAGACCTGATAGACACCTCACCAGAGAAGATAGACAGATGGCAACTAAGCATATGAAAAGATGCTCAAAGTCATATGTCATTAGGGAGTTGAAAATTAAAACATGAGATACCACTACACATCTATTAGAATGGCCAAGACTCAAAACACTAACAACATCAACTGCTGGAGATGATGAGGAGAAAGAGAAACACTCATTTTTGATGTTGGAAATACAAAATGATAGAGTCACATTGGAAGACAATTTTGTAGTTTCTTTCAAAACTAAACACACTCTTATCATATGATCCAACAATTGTTTATTCAAAAACATATCCACACAAAAGCCTGCACAGGGATGTTTACTGCAGCTTTATTAATAACTAGAGGCCCGGTGCACAAAATTTGTGCACTCGGGGGGAGTCCCTCAGCCTGGCCTGTGCCCTCTCATAGTCTGGAAGCCCCCAGATCAATGCCCTGCAGAGGGAGGCCCTGCCCACCTGGCCTGGGCTCTGCTATTGATCCCCACCCACAGAGAGGCCCTGCCCACCCTGCCCATCCTGCCAGGGCTCTGTGATCAATGCTGTGCAGAGGGAGGCCCTGCCCACCCAGCTGGGGCTCTGTGATGGGCCCTCCCAGCTATGGTATGCCTCAGCCCTCGTAGCCACAGCTTTGTCTGGAAGGACGTCCAGAAGACGGCTGGTCTATCCGGTCTAATTAGCATATTACTCTTTTATTAGTATAGATTTTAACCAAGTAGGTGAATAGATAAACTGTAATATATTCAGACAATGGGATATTAGTCAGTGCTAAAAAGAAATGAGCTATCAAGTCATGAAAAGACATGGAGGAAATTTAAATGCATATTACTAAGTGAAAACGTCAAGCTGAAAAGGCTATATACTGTATGATTTGGCCTATATAACATGTTGGAAAAGGAAAAACTATGGAGGCAATAAAAGAATCAGTGGTTGCTAGGGGTTAGGATCGGTGGTTGCTGGGAGAGGGATGAAGAGGTGGAACACAGGACTTTTAAGGCAGTGAAACACCTCTGTATGATACTATCATGGTGGATGCATGTCTTTCTATATTTGTCTATATCCATAGAATGTACAGCACCAAGAGTGAGCCCTAATGTAAAATATGGACTTTGGATCATTATGATGTATCAGTGTAGGTTCATTGTTTGTGATAAATGTGCCATTCTGGTGCAGGATATTGGTAACGGGAGACTGTGTGTATGTGGAGGCAGGAACTTAATTGGAACTCTGCTCAATTTTGCTGTGAACCTAAAACTGCTCTAAAAAGTCTCTTTAAAAAAAATGTTGATGGGAAACTTTTTACTGGATGGATCAGGCTAATATCACTTGAACCTAGTGATCAATCTTTTAAAAAAAAACCCAGAATCTTAAACATACAGAAGTCTCAAGTTCGTTCCTTAATAATAACTTGTCCACATGGTACCCCATTACCTATAAACACTTCAGTGTCTACTCCCTACAAACAAAGACATAATCCTGGTAAACTACAATACAATCATCTAAACCAGAAAATTAACATTCATATTTTACTGCCAAGAACTAAGAAGGGCCTGAGTTTTTACCCTACTCACAAGCCAACAAGTTTCATATTTTCAAGGATGCTGGCAGAAGTCATGAGACCCCTGGGTCAGAGACAAAGGACCTTATTCCTCATTGCTCAGTACGTGGTATGAACAAAGTATTTCTGTTGGTTTCTCTTGCCTCCAGGTTCTATGGGGGCAACATGGATAGGCCCAGATTATTGCACATTTGAGTAGTGGGTTTCTTAAGGAACTCAGATATTATAGTGGGCAGTAAGCATTCTTGCCATTTGCTTTTGAGGAAGATACTATCTTCCTAGATTGTTTGCTATATAAACATTTTTGAAAAGTTAGTCTGGAACAGAGAGCAATGAGTGCCTCTGCTTGCAGGATGTACATCAGTGTGAGAGACCCAGGGGTAACCCAGGACTGTAGCACTGGTTGCAGTTTTCTTAATTTAGGTCCTCCTGGAGGAAACCATGTCTAATGAAAGCCATGAAGATTAGCTAGCAGGCGCCTGGGGGTAGAAGGCCGGCTAGGCAGGCATGTGGGAGCTGGAGGTACAGGAAGAGAGTGTTCCTTGCAGAGGGAACAGCACAGATTAAGAAAAACCCAGCAGCCTCGGAGCACCTGAGAAATACTAAGAGCCAAGTACAGCTGGAGCATAGAGAATAGGAGAGTGAGGGAAAGGAGGGGGCTTCTGTTGTGGTTGGAGAGGCAGGCTGGTCTTGCGGGGCCTTGTAAGCCCTGAGGTGCCGTTGGAACTTGATCCTGAGTCCTTGAAATGATTTAAGCTGGGAGTGGCCCGATCAAATGTGTGCTTTTAAAAGGGCCACTCGGGCTGCAGCTGCAAGCGGACTGGATTCATCCCAAGGTTAATTTTTTCCACTTGGTTTCCTGCAATCAGGTTCAGGGAGATGGGGATGTATTGAAATTCTGCCAGTTGGTGGTTTGGGCTGCCCTTGAAAATGAAGAGATCTGGGGCCAATCTCACTGCCCTTCCCCCAATCCCGCCCCCGCCCCAGCATTTTGATCCAGGCACCCACAATTGCAATGAATGTCAAAGGCAGATGTGAAGAGGGAAGAGGAAATGATTAATTCCTTATACTCCAGGTCAATTCACTGAAGATCAAATCTCCAAACGATGAGCCAGCTTTTCAAATAAATTTGCCTTATTCGTCAATGAACCTGTTTCTTTTCATAACTGTTCATTGATTTTTTGATTTAGTTATTTTTAGCAGATTTAAAAGATTTTCATGAAATATTAGTTGAGTTTGAAATTTAACTTTGTTTTAGGTTTAATTTCATTTTAGTTCAGTCTAGTTGTATTTCTGTGACCAAAGTTCAGTATATTCCAGACTTTTCTATATTCTGTGTCAATGACTTTGGAGAATGAGAATTTTCATTGGTATTTCAAATTAGATTGCATCTATTTTGAATGACAAGAATTTTTATGAATGCTAGAACAGGTTTCTCCACCCCAACCCCAAAACATCTTATCCCAGCTTATTGCCTTTTGTATATCTCTTCATTCACAGATTTGTGAATCAGCTAATTCAATATATTTTGCCTGTATTTCAAGCACTTGAGAAGTAATTAGTGTCTGAAATGTGCGTCACACACAGAATTGAAATTCAGTTGAGCTGTATTGACAAACTTGTTGCAAAACAGTTGGGGTGAACCAGCTGTGACACACCTAAGACTAAATCTAAACTACAACTTTACGTAACAGCAAGCAGACAATCCTTGAAGGCATGGAAACCATTTCATATAACA
This sequence comes from Myotis nattereri, assembly GCF_964212035.1. Taxonomy (NCBI): domain Eukaryota; kingdom Metazoa; phylum Chordata; class Mammalia; order Chiroptera; family Vespertilionidae; genus Myotis; species Myotis nattereri. Next base: position 198,439,283 of record NC_138075.1, read on the forward strand.
TAATTTGCTATTAAATTTTAAAAATCAATTATATTTATTTTAGGCCCTACAGGATAGTCAATTGAGTTAATCATTCTGCTTACTTCATAAAATAGTGTCATCATTGACCCATACAAAGTCACGGTCACGTTTTATTTTATTTTATATAGTCCACCTTCATTTCCAGTACCATTTACATTCCCTGCCTCCATGGGGACTCACTCTAATGTGTTTGCTCTATGTCCTTATAATGTACGTAGTCTCAATAGTGTTTTTCATACTTATTTTTTACTCATACGCATACAATCTTCTCTTTCTTACTCTATGTTTTAAAGATCTATCCAGGTTGCTATTTGTACATCATTGCATACAACTGCTGCTCAGTATTTCCATAGGATGCATCCAGCCCACTTGACTAACTATCCCCTAGTGGTGCACCTCCAGGTTGTCTCCAGCTCTCCTCTGCCATAAAAAATTTTCTGAGGCACATCCTTATACATTATACATGTGACCTTGGAGAGGGACGAGACCATTTTCCTGGAGTACACCCCAGGAGGGAGGTTACTGCATCACACAGCATGTGCATGTGCAATGTCACTCAGTACTGCCAGCTTGCTTTCCTGAATGGCTAACTAGTTTGCACAACCATCAGAAGCAGGGCTGGGATTAAGGTGAGGGGATTGAGGCAACATTTAAGGGAATGCCAAAAAGTTTAGTAATTAAGATAATATTTTAATGCAATTGTTTAAAAATCAATATTAATGCCAAAAAGTCCAGGATGTACAAATTATCAAAATTTTAAAAATAAAAACAATGTCCAACCTACAATTGCATGACTCTCAGATCCCCCTTCAGAACTTATTCCTCCAGCTGCTGGCAATAGTACTTCAATAAGGTTCTCAGCCATCAACCCTCTTTAGGAATATTCTCAGCTGGAAAAAAAACTACCAAATGTCCAACTGAGGGGATATGAATGACTAGACCTTCTAGCCCCATCCTGGATCAACTCTGAGGAGACCCCAGCTTTTGTGTCTCTCTGAGGATGGCTGAGGCTTTTTGGGGGGAGAGCAATGTAGCTCATGTCTCCTGCTTCCTCCCCACTCCCTTCCACAGATGTTGGTCTCACCAGTACTTTCAAATAAATGTCTTGTATGTTAACCTTAAGCTGAGAGTCTGTTGCTTAGAAATACCAACTATTGTCATTTGCCAATAGTTGGTATTATCTTCTTGTGTAGTATTTGCCACCCTGCTGTACTTAAAGTAGAATCTCAGTGTTCTTTAAATTTGCATTGTTTTGATTATTAGTGAATTTGAATGTCTCTTTATACGCCTTTTAGTCAATTAGGGTTTTACTTGTATGAATTGCCTGTCCATATCCTTTGCCAATTTTACCATTGGTACCGTATATTGTATAATATAGAACTGTTGATGAATTGATAATTTTATGAGCTGGCCATTCAGCAATTTCATTTTAGCAATTTGGCTTTCAGCAAATTTGCTTTTAGTGGATTCCATAAAAACTTTTTGGTTTATTGAAAAATTTGGTGTATTAAATGAATCAGTCATTTGGTGAATTAAATTTTGTTGAATTGACATTAAGTAAATTGTTTTTTGTTAAGTTGGTCTGCGTCTCCAAAGGACTTCTGCACTACTGACTCTCCATAGCATCCTTTTGTAAAATGCCAATGGCTTCCATGTGATAGCATTCAGTAGTCACTGTTCTTGGCTGACCTAACCCTTTAACACAACTGCTTGCTCCTCTTGAAATAGTCCAGCTCTTGGCCTCTGTGATATCACACACTCCTACTTTTTCCTTCAAAACCCCTGATTCTTCTCCCCTTTTGTGGATGTCTCCTCTCCAGTCCATATCTAAATATAAGAGCTCTCCAGGGCCCCTCTCCTTCTCCATCTATTAGAACCATGATATATTTCATTAGGTCTCCTAGGGAGAGATCTTAGATTTTATGGAATACCATGGTCATAATACTATCTTTATGCATTATTCACTTTCCCCTCAAGGCAAGCTCATTCTCACATTCGAACTTATGCATTAGCTGTCTCCTCAGCCTAAAACGCCCTCTGCCCACCCCCTGCACATCCCCATCTTTGCATGTCTGGCCCCTTGGTGTCATTCAGATAAGATTTTAGAGACCTTCTCTGACTATCCAATTTAAATTAGCGCCTAGTCACTCTTTAACACAGCACACAATTCCGACTCTCTACATAGCATTTGTGATTTTCTGATTTTTACTTTCTGTCTACACCAGAGAGAATATAAATTCCCATGTCATTACTGACTTTATCTGTCTTGTTAGGCAATCTGTCAATCTACTTGAAAACATTTGCCATATATAGTTTGATGTGATGGACATACTACTTAAGTTAAACTACATACAGATATAGCTCAAGCTGCTGGCATTTCCACCAGAAATGCATAGTTCATGGAAAACCAGCAAGCACTCTAGTTTGGAGTTCCATATTCTATACTCTAGAGCAGCATTGTCCAATAGAAGTATAATGTAAGCAACATATTTAATATTAACTTTGCTAATAGTCACCTTTAAAGAGTTAAGAAACAAGTGAAATTAACTTGTGTAATAACTTTTAGTTAACCCAAAGTTTTTACTTATATATACAAAATATTATTTTAACATATAACAATATAATATTATTGAAATATTTTGTCTTTTTTGGTTTGTTTTGTACTAAGTCTTCTAATTCTGGTGTGTAACTTATGGAACGTTCCAGTTTTGCCTGGCTGGAGGGCTCCAAAGCCCCATGTGTCTAGTGGCTCCCATATTGGAAAGTACAGTTCTAGAGGGTTTACCACAAGTGCTCCAAGGAGCTAGATCTTGATCAATACTTGAAATTGTGTAAATCAGCATAGTGGATATCCAACATTTTTTTTCCAGTGGTGAAACTGATGGCTTCTTCAACAGCAAGAGGAATATTAAAGGGGAACTTTCATGGGTAATATGAAAAGCATTAAAGAAATGTGGAGTGGTTAAAATATTTCATAGACACTTTTCACTCTTGCATACACAGGGTGTAAGAATTAGGAGGCCATTGGTTTACATTTGTTGGGATGGCACTTGAGGCTGAATTCCTAAATGATTCCAGGTCCAGCCGTTGGCTTAGGAGGATTTATAGTGGCCTGATGCCAACTCAAAGACTGACAGAATCTGCCTTTGGAATGTGGTTCTGTCTACCTGAACTGAAATGCTCATGCACGTTGTGGTCTGAGCACAAATACCTAAAAGAGCGCAGAGCTGCCACTGCATTGAACAGACAGACAGGAACTGTTTTGTGCTTCCTTATTAATAATTATTTCTATTAAGGTATAATTGATATATAGCATTGTATTAGTTTCAAATGTACAACACAATTCAGTATCTATCTATATATATAAAAGCCTAAGCAACTGAAAGACTGAATGACTGAACAATCAAACGACCAGTAGACCGGTCGCTATGACAGGCACTGACCACCAGAGGGCAGACCTCAATGCAGGAGCTGCCCCCTGGTGGTCAGTGTGCTCTCACAGCCAACCTCCTGCAGCTGGCCAACCTCCTTCGGTCCCTCCCCCAGGCCGGCTGGCCCCAATCGGCCCCATGGTCCCTTCCCCCAGCCAGCCAACCTCCTGTAGCCCCTCCCCCTGGGCGGCCAACCTCCTGCAGCCCCAATCAGCCCTGATCGCCGGCCAGGACAAGGGACCCCACCTATGCATGAATTTGAGCACTGGGCCTGTAGTTTTTATATAATGTGAAATGATCACCACAATTAATCTAGTAATCATCTATCACCACACATACTCACAATTTTTTTTTTGTGATGAAGACTTTTAAGATCTACCCTCTTAGCATCTTTCAAGTATGCAATGCAATATTATTAACTACTAGAGGCGTTCACCGGTGGGGTCCCTCAGCCTGGCCTGTGCCCTCTCGCAATCCGGAACCCCTCGGGGGATGTTGGATTGCCGATTTCAACCCATGCAGGGTGGGGGGATCGGGCTGAAACTGGCAGTCCGACATCCCCTGAGGAATGTAGTAGTGCAAGAAGCAGCAGGCAGCCTAGGAGGAGCCTGAGTCTGGGCCAGGCGCTGCTCCCACTCATCCAGGCCCCGCTGTGCCTGCCACCACTGCTCAGTGGCGGAGGCAGGAGAAGCTCACGCTGCCACAGCTGCGCTTGCCAGCCATGAGCCTGGCATCTGGCACCCTTCGGTCAGCTGAGCAGCTCTCCCACTGTGAGAGTGCACTGACCACCAGAGGGCAGCTCCTGCATTGAGCATCTGCCCCCTGGTGGTCAGTGCACGCTTTAGTGACTGGTCAAACAGTCGATTGGTCAAACGGTTGACCAGTCGCTTAGGGTTGTATACATATATAGTCACCATACTGTGCATGACATCCTCATAATTTATTTATTTGATAACTGGAAGTTTGTACCTTTTGACCCCCTTCACCCACTTTACCACCCCCAATCCCAACCTCTGGCAACCACTAATCTGATCTTTTTTTTTTATTAGATTCCAAATATAAGTAAGAGGTATTTATTTAATAAATGCTGTATGTTTGGCAGATTTTTTTTCTTAGGCTTGCTTTCATGGTAGTAGTAAGACTTGTGGGAGTATCTAACTCTGACTTGCCTCAAGCTTCTTCAGCAACAATTATTTAGCAAATTGAATTTAATACTTGTTATCTGACCCAATGGGCTTTGATCAATGCACAGAACCCCCAATCCTCAAGCCAAACCTCTTCTTCACCATTAACCCTCAGCCGAAGCATAACCTCCTCCCCAGGCAGCCTCTTTCCCTTCATTTCCATTGCACCTTTTTCAAAGGTCCTCTGCATTGCAATTATTTTTATGTATGTATGCACATTACATCGTAATTATTTTTATGTATGTGTCCCTCCCTGCACTGTTAACTCCTCCAAAGGCAGGGGTCCTATCTTTAATCTTCATATAACTAGCAAACTTAAATCAATGCTTTGCTCTCAATATGCATTCAGTGATCATTTGCTGGATGTATGAACTAATGAACCACAGAATATATTCCATTTAATGCCAAGGAAATGCTCAACATGGAATGGAGACATGAGACGAGTCCTGCATCAGCGCCTTGTAATGGAGGTAAGGCAATCGACAGACAAAACAGGGATTAGAGATGGCCTGAGGTGAGAAGAAAACGGCAGAAGTTGGTCGCAGTTATCTTAATTTCTCCATTAAGGAGAGTGGTTGGTTTTTTATGTTTTAATCCATCATCTGACTTCATTTAGCTATTCAGTCTTTTCCGTCTTTGGGTTGACTAACTATGGATCTTGGCTATGATTGTCTTTATTAGCTTGGTAATGACTTTGTTGGGTTTAGGGGTCATTAATTGCTTGATAATGTTCGTAATTTTGACAAACAGATGCAAAATATTCCCCCTTAATTCAAAATTTGATCTAAAAATTAATTATATTACCTTTTTTTGCCTCAGGGTTTGTATGTCTTCACATCAAAAGGTACTCTTTATTTTAAACTGAGCAATTTTTATAACCATCCTCTGAAAATTTAAGAAGGGCACTTGCTCTTTTAATCTAGGTAATTATATCTGTGGTTTTGAATTAACTTCTTTTTGGATGCACTGGTATCCTTCAGCATTTTGCTGTCTCTGTGTCTTCTGTATCTACTCAGAGTTTGTCATGATGCCCGTGCCATTTAGCTTTTAATTCCCTCCAGAGCTATAAAGCCAGACCTTTAAAAACTTTTGTCACATGCTTTCGCGTTTGGGAAAGTGCACATTCTGTGGCTTTTTTGAAGTTTTTGGTTTTTGTGTTTGTTTGTTTTTTACTTCATGTCTACGCTCCCCTGAAGGAAGTTATTTCTCTTGCTTCACCCATTCCTGGTATTTTAGTGGCCACTCTGATTCAAGAAGGTTAGAATTACAACTTCCCATTCCAGGAAAAGAATGGAGAGAAGAAAGCTCACCAGAAGGCTCCTGAAAGTACTGGCTTCCAACCTGGGAGCCTCTGATGAGCTATGAGAGAAGCCCTGGGGCAAGGCGAGGCCTTCCCATCTGACACTTCAGCTAGTCTTGTGAGTAAGGAGCATATGACTGAAAAGTGGAGATCAGGAAACTATGAAATTGCTCTAATGTTTAAAGCTGAGAACCCACGAGGCACAGGGAGAGGGAGAGAGCAATGACTAGCAAACTGCAAATTATCATGTTTATTCAATCAGAGAAAAATGTGAGTGACAACCATAATGATTCATCTTATTCATCATGTTCCCTACATTGATTATAATTTAAAATAAAGAGTAGAGAGTAGCTGGGTTTTGTTTATTGGTTGGAAGGTTAGGCTTCTGCAGGTCTTAGATTCTTGCTCTTCGTGATAATAGAATCACAGAATGCTCAAGCTGGCATAAACACTGGAGGGCAGCTAGTCAGTTTGGCTGATGGTCATCAAACTGGGACCTCGTGGAGGAAATGCTTCAGGGACTCCAAAATGTTTGATTTGAATTTCATGTTTAAAATATTTGTAAACATTTAAAAACCCGAGGCTTTAAACAATTATACATACATCTATGCAATAGGCTAAATTTAACAACACATTGGGGACCAGAGATACAATAATGAATATAAGGTAATACAATGATCAGAACTGCAAAATAAGAGTAGTTACCATTATTATGTCCTCATGGTGTACTAGGAATAATCTTAACTAATTGACTAAGAGTCAATCAACTAATAACTATTTAACTAATAGGCAAATAAATATTTGACTATTTATTTGATTATTTAACCATAAGTCATTTAATAATATTGTTTCCCTCACAGTGTTTTTGTGACAATTAAATGAGAAGAGGAACATAAACTATTGCATATAGTACTTGCACATAGCAGCATTCAATGTATACTATTATTAATTCTCACAAACATTCCTGAGGGGGTAGAATTATTCCTGTTATATTATCTGTAATCCACTTAAAAATATTTCAATGTAGTGTGGGTAAACTTTAATCTCTATCCTGGGGAGTCAGTTAACATTTGCAGTCCCCTAAATAAAAATATACAATCCAGGGGCTAGTTGGCATTTTGAAAACTCTAATGAAAAGCTCAAACTCCACTGTCATTATTTCTGATCAACACCTGAAGGTTTTCTAATTTTCATAATGAATGTTTGAACTAACATTTCATTGGAGAAATGAATGGTGTTCAAGAATGAATTGACTAGAAATATTGAGTAGGTTCTCCTGCCCTTGAATGAATAGGAAATAAGAATGTATTTAGCCCAATACCTTACACCCTTCAAATGGTAACCTGCTCTTAGGATTCTAATTCTTCTGGGTGTAGCCTCTTAATGGAAGATTATGTCACCTGACTGACTAGCAGGTACCCTGCTGCTAGAATATTGCTGTACTTGCCTGAAGGAAAGCTGTCATGTAAGGTGCTTTGAAAGTGTCTAAAAGGGCAGAGTTGCCCTAACTGGTTTGGCTCAGTGGATAGAGCATCAGCCTGCAGACTGAAATGTCCCAGGTTCGATTCCAGTCAAGGGCATGTACCTTGGTTGCAGGCAATATACCCAGTAGGGAGTATGAAGGAGGCAGCTGAATCGATGTTTCTCTCTCATCAACGTTTCTAACTCTCTCTCCCAGGGGTGGGCAAACTTTTTGACTCGAGGGCCACAATGGGTTCTTAAACTGGACCGGAGGGCTGGAACAAAAGCATGGATGGAGTGTTTGTGTGAACTAATACATGTTAACACTGCTGCTGGTGAAGGAGCGGAGGGGAGAGCAAGCGAACCCTCTGCTCTTTCGGCTCCGCGGGCCGGATAGAACAGCCGAACGGGCCGGATCGGCTGCTCTATCCCTTCCTCTCTGTAAAAAAAAAAAAAAATCAATAAAATATATTTAAAAAAATAAAAGGGCAGAAGTTGGCACTCCCTGCACTTACATTAAAAAGTTTGAATGTCTCCTTAAAAATTGCTTGTACATATGGCAGAATTTGGGCCTTGTAACATACTTCCTGTCCAGGATGCTGTAGGAGAGATTTACTTCTATAAGAGGTTACCTCTATCTTCTTAAAATAACTTAGTAATTATGAACAACCACATTGGCCTGGTCAGTTCATGATGCTCATTTGTAAAATTGAGGTTGAAAGAGTTTAAGAATCTTGCCCAGGGTCAATTTACTATTTATTGGTGGTGCTCAGCTACTTCGCCGTCAAAGCTTATGCTCCTAACCAATGCATTCTGTCTTTCAGAAAGAGAATTTGTTGAGTAACTGCCATGTGATGATCATATCATATCATAGATTTTTTTTAGCAGTTTCTGTCGGCTTTTGGTACTTTTTGTCTAACTTCTGTATAATGATAAGGCAGGCATGTGGTTGTTAGATACTGTTAATGATTCAGACTTTAAACAAATTGTCTGGATCTTCTCTCCAACTTCTGAATTAGTCCAACTGAAGAGTCCAGAGATACCAAAGAGGACAGTGAAAACACTGTACATTTATAATATTATGCACCAAAAGAATATATAATTTGGATGGTAAGGCTGATATTAAAAAGTATCTGTTGCCCTAGCCAATTTGGCTCAGTGGCTAGCAGGGGTGGGCAAACTTTTTGACTCGAGGGCCACAATGGGTTCTTAAACTGGACCAGAGGGCCGGAACAAAAGCATGGATGGAGTGTTTGTGTGAACTAATATAAATTCAAAGTAAACATCATTACATAAAAGGGTACGGTCCTTTTTTTTTTTTTAGTTTTATTCATTTCAAACGGGCCGATTCCGGCCCGTGGGCCATAGTTTGCCCACGGCTGGGCTAGAGTGTTGGCCTGCAAACTGAAAGGTCTCAGGTTCGATTCCAGTCAAGGGCACATGCCCAGGTTGTGGGCTCGATCCCCAGTGGGGAGCTTGCAGAGGGCAGCCAATCAATGATTCTCTCTCATCATTGATGTTTCTATATATCTCTCTCTCTTCCTTCCTTTCTGAAATCAATAAAAATATATTTTTAAAAATAAAAAAGCAAAAAATAAAAAGTATCTGTTATTCATAACTTCAGATATTAATTTAATCTTTGATAAACAGATTTGCTCTCATGGATGACTTTAGAACAAATAGATGTTACATATAACACATCTGAAAGTATAAAATAATATCATACATCTGGACTCAAATCCAAGTGTTGATTATTCCACCTGTGTGAGATTCAGTAAATAATTTAATCTCTCTGAGCTTTGATTTAGTAATGTGTAAAAGGGATATTGCTATAAAATTGCAAAGATTCTTATGAGGATTAAATCAACTAAACTATATGAAGCATCTAGCCCAGTGCTGGCACATAGCTTCAGTTAACAGAAGTCTCAATTTTTATTATTCTTTGATCATCATTATTACCCAATCTCCTGTCCCATGTTTCACCTAAAACAGGAAGAATATCCTCTCCATCAATCTTAGTCTATAATTGCAAAGCTTCCTTGAATGCTTCCAGTGACAGGGAGAGCACTACTTTATACTCTATTGCATTCATAGCTATCCTTGGAAAATTCCCTCCTGCTGGTTCTAGTTCTGCATCCTGAACCAGAAGTCTACTTCCTACTCCACAAAGCATCCCTTTAGCTATTCCAAAAGGCAAAGTCATATGAGATGGAGTAGTCTTGTTTGATTACCTACAGCAGGCTGCATAGAACTTAGCTGGGATATAATCCAGCTTCCACACTAACCGAGGTGGGTGATTATATGCCAATAACCAGAGTTCTCAAAATGTGTGTACTATACGCAAGGTGGTGAGAGGCTTTCTGGGAGGGCAATTTTAAAAGCCAGGGAAACCCATCTTTCTTTTGTGACTTGGAGGCTGTTTGTCTTCAGGAGCTTCAAATAAATGCAAATTCCCTGGACTACTTAACATTCTAATAATTACTGCCACATACTATGGTTTTTTTCTGGGCTACGCACACATATTCCCATTACTCCCACTTCATAAATGAAGAACTGATGCTTAGAGAGGTGAAGTAATTGCACGAAGACACACATGCACTGGTGGAGCTGGGCACCCGACCCAGTCCTGGTGAATCCGAAGTCCATGTTCTTATCTCCTCCTGAGCGGTAGTGAGTCACTTCAAGAGTCTTAGCGATGTTTTCTGGTAGCTAATTTCAACATGAAAGAGCAGAAAGCTGCCTCAGAGTTCTTACCTCCCAAATATGCCAAATATTAACATTTTAGCCACTAAATTTAGCAGATATTTTTATTGATATTTTTCTATTCTAAAATGTGGTAAAAAAAAAATTGCAAAAACATTATTTCTTCCTCAGAGGCTCAAAAAATCAAATTTCCATTTGAGATGACAAAGATAATGTGATCTACACGACATTTTTATAATTCCTGAGTTGGCACCTGTGCACAAATTTGCTCAAACTATTGCTTGGCATCTGAAACTTCTCTGGTGGTTGTCAGCAAACACATTTGCCTCCCTGAACACTTGCCTTCTTATCATAAAAGGGGTAAAGAAATGTTGGGGACCTTAAATACTTATAATATTCCAGTAATTCTTATTTTCAGAAGGAAATACAGCAGCATATAGTGGTTTGTAAAATGAGCAATTTGGACCAAATGACTCAATAGATCTTTGATATGGAGAAGAATGAAGTTGGGCCCCCTACCTCACATCACATACAAAAGTTAACTCGAAATGGATCAATCACCTAAATATAATAGGTAAAACCATAAAACTCTCAGAATAAGTCTTCATGACTTTGGATAGCAATGGTTCTTAAAATATAACACCAAAAGTACAAGCAACAACAACAAAATAATAAATTGGACCTCATTAAAATGAAAAACTTTTGTGCATCGAAAGGACATTAGCAAGAAAGTGGAAAGACACCTACAGAATGAAAGTATTTACAAGCCATGTATCTGATAAAAACTTAGTATCCAGAATATGTAAAGAACTATGAGAACTCAACAACAAGTAAACAACAATCCAATTCAAGCATGGGCAAATGACATGGGTAGCCATTTCTCCAAAAAAGATATATAATTGGCCAACAAACACAAGAAATGAAGCTCAATGTGATTAGTCATTAGTGAAATGCAAATCAAAACCACAATGAGATGCCACTCTACACCTACTTCAATAGCTATAATCTATAATAATAAAAGGGTAATATGCTAATTAGACTGGACATCTTCCAGATGTCCTTCCTGACGAAGCTGGGGCCGGAGGGAAGCCAGCCTGGGTCCCGGGTGCCAGAGAGAAGCCAGTGCCAGCAGCTGGAGGAAGGAAGGCCTACTCTTGCACAAATTTCATGCATTGGGCCTCTAGTAATAATAAAAATTTGTAAAATGTGTTACTGAGAATGTGAAGAAATTGGAACCCTTATACATTGCTGGTAGGAATTTAAAATGGTTCTGTTGCTATGGAAAACAGTTCATCAGTTCCTCAAAAAGTTAAACAGAGAATAACCATGTGATCCAACAATTTCATTCCTAGATATACAGTCAAAAGAATAGAAAAGAGGTACTCAGATATATGTACATACATTTTCTTATCAGCATTATTCACGACAGCCAAAAGATAGAAACAACCCAAATGTCTATCAAGTGATAACCATCCCCAAATAATAAATAAGGGTACAGACATACGATGGAATGCAATGGATAAACAAATTATGGTATGTCATACAATGGAATACTATTCAGTCATAAGAAGGAATAAAGTACTGATACATACTACAACATGGATGAGCCTCAAAAACATTGTTAAGTGAAAGAAGCATGACACAAAAGGTCATATATTGTGTGATACCATTTATATAAATATCCAGAATAGGCAACTCCATAGAGACAGAAAGCAGATTGGTGGTTGCCAGGAATTTAGGGGAGGGGATGATAATTACCTAATGGGTATGGCGTTTCCTTTTGGGGTGATAAAAGTATTTTGGAGCTAGATGGGTGTGGTGGCTGCATAATATTGTGAATGTACTAACTGCCACTGAATTGTTCATTTTTAACATGTTTAACTACATGTTATGTGAATTTCATCTCAACTAGAAAAATGTTTTTTGATAGTAGTCAAAGTAATAAAGCCATGTACAGGTTGCTAAATGTAGATGGGAAATTCAAAGAGTGGGGATTAATACATAAAATGAAGAGCAACACAACTCTAAAAATTTTAGATCATGAACTTTCAGGAGTGGGAAATCTGTTTGAGTCAAGGTTCTAATGCTTACATTCATGTTAGAAACAGTTTGGCTGATGTTGTCAGGCAAGAAGTAGAGTCTTTAAGTCTATAATAGTCTGTGACTAGTCTGTAAATCACATGCAATAGAGAGACTTAAAAATAACCCACCATCTTTTATGGCTGCCTTTCCAGATTGGCTTGGAAAACAATATGCTGTATTCAAGGCATCAAAGAAATAGCATCAAAAGTGTGCAAATGACCTCAGGCTTATTAATTTTTTTAAGGCTATTCACGGTGTTACCAGAGTAAGCATTTATTGTTTGTGACAACCCCTCAGGGGCAGATGTCATGGTCCTGACACTTCAGCATGCTTGTTACTGCTTTCTTATGTCCTCAATTTCAAGATGACGGAAGTGGAGGTTTGAAAGCTAATAATAGTGCCATCTCATTGGCGGGAGCTGGAAGGAAGCTTGCCCTTGGGAAAACCATAACACCAGGTGCCTTGAGGCGTCCACAAGGGAAACAGGAGAGAAATGGGACAGGAAGGACCACAGTGCCAGTACTACAGGAAGGCAGGGACAATGGAAGCCTGTGAGCCTGAAATCCAGCAGGTGATTAAAACAGAGAGAGAAATTAAATATATATATATATATATATATATATATATATATATATATATATGAGAGCTAAAGACAGGAAGATGGAAACCAGATCAAGAAGAGTGGGCCGTCAAAAACTAACCAGGGGATTTAGCAGCACTCATATCATTTAACCCAGTGGCTTCCCCCTGGGGATCCATCTTAAGGAAATGATCTTATTGAGAATACATCTTTTATTTGAGACAACTTAACTTCAGCAATGTGAGGAGCAATAATTAAATGAAGTGTCAACCACACCTTGACTCAACAGCCATTAGAAAGGGGTGGTCACAGAGTTCTTAATAGCATGGGAATTTTTTTGTTATAACTATGTAATAGTGTATTTCTTCTTATGAAAGTGAAACGTATTAATTAGGGAACATACAAATAGCAACATAAAAAATAAAATAATTTATAATTCCACATCTAGAGGTAACCATATTTTGGTTGAATTCTCCCCAGTCTTTTTAATGTAAGTATGCCTATACATGCATCTTTATAAAAATGAGTTTCATATATACATAACATTTCAATTAGTTTCACTTAGCTAAAACAGGTATAAAAGGTTGCAAAATCATATATATATATATATATATATATATATATATATATATATATCCTATATAATAAAGAGGTAGTATGCAAATTGACCATCATACCTTTGCACAAGATGGCCACCCCCATGTGGTCACAAGATGGCCACCCCCATGTCATCACAAGATGGCCACCACAAGATGGCTGGCAGGGGAGGGCAGTAGTGGGTGATCAGGCCAGCAGGAGAGGGCAGTTGGGAGTGACCGGGCCTGCAGGAAAGGGAGGGCAGTTGGGGGGGACCAGGCCGGCAGGGGAGGGCAGTTAGGGGTAACCAGGTTGGCAGGGGAGCAGTTAGGCGTCGATAAGGCTGGCAGGGGAATGGTTAGGGGGTGATCAGACCGGCAGGCAGACAGGCAGCCAAGTGATTGGGAGCCAGCAGTCCCAGATTGTGAGAGGGATGTCTGACTGCTGGTTTAGGCCTGAGGGGTCCCAGATTGGAGAGGGTGCAGGCTGGGCTGAGGAACTCCCCCCCCCCCCAGTGCATAAACTTCGTGCACCGGGCCTCTAGTGTGTGTGTATGTATATATATATATATATATATATACATACATACTAGGGGCCTGGTGCACGAAATTCGTGCACTGGGTGTGTGGCGGGGGGGGGGGGGAGTGTCCCTCAGCCCAGCCTGCCCCCTCTCACATACTGGGAGCCCTCAGGTGTTGACCCCCATCACCCTCCGATCGCCTGATCGGCCCCTTGCCCAGGTCTGACGCCTCCGCCAGAGGTGTCAGGCTTGGACAGGGGACCCCCATCTCCCCCCGATCACTGGCTCTGGCCCCCGCCCAGGCCTGAGGCCTCTGGCCCAGGAATCATGCCTGGGCAGGGAACCCCCATCTCCCTCTGATCGCTTGCTCCACCCCCCCGCCCAAGCCTGACGCCTCTGACCCAGGCTTCAGGCCTGGGCAAGGGGACCATCATATCCCCCCAATCCCCGGCTCCGCCCCCCACCCAGGCCTGATGCCTCGGCCAGAGGAGTTGACCCTCATCACCCTCTGATCACCAATCACCAGATCGGCCCTTTGACCAGGCCTGAGGCCTCCGGCAGAGGTGTCAGGCCTGGGCAGGGGACCCCCAGCTCCCCGCGGTTGCAGGCTCCGCCCCTGCCCAGGCCTAACGCCTCTGGCCTAGGCGTCCGGCCCAGGCAGCGGGGACCTGCAGTGGCAGCGGGGGGCGCCGCGATCGTGGGCTTCGCTTTAGGCCCAGGCAAGGGACCCCTAGCTCCTGGGACTGCCAGCTTCGACCGTGCCCAGCTCCCATCGCTGGCTCCACCCCTACTTCCTGCTATCACTGGCCAGGGCAGCAAAGTCGCCTGATTCTCTGATCATGGCTGGGGGGCAGGGCAAAGGCGGCCCCAGGGCCGCCTTTGCCCTGCCCCCCAGCTCTTAGCTCCCCCCTGGGTTTCCGATCACTGTCAGTGGCAGGGGGCTTCTTCCTGCTTTCCCTTTCGCCTCCCTGCATTGTGCCTACATATGCAAATTAGCCGCCATCTTGTTGGCAGTTAACTGCCAATCTTAGTTGGCAGTTAACTGCCAATCTTAGTTGGCAGTTAATTTGCATATAGCCCTGATTAGCCAATGAAAACGGTATCGCCGTACGCCAATTACCATTTTTCTCTTTTATTAGTGTAGATATATGAATGACATTAGATTAAGTATGTAAAACAAAGTAAATACAGAAAAAATACTTTAAGGAAATATATCATTATGAATGTCTATAGGGTGGATTGGGGAAGGTTCTCCCCACTCGTATTCCTCAGCCGTTTTGACGTTTACCTGCTCCCTTAATGGAATTGATTTCAGTTCTCTAAGGTTGGAGATGGTGGGAGTTTTGGGAAAGAGATTTGGGATGGGATGGATGGCCGACTCCCATCCTGAGATGCCACCCTGTAGGATGGAGGCTGGATGTTATCACGGGAGCTGGCAGGCTTCCTTACTCCCAGTGGCTGCAGTGGGATCCAGGCAGGAGGGCATGTCGACAGGAGTCCCCAGGCTGCAGGTTAGCAAACTCTGCCTTGGGAACCTGGATTGTGTTGTAAATCAAGTTTCCTGATGATCTCCAGACCTTAGAAAACCCTCATTTTAATGTCCTAGCCATCCTCAAGCCCCTTCTGGCCCTACCTCCTCTGCATGTTCACATGTCTCCACCTCCCCATCCCCCCATGCAGTTCTCCCACCACTGGCAACTCTGAAAATATGAATTTGCTTTTATTTAGGAGGCAATTGGCTTCCTTAAAGAATGTGTATTACTTTTACAATGAAAAATAATAATAAACTTTTGTTTCATGGATAAATAAACCTGGTGGAGGATATTTTGGAAGCTCACATTAAAGTTTTCATGAATGCTGTTGAGAGTTTACACTGTCTAGAAAGAACGTACTGCACCCCCCCGCCCCCCACCATGTTTTATGCTCACTTTGAGCCCCCATGCCCCCCCCCCCCGCCCCCCGCCATGGGGGTAATGGCCAAGATCCAGGCCAGTCAGGCATACTGTGGCAGCCTGACCACTCAGCTCTTTCATTTTGCTGAATTCTGTCTTGCTTGCTAACAAGTCTACAGGGAGAGCAACCAGACCCCAAAAGTTTATTTCATCGGGGAGAAACGAGCCCTATTCCCTGACACCAGGACATGTATTTGAGGATTATTGCTATTCTGCTCCTTGACCTTCTGTCCTTCAGGCTAAATAATCCCGGTTCTTTCAACCTTGTTTTCCGTAAGCTTTATTGTTTCCAGCTCTTAATATCCTCACAATTCTACTCGGAACCTCTCCCAGTCCTGCTCGTCCCTCTTTAATTACAGGGCTCAGACACAATATTGTAGGAAGTGCTTGAGCTGTGCTCAGTAAAATGAAAAGCTTATCTCAAGATTTCTACATGCTGGGGTTACGCAGCCTTCTCGGGGTCACCCAATGCTGTCTTTTTAAGCAACTGCTTAAAAATGCCTTGTGAACAGTTTATTATCTGCTGGGAGCAGCAGCCTGAGGAGGTGGGCATGGTACGGGCTCTTCGGAGTGGCACAGCTCGACCAGCCGTGCTCGGGCAGCTGGCATCTGTGCTCACAGAGGAGGGCACACGTGGCAGAGGTTGGCTCTGGGGGCCTGGGTTGTCTAGAGAACATTCGCCTCTTCAGAAGCATCCTCTCCCACCAAAGAGATTGTCCCACAACCTTTCAAAACAAGAATCCCTATCATCATTTATACTTGGCCTAATACTCTGTCACATATGTGTGTTTCATTTAGGAATTTGCATTTAAATCCTTTTGCTTCTCATTGAAGAATGAGAGACTTTAATTACTGCTGACAGCATCTCAAACAGTAGCAAGGAAACGGGCTCTATCTATCTATCTATCTATCTATCTATCTATCATCTATTCATCCATTCATCTTCCTTCCTTCT
This sequence comes from Myotis nattereri, assembly GCF_964212035.1. Lineage (NCBI taxonomy): Eukaryota > Metazoa > Chordata > Mammalia > Chiroptera > Vespertilionidae > Myotis > Myotis nattereri. Next base: position 198,456,048 of record NC_138075.1, read on the forward strand.
TCATGTCTCTGACCTCATTGGTCAGACTGCCCCTGATAGTAACCCTCTTTTTGTCACATCCAGTGGTTCTCAACCTTCCTAATGCCACAACCCTTTAATACAGTTCCTCATGTTGTGGTGACCCCCAATTTCATTGTTACAAATTGAACATAATTAAAGCACAGTGATTAATCACAAAAACAATATGTAATTATATGTGTTTCCCAATGGTCTTAGGTGACCCCTGTGAAAGGGTCGCGACCCACAGGTTGAGAACCACTGTATTAGACTATGGGCCATGGTCGGCAAACTGCGACTCGCGAGCCACATGCGGCTCTTTGGCCCCTTGAGTGTGGCTCTTCCTAAGCCTTAGGAGTACCCTAATTAAGTTAATAACGATGTACCTACCTATATAGTTTAAGTTTAAAAAATTTGGCTCTCAAAAGAAATTTCAATTGTTGTATTGTTGATATTTGGCTCTGTTGACTAATGAGTTTGCTGACCACTGTTAGGGGGATGGAGACAGAAGGACTACAGAGAAAAGTGTTTGATGCGACTTTCTCTTTCCCTCCCTCCCACCTCCCCTCTCTCAATTCCTTCCTTCATTTTATTCACTCAACAAAGATCTCTTCAGTTCCTGCTGCTCTCCTTCTAGGTTCTCAATCAGGTTCTAGGTTAAAATAATGAAAAATAAACTGAGCCTCTGCCTCCAAATGCCTCATAATTTGGTATGAAGAGCCAGACATATGGAGAAAGATGTGTATTAAGTTACTGTCCTGGATATTGTGTGACAAAAAGAAGAGTCCTACCTGGGACTAGAATGGACTCTGGAAGCCTTCTTAGGGAAGCTGAAGCTTTTCTTGTACTATTAATCCACACGCTTTCCATAACATCCTTCTGTCCCAAGCCTCCCAAGATGCAAGGGAGATGGGATACTTTCCTTCCTCCTGCTGGGCCATCTAATTGCATTTCTGCTTTCCTGTCCCCTTCAGGGCAGCAAGCTCTCAACTTTGTAGCCCAGAGGTGTTCGTTTTCACTTCATCCAGATACAGAACTCTCACGTGGAAGCCCTCACGTGTAGGAAAGGTGTATGAGTACCTACGAGTGGGTATTGTTTGAGTGCATATACGTGACAAACTATTGGAAATCTCATCCCTTGTGACACGGCAGAAGAGTAGGGGGACCCTGGCCAGTGAAAACTAAGATATTTCATTTCCCTATACAGTACAGTAGCAAGTATAAACTGAGCACATCTTTGTCTAATCCTCTCATGCTTTTTCATTTTTTGACTACAGTGGAGCCTTGACTTACGAGTGTCCTGACTAACAAGTTTTTCGAGATATGAGCCGTCTCTCAGCCGATTTTTTGCTTTGAGTTGTGAGCTAAAATTCGGGTTACAAGCCAGCTTCAGATACCCCACCGCTAGTTGGCGCAGCAAACGTCACAGTGAACGCCACATCATCAGCCCAGCATCACGTGTCTCACTCATTCACTGTTGATTTGACATACGAGTAATTTGAGTTACGAGCTCTGTCACGGAACGAATTAAACTCGTACATCAAGGCCCCACTGTATTTTGCAGCAATTTATTATTTTAATGTTTAAGTAAACTACTATTTCCTTTCCACATGCCTACTCATACCGCTCTGACAGCAGGTGTGTGGGTTTTCACACACCAAGCATCTCTGATTCTCAGTGTGCACCAACTGGGAGACCTACACTTAACTCAGTTCTGACACTAACTATCCAAAGAGCGCAGACAGACCCCACAGGTGGAGGATTCACTCTTACAAAACTGCCCACGCTCACTTCAGATGCCAGTTGCCAGTCCAGTGCTTCTGACTGACTTGTTATAAATCAGGGGTTCCCATGACCCCCTCCTCATGTTTGATAATTTGCTAGAATGCCTCACAGATCTCAGAAAAAACAATGTACATACTATAGTACCGGTTTATTATAAAGGATACAATCAGATATGAGAGATGCAGAGAATAGCGTATAGGTAGGGGGTGCGGAGCTCCCATGTCCCCTCTGGAACCCTCCCAGCACCTCCAGGTGTTTACCAACCTAGAAGCTCCCAGAATCCCATTGTTTAGGAGGGTTTTTTACAGAGATTCCAACACAGAGGCATGATTGATTAAATCACTGACCAATGGTGACTAAACTCAATCTCCAGCCCCTCCCTTCTCCCCAGAGGTCAAGGAAGTGGCCTGAAAGTTCCAACTCCCTAATCCTGTGGTTGGTTCCCCTGGCAACCAGCCCCCAACCTGAGGCTGTCCAGGAACCCCCAGCTCCCTGATCTCATTAGCATACAAGAAGACACTTATTACATAGGAAAGACCAAGGGTGGTAGGAGCTATGTGCCAGGAAAATAGTGGGGTGGAGAGGGGTGGTCAGAGACCAAATATTATGTTTCTTATTATGTGTTATTTTTACATATAAACTTATCTTGAATATTAGATTGCAAGGCCCTTGAGAGGAAGAAGCAATGCTAATACATCTTTAGAAAAGCCCTAGCTCTTAGCAAACACTCAATAAATGTTTGCTAACTAACTGAATAGCTTCCTGACTCAAAACAAGTATTTTGTAAACATTTGTTGAATGGGTAAATGAGTACGTGGGGATTAATCTCTTGTAAGTTTTATTTGGTTTCCACAGTAAATGCTACACCATTGTTTCACTGCAAGAGTTGGGCCGGCCCAAGATGGAATTTGGACACATGTGCAGTGTCTTTAGTTGTGTTACGGGAGGGAACAGTACCGACAACACATAGGACAATCCCACACAAATCCCACTCCAGCCATACAAGTAGATGAAAAACTTCTTCCTACTTATGAATACCCTGTAGAAGAGGCTCAAGAGAGCTCCCTCACTTCTGCCATGTGAGGATATGGTGAGAAGATGACACGAAGTGGGCTCTCACCAGACACCGAATCTGCCAGTGCCTTGATCTTAGACTTCTCAGCCTCCATAACTGTGAGAAATGGATGTCTGCTATCTATAAGCTTCCCAGTCTTTGGTATTGTAGGACAGGGTCTGAGAGGGTGGAGAACTGTTATTATTCTCCAATACTTTGCTGCTTTCACAACTTTTTTTTTCTGCTCACAGCCTCAAAGAATCATAGAGAATCTTGATTGCCAGCCCCATTTACATTTTCCAAGCAGTCCTACACACCTTATTTAGATGCCCCTCATTCATTCTTACTAACTGGTATTGTGCTATCTCCCCAGATATCTGCCAAAGATCATTCCTGACAAAGCCTCCTTTCACAGATCTTAGCCATCCTCTTTGTTTGGAGCATTGCCTTCCTGCCAGATGAGCAATGAAACTGAAACAGGTTAATGAAGCTGGGATTAGCTGGCTTAAGGGAAGAGGTCAACCAAGGCCAGAGAAGTTTTCAGGAAACATTGGTCATATCCTGATCTTACAATCGAAGGCATATCAGTACCCAGAACAGTGGCTGGCATATACGGTGTCTTTGTAAGTGTTAGAAAACTGTGCCCCTTTAAGAAAGACAATTGCAAAAAGGCTTCTCTCCAGAGCTGATACCCTCAAGTGTTGCTCAGAGCCAGGTTGGATCTCAGCCCCCACTCACCCTTGCAGCCTGGACAACTCCCATGTGGGCTTTTGGTGTACTGTTAGTGAATGATGACCATTTGGTGTTGGGCTAAGGGACATGGATGACTTGACACAGAAAGCACTATATACATTTATATATGTTTATAATCTATATATCAACCAATATATCAATAACTGAAAATAAATGTCTTCATTGCTATGCTTCCTATATTATGTTACATTGTGTTTGAATCTCCTCTCCTAAACTAATTTCTTAAGAAGCAGAATTATTTTTTATTCACATTGAATCTCCCATGTAGTTGTAGAGTGGCTGGCCTCCTCCTGGCTCAGTGAATGGTGTTGATTGACTGACTGATGACTAATGGAAGGTAGGTAGGTAGGAAGGGAGGAAGGAAGGAAGGAAGGAAGGAAGGAAGGAAGGAAGGAAGGAAGGAAGGAAGAAAGGAAGGATGGAAAGAAGGAAAAAATGGATTCCTAGGGCAGAGCAGTGCCCTGATGGTACCACCTTCCCAGGTAGGACTTCTCTCAATATGCCAAGCCTTGAAGTAGAGGAATTAACGTGAACGGTAAGGCTCCCCTGCCCTTCCTGGTAATACCTGAGGCTGCCAACAGGCCAAGAGACTGTCTGGCTACCAACTGATGCTGTTAAATGAACAAAGGAGTCTGTGGTTTTGGGGGCTGCTCGTCTGGCACCTTGCAGCAAAGTGAAACCAAGTGTGAAACACACCTGTTCTCTCTGGCCTTTTAACTGGCAGGGATTTAATTCCAAGGGGCAGGAGAGGTGGGAGGTCCAGGCTTTGAAAAAGCCAGGGGATTAATTGTGTTAATGGTTGGATGTACAGGAGTGAGGGGGGCCTCCCCTGCATATTGTGGCCTCTTGGCCTCTTTATTTCTCACTACTGTAAGCCTTGTCAGAAGCCAGATGGCCCAGACCTAAATGAAAACAAATTCACTTCGGGAAGAGAAACCTTAGAGCAGGTTTCAGGGAGTAATGACCCTGGGAGGCATTTCCAAACTCTGGGGGCTGACCTTTGTTGCTCGCATTTCAAAACGTGAATTTTCAACCTCCAGCCGAGGCATTCAAGGCCTTCCCAGAGTCTGAGGATTCCAGCCCCCATCCTCTCTCATCAGCCGAATTCCTCTCCATCCTCCAAATCTTAGCCTGCATTTTGGCCTCTGCACTGTTGCCATTACCTCTGTGTAAAACACCCTCTGCCTCTTAAACTGCTTTGGTCAAAAACACACCCATTCTTCTGGAGAGCATTATGCTAAGTGAAATAAGCCAGTCAGAGAAAGATAAATACCACATGATCTCACTCATTTGTGGATTATAGAGAACAACATAGACTGATGAAAAGGGACAGACCCAAAGACTGAGAAACAGCGATCAGGCTATCAATCCCCAGAAGGAAAGTAGGGGAGGGCGGGGTAAGGGGAAGAGATCAACCGAAGGACTTGTATACATGTATATAAGCCAAACCAATGGACATGGACAACAGGGGGATGGGAGCATGAGTTTGTGTGTGCGGGGGAGGTTGGTGGTTAATGGGGGGGATGAGGACACATTTGTAATACCTTAACTAATAATAATAAATAAATAAAAAAAAACAAAAAAAAACAAAACACCCTTTCTTTAGGGCCCCACTTACATGCCATCTTCTTCAAGATATCTTTAAAATCCCCGTAACCTGGGCCATTTTAAGACTCGTAGCCTCATATATTCCACCTTCATTCACACCAAAGATATTAAAATGCACATTAAGTAAAATGTTTTTGTAGTAAAAATTTTAAATTGCTTATCAAATTATTTATTATTTTAAAATTCATTTAATTTATAATTGACTAAAATCTTTTTGTCGAATCATTGTTAATCCTTGGGAATTCTGTTACGGTAAGAAAATCTGCTCTAGAGAATGTTTTGTATCTGTTATAAAATTTTATAAATATTAAAATTAACTATTATTAAATATAATAATTATTAACTTTGATTTTATACCTTTGTTTTATATATTGGGAGCCCAAAACTTTTTTCTTTATACCTCCCCATTTCTATAGGCCCTTAGAAAACTGGGTGTCCCTGGGTTCTAGCCTAGGTCTTCTAAAGGGAACAGAGCCTTGTCCCCAGCAGATGGGCTCTCCTTCTGTGACTACAGGCTCTCTGAACCCCTTATAGAATAGGGCTACTTTTTATCAAATCCTGCTCTGTATTCTATATCCAGCTACCTGCTGGATACACATAATTGAAAATGGTCAAAGCAACCAAAATGATGCCATGATTGCAAACTTATAGGCACTGAATAATATACCACGAAAACATAGAAATCAACCATGTAAAATGATAAGGAGACATTTATAAATTTATCATAATAGTTGTAGATTTTTACCCTAGTAGATGAAGAGTACACAAATGGAAAGATACAGAAGACTTGAATAACACAAGTACAGCTTGATGTAAATACTTATAAAACCCCACGCTTAACAAATGAGACTTACACCGTATATACTAGTATAAGCACACACAGAGCCGGGTCCGTAGATAGGTCCTAGCCTTGGGGGCTGTTCTCCGACAGATAGATGAGGGGTCCACTCTGCTTAATGCAGTAAGGATGGCCAAAGGCAGCTGTCACCAGCGGCGTCTGAGAAGGCTTTACAGGGAGGACTTGAAGGAATTAACTTGTCAAAGACTTGAGGCAGAGAAGAGCATTTCAGCGAGTGGAACTAGCTCATATAGGTCTAAAAATATCTCCAAAAGGAGAAAGAGCAAGAACGTCTATGCGATTAGAGTGCAAGAAGTGATGAGGAAAGACACTGGAAACTTAAGAAGCAGAGGCCATGGTAGAGAAGGCTTCACAGGACGGGTCTGAGAGTATGTCTTTACCCTCAGCAGTTCCCAATCTGCAGATACCGAGGCATGGCCACCATGATATTTGCCATGTCCATTCAGCAACTGTATTTTGTAAACTCAATGTTCTCCTTTAAGTCAGCCAACTCTAAAACTCAAGAGTATTTATTGAAAAAGAAATTTTATATCACACTAAAGGAACAACCAACATCCTTGTCATTAATAGAAGTTAACTATAAAAAATAAATACAATGAAAACAAAATGGTGGTGAGCATCCTATATCCCCCACCCCAATGAAATCATAAACTCTTAAAGTGCTACCATTGATGGGTTACTATTCACATTAAAACACACACACACACACACACACACACACACACACACACAGATTAATGCAAGGAAAGAAATATCTAATTGAAGAATCAGGGGCTCCAAAGTAGCTCATTTATTTAGATCACATAGGTAACCCTTCTTTTCACCAAATGGTTCTATTCATATTAGGAAAATCACATCTCTATCTCAGTCCACAGAATAAGATAATAATAAATGTCCTCTTATTCAACAGGGTTACTAGTATATGGAGGATTGAATGAGTCTGGGTAGCAAAAGTTCTTTGGATTATAGTCTGTTGGTTATTATAGACAAGGCACCTTGTTATGTGTTTTACATGCATGATTTTATTTAATTCTTACAGCAGCCTTATGCGACAGGTAGTATTACACTTACCACTTTGCAGGTGAGGAAGCAAAAACTCAGAGAAGTTAAGTAAAGTGCCCAACTTTACTAACAAGTCAAAGCTACAGCTTTAACTCAAACCTTCCTGGCCCTAAATCTCTCAGTGTTAGTTCTACAAACACCTCTCACTTGAATAGTTTATTTTAATTTCTCAGGGACTTTCTTTTTCAACAGATTCCATTTATATGTAGGGGATTGGTGTTACTAATATTACCAGGGAGAAAAAGAGAAGAGACCTATATGCCCAAATCTGATGACCATCAGTTGGCTGAATAATTAGTTCCATAGTTTACTAAGATTATGAAATTATTAAAGTCACCTCCATTCAATCAGGAATAAAGAACATTCAGTTAATTCAGACAAAAACCTCATCACATTAACTAGCTAAACCTATCGGTCTCGTTGCCTTGAAGATGATCTGTTTTTATCTAATGATCCTCAAGAAACACTTGGCTTACCGTGTTCTTTTCCTTGTATTGGATGCTGGAAAGTGCAAGGTGAAACTTGCCTTGAGTCTACAAATAGTGTGTACCCTGACCTTCCTCCAAGTTTTCTAACAATATTGACCCCTTAGCCTGATGGCCTCATCTATTTATTTATGTAAGTCCTTTTTTTAAATTTTAAAATTAAGGTTTAAAGTCTATAAGTGTTTTTACAACACTAAATTATTAAGACTCTAGAGAAATCTAGACAGTCATCTGTGTAAATATGTTCACTTATTGTAGGTTAACATTCCTTTCCATATTAACAAGTTTCCAGATCCAAGTTCATGGTTGCACAGAAATGTGGGTGATTATTGTTGGAGCTAAATGCCTTCCTACATTGGAAACCCCCCAGCTTTCCTCTTCCTTTATTTTCATTAAATCCAAGAACCCAGAGTATTTGAAAAGTAATCTCCGTAACTTCCTCCATTTCCATTATTTTGTTGTGTATTTTTATAAGCTAACTAACATTCTTTTGAGAAGGTGGAATATAAAAACAGCAATTAATTACTTCATTAACAGAATGACTAGTCCCAAGTCCATTTCCCAGCTCCTCGATCATTTCCTAGATTGGCTAACCCATGAGCAAATGTGCAGGATGCCTTAAAAAAATGCCTTCATTTTGTTTTACTGAGCCATCAAAGTGAATATTTTAATGCCACTATGAGAAATATAAAAGCCTAATAAAATCGAGGCTGTTGATACCTTGTATGTCTCTTGAGGGGTTTTCTGAGATCTCAATTAAACACCTATTTTATTTTTCCAATAGAGGCTCACATTGGAAGGGCCAGAGGCTGGGGACCAAAAAAGTCTGGAAGCCTCTGACCCACCTATCTAGAAGCAGAGGCCCTTCGCTGGACTGGGGTCCCATCCTTTTTTGCAAAGGACAGAGCCATCCAGTTGGCACTGGACCAGGGTCTTAGATATTAGTTGGGAGCCCAGCCTGTCCCTATACTGTTTGCCACCTGGTTTCTACTTGACCTAGGAGTCAACCAAGGTGTACCTCTCCCCGGGTGGGAGACCTTCCCAGCAAATGTGCAAGGTACATCAGAGCTCTTATTATTACTTTTAAAATCTATTTTTATTGATTTCATAGAGGAAGGGAGAGGGAGAGAGAGAGAGAAACATCAATGATGAGAATCATTAATCTGCTGCCTCCTGAATCCCCCTAATGGGGATCGAGCCTACAACTTAGGCATGTGCCCTGAACTGAACAGTGGCCTTTTGGTTCATAGCTCAATCACTGAGCCATGCTAGCCAGGCTTTTATTTTTATTTACTAGAGGCCCAGTGCATGAAATTCGTGCATGGATGGGGGGAGGGGCGCGGGTGTCCCTCAGCCCTGCCTGCACCCTCTCGCAATCCGGGACCCCTTGGGAATGTCCAACTGCCAGTTTAGATTGGGCCTAAACTGGCAGTCAGACCTCTCTCTCTCAATCCAGGACCCCTTGCTCCTAACTGCCCGCCTGCTTGCTCCTAACCACCCACCTGCTTGCTCCTTTCCACCTGCCTGCTCGCTCCTTACCACTTGGCTCACCACCACTCCTTAGTGCTGCACTAGCCAGCTGTGAGCACAGGTTCTGGCTTAGCGGTGCTCCCACTGTGGGAGCGCACTGACCACCAGGGGCCCCCTGGTGGTCACTGCGCGCCATAGTGACCGGTCGTTCCAGTCCTTCCATCATAATGGTCGCTTAGGCTTTCATATATATAGATTTTTTTTTAAACACTGAGTGGGCTCAGGTCTGATGACCAGTGATGGCAGAGGCTATTAAATTAGCTCCCTGCTGTGTAGGGCCTGGTATTTGCTGACTTATCCCAGGAAAGGCGAGTCCCAGGGCCTGTAGGAGACAGACTCGCCCTCAGCTTTCACACTCAGCATTGCGTCTCTCCAGACCATCTTTCATGGCCCGAGGCACTCTTTTACCCGAGTGAAGGGGATGTGATCTGAGCTTGCACCACAGCCTCTGATGCAGGGCCTTTCTCCACGGTCTTTTGCTCCTTATGATTGTCCTTCTTCACCATGTCTGGCTGTTGGGGATTAAAGACAAGAATCTGGGCTTATTATACATGGTTTCTAAGGCTGGAAAAAAGTATTGCCAAATCCTCTAATGCAGAGGTTCTCAAACATGTTGGTCTCAGGACCCCCTTACACTCTTAAAAATAATTGGGGACATCAAAGAGCTATTGTTGTTATGTGTTGATTTGACTATGAGTATTAGCTATTTTAGAAATTTAAAAAGAAAAATTTAAAATACTCATTAATCTATTTAGGTAACAATAATAAACATACTGTATGTTAACATAAATACAATTTTATCAAAATAAGTCTTTTCAAAAACTAAAAAATGTAATGAGAAGAGTCACATTGCTCTAGAATTTTGCAAATCTCTGCTGTTTCACCATCTGTCATGTAGTCTCCAGAAAACCCAACTGTATGCTCATAGGAAAATGAGAGTGAAAAAGGCAAATAATACTTCAGTATTATTATGAAAATAGCTTTGACTCAGTAGATCCTCTGAAACTGTAGTCTTAGCAGCCCCCTCCCTAGGGTACTGGGCCACACTTGGAGAACTGCTGCTCAAGTGTGTGTACCATCCTTTCTCTAATATACACATGAGTTACAGAAAATAAGTCCCTTGGGACACTTGATTTTATTAACCCCTCCATTTTTTAATAGCCCAGAGGATCCAATGTATCCAAATCTTAGCACTCCATTCAGTTCTTTTCATCCAGACTCATTTCTACCAAGGTCCACCTCTCTTCCATCTTCTTGACTTTGAGATATCTGACTTAAGCCCTCCAGTACTCAGCCTGCAAATAACTCACTTTCTTAGTTCTACTTAACTCCTGGGGAAGAACTCTCATTGGCTCATTTCAGGCCATTCCACTCTGGTTAAAGATTAGGGTCAAGATTCTGGAATGTGATTGACCTTGTTTGAGTCAACTGATGCCCTCTGGACCAACCAGTGGCCATGGTGTTAAGATCACACCAAATCATGATGTGTTATGGAAGTTATGTGAGATCTGAGTCATAGGCATGTGTGTGTGCATGTGCAGGGTGTGTGTGCTTTGTCTGAGAGAAGTGTAAAGAGCAGTGAGGTGAATCTGGAATCTCCTGGTGAAAGATTTATTAAACTTCCCTCATCATTCTCTCTATTGCCCCTCTGTTATTTCATTTTTCTGGACTCCACAATGCTTGTATTCCCCTAGTTCATTTAAGCACTGATCTCTCTTCCTGGCAAAATGAGGAGCTGCTGCATACCCTTTGGACTGACAACTGTAACCCTTGACCTATTCAGACTCTAATTGAGAGTTTTTTCCTCTGTGGCTTCAAAGAGCATTCACCCATATCCTATTGATGGCAGCTATACACTTCAAGGAAAGGAGTTCCTGAAATTCATAAATGCAAGAGCAAACAAAGCAAGGGCCATGGTCTTTAGCACCCACCCCCAAGGGTGTTCAGGGGTACCTAGGGGATCTTGCTGTTGTCAGTCAATCTTGCTCTGGCATCTGTGCCCTTTGTTTATAATGCAGTTGATTAAAATCTGTTTTATTTATGTAGCTGTTTCAAGTTCAATAATAAGGGGAAATTAGCTCCAGGACTCCCATGTAGAGTCATTTGGGCTATAACTTCAATGGCCAGAACCCAAGCATAGTCCATCATGTTCTGTGTTCCTGCTTAGAGCTTGTGGGCAGCACTTATCTGCTGCAAGGGCCTATGGGAACTGAGCCTGGACTCAAAGATTATATGCAAATATTGTACAATCCAGGGGACTAAACTAAGCCACTTAACCCCCAGCAAAACAGCATGAGCCAGTGAGAGTAAGGATTATAAAACAATGCTTTTATATTAGTATAGTATAATATAGTATAGTATAGTATAGTATAGTATAGTATAGTATAGTATAGTATAGTATATATGAATTGATAACCAGTGGAACCCTCTTCTGAACCACTTTGATTGTTAACCCTTACTAGTCCTCCTCTCAGCCCAGACATGTAGGTAGTGGGAAGTAGGTACTATTACTACTATAGCCCCATGAGAAAACTCAGGCTTGGAGAGGTAAAGTAGCTTGCCCAAAAGTCATTTAACTGGTAAGTTCTAGATTAAGAACTTGCTTCCAAGCCGCTGACTCCACTGCTTGACAAGTTAACCATTATACCATTCTGAGAAGTAGCTGGAGCAAATGAAAGTCATTCAAGTTATGCTGTTTCACTGCAGTATAAGTTACCAATAAGGGAATGTATTGCTGTCTGCCTTCTCTCTCTCCACACCCCTCCTTGTCCCACACCTTCCCACTCCCATTAGAAGACAAGCTCCATGAGGGCAGGAACTTTGACTATCTTTTTCACCCTAGAATCCTCATTGCCTAGACACAAGAGATGCTCAATAAATGCCTAGAGAGAATGAATGAATGAATGAATGGAAGTGCTACATGTTATTCTAATTTGTGATGTATAGAGGATTGTCTGGAGGACCTGAGAGCAGGCACAGCTTCTCATTACCCCCACTTTTCCCAGAAGAAGTCAGGATTTCCATTATTTGGGAAAGCTCCATCTTGGTATTGATGCCAATTTCTCTCCATCCAGATAAATACATTTTATTTCATAAACATTCACTGATTTCCTACCAGGTTCTGTGTTCAATGCTGAGGCTATAAAGGCTTAGTCCTTGATCTCACAGAACTTACAGTCCACAGGGATGGTACAGAAGCAAACAGGCAATTAGAATTCAATATGATGAGTGCTATGATGAGCAAGTCCTAGTGCTCTGAGAGGTGTATAGAGGAGAGCAGCCAAGGCTGGCCTGGACTGGTGGAAGGAAAGTAATCTGAGAAAACTTCCTGGAAGAAGTGATCTGAGGATAAGTAGGAGTTGAACACATGAATTATCCAATCATAGGTTAAATAAAAATATTAGATTTTAAAAGTCACAACTCTCTATCACCAAGAAAGAATACCTCTGTTCTATATTTTGAGTGCTACTTCTAAGCACTTCTATTAGCTAAACAACAGCTCTATTTAATATCAGAATGGAGCCAGAAATGAGGACATCCTGACAGTTATGTGTTTATACCATCCTGCTATTGAACAGATCTGTAATGTGTTGTTAACAAAGGTTAGGGGCAGGCACACCCTCACAATGGCCCCATTGGCAGAATGATTCTTGGATGTCAATGTGGTGACCACATCCAGGATGGCCTCAGCCTGGGGAAGAAGAGCCCACTAGGATGGGGAGATCCTAGGATCTGACAGATAAGAGGATGAAGAGGCAGGGGTCCAGGGAGGTGACAGAGTGAGCAGAGTGAGTGATGAATAAAGTTTAGCTGGAGGCCTGCAGGACCCAGCTATAGGGGCTGGAGTGGATGGGGCACCTAGCTAAGTAGGTGAGCATGAGGTCAGGTGGGACTTGGAGCACTGGGCTTGGGCATCAAGAGCAGATCTCTTAGAAGAAGGAGGAGAGGGAGCTCCTATGTGCTATAATGTAGACCATGTCCTGCCCAAAGGTGCCTGGCTTACAGGTTGGATGGGGGCTGAAATCCAGCACACTCTCCACTCTTCAAGCTGGGGGCCTATGAGGCTACAGGCACTCAAAGGGGGCACTTTTGTCTAATTTGCACAAAGGCACCATATGGGCTAGCAAAGTCCTGCAGAAGGACTGTGTCAATGACTTACAGAACAGAAAGAGACCATTTCTAAAAAGAAATGAGATACAAATAAGGATGGGGTAAGAAGGAAGAAGGCAAAATTCCAGACCTTAGGACCCAAGTACAAAATCATTTGTTAAAATAATTTTTTCTTTTTTTTTTTTATATTTTATTGATTCTTCACAGAGAGGAAGGGAGAGAGATAGAGAGTTAGAAACATCGATGAGAGAGAAACATCCATCAGCTGCCTCCTGCACATCTCCCACTGGGGATGTGCCCGCAACCCAGGTACATGCCCTTGACCAGAATCGAACCCGGGACCCTTCAGTCCACAGGCCGACGCTCTATCCACTGAGCCAAACCGGTTTTGGCTAAAATAATTTTTTCTTGATTTCAAAGAGGAAGGGAGAGGGAAAGAAAAAGAGAAATATCAGTGATGAGAAAAAATCATTGATCAGCTGCCTCCTGTAAGCCCCACATTGGGAATCGAGTCTGCACCCAGGCATGTGTCCTGACCAGGAATCAAACTGTGACCTCCTGTTTCATAAATCGATGCTCAACCACTGAGCCATGCTGGCTGGGCACAAAGTCACGTTTAATGGTTTGGCTTACTACTTCATCCCTGGCACGGCCCCTCAACGACAGGTCTGGGGTTGGCCCTCATTGTCCTGGAGACTTTCACTATCTGGGATCTTCAGGAGAACGTCATGGTTTACAGTGTCCATGCTTTGAAGTCAGAAATGGCTGGTGCCAAACCTAGCTCTCTAGGTGGGCCCTTGTGCAGACCTCCTAGAGTGGCAACTTCCTTATCCACCAAATATGAAGAATAATATGATATAATGGTTAAATCCTATGCTCTGTATTTAATGCCTGCATTTGCATCTCAACACCACTTATTAATTAGCTAATTCTCTCTGCACCTCAGTTTCCCCATCTGAGGAATAATAAAAGTACTTCTCTCACAGGGCCATTGGGAAAATAAATGAGTCAGTACAGGTAAAGTGCAGAGAACCATGCCTGACACGGCCATGGTCACTGTCAATCAATATCATCCCAACTGCATCAAAGGGTGGTTGTGAGCATAATGCCTAACACACAGTAACTCCCACATGCTTGCTTCTTTCCTACTGGAATCACCCAATGCCCTCCCCTGTGGATTCACCAGAAGATTCCTTGTGACCTTTATGTCTTCATTCTAAATTAGTATGTAACCCAACCTCATTGGTAAGGGAAGACGAAGACATTCAACCTTCCCTCTCTTGTTCTTGTTCCCTTACAAGATGTTGTGAAGCTGGAAGGGCAGGAAGCCGTGGATAGACCCTGCTCCTGAGGGGGAAGATCGTCTGAGTTCAGGTACTGCTCCATGTACCTGTCTCCCAGGGGTTGAAGCTGAGATATTTTAATTTCCACAAACAAGGTCTGGCCTTGGTAGTACATCCCCAACCTCTCATGAAACATGGGTGGCCCATGTCTTCTTATTCCCAATTTTCAGGTGGGTACTTGTGGTCCCTCCACCAGGACAGGTAGTCCTCCCATCCCGTTGGCTGGTGAATCCCAGTGTCGTCCCTGTGCCTGGCACAGGACAGCCACTCAGGTATGTGGAGAAGCACAGAAGGAAGGAATGCAAGCTGTCCCAGGCCCAGTGCTGCCAGATTTCAGGATTTGAAACTTGAGTCCAACGCTGCTTGACCCCACCCTCTCCTTTGTTTACATTATACAACATCTTAGACTTCGGTGATTTGAGTTTTGTTTGGGGGTGTGATTATTTGACATTTCTATTATAGTAAGAAGTGCATAGCATAAAATTCACCATCCTAATCATGTTTAAGTGTACAGTTCAGTAAAGTACATTCACTTTGTTCTGAAACACAATAACCAGAGTTTGTAAAGTTAAAGTTTAATGACATAACACAGTTTATGTCTATTGTTCAATAGCTAATAAAAATGTTGAGTTGTTGACATTTTGAATCCCCTGCTGGGTGGGGTGTTTTCCCTTCTAATAAAGTTTATTATCCAGTGTGCTAAGCAGTCAGGACCATCTCATGTTTAAAAACATCAAGGAAAAAGCAGAAACATTTCATTCTGTATTTTGGTTTTGCAGACACAGGACCATATGTTTACAAAATAGAGTCTCTGATCCAAATTTCACTGCACAGTAGGAACTAAATAGGAACACTAGTGGAATTTTTCCAAATTCTTCACGTCAAGGAAAGCATTCCTGGTGTTCTTTTAAATGCAAGAACACAATGTGAGTATATTTTAAAAGTTCTAGTTTCTATTTTAATACTTCCTGGGGGACATTAGGACTTTCCTTTTTTCCTCTGGTGTTTAGAAAATTTTAATCTGATTACATTGCATGCAACATTGCAAAAAATGTCAACATTTAACAAATATATGATTAAGAAAATAAAAGTAACTGTAACCCAACCTTTACTGATAGCCATGGTTACACATTCTTCTAGGTCGTCCTTGAAAATACTAACACACAAGAACATATATCTCATACATAATTCGGTACACACTCTTTTGGGCCTTTTCCTTAATATTATACATCTATTTTATAGTAGTTGAAGATTATATATATATATATATATATATATATATATATATATTCTTTTGCAACTTGCATTTTTTCATTTTAATGTCTTAGACATCTTTCCATGTCAGAACATAATAGATCTTTTTTGACAGCTGAGCAGTATTTCATTGTTTGTACCATAATACAACTATCTGGCCCTGTACTGAGAAACACTAGGCTAGTTCCACTTTTTTACTTGATCCTACAATGCTGCAGTGGGCACAGAGGTCATGTCTTTATGGCACCCCTTGGTCCATGGTATAAAACTGAAGTGATCGTACTTTCTCTCTTGAGTTTTCCACTTCCTTGCCATTGTCCTGGCTCCCTAGCACACACCCTTAGTGGCTCTGGCAAATGTTACCTGGCCTCCTGAACATTCATTCTATTACCTGTCCAAGGAGAATAAGAATTCTTGCCAACTTCTTCCCTCAGGGCTGCCCTGAGGACTAAAGAACAAGATCATATTTGCTGAGTACTTTGCATTTCCTCAATAACTGGCAATACATAAATATAAAATGTTTTCAGTTCCAACAGAGTTTTTGTATTCCTTTCAGGAAGAATTGAGGGCCCATTTAAAATAACGTATTGGTATCATTACATACACCTTGTTCTTTGTATTCTGCATAACACCACTGAGAGTGAGGCGCTCACCCAAGCTGCCAACATCAGCAGGGTTCAGGTGCAGGTTACTTCCTGGGCCCTGGGTGCTGAGAGGCAGGGAGGACCAGAGGGCTACTAGCTGAGGGGCTGTATATGGAAATGGTATCAATCACCCAATAAAATGCTTGTAAAAACAAGCATTTTCTGGTTTTCTGAGCTCTTTTCATGCTCTTCTAGTCAACAATCAATTATTTAGAGTCTATGGTGAGCTAAGAAAGAAGCAGGGAGACTCCAGCAAAACGCACCAAGTTTCTGCCTTCAGGAAGCATACAATCTAGCACCTAACCCAGGTGGCAGCTGTGGCTTCCAAGGCCTTTGAGATATAAAAGAGGTGGGTTCAAATTCCCAAATCCAAGCTCTACAAAAGCCCAAAGCCCTCAGATTGTGTGCAAACCACCAGCTGAGGGCCGGTGGTGCCGGTGCCCTCTCCCCAGGACTCCATCTATCTGGCATGAACCAGGGATAGATGGTAGCTTCTCCCTCTTGCTCCACAAACCCCCCTTTTCTCAAAATATTCATGAGTTTAGTGGGGTCAAGTGGCGTAGCTCAGTGGTTGAGTGTCAACATAAGAACCAGGAGGTCATGGTTTGATTCCTGGTCAAAGCACATGCCCCAGTTTCAGGCTCAATCCCCAGTAGGGGGTGTGCAGGAGGCAGCCGAGCAACGATTCTCTCTCATCATTGATATTTCTATCTCTCTCTCCTTCTCCCTTCCTTTCTGAAATCAATAAAATATTTTTTTAAAAAAATTCATGAGTTTAAACAACTTCATTAAACATTGTTGAGGGTCATGGTAAGAAAAGAGGAAAGGCAAAGAACTTCAAATGATAACAACTAACAGGTCAATGGTGCTTACTCTGTGCCAAGATTTCATCTAAGCACTTTACTTTCTTAACTTACATAACCTCCCAATAATCCTGTGTGGAAGAGACTATCGTTGTCCCATTTTAAAGATGAAAAAACTAAATGTAGCAGACACTTTGGGGTCCTCCCTGTATCCCTTCAGCTCATGCCAGCCCAAGTTCCAACTGCCACCATGACTGTACCAAGCACTTCCTCTGCCCACTGAAAGCAGCCCTCAATGGATGACAAATGGGAGTTGATATATAACTCCCCTGGCTCCCTCACCCCTTGAGTGTGGTAACTCAGGCACATGTTGTTCTTGCCTCCCCAGAGCTCCCTGGGTGGCTTCCACTCCAGCTGTCCACCACAGTAACATGCTGAGTGACATACACTATTGGCCTCCTTCCCTTCCCTGTCTCACTTTCCCACTGCCCTATGCAAATTTCCCAGAATCCTCTGCAAGTAAACTACTTGCTCTCAAACTATTACTTTAGGGTCTGCTCCTGGGGAAAGCTGAACTAGGATACTGAATCATGTCCCCAAGGTCCCCAAAGTGTCTGGATTCAAACCCAGGGAGTCTAGTGGAGGTTGTGATCTTTTGCACTACATCACAAGGCCTGGCAACTCCAATGGGATGCAGGGCACACTCATTTAAAGGCATTTCTGAGCAGAATGGGGGAGTGGGAGACCCTAGTCCCCCAAGAAAGAATAAAAACTGCTCCAGGAGAGCTCTGGAGTCTGCGTAAGGAAGTTCAGCAATGCGGGGGAACAAAACACCGGGGATACCTGCACAGAAAGGAAAGGAGGAACTGCTCATCTTGTTTGAATCACCCGTGCGTCAGGCTGACAGTGACAAGAACGAACTTCCCAGCGCAAAAGAGATCCCCTCACTGGGAAAAAGAGGGAGGGCAGGGTTGGGGGGGGGGGAAGCATGACCAGCTTCCCCAGCCCTTCATGACACTGTATGAGGACCCACTTCAGTTTCACCCTACCCAGAGGTACAAAGCTGAGATGCAGAGAGACGACAAAGAAGAGCAGGAAGTATGAGCATCAGTCACACTGTGGTTCCCAGTGGCCTGCTCTCTGGAGGACCCCAGCAGCCTTCATTGCTGAGAAAGCCATGGCCTGCAGAGCTACCATGGACCCCTACAGATCTCACCATTAAGGTTTTCTCATTCACAGATGCCAGGCCTCTAGTCCCTCTCTGCTTCCTCCTCTCCCTTCATGAAGCCCAGGGTCTGCACTGGCAGATAGGCCTGGCCTCTCTATGAAAGTACCCGACTCCGGCCAGACCCCTGAAGCTGACCCCACTGCTGTGTGCACATGCAGGGCTAGCTTTCCAGCTGCGCACTGACACATCTCCCGTCTGACTGCCATCACTGGCCTCCACTGCCACGCATGTCCCCATGGTGAGACCCACAGCCACGGAGTGCACGCTGGCAACCAGGGCCCCTGTGGCTGCTTGTGGGCCCAGATCAGGACTGCTTCTGACACTGGCCTGCATTGCAGGCTCTGCTAAAACTAGCCCCTGTGGCTCTGTACCTGCACTGTGCCATGCATGTGCCTAAGTGAGGTCCTGTAGCCAGTATGCTCACAGTGGGCTTCCGCCCTTAGGGCTGGCCTTGGTCCCCACCACTATGTGTATGCATGCAACCAGCCCCTACCACTACACGCAGGCACCTGCAGCAAGTGTGCACACACCACCAGCTCTGGCCACCACCACTGCCTGTCCTGGTGCCTAGCCACTGGGTCTGGAGGCGCTGCTCCTACAGTGCTCTCCACAGACCACACAGTGGTCAGTGTTGTAGACCAAGACATCCATCGTGGACAGAGGCATTTGTGTGGGCGTGCTTAGCCTCTTGCCAGAAGGGGAGTGCGTGAAGGCCCCTTGTATCAATATGGTGCACTTGCCTGTAACTAAATATCTGACCAACACTAGGCTAGATTATAAAGACGCTTTATTATCTCACACCTTAAGAGATGGATGATCCAGAACTATTTGGTTGTTCAATAAGATCATCAAGAACCCCAGGCTCTTTCTATCTTGAGCTCTGCCATTCTCAGTGTGTTAGGCTATATTTTTCCTCATGGTTACAACATGGCTGCCTAAGTGCAAAATATCACATCTTCATATTACGTAGCCAAAGCAGGAAGGAAGGAGGGTTGGTCGTGGGAAAGGGACTTTCTCTTTATGGACTTCTTTCTTATCAGTGAGGAAAGCTTTCCTACAAGGCCTCATATATCTCCTTTTTCATCTCATCTCTGGTCAGATGCCCATAACTAAATCAATCACTAGTAAAGAGGAAGGATACTGCCGTGACTAGCTTAGATTATGGTGATCATACCCCGGGACTATATACATTGACACTTGAACTAAACCAGAGTTCTGTAAACAAGGACGAGGTGGGCTATGGCTCTTCTTCTATGGCCCAGGAAACCAACAGTGTGTCCCATAGGCTGGGAAACATCACTGGAGGTCTAGTCTGGTAGGAGTGTAGGAACACATTACCTCTCCGGGCTTCTCTTTCCCTCCGAGTCAAGAGCTCCACTCAAGACAAACTCTAAAGTATCCTCACAGTCCACTTCTTTTCTTACTTCCCCTTATTGAGGGTTTCTCATTTGCAAGCTGTGTTAGCTTGGGCAAGTTACTTAACCTCTCTGAACCTTGATAGTTTCATTATAATATCTAGTTTCCAGGGTGGTTTTAGGGATAAAGTGATATAACAACTTTGAAAGTACCTACCTTGGTACCTGACACATGTGACAAATGTTGGCTAAATAGTGATGACAACACAGGTTTTTATATGCTCATGACCAGGCTCCAGATGCCCACAAGTAAGAGCACATGGACATATTGGGAGCTTTGTAGAGACTGCAGAGTGAACTGACAGTCACCAACAGATATTTATTGTTTGAGCTCTCTTTCTTGTGTATGTTCCTTTTGTCCATGATGACAGTTAAAATCGCTGGGCCTGTGAAGAAGAATCTGCTTGTACTGGCAATTTCGAGCAATTTGGTACGAGAGATAAAATTGTGGTTGCCTTCGTTTCAAACGAGTTGTTAGGGAGGGAAAGAAGCAGCAGGCCAGAGGCAGGGCTGACAAATGCCGGTGGGCAGTGAACGGGAGGGGCTTTCTAACCATTTGGGGTGGATATAGGCCACTAACTTTCTCAGTGATAATTGGGACCTAGACTTGAAGCTGGGGTGCTTCAAACTCACCATCAGGGGCCATGTGCATCCTAAGGTGCTCCTTACCTTACCTAGGTGAGCCCTGTGAGGAGACCAGCTGAGTGCCTGTGGCCAGGCGGCTCTTACCCTCATTCCTATCTCAACCTCAGGACTTACTGCTGAGAGGGGATTGGGTGGCTAAACCCAACTGTGAAGAGGGAAAGGGGTGGAAGTCAGGAAGATGTCTGCTGGTCCATGTTTACTATTGTTAAAAATGATGTTACAATTCTTATATTCATAACCCCATGCTCTGTCCCCTCCAAAACAATAGTCTCAAGACAACATAAACACACATAAACTAAACTGGCCACTCTGTCATCTCGTCTAAGTAACTCCTTTCCTCTGGGTCTTCTCCTGTGAGGTAAGCTGGCACAGAGCTCAATCGGCTATATAGGTCTTGCTACCCAAAGTGAGGTCCCAGCCCAGAAGCCTGGGCATCCCCGGGAGTTGTGAGAAATGCAGAATCTCAGGTCCCTCCCCACCCTCTAAATCTGAATCTGCAGTTTAACAAGATCCCCAGGTAATAATATGCACCTTAAAGTTGGAGAAGTCCCGGTCTTCAGTATGTGCTTCCTACTTACCTTATCACTGATGACAGTTGGCTATTGTGGGACTAGCAGTTGAGAATCTGGCTCCACTTGTAAGCCAGGTTCTCCTAATGTTCTCTCACTGGGCCCCTCCTTTGCTCGAGAGTCATCAGAATCCGATTGTCCATAAAGAACCACCAATACTATGTAAGTGTTTACTCTACCAATTATATACATGCATATACATAGTGTATTACATACGTAAGGTGATTCACTATATGAAATCTGCCATTTCCACTCAGCAATAAGACAGAACTGTCTGTAGCATTATACAGCCTTTTCTTACATCAGTTTTAGTTCCTGCATGATGGTCTATTTATACAGACATACTCTGACTGATTTAATCAGTCCTCAGCTGTTGCACATCAAGGTTGTTTACATTTTTATTAAAAATGATATTACAATGAGGAGAGTGGGTTGGGGATGAATGAAAAAGGTGAAGGGGAATGAGATGCAAACCTCCAGTTATAAAATAAGTAAGTCACGGAGATGTAGTGCACAGCACAGGGAATGTAGTCAATAGAATCATAATAACTTGTCACAGTGACAGATGGTTACTAGACTTAGTGTAGTGTTCACATCATACGGTATATAAATGTCAAATCACTATATTGTACACCTAAAACTATATAATATTGTGCACCAACTATACTTTAATAAAAACAGTTTAAATAATACAATGGAAATCATTAAACTAAGTCTTTGCTACCAGCTCAAAGACAGACCTACGTACACATGAGAATGTAATATATGACCAAGTGGCACAAATCAATAAGAAAGGGAGGGTTTGTTGATGGATGGTACTGGGAAAACTGGGAAAAATCCTACATCCTTTCCCATTACTACATTCAACAGTGAACTCCAGATGATGTAACAACCTAAATCTATAATAATAAAAGTGTAATATGCTAATTAGACCCGATGTACTTCCAGATGAAGCTAGGGCTGCAAGGGAAGCCTGGGTCCTGGTTGCCGGAGGGAAGCCTGGGTCATGGGTGCCAGAGGGAAGCCGGTGCAGGCAGTCGGGGAAAGGAAGGCCTACTCTTGCACGAATTCTGTGCATCGGGCCTCTAGTATGACATATAAAATCACACAATAAGATAAAATGTAGGAGACTAGCTTGTGACCTGCGATTGTAGATAGACTTTGTGTGAAAACTGATAAAAGTATAAACCATGAGATAAAAAAATATGTATTTGTTCCTATCAATTTTAAGAATTTCTGTTCAACAATCAATAACATGAACAAAAAACAGATAGACTGAGAAGATAACAACAATGCCAAAATCTCACAAATGATCAATATCTACATCCTAGAATATTCCAGAAACTCTTGCAAATCAAGATAAACTTCAGGAACAGGATTAAGAAAATATTTGAAGGGTGGTAACTGGCAGTTAACAAAGAAGAAGATGAAGAAGAAGGAGGAGGAGGAGGAGGGGGGAGGAGGCGAGGGTGAATCCTAAAGGCAAAAAGCATAGGCAGAAATGCTGCAACTCATGATTAATGGGAGAAGCACAAACTAAAACAACAACGGGATAGCCCTTTACAGCTGTTAGACCAGAAGGATTAGAAGGTGATTAATGTCAAGTCTTGGGAGGATGTAGGGATAAGAACCTGATCTATTGCTGGTGGGAGTATGGAGGGATATAGCTTTCCTGCAGGTTCCCTGGCAAAATAAAGTCAAATTTAATGTACACATATCTTATGGCCCAGCAATTTCACCCCTGAAGAGATGTCACAAGGCATTTCTCACCCAAGCCCATAAAGAAACATGTATGAGGTTTTCATCACAGTGATGTACGTAATGACAGAAGGTGGAAGAAACCTGGGTGAGTATCACTGGGGAATGGAAAAACAAAATTTGTTGCCTGTGGAGTTATGCAGCATTTAGGAGAAAGAGAGATTGTTACCCAGAGCTTCTGGCAGGATCCTAAAAACATGGTGTGGGTGAAGAAGCAGAATAAGTTATGTGCACAGAACTGGTTAAGTGAATTAAAATACACATGCGTACAAAGTAATATACATTTTGCAAGAGCCCATGCAACTGAAAAGAGACACCTTAGTTCAATAGCCTGATTGTCTATGCCAAAGGAAGAGGAACGACAGAAAGGCGAGAGAATGGAAGAGAACAAAGTCAGAGAGAAGCACAGAGGTGTGTGAATTACTCAGCCCTTCCTTTGCACCTGAGAGGGAAAATCTTTATTCACATTCCTAATTATTTTATAGAATGAATCCCTGAAGTAGATGACTTCACCTCATTCTGAAATTATGATGAAGATGGAAAAGCAGCAGGTTTCCGGGAGCTGGAGCAGAGGACTCTCACTAGCAACTTCTGAGCCTGGAGCTTGGGGCCCTTTCCCTTCTCCCCAATGAGCAGCCTGGAGCGCATTTCAGCCGCCTGATCCCTGGCTGGGCCAAGAGATAAGGGGAGCAACTCCCGCAGCTGCTCTGAGATGAGGTTCCTGATAAGCACCAGGAGAATCAGGTCATGTGTGTGCACATTATCTCAAGACTGTGTCCGATTAGCCTGTCACATTAGCATCACAGGATCTTAGACTCACTCAGAGTTGAAGGGGTTTTGGGGTTTGACCTCCATCCATGGCAGGAGCCCCTAGATGACCTTCTGCCCTGCTCCACCAGAGGGGAAGAGCTCAGCAGTGTGTGTGGCAATTCCCACTCCCTTCCATCCTCCAGGCCCTGGTCCCTCCTCCTCCAGCCCTCTCTTGCACGCCTGGGGGTCCAGACTGCTCATTAACCCAATGGGTTCCTTCTGGCAGGTCAGCCTCGCTCTTCTCTGTCACCAAAACTGGCCACTGTGGGTCTCTTGTAGACAGCATATATATGGGTCATGTTTTTTTATCCATTCTGTGCTAAGTGAAACAAGCCAGTCAGAGAAAGATAAATATCACATGATCTCACTCATTTATGGAATATAATGAACAACATAAACTGATAAACAAAAACAGATCCAGAGACAGAGAAGCATCGATCAGACCTGTCAAACCACAGAGGGAAGGTAGGGGAGGGGAGGGGTAAGGGGGAGAGATCAACCAAAGGACTTATATGCAGGCATATAGGCCTAACCAATGGACACAGACACCGGGGGCGGGGCGGGGGGTGGTGGTGAGGGCATGAGTCGGGGGGCTAAGGGGTAATGTGGGGATAAAGACACATATGTAATAACTTAATCAATAAAGAAATTAAAAACAAACAAACAAACAAACAAAAAAACTGGCCACTGTGGGGGCAGCCAGGCTAGGCTCTTACTGCCCCGAGGATCATACCTAATTGAAGAAGCAGGTGCAGCTCATACACACTGACTGGAGGTGATCCCCACCTGCGCCTGTCAGAACAGCGGCCTCTCCACCCTCAGTACCCAGGTCAGGGAACAGCACACGGCTGCTCTGGCCAAATGCAGCCCACCAGCCAAGAGCCAAGGCTGATGCTACATTCTAAAGGCTGTAAGAAAATAAACGGAAATATGAGACAGAGACCGTACATGGCCCACAAAGCCTAAACTATTACCTATCTGGCCCTTTACAGAAAGTTTGCCGGCTGCTGCCCTAGATCCTCCACGGCAGCAGCCTTGGTGTCCCCGAAGAAGCTCCTCTGACACGTGCCACAGGCCTGGAATCAGAGCGTGCCTTCTGACAAGAGCCCGGGGTGACGTGGTGCAGTGAAGTTTGGGAAGCCCTGGCCTAGGTGTCTCCTGGGTTTGGCTGTTAAGGGGCGGGCTCTGCAGCTGGACTGCCTGGGTTCCAAAGCTCACGTCACCACTTCCTTGCTGAGTGACTGGGCAAGTCCTTTCATCTTTTTTCAAGTCCTGTTCCCTGTTCTCTGAAATAGGATCATCATAGCTTCCACCCATGAGCATTTTAGGCAGGACTGAACCCGGGGAAGAAGCCCAGAGTAAGGGCTGGATAGATGTTAGATTTCATTTCCACTGTATTGTTTCCAATGTCAGCCCGTTGGTTCTCTGCCTCCGCACGGGGGATACATACTTTGCATAGATTACCCAGAACTTCTACTCGAATGAACTTGGGTGTTTCCTCAGAATCCCAGCTATGCAAATACTCTGAGTCAGCAGGTGGGAAGGGCAAGGCAATCCCGCAGCCCCACCTTGTCAGGCTGTTTCTCTTCCACACAAGGAGAGAGAAATGATTGCTTTCTAGTTGTGGATAAATTGGTTTGCGTGGGAGAGTCATAGGCTCGTGTTCCCCCGAGGGGCAGATGGTCAGCGCCTGGATCAAACTACAACAAGGTTCAAGTAAGAGAAACAAAACCCTGCCCTCTACCCGGAAGCCACCGCAAGCAGGCTGCCTGGCACATGACTTCGCCTCCCACTGGCCTCCTCAGGCCATAAAACGGTTGCATCGCTTTTTGATTTGCATTTAGGGTCTGCTTTTCCTGCTCAGGGTTGAAGGTGAAGTGCCTGGCTGGGTCCTAGGTGAGGGCAGGTGGGAGCAAAAGGTAGAGGGGAAGGTGGACAGCTATTTAAATGACCAGGGGCTTAGAGAAGCTTTGTGCTTCCAAGATAGGGTATTGCTTCCGTTTAGAGTTGCCAAACTGTTGTTCCAAAAAAAGCTAAGACAAAGGAAGAGCTCTGTGCTGGAGAGGCCCTGAGAGGGACAGTGTGCCATTTATTTTCTACAACAGCACGGGCTTTGCTTCCTGTTTGACTTTTGGAGGCCTGCTTGTTGGGATTAATGAAGTCCACCCAAATACCTTCAAGGATACAGTCACTAGAAAAGGCATTTGTCCCCAAGCACTGTTTACTTTAATAATGCGTCCACAGTTCACACCAAGTTACCGCAGCACAAAGCAATTCCCCCACTGTGCTTTGTGGACTTCTCAAGTGTGAAACGGGTGATTTTTTTTAACTTGTGACCATTTTCCCCAGGATGGAAATTTCACATACATTTTATAGGAGATACATCATATATATATAAGCTAGCACAAAATTGGGCCTATAGCCCCTTGTTTTAAGGTCATTTGGCAAATTGGAAGGGGATTTGGCCTGGTGGAGATATCACCGCAGATTTGTAGCTTGGGCTCCTTCATTAATTAATGGTATGACCTTCCATAATCTCCTGACTTCTCCATGGACCCCAGTTCCCTCATCTGTAAAATTAAAGTGGTGGGTATCACTGGTGATGCATTGAGCTCTAAGACTCCCATTGGCTGGGGCTGCCACAGCAGGTGGGAGCCACAGTAGTGAAGGGGGGGATGTGTGTATGTGTGTGTGTGGAGGGAGGGGCAATGGTTAGCATCCTCCACTCCCTCCAACCAGAAGAGCGTCCCTATTTTCTGTTTTACAAATCAGGCATTAGGATTAAGGTTCTGTTTGAAGAAAAGATCTGCCCACTAAGTGACAGCTAGAGAACTACTACTTTAGGTAGTCGCTGGAGTTGGGTGACCATACACATTTTATCAGCCACGCCAGGACATTTTGACATTGGAGAGGAGATGCTATTAGTAATTACACTGGGACAAGAGACTTAGTGAGAGCATCCCAGATAGAAATGTGTGATCACCCAACCACTGAGTCCCCTGCCAGCTCAGAGGGCCTTGCTTCTCTCTCCTATGGCTTGACCGCTCTTGTCGTTCTTGGCACCCCAGTTCTGGTTGTAGCCCCAGGGACAGGAGCCAACAGGGACAGCCTCTGGGAATGAAGTCATTAGGTGACAGCCTCGGGGACAGAAACCATCAGGAGACAGCACCATGTTTACTCACTGGAGCGAGCAGCTGGAGGAAACGCACAAGCTTCCCTGCAAGTGACAGATGACACGGGCTCAGCCTGGTTCTTGTTCGGAGTCATGTGAGAACCACAAGTTTCATGGTGAAAACATCAGTGAATCAACCAGCAGTTACCCAGTAAGCAAGAGCCCACAAAGAACCCAGCCCAGGAGATGAAAGATCAAGCAAACAGCCCAAATCACGGGTCCACCGAGTGGAGGAAACCGTCCATGGCGAAGGTCACAAGGCAGAAAGAAGGGTTCAGAAGGCAGTATTGTGCCAGAAGGGTTCAGATGGAGTATTGTGCCAAATTGGGAGAATCCTTGTAGGATTTCTGCAGAGAAAAAAAAAATGCAGAGAACTGGGACTCTCTCTTCCTACCTCCCCAACATATGGAGAGCACAGGCCCTGTCAGGACTCCTAGCCCTGACGGACTTAGCTCAGGCCTGGTTGAAGCTGATCATTCACTTGCTTCATTATGTTCCCCACCCTTTGCCCATCCATCCCATGTTTGCTGATATGATGTCCTACCTAGTGTTTCTTCTCTGGCAATGTCCTTCGCATCGAAATGACCCTTCCCTCCCTTCTGCTCCAAGTCTCACTGATGGTGAGGTTTATAGCAAAGTGACACAGTGAGGAGAAGGCTGGTGATGTAATGAGTTATATAGAAGGTGCTCGTTTACTTTCGATTTTCTTGGTTGCCTCTTAGCTGGCAAGCAACGGGAACTTTTCAGCTAGGAATAAAACATGGTTTTTTTGCCTTCTAAGCTGGACTTCCCTACCTGCTAGGTGTGTAACATTGGGCAATTGCTGTAACCTATGTGGGTCTTGGCTTTCTCATCTGTCAAAGGGGTATATACTACTTCTTGCCCTGCCTTCCTCACAGGAATGATGAGTTATCCCCCAAGGGCCCCATTACTCTGCTGTCTCACGTCCCCTCCCCATCCCATGCCCAGGTGAGTTCTGCAATTCCTTTGGAATTATGTTCTCATGTAAACTTTGGCTTCATTTGAACTCTGGTCTCACTCCTCGGGTGCTTCTCCTCCTCTGCTTTTGTTCATGAAACTCCGTTTTCCACCTTAATTTTTGCATAAAACAACTCACTTGGTGCATATGTTCATAAGCCAGACTTTGTTGACTTTAGGGGAACGGAAGGACTTCGCATCACAACTCTGCAAACAACTACAGGTAAATATTAGATTTTCATTTCTGTGAACACCATTTCTGCCATTTCTGCCAATGTGGGCATCAGCCTCCTACCATAATTCATGCCTCATGTCCCCACCCTCTTCTCAGCTCTGAGCAGCATAGAAAAATTTCCCAGGAATCGTGGTGCAGAGCAATTCAACTCCTCCAGCCTCTGTCTCTAAACGCAACTCTGGCTTCCCTTGCTGTCTCTGAAGCCTCGTTCATATATTTGCCTAAAGAATGCAGTACACTCTGAGAAAGGTTTTAACTAAGGAAACGAGCCTCTTCCGTTATGCAAGGATGACACAGTATTCCCCGTAAAAGTTGGGTTGGGACCCATAGGCTAGGATGGCCCCAGGCACTGAGCAGCGGGAGAGACGGCTGGCCAATGGCAAATACATCCCTCAGAGCGACTGGCAAACTGAGAGGGGGCCAGTGTGGAGAAGGGAAAGGCAGGCCCTAGAGGACCAAGAGGCCCCTGCCCTGCGCTCTCCATGAGGCAGGCTGCTGGCTCCCCTGAAGAATAAAGGAAATGCTCAACGACTTTCAAGATAGAGGACATCCAGGGGAGGAACCCAAGCTTAAGAAGCCTGGTCACCGTGGCACTGTGGCTCCTACCTTCTATTCTTTGATAAACTTTCCTGACACCAAAGGAGTTGCAGGGGAAAGGGAGAAGGGTCATCCCTCACTCCTTCTTCTAGCACTACAACCAAAGACCAAACCCTTCCCACACCCAGGCTCAGGCCCTGCTCTCAAGAGAGGAGAGAAGCTCTTGGTGTGCTATGGGACACGTTGAAGTTTTCCCATTGACTAATTGTGTCACTGCAATCAAGATAACGTGTTTGAAAGCTCTTTGAAAACTAGAAAATGGGCTGCAAAGGATGGAAGGATTTAATTAAAAATCATTATTACTTAGGTGGGATTAAGCCTGGCTGGATGCTAGACTGGAGTTAGGGCCCAGGGAGCTCCTGGCATTCCATCGGGTGTGAAAGGAAGAAATGAAGCCAGTTATTAGGGCTTCCCTGTAACAAATCCAATTGAGGATACCCAGGGCAGTGGGGTGCAGCAGGCGGGCGCTCCAGCTAGCGGTCTTGCTAGTATATAAATGCTAACGAAGCAAGAATGGGTTCTGGCCTGCCCAGGTGGCAGAGAGCAGGAGCTGCAGCCTCATTTCCTCGGACAGCAGCATGGTCTCCCTTTAATTCGCAGATGTTTTAAGCTTTGGGTGCTGATGCCTGGAGGGCAGAAGGGAGGCAGGTGCATCTAATGGGTATAATAGATGAAAGCTGAAATCCATGAGGATTGTTCCAATTTTAGAAGAACCCCTGTGTGTTTTGCGCCCTCCTACATGTTTCAGTCACTTCTTATTCCTGCAGTATTTGCTGGAAGTGATTTTATTTCAGGGATGACACAGGACTTCTCAAACAAATGTAGCATATTCAGGGGTCCGTACTTCTAAGAATAAGCTTCAGAGCCAGATAGAGCAGGTTTGAGTCCCCAGCTGTATAATTTTAAGTAAATATATTTAGCTTCTTTAAGCCTCAGTTTCCTCATCTGTGAAACGGGGCTAAGGAAAGTGCCCAGGGTATCTTCAGGGATTCTTTGAAATACATATGTAAATGTTGAGCTCAAGAACTGGCATATAGAGTATAGCTATTATTATCATTATCATCATCATCATCATTATTATCACTATTATTTCTCGGTTACTTATTCATGTGGTCTCACTAAGTAGTGAACTTGGACCAGAATTGACTTAGCAGGGAATGTAGGCTACAGCCTCTGCGCCATCATATGCTTTATTTTCTTCGCCTAGAAAACAAAGCATCCTTTGTAAAAAGGAATTGCTTTCGTTTCCCATGGGAAGTAATTTCTACAATCCACGAGTAAATGCTCTCTAATGACTAGAATGTGACAGTAGCTATCAAGAGTGAAATGTTCCATAAACAGTACTGCCTCCTAAAATTACTCAATCTCGGGGCTCTGCTTGAATCTTCTCCTGCCTCCTCGGTCTTTGTTGCTGCTTCCCATCCTCCCACCCACCCCACCTTTCCCCTATCCCATCATTTTGGGATCCTTAGACCCAACTACTACCACAGAAAGTTCCTGAAGAACATGGGGGTTGTCCCGGGGTTCTAGATGAAGCTCAAAGGCCTCGAGGCAACTCTGCTTATTCTGAGTGGCCTGGGGGACGGGGTGTGGGATCTTGATCCAGCAAAAGGCAGTTTGCCAACCGGCAAACCAGTGGACCATGCCTCATACATTTTCAGGGAAGCATCATCTAATCTCAGAACATCTGTAACAGTCTGCAACATATTTTCCCCAAGGTTTTACTCTAAACTGACAAAAGATACCGGACCCCCACACACAGATTCTGTGACATATCTGGGTATTATTGAACAAACATCAGTTAGACTGCCGTATTGGAGCGGTGTCAGCATGAATGGGAAATGTGCCAGCGCTCTTATCATCACTGACAGACTCTGTGACTCACCTGCTGATAGTGTCGGAAACACAGCTCCCTGCTATGGGGGCTCCTCTCCCTCTGTGAACGCATTGTTCTCAGGCAGGCAAAATAATGAAGGTATTTTTTGGAGTTTATGTTTACTTTCTCAGAGTAAGCAAGAATTCCGTGATCAATGCAATACACCTTGCCAACACACAAGAAATGTCAATGGATTCAATATGCTCGGAAACATGCCACAGGCTTATTTTTCTACAGCTTAAGCTTCCTTTCTGCCTCCTCCATAATGGGATCTCTAACTCTAAAAGAGTGTCGTTTGATGCCTTCATTTTACAGCTAAAGAGATGAAGGCCCAAGTATTATGAATTATTGTATTGGGGCCACACAGACAACTAGTAGCAAAGCAGAGCCTGGAGCCCTGGACTTAGGACTTAATGGGTCAGGGCCTTTCTTACCACTTCTCACTGATGCCTTTCAGGTCATTACTTGCTCTGAAAATGGGTCTTGTCTGTATTTCTCTTCCTTCTCAGTTAGAAAGAGACATCTTTTGTTTGACCCTTAAAGTTTAAAAATAGTTTCTGAATGCAGTTAAGTTTTTAAAAAAATGGAGGTTTTTCTCAAACATCTACATTTCTGGTTTCTCTTAAAATGTGGACTATCTGACAACCCTGGGGTTTGCATTCTTGCAAAGCAACATTCAGCTAAATGTGGGTGGCCACGGTCCCCTTCTGATGGAACTGGTGCTCTTGCCACAGTCCTCACCACGCCCTGCTGTCTCACATCCAACCTGTGTCACCCCTTTACCTGCCTGATGGCTGTATGCATTTAGTTATGAACCCTGAGTTGCAAACAACTTTATATAGACATTATTGCTCTAGCCTAGATATCAGCTGGAATCTCCCTGCTTCTCAAGAGCTGCCTAAAATTGCCTCCAATCCCTAATTCCATGGCCCAAGAAATCTAAGACTTTCCCAGTGATTGTGTGAATGCTAATAGATTAATATTCTCATGGTCTGCTTTGCCTCTAGCGCTGATGGTTTTGACTCATGACAACTTAAAAGGAACTACATTTTTTCTTGGTCTCCTCCCTTAACCCCAGGCAGTTTGGAATTATGACTAGACTATAATGATGGGGTTTTTTTGTGGGGGCTGGAGGGAGTATTATGGAGTCAAGATTTGAATAGCACCCTCACAGCAGATATAACTTAAAAATTAATTCTCATCCTAGCTGGTTTTGCTCAGTGGATAGAGCATTGGTCTGCGGACTGAAGGGTCCCGGGTTCGATTCTGGTCAAGGGCACATCCCCAGTGTGGGACATGAAGGAGGCAGCCGATCAATGATTCTCTCTCATCATCTATGTTTCTATCTTTCTCTCCCTCTTCCTTCCTCTCAGAAATTGTATATATATTAGAGGACTGCTGCACGAAAAGATTCGTGCAATAGGCCTGGGTCCCGGGTGCCGGAGGAAAACCGGTGCTGCTCCAGCCGGAGCCACCTTCAAAGCCCTCGCTGCTCCCGCCAGAGCCCCTTCAGTCTTTGCTCCGCCTTCACGCCTATGTATGCAAATTAACCGCCATCTTTGTTGGTTAATTTGCATATCTCACTGATTAGCCAATGGGAGGCATAGCAAAAGTACGGTTAATTTCAATCTTTGTCTATTATTAGATAGGATATATAAATGAGTTTTTTAAAATAATATATATATTGTTTTTTAAAATTCATTCTCCATGAAGATTTTTCTCTGGCCTTTCTTCCACAGAGAGTTCTGCCATTCTGTCTCCTCCCCTACTCCTCAGTGTCCCCAACCCGGTTCAAATGTCCCTCTCTCAATAGCAGAGCAATCCAGCCCTCTCCCAAATGTCTGCTGCAAACGCACTGAGCTGCTCACAGGGCAAAGGCCTCTTCTCCATTAACATGACCCATGTCTTTTAAAGAGACGTCAGGATTCAAGACAGCAAATGTTTTCCAATTATACTCCCTTCCAGGACTGTGCATTGGCCTCTCTGGAGGCAAGTTCCTAGGCTCTTCCTGTTAGGAATCAGCCTGACTTTAGACATGTACCAGTCATCCAGTCCTAAATATCGAGCCCCGAGGTTTATCTGTTTACATGGCTGCTTCCCCTACTGAACTATAGGCTCCATGAAGTCGGGCACAGTGTCTTATTTATCTTTAGATTTTCATGACTTACACAGTGGGGAGGGTAAAGGGAAGGATCCCGGAGCAGGAAACAGAGAGAAGGTATTCAGTAAATAATAGATGGAGAAAAGAAGGAAAGAGGAAAAGAAGGTTGGCCACCTGGTATGGTTGTACCTGTTGTTCCCTGCGCAGGGGGCACCAGCCCAATAGGGCAAATGGGGGCTGAAAGCCAGCCGATGCTCTAGCTTCTTCCACCTGCCTGTCTTGCCCCCATTTGCTGCCCTGCCCAGAAAAGGCACTTTTTCTAATTCTTACAAAGGGTCCATCTGGGCTGGGGCTGAAAGGAAAAACATTTTGTCTAGGAAACGTGAATTTTTTTTAACACCAACTCGTTTCAACCCCCAAGAAAATTCCCATAACTTTTCAGGATTTGCCACAGTGGACTCTGATATTGAGGCCAGGACCCCTTCTACCTCTAAGAAGTAGGAGCTACCCGAAGCAATGGGAACCCCCAAATCTAAAGAAAGTGGATCATTTGGGCCTGAAAATCAGTTAAAACCCCTGCTCCCCGCAGGTGCATCTGTGTTCTTTGACTGTCCCTTCCAGAAGTGCTGGGACGCAGCTGCACCCTTCACAGTCCACACCTTTCCGGGAGGTGCTTGCTCAGCTGGCAGCCGCGCCACCTCGCGCCCCAGGTCCCCAGCGCTCAGCCTGTCACCTCCCATTACCTGCGCTCTGGTTGGGGAAGAGCATCTGGCCAGGAAGTGTCTGCTGGCCCAAAGGGTGAATTTAGGTTGGATTTCACGGCTGAGCTAAGCAATATTTCAGCTGAGCTCCTCGGAGGTGGACCAAGTGTGAAACGAGCACGCAGCTGAGCTGGGTGGCAGGATGGGTCTCCAAGGTGGTGATCCCCACCCCCCACTCACGGCCCATTTGCGCCCATGCACACTTCTCTTGGTAGCCAGGAGCCAGCGACATAGCTCTGCGGGGGCCCCTGCCCTTAGCTCCAAGATACTGCTTGAGGTATAGGGAACCTAGCTAAGAACGTAGCTAAGCACAGGCAGCTGATCTTCCCAGGTTAATCTCCCAGGTTAATCTCTCAGCATCATGTCCCACTCTGGATGTGACACAAAGTCTTTGTTCCAAACACCTGTGCTTTTTCCTTCTCAGCAAACTAGGGTCAAGGGCAGAGGCCTTCTAGAAAGCCTAGTCATAGGGAGGGGGCCTCAAAGCTATGCTCTTCTCTGGAATGGTTAGGAACTCAGAACTAGGGCTCTGACGGACCTGGGTCGGAAGGTGGCTCCACCACATGCTTACTGGTTACTTAATCTCTGGGCCTCAATTCTTCCTGCTGTAAAATGGGAATTATCTTCAATAATCGCTGTTTGGAGGGCTCTTTAAAAATTAAACGACAAAAAGTGTTCAAAGCACTTAGCGCAGTACCCAGAGGCTCTAGGTGGTCACGTGTTGATGGCGATGTATACTGTTGACTCTAAATCAGTGATGTATGTCTATCATCTCTTTCTGTACAGCCTCAGCTACTCAAACTGTGGCCCATGGACCAACAACATGAGAGCTCATTCAAAACATGGAATCTTGGCCTTACTCCAGACCTTCTAACCCAGAACCTGCATTGTAACAAGACATCCGGGTATTCGTATGAGCGTTGAAGTTTGGGGAAAACTGTTCAAGAACATTCTAAGGGCTCAGCTCTTTATAATCAGTACTCGGTTGGTGTCTTGTGAGTCAGTCAGAGTATGTCTTTCAAAGTGCATTTAAACACCTCAACCCTGTATTACAACAGCTGTAATATCTTCTCCAGGGTTACCTTCTAGAGGCAAAGCATCTGTTGGGACCTTTATTTTCGCCCTTTTCCTATGGATGCCCTTAAAAAAAGTGCCGAGGAGTGAGGAATGGCCAGAGGGGGCAGAGGGAAGGCAAGAGAAAAAGCTAGAAGCCTGAGTGACCCCGAAGCCTCCAGCAGTTCCCTCTGCCTCAGTGAGATTAATGGGGAACCAATAGGGTAAGGCCCAGAGACTCTGAGGCCCAGCATCAACCTGATTTGTTTCTACACTGCATGGAGAGCCAGCCTCCTGGACCCTGATCCACTTCACAGGCTCCTCAGGGTACTGTGAGCCGGGGCCAAGGCTGACACCATTCACTCAGCCAACAAATATTCACTAAATGTCTACTAGAGCTGGGCATTGTGCCAGGTGAGACCCAGGTCCCTGCTGCCCAGATCCAGCTCCTGCTATGCTGTTCGTTAAACTATCGTTCTAGGTAAAGTTAGGTGTGTGCTGGTAGTGGGATCCTGGGGGAAGGGCCCCTCATTGCCCCAGCTGCTGGAGTGTTGGTGGCTGATGTTTTCAGCTCAGTTCCTCTCTGGGATACCCTGGGTCAATGTCACACCCCCACCCTGGACAGCCCCAACTAATGTCTGGTGAATGCAAAGGGCAGACTTGCCTCAATGGGGAACAATTCTGAAGGGGCAGAGTTACCAGTGTGATCGGCAGAGGCCTGCATTGCAGCTGTATGAGAGATCTGTATGCAACTCTGCCCAATCCTGTTCTGTTATCCCTCACAGGTATTGCTCCTGGCTGAGCATACTTCCCATCCAACGTTCCCCAGGAAAGCTCAGTGTCAGAATCTGTTTCTGGGGGAATAGACCACAGACAGTTATTGGCGTCTAAGTACTGTCCATGCCCAAGAGCCTGTGGCTATGGATCAAGCTGATAGATTTGCATTTTTGGAAGAACATTTTCTTGAAGCCTTTTTCCAAGGGCTCCTAGAAAAGGGATGTTCTTGGGTGTTTTACTTGCTTTCTTAAAAGTATAAAAGCAGTTTTAACCCATAATAAATGCATGAATATAATCTCATTTAAAAGAGGTGAACAATGTAGAGAAATGCAGTGAAAGTTGAAAGGTACTCTTGATCTGGCTCCTCTCTCCCATCCAGCTCTTTTTCTCAGAGCCAACCACTGCCTGGGTGTATCCTTCTAGAACAGTGGTTCTCAACCTTCCTAATGCCGCGACCCTTTAATACAATTCCTCATGTTGTGGTGGCCCCCAATTTCATTGTTATAAATTGAACATAATTAAAGCATAGTGATTAATCACAAAAACAATATGTAATTATATATGTGTTTTCCGATGGTCTTAGGCGACCCTTGTGAAAGGGGGCATGACTCACAGGTTGAGAACCACTGTACTAGAAGGACCTTTTACTATGCACATGCACACATGTAAATGCACATAAACATACTTATTTTTTAACATACATGGTCAAATTTTTTAAGATATTTATTTACTAAAGTATTGAAGCTTGGATAGTTTTGTCACTAAATGTATATCTACCTAATGCTTTTTATTTTTATTTATTATTATTATTATTTATATTAGGGTGCACTTTTTTCATTTTTTTTCTTTATTAATTAAGGTTTTACATATGTGTCCTTATCGTCCCATTGGCCTCCACCCCCTCACTCATGCCCTCACCCCCCTGTTGTCTGTGCCCATTGATTAGGCTTATATGCATGCATAAAAGTCTTTTGGTTGATCTCTTACCCCCTCACCCCCCTACCTTCCCTCTGAGGTTGGACAGTCTGTTTGATGCTTCTATGACTCTGGTTCTATTTTTGTTCATCAGTTTATGTTGTTCATTATATTCCATAAATGAGTGAGATCATGTGATATTTATCTTTCTCTGACTGGCTTATTTTGCTTAGCATAATGCTCTCCAGTTCCATCCATGCTGTTGCAAATGGTAAGAATTCCTTCTCTTTTACCGCAGCGTAGTATTCCATTCTGTAGATGTACCACAGTTTTCTAATCCATACATCTGCTGATGAGCACTTAGGCTGTTTCCAAATATTAGCTATGTACCTACTGCTTTTTAATAGCTGGATAACATTCCACAGCACAGATAGCCTATTTAGTTATTCCTTGGGGTTGAGACTTTTAATGCTCACCCATATCCAGTTCTTTACTCCTGTGGACACAGGAGAGGATTTTACTTCCTGCTCTCTTGGAGTTATTTGAAACCACATGATTAGCTCTGGCTAGTGGGTTCCGAGTTGAAGTGCCCTGTGTCACTTGTGGGCTGAAGTATTTCATTGCAAGTGTGAGGCCCTCCAGCGTTCTATCCGGTAAGACAATGGAGAAAGCCTCCTATTGAGATGGTGGAGTCACAAGATCCAGAGAGCCTGGACAGCTAAGTCCCAACCTGAAAGTCACCGTAGGGGTTGTCTGGATGCAGAGCAAACCCTGGAGTGAGTGAGAACTTCCTTTGCGGTGTGATGCCAGTGCTTTTTTTTTTTAAACCACAGCGTAACCTAGTATATTTTTACTAATGCACTTCCCTACGTGGCATTTAGGTTGCTCCTAATTTTTCACTATTAAATGAAATGCTGCAATGAACATTCTTTATATGTATTTCTGAGTACAGCGTGGGTATTTTTATAGAATGGGTGCCCAGGAGAGAAACTGATGATGTCTTAGTCAGTTTTGGCTGCCACATCAAAAATAACATAACCTGTGTGGCTTATAACAATAAACATGTATTTTTCACTGTTTTGGAGGCTCAAAATCCAAGATCACGGTGCAGGCAGATTTGGAGGACCTACTTCTTCATGGAAAGCTGTCTTTTTGCTGTAACCTTACATGGTAGAAGGGGCTAGCTCTCTGGGGTCTCTTTTACAAGAAGTTTTCTTTTGTCATCTCCTTCATTAGTGCTTTACCCTCGTGACCTAATCACCTCCCAAAGGCCCCACCTGCTAATTTCATTAACTTGGGAGTTAAATTCCAACATATAAAATTTGGATACACAAACAGTAGACCATAGCAAATAGACAACTGGTATTCATATTTAATTTTGAGAGAAACATCAAATTGTCTTCTATGATCTTTACTAATTTATTTAACATTAATATTATCTCTCCTATAAGTGGGTATTGTGTGTGTGTGTGTGTGTGTGTCTGTATGTACGCGTGCACATGTGTGTGTGCTAATTTGATAGAGAGAAGTGACATTTTGTTGTTGTTTAAATTTGTGGTTCCCTGATTACTGGAGGTTCAACAAATTTTCATATTCTCATTGACCATTTGCATTTCTTCAGGAACTCATAATCCATATTTTTCCATTTATTTTCTAAGTTAAAAAAAAGGTTTTTTTAATATCTCTAAAATAGAATGTGGTCAAGAAGGCTTTTTGTTATTGAGTTCTTTGTCATCAAAGATATCTCCCCCTCTTGACTTCCCAAAGATACCCCTGTGTTCATTTATTCTTTCACAAATATTCACTCATTCTTCCTTTACAAATATTTATCAAATAGTTGCTATGTGCTAAGCAAGGGCAATGCACTGTGAGCAAAACAGAGTGCCTGCCCTCATGAAGCTTTAGGTCTGCCGAAGAAAAGTGACATTGAACAGGTTTATTTCCTTTGTGTCTGGCCTTACCAACAGGCAGGAAAGCAGCTGAGAGACCCAGTGATATGTGTGAGGCAGAAACAATAGAGGGACGGTATAAAAACAAGGCATCACTTCTTCCCTTGACATTTAGCAGCAGCGACAAACATTTTCCGAGCCCTGGAGTAGGCTCTTGGACTCATGGAATAATAGATCGCCAGACCCCCATTTATAGATGAAGAAACTGAAGCAGCCGTGACTGGTTTGGCTCAGTGGATAGAGCGTCAGCCTGCGGACTCAAGGATCCCAGGTTCGATTCTGGTCAAGGGCATGTACTTTGGTTGCGGGCACATCCCCAGTAGGAGGTGTGCAGGAGGCAGCTGATCGATGTTTCTCTCTCATCAATGTTTCTAACTCTCTATCCCTCTCCCTTCCTCTCTGTAAAAAATCAATAAAATATATTTTTTTAAAAAAGAAACTGAAGCACAGAAGTAAACTGACTTGCCCAAGGGCTCCTGACTCCTAATCTGAGGGTCTGCCCACTCTCTCAAACTGCCTGCCTGGTAGGCCTTCGCGGCTGTACCAAATGCTCATAACCTTCTCAGATGCGGAGGGAGGGAAAGGTGAGTGCCTGCCCTGGGAGACAGGGAAAAAAATACACTCCCTCCGTCAAAGGGCTCACAATCTAGCTACTGCGTATTTCTTTCTAAAAGACTATTTGTGTCATTTGGCTAAAAGCTGATTTTCCATGATACTAAAAGAAAACCAGCTTAGGCTAGGCCTGTTAGAACCTATCTAAATGCTTGAAATTATCGTTAGAAGGACTGTTTTTGAAAGGTAGTTGAAGCACTCCAGGCAGGAAGCTGTCACTGAATTTTAAAAAGTGGCATATGCTTCCCAGCATTAACTCATCCTGACAGTTCACTCGCTTCCCTGGGAACAGAGAATTCCAATGCCCACCAGGGAACTCCTTCCTGTATGAATTAGTCAGTCTTCTCCTGCAGGACCGTGTAAACAGCTCTGGGAATATTAGAGGAAATTTTGAACAAAGCATATTGGGCCCATTATCCGTAGTCCTTAAGGCTCAGTTTTCTTAAAAGTAAAATGGGGATAATGATATGATCTCATAATATTGTTGGAAAGCCTTAAATACAAAGCACATGGGTAGTTATGTCTGTCTCTGAGTAAGGGGTCAATAAATGTTAGCCATTATCATCATTCTATTCAATGCCATGCCCTGTTCCTTATTTACCAACCAAGAACGTGGGCATCTGAGCAGCCATATCTGAGAAAGCAGAACCATAAACCACAGCCATCTGCCTTTGTTTTGAATATTTCAAAAATCAATGAACCCTGAAGAATAAACGAGGCACCAGTACTTGCCTATGAGTCACGGACCACGGTTCACTGTGTCTCACGCCCCCTGGGGAACACAGGCCTCTGCTTTTAGGTGTTACCATCAACTGAGATTTCAACAATTCAGAGCGTTGGAAGCTCATCTCACACTTTTCTGCCCACCTTTAATCTTCTCCTTGCTTCTCACTTATTTTAAATCCCAAGTTCTCTCTCTGTCTTTTATTCAGGCCGTCTTACCTATTCTACTCTGTGAAGAAGAACAAATTCACAAGGCTAATCTTTCTCTTAAGTCCTTGTGTGTAGAAATAGAAAAATCCCCTTTTTGCTCAGGCTGTCAGGAAGGGATGAATGGACAGCTTGATGGACAGGGGTCCGGAGACTCGGGGTTTATTACCAGCTGTCTCACCCACTCATGTTGACCTTAATTTCTTGGGGTCTCCGTTTTCTCTTCTGGAAACGGAGTAGGCAGGATTGACAAAGAATACCTGTTTCTGGTCGGCCTCATAGGCTATTGGCAGAATGAATGAGATTATGTCTAGAAAGCCATTCGAGTTCCTCAGAAAAGGGCGCTCTCTAAATACAGGGCTTGGTTATATGTCAGTCACAGGAAGGGAAGTGGGAGAGTGAGGTTGTCCAGGCGTTCAGAGCACATCTCTCAGGCACCCCCACATCCCGCACCCCCTTCCCCGCACTATAATAATGCTTTAATAATGAGGCAGAGCACTCACTGGTCAGAAGGTGCAGGTCACAGGTGCAGGTTTTGTTGGAGGACATGTGCAAGCTGTAATAACAGCCTAGGGGCAGGGAGCAAAGCAGAAGCCAGAAATCCTTCCCTCAGCTTGGAGGACTCCCTCCTCCGCCCCCTCCTTCCCTGGTTGGGATCCTGAGCAGGCTGGCAGTAGGTACTCAATGAACGCTCCTGAATGGAAGTGAATATAAACAGAATTCCCTTCCTCAGAAGAGCAGTCGCCATGCTTTTACCTGTGTCGAATGTTTACTGACACTTGAAGTGATTATGAGTGAAGGGGTTTTCCCTAATGTGTTGGGGAGTGTGAGGGGTGGCAGGGTGTGAGCCCACTTACTCTATGCTGCTTCTGCCATCACTTCCGGATAAGAGTGTGTACGGAGAGGACCATCAGGTGCTCAGTGGACTGGCAGAGTTGGAAGACAGAGCTATGAAGAGCTGAAGGTGGGTGAGGGGCAAGCATCATCAGAATAACCTTTTTCACAGAAGGAAGGACAGTGGGCAGTGTCCTGGAGGAGTTACTTGGAAGAGAAGCCCAAGGCCTGTTGTCAGAGAAGAGACAAGAAGGACAGCATCCTTGGGGTAGAGAGCCCAGGAAGATGCACACATTGCCTGTCTGCTGCTTCTTGAGCCTTTCTTACCCACAAATCGGGGCCATTCAATCTCTACCTACAGACCCTGCTCCATTCTGGATTTCCCACATCCAACCCTTGTGTCTTTGAAGTGAAATAAAGTTGAGTTTAGATCCCAACTCTGCTTCTTGCATAAATATTTCATTCTCTAATCCTCAGTATCTTCACCTATCAGATGTAAGTGAAAATATCTACCCTCCAGAGTTGGGAGGAGGAGGATGACTATCAGAGGCAGATTTCCACAAATGAGGATTGATGGCAGTGGTATGAGGACAGTTCCAAGAATTCTGAGATGTGGTTTTACATGCAAGACCATTGTGTTATTTGAGGTGTCTGAGTAGCTGCTTTGGTAACCTGCCTGGTTCCCCAGAATGAAAGCAGTTCCATCTCTGATTGCTCCTCTTTGAAAACATCCTTATAAAGCCCCTGTTTCTGTATTTACTGAGCATCACCCACCTGTCATTCATCCTCCAATAAATACAGACAGTAGCTTACTTCCAGTGGGAGGAGACAGGCAATAAATAAAATAAACATGTAAAACATGTAGTATGTTAGACAGTCATAAGTTTTTTAAGGGTATGGGAGAATCAAGAGGAGAAATGTCAGGGTGGGATTGCCGATTTAGAGAAAATGACCTGGAAAGGTCCTACTGAGAAGGGAATTTTTGGAGAAAAGGCTCTGGCCTGGGGGGTAACTTCTCTGACACTACATACCAAGCTCTGGGACTGCCTGTTGTCTGGACTGCACATCTGGACACACTTTTTGTTCTGCCCAAGGGCTTGTCCTTAGACCTAGACAGATGCGGTGTTAGCAGGGTCATGCAGAAGCCAATAAAAGGAGACTGGACACCACACCAGAAAGGACCACCGTCTTTGACAGGCCTTTGGAAGGAGGGGGAAGGAGGGGAAAGTGCACCCTGGAGTGATGGTGAGGACTTCTTAGAAGCCAGGTTCAGTGCTTTAGAGCCTCACTTCTCAGCTTGTTAGGAATGCTGAGCATCAGGCCCTCACCCAGACCTACTGAAATGGACTGCCTTTTAACAAGACTCCCAGGTGATTTGTATGCATAGGAAAGTTCATCTTGACCAAATGGAGCGTGGTGTGTGTTTACCTCATTTGTATAGAGTTTAAAAGCTGGGTTCCCTTGCTGTGCTTGGGGAGAGTAGAGCAGCTGTTGGGATAATGGTGGAATACAGGGTGAGAGAAGAAACCAACAGGGGAGGATATGGCCGCTCCGCACACAATCTTCAGAGAAAAAAGTTCCTTCTATAGCTGCTCTGCATTTCCTTCACTGAACTCCTTCCTGTGGACAAGATCACTTGTCAGCTTTCATCATCACATCCTCTTAAAGTGTGGAACCTTGATTTGGCTCACATACAGTTGGTAATGGTCTAGTCACATGGTCACATATAGCTGCAAAGGAAGCTAGGAAATGTAATACTTAGCTGGGTGACTAGATTTCTAACTTCTACTTCTAAACCATAGAAGAAATGGAAAATGGATTGTGTGGTGATGACAAGTCCTCTCTGCCACACCAAGCATCACTGGGGAAAGCCATCAGCTAAAGAATAGGCTAGAGTAGACCAAGGACTGAAATATAGGTACTCATGTCATTTGGATCAAGGTTCATCAATGAGACCATTGAACCTCAGCCAGAAGATAGCTCCATGCCAATTCAGAGTATCTAAGGAGCCTCATCCAAACTATACTGAGGCAGTTCTCACTGGTAAAGTTATATGAGGTTATGGCTAGCCTTTCTTCTGCATGATCCATGCCCATACCATTTGAGTTGGTAAATGTTTTTAATATCACTCACCTCTTGTGGCATCACTTGAGGTTCTGCAAGGTTGAAATTGGGTTTTCTTTTGTTCTCACTATCTAATTCTCCTGAGAGACTAAAGAAATGCAATAGGTGAAAACTTACTTTTTTCTTCTCCCAACACACAATTTTACTTTAACTTTTCATTGACATGTCCTGAGATAAAATTATCACAGTCTATTTCCTCAACTCCCTCCTCTAAGCCCTGATTTCTGCTCTACTTTTAGAGAATCTTGTCTCTGAAGAAGAGGGAGGTATATGGGTTTGTTGCTGGTGGTAATTGTGTTCTTTTAAGAGATCACAAGGAAAGCATTCCAAGGATCCATGCATGGGAGGTTGTGGTGTGACAAGATTTATTTGAGAAGGCTGCCCTTGGGTTTCCAATGTCCCATCTCCATCCATCCTGCTGTGGAAAAGTCCAATCTTGTCTTCCTCAAGGCCAAAACCAAGGCCAGTGTCCAGAGTTTCCATATTAAAGCTTAGTCCTTTGGAGCCCACTTGGTATGCTGTGGCCCCAGCTGACTACTAGGCCTGGGCGTGTTATGTGTTCTTTGTTAAACTGGGTTTGTATTATCTTGGGCTTGGGAAGAACCAGGAGCTTTTCAAAATAACCAATCAATTTTCTAAGCTTTCAGGGGCTTCTGA
Source organism: Myotis nattereri (assembly GCF_964212035.1). Lineage (NCBI taxonomy): Eukaryota > Metazoa > Chordata > Mammalia > Chiroptera > Vespertilionidae > Myotis > Myotis nattereri. The sequence continues at coordinate 198,499,331 of NC_138075.1, forward strand.
TGGGTCCATCCCTTATCAATTCCTTGTTTCCCCAGGCTAGACTGACAGGCCTCTATGGTCAAGCACCTCTCCTTGCACCATTTTGACTTCTACTGTGTGTGTGTTTACCTCCCTTACTCCTCTCATCCCCATAATCTGACATTCCAACAATCTGGGGAAGGGAGAGATGTTAATCCCTTGTAGGGACAATGCTGTGATTCCCTGTGTGTGTGTGTGTGTGTGTGTGTGTGTGTGTGTGTGTGTGTGTAAAGTTGTAGCTTCCTGGTGAAACAAACAGGCGCATGCTCCACAGCCCATTAGGCTCAACAACGCCTGATTCCCTTTGCTTTCTTCCTTTATCTAGCTACCTAAATTAATAGATAGCAGGAGAAATAGTAGTCTTGCCCCTTTTCCCCTCCCTATTTTCTCTCTGCAGCAAGGAAGTTAGAGGCTAAGCAGGCAGATGCTCACAGTGGGTTGTTCTCATGGCTACTTTTAAAATTCTGCTTTTGTTGAATTTTAACCTCGGCTGAGTGTTACCAACTTTTATTTGCATGTAAGAAAACCTGAAGCAATTGTGAGAGAGAATAGGCAAATGAGAACAGGTTTGTTTACAACTGCAGGCATGTCTCACATTTACTCTTCCCCAAAGGTCAGCATGTCGTTTTTGTTTCTGTGTGCACGTGGTAATTTATGCCCAGCTCCTTACACAGTGATCAGGCTGAAGGTATATTTGGGCAGCCTCCTTTAAGAAACAGAATGCTAAAATATATTAATTCTACAAACATTATAAAAGCATGTGAGCTTACGCATATACTGCTAGCCTGGATCCCACTCCCAACCCTTTGCAAACCAGAGACCTTGAAGCTTACCCTAGAGCTAATGTTCCATTAACTTCCTAGTAAATATGCTTCCAATTATAATAAACCACTTAGTGTTTCCTTGTTTATTGTTTTTGTCCCCCAGCTAGGGCTTAAGCCATGGTACTGTATCTATGATGTGTAACTTACATTCTTAGCACAGTGCTTGTTTTTAGGAAGCAGTCAATAAATATTTGTTGAATGAAATGGATTATGGGAAGGTAGGAAGGAAGAATAAATAAACATGGTGATGGGCTAAAGTACAATTATGCTCATATCTCATGGAGAAAGCTGAGAAGGTTTGAGGTAGTTAACAAATATCCTTGGATATAACATTCCAAGGGAGCTCAGGCCATCTTGACTGTGGAACTGGCTTCTTCCCAGCCTCCCTCCCTTGGCCTCCCCTGACAGCTGAGATCTAGCCCTTTATTGAGAACACTGCAGATGGCCTTCAGTGCTCTGGAAGTCCTAGGCCCAAGGCCTACAGCTGTGGAAACATCAGCCAAGTCCAGAGTTGGGTGACCTTTGGAAAGAGCTGCCAGGCTTATTCTCTCCTATAAACTAATCTGCAGAAGCCATGATGACCAGTGACCTTTTCCTGAGGAAACCCTTAGAGCTGTCACTGGGAAGACATCTACAGTATTGTGGACAAAAACCTACCTTCCCTCTGAGCTTAAAATGCCTTCTGACATTCCCACCACAGAATGCTCCCAGCCAAGGGCAATCAGCAAGAGCAGTGATCTCTGGATAAATTCACGATGAGGACCCAACCCTCCTGTGTAAAAGGCCATCAGCAGACCCCATCTAGAGAAGCAGTGATGGCTTTGTATGCTCCACCCAGCGTTTGGCTCTATGCAGGGGCTCCAAATATATTGCTGACATGCTAATATTATTGCATTTTTGTTTCGTTGTCTTTCTCTGCCTCAGGCAACTTTGCTTTGATGCTTTCAGGATTTGGACATGTGAGCTAGGGTTGGAACCTTAATCATGACACGATATTAGGCATATTTAGAAAAGCCAGAGTGGTAAGAGGAAGGAATGTAATAAAGGGATTTAGAGATTAAAGCCATTTAAAAGAGAGAATTCGAACAAAAGTAATAAAAATGAAACTCGACCTGGATCTTGATGAAATGCTAAGAGTAGATCTTAAGTGTTGTCACCACACACACACACACACACACACACAATGGGAACCAAATTTTTTTTACTAATGTTCATTTTTCTAAAAAAGTAATCCTCACTTCCTTCTTATTACATTGATCTGTTCAGTTTTTTTCATACTTGTAATTACAGGAAAATCTGAAATGTCCTTGTTTTTTGTATACTCGATTTTTACTGTCCTCTCCCCCCACCCCCTCAGTCAATATGACTATAATCTTCATGAGATACTGGGCATTAAGTACTTGGTTCACTATTGTACTCTCATAACTAGAACAGTGTCAGGTACATAGTAAGCTGTCAATAAATATCTGATAAATGAATGAATGTGTTAGCTAGAGGAAATCATTTGAATGAGCCATCTAGGCCAGAAGTTACCATCTCCTAATGTATCTTTTTGGTACACAATTTTCTTCTGTCACAAAAGGAAGTAGGGTTTCACAAACTGCCATGTAAATTTTGTTGAATACTAACAGGCAGGCTGTGGGTGGTGGTGAGTTTTAAATAATCAGTTAAAATAAAGAAGCAATCACCAAGCTGGCAAATATCTCTAAGAGCAGGGGCTTGTGGATTTGGTGTTTTGGGAAGAAATGGTCAGCTATAGCTTAGGGCACCTGGGGAGCATAGCAAGTGCCTGCTGTGATTTGGTGTGTGTATGTGGACAAGGTGACAAAATTGTTCAGTAGATCCCAGGTTGGTAGAATCCTCACAGAGTGACGATTCTCAGGGAGAGGAAGCTGCTCCCAGATTATACCAAGAGGATTGTCTGTGTGTGGTGTTAAATGTCTCCTTTTTAGCACCAACATACACACACTCCATTGCTTGGTGCTTTATCTGGTCCAGATCCTGTTTTCCTCCTGGGCAGCAATTTCACTATTCAGGAGTTGCTAAGCAGTGTCCTAACACTTGACCTTTGCACTGACATAGTCAGGTTCACTTTCTGAGCCTGTGAGCAATTTAGAAACAGCAAAGAATCATTGTAAATACAAATGCCATATGGCCCGTTTTCTTAAGTGAAGTAGATGAATAGCTGACTGCGAGTGGGGATTCGAGTCTATTCCAGAGAGCAAATCTGCCAGGAGCACAGACTTATTAGTGGGAACCACCTGTTCAGAGACGGGCAGGGAGAGAAAGATGTGGCGTGGCCGACTGCCCCTGACCTCTACCTTCCACCACTGCCTCCACCTCGTTCTAGTATCAAGGCCAGAGAGCTGGAGCCAAAGACCTCACCGTGTGGCCAGGGATGCCACGAAAGGCAGGCAATGCTAGCTGCAGAAGCGGAGCCATTCATTCAGCCAAAGTCCAACTGATTTCCGAGAGGCTATTTTTGTTTTGATTTTTAATCAAAATTATTTTAAGCCTTCATCTATATTTTTAAATACCAGAAAAGCAGGAAGTTGTATACCAGAGATCTCCGGAAAGCCCACACGTGCTCATTATGAGCTGCTTTTCTGACAGCAGTTGTTAATCTTAGCTGTATATGCCTCATTTTCCAAAAGGACCCAAAGGGGAAAATGTGGGTAGTTGAATTGGATATGTTATGAAAGACAGAATGACTTGGATTTAAATCCAAGATCTGTAATTATTTTTGCATTAAAACAAGAACAAAGATAGTTCCTTCCATGGATTATGGTTATTTCAATATTACTGGGTAAAGTCAAACAGTTAGTTACCTACATCTCTTTTTTTCTTTTGGTGAGTGAGTATGTCTATGGTCTCAGAGTGAGATGAACAATAGAAATGAGGTCTAAAGTGACTCCAGTGAAGGAAGAGAAGGAAAAGATATCGGTAGGCTCAGGATGACACAGGCTGGCACACTATAGTCATCATTATTCTCTATGTGGCCTTACCTCAACTCCTTCCCCATCTCATGTGAAAACAAGATTCAATTCACTGAAGATTAAATTGATGGAAAATAGTGTAGCCATATTGATTTACTCAAGATTAAACACACTGGAAAGAAATAACTATAATCTGGAAATTGTAACAGTGGAAAGAAACAGAATGGAAGTTAGGGTGCAATTTGGAAGGAGAATGTGGAAATCATATAAACAGAAGGCCCGGGTGGAATATTGAGGAAGGAAACAGGGCGATTTTGAAGTGATGTCTGACCTCACTCAGCCAGCACTGAGCCAGTGAAATGCCCAGCTCCTCTTGCTTACCAAGCAATCTGCTTTGCTATTGATTGAGAGGGGACATGCACGGTGGAGCAGGTGAGCTGCTCGCCATCTGCTCTAGGTGGGTGAACGTCTGGTTGCTTTGGTTGGCTGAACCGTGCTGCCTCGCAAAGGAACACCAAGACCAGGGAGGAAGTAGTCTGCGATGGACACAGATATGTCAGTTTACAGGCCAGCACTCTTGCCCCCGTGTAACATTGAGTGTTCTCCTTGCCAGGTGATGCTTGGATGCCACAAAGAAGTTTATAAGAGAAGGACTGCTTGCTTTCATTGTAGAGATGACCTGTTGACACTGTTTAGGAGACAGAGCTGAACTAGAATGTAACATGGGGTTTCAGAGGCAAAGAAAAGGACAGACGTCCAAGATAACCCCTTGACCTATTCACAGATGCCTGAAATACTGGATATTGGAGGAAAATGAGAGGGAAAACTGGCCCTTTTGAGTACTAGGAACCTTGAATGTATGGTCCCATTTGCTTCTGACATCAACTCCATGAAGTAATAGGATTATTACCCCATTGTTACAAAAAGGACAGTGAGACCCAGGCAGGTTAAATAGTAATTTTATGTGTCAACTTCACTGGGTTATGGGGTGTCTATATATTTGGTCAAACATTATTCTGGGTGTTTCTGTAAAGGTATTTTGGATGAGATTAATGTTTAAATTGATAGATTGAGGAAAGCAAGATAGAACTAAAGCAAGGTGGGCCTTAGCAGTTAGTTCAAGGCCTGAATAGAACAGAAAGGCTGACTCTTCCATGAGTAAGAGAAGACACTCCCTGCTGCCTTTGAACTGTGACCTAGGCTTTTTCCTGCCCTCGGACTTGAACAAAAACATCAGCTCTTTCTGGGTCTTGAGCCAGCTGGCCTTTGGACTGAAACTATACCATTGGCTCTCTGGGTCTGCAGCTTGACGCCTCACCCTACACATATTCAGGCTTAGCCTAGTCACATGAGCCAATTACTTATAATAAATATATATGTATATATACAGATATAAATATACACATATACATATATAAATACCTATACACCCATATGTGTGTGTGTATAATAATAAAAGCATAATATGCTAATTAGACCGGACATCCTTCCGGATGACCTTCCGGACAAAGCCAGGGCTGTGAGGGAAGCCAGGGTCCTGGGTGCCTGAGGGAAGCCAGTGCCAGCAGCCAGGGGAAGGAAGGCCTACTCTTGCATGAATTTTGTGCATCAGGCCTCTAATATGTATATATACATATATCTCCTATTGGTTCCATTTCCATTTCTCTGGGAAATCCTGACTACTACCCAGGTGAAGCCCAGAGTGACACAGATGGTAAGTGACAGAGCCAGAATTCTAACCCCAGGCTGTTTGGCTCACTTTAAATTCATGTTGAAATGTAAATAGGTGATAACAGATATCCAGCTGAGAGCAATTCTAAACCTGTATGACTCTAGATTACAGCAGAAAAATGGTATAATGTAAGTATCAGAACCCTGAGATCTAAAATGAATAAATAAGGACACTGGAGGAGACTAAAGGGTACAGCAACTTCCCAGATTTCTGCTGGGTGCACTATTTCTTACATGAGATCATGAACAATACTATTAACCATTTCTCAAGCCCTTCTAAAGTTGAACATTTCACATACATCCAATGTTTACAATAACTTTGCAAGGTATATATTATTGTTCCAAATGTGCATATAAGTTCACACAGTTAGGAAGTGGCAAAGGCAGAATTCAAACTCAGTTTTCTCTGGCTCCAAAGTCCATGCCCTTCCCATGAGGTCTGACCTGCACTTTTGGGGCCTGATCCTGAAGCAAGGTGTCCCCAACATCTACCCACCACCCTTAACATTTAATTGGTGCTGATATTCCTTGTGGGATAATAAGTTGACATGTGTAGAATGTGACATAAATCCTATATAATGGCCAAAACCGGTTTGGCTCAGTGGATAGAGCGTCGGCCTGCGGACTGAAAGGTCCCAGGTTCGATTCCGGTCAAGGGCATGTACCTGGGTTGCGGGCATATCTCCAGTAGGAGATGTGCAGGAGGCAGCTGATCGATGTTTCTCTCTCATCGATGTTTCTAACTCTCTATCTCTCTCCCTTCCTCTCTGTAAAAAATCAATAAAATATATTTAAAAAAAAAAAAAGGTTTGTTTAAAAAAAAAAAATCCTATATAATGAAAGGGTAATATGCAAACTGACCCTAACAGCAGAAAGACTGGGAATGACTGGTCAATATGACACACACTGACCACTAGGGGGCAGACACTCCATGCAGGAGCTGCCCCTTGGTGGTCAGTGCACTCCTACAGGGGGAGCTCTGCTCAGCCACAAGCCAGGCTGACGGCTGCCAGTACAGCAGTGGTGGTAGGAGCCTCTCCCGCCTCCTCAGCAACGCTAAGGATGTCCGACTGCAGCTTAGGTCTGCTCCCTGCTAGCAAGTGGACATCCCCCGAGGGCTCCTGGGCTGCCAGAGTGATGTCTGACTGCCAGTTTAGGCCCAATTCCCCAGGGAGCGGGCCTAAACCAGCAGGTGGTCATCCCCCGCAAGCGGTCCCAGACTGCGAGAGGGCACAAGCCAGGCTGAGGGACCCCCCCCCCCCACCCCTGAGTGCACAAATTTTTGTGCACTGGGCCTCTAGTAATACATAATTTCTTAAACCAAATCCTGGATTAAATTCAGACTTATTTAAACAATCAGTAGTCAAGGAATCTGGTTACAAAAAGAAAAGAAATTATATCAAGACTGAGATTGCATAGCAACTCATGATAACAGGTACTTGCTAATAATAACCTTGTTCATGTGAGTTATAAAAGTATACATTCTGAAAATATAAGACAAAACTTATCCATTTAGAGGTACTGAGCATTAATAATTATAGAGAACCATTGTCATGGAGCCAGTGAAATCAACAGTATGAGACCTTGCACTATTCTTTGCTGTGAGCTTCATAAAGAATTTGGGAGTGGGGGTCCCTGATGGCAAATATAATAAAAATAGAAATAAAAATAATAAAAAATGTTTCATGTATATTTTATTTCATAGAATCTAAGATTATATCAAATGTGAGATTTAATATTATTTTATACTAGAGGCCTGGTGCACAAATTTGTGCACAGGTGGGGTCCCTCAGCCTGGCCAGTGATTGGGGCCGATTGGGGCCATCTCACCCAGTCCTGATTGGGGCCAATCAGGGCCGGCCAGCTGGAGGTTGGCTGTGGGAGCGCACTGACCACCTGGCTAGCCCAGGGGGTAGAAACCATGGGAGGTTGGCCAGCCATGGGAGGTTAACTGTGGGAGCACACTGACCACCAGGGGGGCAGCTCCTGAATTGAGCTTCTGCCCCGGTGATCAGTGCACATCATAGCAGCCAGTCAAGCGGTCAACCAGTCGTAACAGTCGCTTAGGCTTTTATATATAGATAGATACCACAAATAAATAAAAATGCTGACAAGTATAATTGTGAGATGCCATGCATTGTAAAACATTCTGATCTCAGAAATGTTAAAATGCAAAAAACGGGAGTCTTAGAATCAAGTAAATAGTATATACAGTAGAAAGAGAATGAGCAAGAGAAGAGAACTCATCAATGTTCTCCTTCAAGACAAGAGTTAAAGCAATCAGTAGGCAAGGAATCTGGTTACAAAAAGAAAAGAAATTATATTAAGACTGAGATGTGCATAGCAATTCATGATAACAGGTACTTGCTAATAATAAACCAGTATTTAAACAACAACCTCTACATTCGAACTTAGTAGAACGCTAATATTTATATGTCACAAGCAACTTCATTCTCACACATTTCTTAAATATTAGGAAAACGTGGTCTATTTTTTCCCACGAACATATTTTCAATTGTGTGGCAAAAAATGAAAATATTTAAAACACATATTTGTTCAAAATTTGCATTTGTTCGTACCTATAAGATTTTGTTTAAAAAATGAAAATCAATTTGCATTTTTCTTTTGTCTATTTTTTCTTTCTTTTTTTCTTCCTGGTCAGCTCAAAATGTAAAAGAAAAATACTCTATCCATTTTTAAAAAATGTTTTTACCCACTTCAGAAAATGTCTTTCTATAGGTCATTCTTGTTCACCACCATCATTCTAATCTTTCATCACAGAACTGGATGTCTGAAAATGTCAACATTACATGTCAAGAACTCCAAAGGCACAGATTTCCACAATGAGACCCGGCAGTTCTAAAACAGTGAAATGGGCTTTATGAAGAAATATACAATATTATAACCCTGGTGTAATGGGCACCTGTAACCCAGAAGGCAAGTCTTCTGAGAATCGAATCCACTATGCTTCACTCAGACCTTCTCTCTGAAACCTGGGACTAAATAAATAGTACCCTCCGATTAAATAATTTGCACTTCTTATCTGCAAGCATTTCAACAAGAAAATGTTAGGAAAACGTTTGATCAAGCCAAGAGGAAGGAGAATAAATGGCCACTACTTTTTAAACAGAAGATATGATAATTGAAAGTTCTTCATTATGACAATTGCTCAAAACCTTTTAAGATGTATTTCCCAAAGGAAAGATCTTTCCATTGGGCTTCGCAGGGGCCTGCAGTGTTATCTGCTCACCTCCCTGAGTAGCAGGGCCATTGGCTCATGTGCATTGGTGTTTTCTCCCACCATCCTTGGGTGTCCGGCATAATTTTTTGCTCAGTATATGGCAGTCATTGGATGATGTTCCCGTGAGAGATGTATTCTTTTGTGCATTCCCTGATTATTTATTCAGCAAATCACATATTGAACACCTATTATCTACCAGGCACTCTTCTAGGCACTGGGATTACACAACATTGAAAAGTGCAAAGTCTCTGCCTTCATGGAGCTTATTCTAGTGAGAAAAGACAGAAAATTAGCAAATAAACAAGTAAAGATATAACATGACAAACAGCAGTAAGTGCTACATAAAAAAAAAAAAAAGGAAAGGAGGGTTAAAAAATAAAAACCCAGGAGAGCAGCTTACTAATGAGGGCTTTAATAATTCTAAGTTTTTTGAGCAGAGACCTCAAGACAGTTATGTGGGAGAAGAACTTCCCAGAGGGTATAGCAAGTGCAAAGACCCTGTTATAACCTCATGAATTAGACAGAAAGCAAAGGGGAAATTGGGGGTAGAAGTGTAAGATTTGGACACAGCACTTGTAAATGTTTTTAAAAATCATTTAAAGGCATTAAAAATGTTCTTTTACAAGGGAAAGTGAATTTACTAGTATATGTCCTAAGTTTTGAAAGTTGAACTTTAATAAGTCATGATTTTTAAACCCACAACTCTAAAAGAATATTAATGCAGCAAACAAATAGGTACTATTGAAGAATAAGTAATTATTTCTAGTCTACACAGATCTGTAAAATATAAATATGAATGGAATATTAGAAATTTCACCTGCATCACCACCTCTTTGATATAGTCTAATAATTGTGGTATTTTTCCTAACATGCCCATAGAAGGACATGGAAACTACCACCTGTGGGCTAAAACTGGTCTGCCATCTGTTTTTATATGGCCAGCTAGCTAAGAATGATGTTTATATATATATTTTTTAAGGACCGGGGGGAAAAAAACAGAAAAAGAATTTTTCATGACATGTGGAAATAATATGAAACTTAAGTTTTATTAGAACACAGTCACATCTATTCACTTACCTATTGTCTATAACTGATATAGCACTACAAAGACAGAGTTGAGTTGTTGCAACAGAGACTGTATAGCATGAAAAAATCTAAAAGATTTACGATCTAGTCCTTTACAGAAAAAGTTTACTTTCATACAATATAAATGTAGATGCCTCACATTTTAGAGACAGCTTTGTTGAGATAGAATTACATATGAGAAAATGCATCTATTTTAGAAGTACAATTTGATGAGTTTTGACAAATGTGACAGTCATGTAGCTACCACCAAAACAGATACAGAACATTCCCATTGCTCCAAACATCATAACGTGGCCCTTTGGGAGCAATCCCCTTCCAACTCACTGACTACAGGCTACCACTGATCTACTTTATATTAGTAGGATTTTGCCTTCTATAATATACTAGAGGCCCGATGCACAAATTCGTGCACAGGTGGTATCTGGATGGCCTGCCCTGATTGGGGCTGATTAGGACCTGGCCGGCCAGGGGGAGCCGTGGGAGGTTGGGTGGCCAGTCCCACCCTCAATTGGGCTGGTTGGCTGGTCATTCCGGTCGTTCCGGTTGCTTGGCTTTTTGCAGATATGATGTTACAAATATTTTCTACCAACCTGTACCTTGCCTTTTCATTTTCTTAATGGTTCTTTTAAAGAGCAAACATCTAGGATAGCAGCATAGGTAAATGCCTGTACTTGCTGCCTCCCACAAGCACACCAAAATTACAACTAAAATACAGAACAACTACAGTGGGGCCTTGACTTACGAGTTTAATTCATTAAGGAGCTCGTTAAGGAGCTCATTAACTCAAATTACTCTATCAACTCAATGCAAAAAATCAGCCGAGAGACAGCTGGTATCTCAAAAAACTCGTTAGTCAGGACACTCGTAAGTCAAGGCCCCACTGTATCATCCAGAACTGCGGCAAAGCTGGCTGAGTGGATGTACTACAACTAGAGAGGTAAAGAAGACTGCATTGAGACTAGTAGGAGGTGCGGAGGCACGGAATGGGCTGGTCCGACACCCAGGTGTGCTGCTTTTTTAATCTTGAGGGAGATCGCCTCTATGGAGGCCACCTGGAGGAGCAAGGAGTCCCAGCCCCACACCAGACCCCCAGCCCAGGGTTCCAGAGCTGGGGAAAAAAGTCCCTATGGACAGTAAGAACTATGGGCTGTAAAAACAAGTGTGGATTGGGGCTGAGTGACACACAGGCTGATGAAGATCCAACTGCTCCTCTTAAAAGGCTGGTACCATGAACTGAATTTACAAACTCTCGCTTGCTCTGAGCTCCAGTGCTGGGAGAAGCTCTGGGGGACCCAGACAATACGGGGAGAAACTGGACTGTTTGGCATCAGGGCAGGAATGCAAGGGCGGCTTTCTTTCAGATGGAGGTGCTCACAGTGGTCATTGTTCTCGTGCTGGGACCTCCCCAGTGCAGGGCTGACTGGCAGACATTCTGTTTACTCCACCCTGGTGATTCCCTGACCCCGCCCCGCCCAATTTACAACCCCACCCAAGCTGTTTGCAGTGGCTCTTGCAGGTGAATGGCCTGTCCTTTCTCAGCCTAAAACCTGTCAAACAAGCTTCAGCTGGGTCAGAGAGCCCCAAACCTATCAATAAAAGGCCCAACACCAGCACCAGCACCAGCACCAGCATCAGCCTGCCTTGCTTCACAGCTGGGCCTTGTCTGGGCACTTCCAAACCCAATACAAAGAGGAGGAATCTGCAGATCACTCTGTAGCTCCTGCAGGGTGGCACCAGGCAGTGGCTGACTTGGCACCGCCTTGGAGATCCAAGAGCCAGTGAACCCAGTGGTCAGTGTGAGACCATACCAGATTTACATCTCTTCACATCCATAAGTTACACATTCAAGGGGCAGAATCAGTGAGCACCAAAGCCCCACTGAAGCAAGTTCTGCTCCATAAGGGTGTCTCCTGCTCATCAGCTCTCCCACTGTAGTCACAGCTGGCCCCCACAGCCAATTGGCCTGGAGGTCAATGCATCCCAGTGATTCCAATAGCAATCAAGGTTCAACTACAACAAGACTGTGCACACAGCCCACAAAGGGGTGCACCAAGAGTGTCCACCTCAGGTGACTGGGGAGGCTGAGCCACTGGGCCCTATAGGACACCTACTACACAAAGCCACTCTATCAACTCAAGGAGACTTAACTGCTACCCAATACATAGAAACAAACACAGGGAAGCAGCCAAAATGCAGAGACAAAGAAACATGTCACAAATGAAAGAAATGTAAGAAAGCAAACTACTGGATACAGAGTTCAAAATCACAGTTAAAAGGTTACTCAAGAATCTTCTAGAAACTTCCAAGGAATTTAGTGAGACCTTTAAGGATCTTAGTGAGAATGCCAAAAAATGGAAATGGACCAGTCAGAAATCAAGCATACACTGACTGAAATAAAGAATAAATATACAGGGATTCAATAGTAGACTAGAAGATCCCAAGAATCAAGTCAATGATTTGAAATACGAGGAAGCAAAAAACACCCAATTGGAAGAGCAAAAAGAAAAAAGAATCCAAAAATATGAAGATAGTGTAAGGAGCCTCTGGGACAACTTCAAGCATACCAACATCCGAATTATGGGGTTGCCCGAGAAGAGAGAGAGCAAGATATTGAAAACCTATTTGAAGAAATAATGACAGAAAACTTCCCCTACCTGGTAAAAGAAATAGACTTACAAGTCCAGGAAGCACAGAGAACCCTCAAACACGAGGAATCCAAAGAGGACCACACCAAGACACATCATAATTAAAATGGCAAGGGCAAAATACAAAGAGAGAATCTTAAAAGCAGAAAGAAAAAAACAGTTAGTTACCTATAAGGGAGTACCCATATGACTGTCAGCTGATTTCTCAACAGAAACTTTGCAGGCTAGAAGGGAGTGGCAAGAAATATTCAAAGTGATGAATAGCAAGAACCTACAACCAAGAATACTCTACACAGCAAAGCTATTATTTAGAATTGAAGGTCACATAAAGAGTTTCACAGACAAGAAAAAGCCAAAGGAGTTCATCACCACCAGCCCAGTATTATATGAAGTGCTGAAAGGTATTCTTTAAGAAGAGGAAGAAGAAGAAAAAAAAGATAAAAATTATGAACAACAAAGTGACAACAAATACATATCTAGCAACAAGTGAATCTAAAAATCAAATGAATAAAAATTCTGATGAACAGAATAAACTGGTGAATGGAATAGAATCAGGGGCATGGAAATGGAACAGACTGATGATTCGCAGAGGAAAGGAGGTGTGGAGGGGTGGGAAGAGATTAGACAAAGATCTTATATGCATGTATGCAGTACCTATGGGCACAGACAATAGGGTGGCAAGGGCCTGGAGTGGGGTGGGAACTGGGTTGAGGGGAGCTTTCAGGGGGAAAAAGAGGGGCATCTGTAATAATCTAAAGATTAAAAAATTAAAATTAAAAAAATTTTAAAAAGAGTAAACATCTGTAGTTTTATAAAATGCAATTTAGCACTTTTTTATACTTCATGTTTTTCAAGTCCTATTTTAAAAATTGTTTGCTTAACCCCATATCACTAAGCTTTTCTCTTATGTATTTTTCTATAATTTTATAGTGTTATGTTTTACATGTATATCTATGATCCATTTTGAATTAATTTTTGTGTACAATTCAGATTACTAATAAGATTCAATTTTCCCCTTTGGCATATGGATATCCAATTGTTCCAGCACCAATTGCTGGAAAGATTACCCTTTCCCTTTTAATTTAATCAATTAGTCATATAGATTTGAGTATATTTCTGGACTCTCTATTCTGTACCTTTGACTTATATATCTATCTTTATGTTAATACCACACAGTCTTTAAATTACTATAGTTTTATGATAAGTCTTGAATCAGGTAGTGTAAGTGCTCTAGCTTTGTTCTTTTTTAAACAAAAAATTGTTTTGGCTATTATAGGTCTTTGTGTTTCTATATAAATTTTAAAAAATGGCTTGTTGATTTCTGTTTTTAAAATATACTTTTCTTTATTTCAGAGAGGAAGGGCGAGAGGGAGAGAAGAAGAGAGGGATGGAGAGAGAGAGAGAGAGAGAGAGAGAGAGAGAGAAACATCAATGATGAGAGAGGATCATCCTGACCGGGAATTGAAATGTGACCTCCTGGGTCATAGGTCAACACTCAAGCATTGAGTTACACCAGCCAGGCTGATATCTAATTTTAAAAGCCTGTTGACTCTTTTTTTTTTTTTTCTTCTGTTGACTCTTGATTAGGATATATTCAATCCATAGGCCAATGTGGAGAGATTTGGCATGCTAATGAATTTTGGTGTTCTGACAATCTGGTATATCTCTCCTTTTATTTAGGTCTTTTCGAGATACAGGTCCTACACATATTTTGTTAAACTTGTCTTTAAGAATTTCATATTTTGTATGCTGTTTTAAATAGTACTATTTTAAAATTACAATTTATAAATTTTCATTGCAAATATATAGAAATATAATTGAAATCTGATATTGATTTTTATCCTGCAACCTTACTACACTTATTTATTTGTTCTGATAGGGTGTTTGTTTGTTTTGTTTTTTTCTGGTAGCTTTCTTAGAATTTTCTACCTGGAAGAGATTATATTGTCCATAAATAAAGATAGCCTTTCTTTTTCCTTTTCAATTTCTATGCCTTTTACTTGTAGTCCTTGCAATACGATCCTGACTAGCACCTACGGTGTCTAATAGAACTGATGATAGTAGATATCTCCCCAAAAAGGAATGCGACTGGCTTAATGCGCAAGAGCACAAAAAATTTAGGAATATAAAGTATGTGTCTTCTCTTGGCTCTACCTTCCTCTATATTGACATCACCATCAGGCAATTTTTCTTAAAATGTGTATTTTATTGATCTTTTACAGAGAGGAAGGGAGAGGGACAGAGAGTTAGAAACATCGATGAGAGAGAAACATTGATCAGCTGCCTCCTGCACACCCCCTACTGAGGATGTGCCCGCAACCAAGGTACATGCCCTTGACCGGAATCAAACCTGGGACCCTTGAGTCCACAGGCCAACGCTCTATCCACTGAGCCAAACCAGTTAGGGCCGGCAAAGTTTTTCCCCCCATAAAATCCGCCAGCAGTTCCAGGCAGACACCTCACTGTTTCAGTCTAGTGCAGAGGTTCTCAGACTGGCCAAGTGTGTTCCTCCCTCCCCCCAGAGATAAGTGGCAATGTCCGGAGATATCTGTGGTCATCACAACTGGAGGTGGAGGAGTGGCTATTAGTAACCAGTGGGCTGAGGCCAGGGATGCTGTTAAACATCTTACAATGCACAGGACAGCCCCTCACAACAAAGAATTATCTGGACTTATATGTCAATAGTGTCATGGTTGAGAAACGGTGTAGTGGGAGCTTCTCCTACCCAACAATTTCATCCCAAGTCCCAGACTGATACTCATTGGATCAACTTGTGTCATATTCTCATCTCCAAATCAATCACCATGGCCAAAGCATTAAATACACCAATTGCCAGGTTTGGGCCATGTGTTAACCGGCTTGAGCTTATATGTCACAACTACCTAAATCATTATGAACACAACAGTGGACAGCTTACCACAATTTACATTCATGTCTGACACCAGAGGAAGGGAGAAAAGATGCTGGGAAGGCAAGAAAACCACATGTTCAAAAGACCCATTGCATTGCAAGAAGAGACTGGTAAGAACCAGAGTCAAGTGGATGGGGTTAAAGTCAATGGAGAGTCTGACCACACCAGACAAGACAATGGAGGGTCTGACCACACCAGAAAGGAAGGACTGAGGGTGCTCTGATACTCAGGGTATATGTTGGGGCACATTAGCCACTGGACCTTTTTACAGGAGCTCCTTCCCAGCCTCACTGCCATAAGCTGGAAAAGAAAGGGAATGAGGGACTGACTCCTTGCAAATTAGCTCAGAAACTGGTATAGATTTAGGTGGTCTATGGAGGGCTTCAGTACCACCAGGTGTAAAGAAATAGGGAGAGAGAAGGGTGATAGTGCAAGAATCTCAGACCCACACCAAAGGCGTTTGAGCATTTCTTGCTCCTATTCTAGTGGAGGGAGCCTTTTCACTACTGACTCAGATTAATAACAGTTATTGTTCAGGTAACTTCTAAAGCTGGTAGCATTGTACCATGTGGTGATTATGTTCAAGCTTCTTTTTTTTTGCCCTCTAGAACGAAAACAGGCAGCACTACATTGCCCAACAGGCTCAGTGTAAGCATAATACTTAAACAATTGTTCTGTGGAAGGCTATACTTTCCTCTCATTCAGTATTTTCTAACAAAAAAGGCATTATTGGGGGGAAAGCTGTTATCTAAGGCCCATCATGCAATAATGTCACCTCCATTTAACATTTCTCCATGTGAAAAGGTAATAAACATTCAGAGAACACTGTAAAGACATGTTATTGCCAAGAAAGAAAGGAAGTGAAGAAAGAAAAAAGTCAGGAAGGAAGGAAGGAAGGAAGGAAGGAAGGAAGGAAGGAAGGAAGGAGAGGGAAGGAGGGAGGGAGAGAGCAAGAAAGAGAGCAAGAAAGAGAGAAAAAAAGGAAGAGAGAGAGAGAAAGAGAGAGAGAGAGAGAGAGAGAGAGAGAGAGAGAGAGAGAGAGAGAGAGAAGGAAGGAAGGAAGGAAGGAAGGAAGGAAGGAAGGAAGGAAGGAAGGAAGGAAAGAAGGAAGGAGAAAGAAAAAAGAGAAAAGGAAAAAGGTAATAAAATTCTTGGGTGCAGAAAGAAGAAGTGGTCCCTTTTTTGTCATTAAGAGTTAGACAACTCTAAATTTTGGGATCCATCTAGATAAAAAAATTATTGCAAAAATTTGAGATTAACAGCAATTCATAATGAATATTTCTGACTTAAAAGGCACCAAAGGACAAACATATTTGTGTAATGAAGGTTTTGATCTCAGTAGTGAAATGGGCTTTTGCCTCTATTCATTTTCTTTTTGGTTTCCAAGGTGATTGGGTTTTTGAATAAGGGAGCAGTTTGGAATCAATTTACAAGGTGCACATGAGGACACAGCAAGGTGGGTACTGCCCAAGATTATTATTGTACAAAAGAAACCTTAAAAGCAATTTTCCACTTACCTTTCCCTGCAATAGAAAATCAGAGGCTCTGGAAACATTTGAAGAGTTAAAATAGGGTAAGTGGATTAGTATAATTCCCCAATACTTTTTAAAGTTCTATATAGAAAATTTTTGAAAAGAATTCATTAGCAAACCTCAGAAACCTGGCTGAATCGCAGTCTGGGGGCAACTTTAAGCTCTGCTGGGCTTTGTTTGTCCACCCCTACCAGCCAGGTTTTGGAAAAAGGGTCAGGAATGCATTGCCAACAGAAGGGGAAGCCAGATCGTTGGGGCTCTTTTTGTTCTTTGTTGCCTTTTTTTAGGATATGCTGGCTCTTTTCCTTAACCTCTTTCCCACCACCACCAGGGCTATTGTAGTTTCATTTTTCCTTAAACAACTGAAATTCACTGTTTAAAAAAAAAATTAAACAACTGTATCTCCTTGGTGAAGAATCAGGCAGGGCTCACGTGTTCACTAGCCCTTGGTTGTGGAAGGCAGTGGCTTAACCCCCAAGCTATAAGCAGGGGACAGTCATCATCCCTGTCCACTGTGGGCTCAGAGTAAGGAAGCCTAGAGGAGAGAGGGGAAGATACTGCTGTTTTAGTTATTCTCTTGGTGTCTTTGAAAAAGAGGACTCTTGTAGCAAGAAACACAAACCTGCTCTAGGTTTAGCAGAGGGGAATTTATTGGTGCTGTTGCATCCAGCCTCAGGCACAACTACATTCAGAGCTTAGCTCTGCTGAGACTCTTTCATCTCTGTCTCAGCTGCTTTTCCTGGGAGCAGCTCATTTTCTCAAGCCAGGTTTATCCACCAGGCTGGCACGGGGACTGCCCAACCCTCCAGGGCCCATGAGCTCTTTATCACCAGAGAGAAAGCACTCTCCTCTCTTCCTCTAATGTTTAAAAGCCCCGGGGGTCCACTGCTCACTCCAGTTGGGTTTCATGCTCATGTTCATCATTCCTCCATAGCCAGAGGAGCAGAATACATGATTGACAACTCGAAGTAGGACCACAGGGTTGGATGAAAGGAAGAGACAGTCCCCTAAACCTGCTTCTTAAGGAAAAGGAGTTCTGAATCTGGGCAGACACATTTTAAGGACTGTAAGATACTCCCCCCCCCCCATTTTAACATCTCAGAAATCATGATCAATGTCATGTCATATTTAATTGGCAGTATTTCATTTTTTTAGAATTACATAAACAGTGGTTCATCTTATAATAGACTAGAGGCCCGGTGCATGAACATTTGTGCACTCTGGGGTGTCCCTCAGCCTGCCCTGCTCCCTCTCACAGTCTGGGAGCCCTTGGAGGATGTCCAACTGATGGCTTAGGCCTGCTCCCTTGGCGGGGAGACCAGCAGACCAATCTCGGGACAGTGTCGGCTGGCGAGCGGCCAGCCCCACCCCCCCATCACCCTGCCACCACCACCACTGGTGGCCTCCTTCTGCAGGAGGTGACCGGTGGGCCAATCAGGGGAAGTTGCTGGTCGGCAAGTGGCCCACACCACCCCCATCGTCCCGCTGCCGCCAGTCGCTGTCCCCTGATTGCCATCCCCTATCTCTGCCCGCTGTTACCCACCTTGGCTGGCCTGGGGCCGCCGCTTGCTGCCCCCGCCCCCCACTAACCGGTTGCTCCCTCGTTTGGTCAATTTGCATATTAGGCTTTTATTATATAGGTTGGTATTTTAGACTCAATGAAATATGGTATGTCGGAAGGCATATGAAGGTCAAAAGGAGAGTCAAAATAGCAGACAAAATAACAGTGTACTTGACTGCCTGGATCAAAGAAGAAAATACCAAGGATCAAAACTGCAACACGAAGGGAGGGATACAGTTAACGCTGAGCAGCACAGTCATGTTTTTATAGACGAAGAACCTGAGCTCTGGCACTGACTCACGCAAGTTGCCTCAGGGACACTGTCAACTCCTCACCTTTGTTTCCAGTTTAAGAGCTGACAGTTCGGTAGCTTGCCTACATCTCTGGAAGCTATACAAGTTCAAGGGTTGACAACCCGCTGAGTGGAGGTCTCTTACAGGTACTGGGACAACGGAGATCTTTGCCAACACTCATGGGTACCCAAAGAACCCCTTCTCGGGAGCTAAGTATTCCAGGCATCCAAGATCTATAATGCTCATGAGTCACTTCAGTAACACATGATCTTGTGTTATCAGTTCTAATGGATCAGAAAACGGCAAAGGGGCACTGTGGAAGCTACAAACCAACTGACTTGGCAGGGCCTCCCACTGTGCCCTCCAACTATGTTCCCAAGATTTATCTCCACTCAGAATTAACTAGAAGGAGGAGGAGGAGGGGAAAGAAATGCTAAATAGCTGCCTCATGTTACAACAAATTAAGTTCAGCTTCCACAATGGCAAAACACACTGGGTGCATATTAACCAGGCAATTTACGGCAGTGATTTTTCTGATGGTTGATTTTGTGTTTGCCTCTCACAGTGTTTCCAGATCCAACATTTTGCAGCTTTTTTGGGGGAAAATCCAAGTTTGGCTGAGAGATGTTGACTGAGCATATTCTCCTACATGTTAATGCAGAAGGTCCCATGGTTCCAATGTGCCAGGGAAAACCTAATGGTGCTAATGAGAGTGGGAGATCATTTGGGGGTGGGGGTTCCTCCCCAAAATATACTCTGGGGCATTGGGTCAGCATGTTGATGAGAGAGAATATAAGACCTGATGAATAGCAATTGAGAGGTTATTCTGGAATGCCACCCCCCAGGCTCCTGCCAGCTCAGCGCCATGCGTTCCGAGTGAATGGGTAATCACACCTCGGCTTTCCACTTCGCAGTGGGAATCAGGGGAGAAAGAGCAGCAATGCATGAGGCACATCTATCTTGTAGACACACACCCGTAAGAAACAGGGACACATCATCCTTCATTCTAGGAGGATTATGAGCAACTGGCTATAAATGCTCTGCCCTTATTAGAGATTGGCATTCCAGGGCTCCATTTAACTCTGTGATTGATATGCAGTGAACGCCAACATTGCAGGACTCGTGTGTTATTGAATGAATGACACATGACTCATGTAAAGGACAACGAATTCTGCTCCCTATCCACTAACCCCTAACCACAGTGTGCCCACTCTCCCATTTCTTGTCATCCTGCAGGGACACTTATCTGTAGGGACATTTATTTGTTTATTTCATCATTCATTCAACAAGTGTTTGTTGAGCGTTCCTGTCATGGGCTCAGCTCTGTTTGAAGTTCTGGAGATAGAAAGCAAATTCAAAACAAAACAAAAGTTTGACTCCCTGTCTTTATGAAGTTTACATTCTAGTGGCGATAGGTGGCTTTGCCTCCCCAGCATCCCTTCTTCTGTGTCAGCACTGCGGTGTCCCTTTGGGGAGCCATTCTCAGGCTCTGTGATGGAGGTGGGGTTGATTAATCTTTGGTTGCAGAGGCAGGTGTGAACTTGAGCCTGCCCAGTGGGGCACTGCAGCCTCTGGGTCACAGGTTAGTTAATTGCTACAGCTCCTGGTGAAAAGGCCTGCTGCTTCAGCTGGTGGGGCAGGGGGCAATTAGCTGGTGAGGTGGAAATTTAGAACTGCTGCTGGCCCGCTCCGCCACCACACAGGCACAGTCTACCTGGGCTTGAGACAGGCCCAGAGGAAAGCTGAGCTGAGAGATGGAACAATATTGGGAGAATCCCTAGCATGTTCTTCATTCCCATGAACCAACAATCCCTATTTCCTACTAGGCTAGTGTGAATTGGATTTCTGTTATTTGCAACCAAAAGATGCCTGACAAAGAGCACCTAGGGTGCTAGATGAAGTCATAGAAAAGGGGGTTGTTTTTCTGTGGCTTTCTCTCTTCCTCATTTCTGCACCCCCTCTCACAGAGAAACCCAACATATTTATGCCAAGGCAATCCTGGGACACCTCCCAAACCTATTACATTCCTTTAACCCATTGGACTGAAGGTGTAAATTTCCCCTACTCTGTGACAATCAGGCCCGTCTCCTTCCGTGAAGGTATGATACAGTATAAGGGGAGCTTCAGAACCCGATAGAGGTGGTTTTGCACCCAATCTCTTCCCTATCACAGCTGTGTGGCCTTGGGCAAGTCATCTCACAAGAGCCTCCATTTCCTCATCTGTTAAATGGAAATTCTAGCCCCATCCTCATGACATGGCACAGAGGAAAAGCAACACACAAAAAAGGATCCCCTTTCCTTTCCTTCTAGCATTTATCTCCCATCAAAACACTCACCATCTTGGACATGTGACAAATTAAACAGGCTTCTGAGAGCACGTGAGTAAAAAAAACTAGGCGGGGCGGGGAGGTTCTCAGCAGGGACAGACTGGCTGCAGGTCTTTACAAGGGATTTCTGTTTGGCTCAAGGCCCTGCCAATTTCTAGGTCAGCTTCTAACCCTCAGCCCTGAACGTTAATGCATGAAAGTTAATGCGTGAAAGTTAATAGTGATAACAAAGTGAAGTGTGTTTCTTTTCAGGGATATTTACCTTTTAAACTGGAACAGTCTCTTAATGTAAACAGATGACTCAATTACAGGGAATAAATTGGGGTTATCAGGAGATAGTTTACAAGTATTGGGGAGTTGGTCTACCACATCAGCACCCACCTCTTTTTCAGTGGGTGAAGGCACGCTTAATGGATGAAACCCTGGCACTGCCTGCTCTGAATTCCCCACTCTCCTCTCTCCTCTCTAATAACAACATGTGTGTTGTGGGCTGCAGATCTGAACCACCGTGCCCACTGTAGTCACCTCGTGGGAAGCACAGCCCCTCCCTGCTCTAGAAGTTCTAATACTCCTCCCTCAGCTTCTCTTGCTGCTCAGGTATAGTAATGATGTGGGCTCTGTCCATCAGATGCAGTGCCCAGACTCTGAGACAAAAATCAAGGAGAGGAGAGGGTTCTTCCTGGGGTAGAGGATATGGTAGTAACAACCTGTCCCTGGGGCAACAGTGCTATGGGATGCTCAGCACCCTGTGCCCACGGGTTTAGGAATCTAAATGATGGCGCTCAGCCAGGGATGCAGAAGGTCACCTTGCTGGCTTGTTCTGAGAGTGCCACTGTCAGGGATTCTGGATGCATAACCTTTCTGCCTGGGGTTCTAAACTCTGCAGGGACTCTGTGAATAAGCAACTATCCTTCCAGTAAATTACTTTCTATATACACCAGCTAAAGTATGTTCCTGTTGCTTGCAAATCAGAATCCTGATACCCACTTGTCCACCAAAGACTTTCAAGTTTTACATTCCAGCCCTGACTTCTCACATATTGGGAACCTCACGTCCTGTTCTTAGCCAAGACTCTCCACTGATATCTGCCACTTCCAAATTTACCCAAGATAATTAATTTCTTTCCTGAACATCAACTCCTCAATTTCACATAATCATCAATGGTATCTCTGATGTCCTGGTCAGTCAGTAGTAATTAGTGACCCGTGAATCTAATCCTTGACTCCTTTTTCTTTTCAATCCTATATTCATTCTGTCCCCCAATCAGCCTGGTTAGGCAACAAGTATTTATGGTGTGCTTACTAAGCCCGGGCACTGGAGCGCATGGTGAGCCTGGCAGCCACGGCCTTCCAGGGGCCTGGGTCCAGTGGGGGGATTCCTTTTCTTCAATCATTCCCCAAACCATTATAGACTCTTCCTCTCCAGAAGCATGTCCATCTTGTCCCTGAACGATTAGCAGCACACTGCTTGCCCTGGGCTCTTCCCTTCACCAGCTTCTTTGGTGTGCCTTCCTCTGATGTATTTTGAAACATATCATGTCTCTTGTCAGACACCCACAGTGGTTCATTATAGTGTTGAAATCCAATTAGGGCCTTAGATAATATGGCCCCACAGGCCCCTGGCAAACACCTCTCTCCCCCTGTTGCCTCTCACTAAGCACCACGCTCAACTGGCACTCTCTTACCCAAGGCAACCTACACTCTCCACTCTAACCCCAGGTCCCCCCAAAATGTAACAGGCCAGTTCCCCACCTGGAAGGCTTCTCTTGCCCTTAGACAGCAGAATGTTCCTGGCAGGTCTTTGCCCAGCAGTGCCATCTGGCTCCAGGTGTTCTAGAGGTCCCAGCATCCCCTGGGCATGTGGATGTTTCCCTATACAGATTTCTGGGTTGCGTGCTTGATATCATTGGGCATTTTTTCATTTATATTTTGAGGGGCCGTGTGTTTTCTAATCTTTCAGATTACCAATTCCTCAAGGGCATAGACTGCGTTCTTACTTCTAGCTCTTCTTGCATGTAGTGCGAATAGTAATAATGGCATTAATGTTTTCATCATGCTCTATTGTTTACAGGGTGCTGTCACCAATATTATAAATGCCTCACAGCAACATTCTGTTGTAGGAAGAGAAGAAGCACGGAAGTTAAGGCTTTAGGCCAGCCGTGGGCAAACTACGGCCCGCAGGCCGGATCCGGCCCTTTTGAAATGAATAAAACTAAAAAAAAAAAAAGACCGTACCCTTTCATGTAATGATGTTTACTTTGAATTTATATTAGTTCACACAAACACTCCATCCATGCTTTTGTTCTGGCCCTCCGGTCCAGTTTAAGAACCCATTGTGGCCCTCCAGTCAAAAAGTTTGCCCACCCCTGCTTTAGGCTCTGGATTAGGCCAACCTGATTAAATCCTGACCCTGCAACGTAAGGGCATGTATCTCAGTTTATGAATCTGTGAACAGGGGAGAACAATAATTCTGAGTTTATAGGGTTGTTGTAAGAACTAAACGAATCCACGTATGAAAAGTGCCTGACATAAAATGGGCCCAAGAGTGTTGCTATTGTTATTTGTTGCAGGAACCATCATTTCACAAATGAGGAAAATGAGGCTCAGAAAGTGAAATAATTTGCTTAAGGACTTGAGATTGCCAAAGGGCAGAGCAGGACATAGAACAGGCTGTGAGGTGCTGAAAGCAGTGAAATGCCCAGGATACAGCAGGCCCCTGACAATTCTATGCACTGAATTCTGAGCACTGGGAGATCTGAATGGACATTGCTGAAGTGTGTTCAAGAACCAAGGGGCCAGAGGACTGATGAAACCGAGGGTTCTTATGACTGATTAAATCCTAGCTCTAGAACTCTAGAAATAATCTTCCTCCTCCCCCTCCTCCTCCTCCCCCTCCTCCTTCTCCTCCTCCTCCTCCTCCTCCTCCTCCCCCTCCCCCTTCCCTCGCCCCTTCCTCTCGCCTAAGCTCCAAGGGCCTTTCTTTTGCCTCTGTAACTTGTTTCCTTCCTGAGCCCGTTTCTTCTACAGCCCACCTCTTCTACCTCTGTGACTTTCTAAATAAATTTTCATAATTCGAGTCTTGGTTCTGAATTCTTTTCTTAGCCAGAACTCAAGAACTGAGGATGCTGAAGCAAGCTTAATACCCAGTGAGGTTTTTTCCACCGCTAACATTACCATGGACCAGATCATTATAGAACATCTCCATTTCCTAGGTCCCCCCCTCCCTGTAGACAGTACCCCTACACTCCCACTCCACCCCCTAGGTAACTACTCTTCTGGCTTCTATCACCTCAGATTTGGTTTGCTTATTCTCTAAGGACTTGTTTTTAAAAGAGAAAAAGAAAAAGCACTTCATGCCTTTATATCTCCTGCCACCATCACCAAGAACAATTTCATTTTAGCCTCAGGTCCTGAGTTTGAAGAAAGAAATGGGAAGGAAAATGAGGTGGGGCCTTGAGAAAGGCTACCTGTAACCTGAGGGAGAGTCCTGGAACCAGAGGGAAACAACTGCTGTAATGGACTAGGTGTTTACACTTGGAGGGTTAACCAGTGCCTCTGAGGAATCTGAGTGCTCTGGCCCTCCTTCATTAACTGCAAGGAGACACTGGAAAACCCTTTAAGCAGATGTGGGAGGGGATGGATTAAAGGAAGCCTTCTGGGTAAAAAGCTAGTTTTGCCACTTGCCTGCAGAGGTGAGCACCTGCTGTGGTCAGGCCTGAAAACAGGCCTCCCAGCTGGAGGGGACTGACTCCTCAGAGAGCGAGGTGCCCAAACTCCACAGAGAAAGGGGCAAGAGGAGGGAAAAAAGGTGATGCTAGATGGCGTGTCTGTAGCTGTTCATGTTCAAACAGCTCCACGCAATCCTTGAGCTTCCAGATAATCTTCCCCTCATTAAGCTG
This sequence comes from Myotis nattereri, assembly GCF_964212035.1. NCBI lineage: Eukaryota > Metazoa > Chordata > Mammalia > Chiroptera > Vespertilionidae > Myotis > Myotis nattereri. The sequence continues at coordinate 198,524,334 of NC_138075.1, forward strand.
TTGGAGGATTACAAGATCTAGTCATGATCCCTTTGTTGACACCTGGATTATCTGTGCTGACAGAAGAGAGGACAGGGCTGCCTAAGGGGCAGGTGGAAACATGGCCAGGGACCGTGCTGAGCTGGGCTGGACGGAGGAGGATCAGGGCCTCCCCAGCCAGCTCTGGGAGCCACTGTGAGAGTCTATCAGGAAACAGGGCTCCCCTCACCCATTGAGAAGGAGCTGAGCAGTCAGTCTGTGGGATGCCTGGGCCTAACTTTAGGGTTTCTGGCCATTGGAGCCACCTATGGTTATGGCTTCTAACCTGGTGGCTAATCACAGTTAGATTCCATTTATAAGATGGAATGAGCCTTAATACAGGGAAAGATATGAGGCCTGTGGGTTGGTCAATGCTCTTCAGTGCCTTCCTTTCTACTGACTGCAGCTCTCCGTGGGGCTGCAGGGACTATTGCAGCAGCTCCAAAAATTGTGTTTTTCTTTTTTTGTTGTTTTCTTGGCTATGTATCTTTAATGAAATAAATTTTAATCATGCTCTAAAATGTGCATTACATAAGCAAACTACTCTGCCAGTGTATTCTCTATAGCAAAAACAACAACAAACAGCAAACAAAATTTTCAACATTTTCAAACAAAATTTGAAAATGAGATAAAAGCTAAAATAAATATTTCTTAAACTTATTTCAATTTTATTTTCTAACAGTGCAAATATTTTTGCTTTCATCAAATTGTTTTATCATGATGGATTAAATAAAAACAATTTGATGCGCTGCTTCTAGCTGAACCTAAGCTAAGGCAAAAGAGTTCAAATCTTGTTTATCAAGATTCTCAAAACTGGGGAAGTTCCCTCACTGATTGACATCAGGTGAAAGAAATGCAACCCTGGCTGGAATTAATAACTCGTGATAGTTTGTTTTTCAGTCTCATTTATAAATTATGCAAATTAAAAAAAAAATTGGTTAGAAAATTTGTATCTTCCTTGATGTCTACCAGGTCTTACAAAGTAATCTTGCACTGCTCTTACACTGTTAGTATTTTTAGCAAATGGGTTCAAAACCCACTGAAACTCTTTGGGAGATCTTTAAACAGATTAGAACATTATACTTCCAACATTTTAAAGAGTGATGACATGTGGCACATTTATACTGTTTGTACCAACAGATGAAAAAATCAAACCATTTCCAAAATGCTCTTTCACATAGAAGTTTTTTAGAAAGGCTTTCATGTTAAAATGTCACCTTTACCTTGAGGGAACAGATGAAGTGCTTATTTTATTTTTTTAAAAATATCTGCTTGGTAATATTTGTTATCTTAGCAAAAGCCTGCAGATTCAAAACACTTCTTTCTTGCAAAAGACAAATGTGGAACTCACCTTTAAGTTTAACAAATCTGTCCAAAACTTTCCAGAAGCAACCAGTGAGAAACTGGGTGATTAAAAATATTTTCATGAACACTCTCTATCTCAATAGAAAGTACTGGTGATTCTACTGTCCGAGATACCCTAGCAACGAGGCACGTGTGATCAGCAGCAGCTCTCACTCTGCAGATGGAAGGATGAGGGAGCGAGGTCAACCCTCTGCTTTGGAAAACTGCTCTCTACCTATTGAGTGTCTCACATGCTGTGTGTGACAAGACAGGTTACCTCTTGACATTCAGACTGAGGGTGCCGGGTAACTATACACATAATACATCTTTTGTTTCTGGATAAAAAGTAAATATATGGAGAAGCTTGAACTGTCCCAGTGGCTCACACTCCACTTTGCTGCTCTTAATTAGCCTGACTTTGAATCCATATACTTCATCACTCTGGCTGTGAGACTTTGGGTAAGTGATATAACCAGCCTCTGCATAGGTTTTCTCTTCTTTAAACTTGGGATAATGGTAGTCCCCATTGGATGGTTATGAGGATTACATGAGATACTGCATGAAATCCCTTAAAAATGAGAATGGGCTATAGTAATGTCAACTTCCACTAATCAAGAAACCCAATTTAACCAGATTTTGCCAAAAAGAGTCTATCTGGGATCATCTATTCTTCCTCCCCACCCCATTCCCACCTTCTCTGCCAAGCCTGACTTTGGGCATGGCAAATATATTTCATCTCAGATGTTGGATCCAATTCATTGATTGAAGCTGCTTAGAGCACTGGGCTGAAATAAACTGCCATGTTGAGTGTAAGTTCAAAGGGGAACAAAGTCTGCCATGGGCACAGGAGGAAGAAATGATAGCAAGTTCTCCCAGATGCTACGAATCCTTATCTCATTTCTAAGCACCTTCAGGATCGGGAGAGTGCCTTGATCAGCCTTGCTAACATAGGTTCTATAGTACCTCAGGGAGTCAAACAGGTGTTAAACAAAAAATGGCTCTATCTTGTGTGTAACCACCATCTCCATTAGCTTGCAGGAAATTATTATTTTCTAAAAAATGTTTGATTGTAGAGAGGGTTCCAGAGTTGGACCAGCAGGTCTGCCTGGGTACCTCAGTTGCAGAAGGGGGGCTAAAGGAGGGCAGAGGAGAAAGGTGAGCCTGAGGAGGGCATCCAGGAGGGTAGGGGGAAAATTAAAGGTAAGGCTTGTAGGGCACAAACTGAAGTCCGGCAAACTATAAGTCAGCTTGTACCCAGTGACTGGATGTAATTCTTTGAATTAAATGAAGGAGTATTTCATATGCTCTTAAGCCAGTGTTTAAAAATAACCCACTGTTGAGTAACACAGATACAAAACTATATCCATGATTGTAAAGGGCTTAAGAACCATAAGGGTTGCTGTCCAGTGCTCGGTGTTGCTACCTGTAAAGTATAATCCTATGCTGATGAAAGCGGTTGCTTTGTAAGAAAAACTTGTCTTGTGTGGTTTGACCAAAGACACCCTATGAAACTTAGCGATTTGTAGACATATGTATGGAGGAGATCGTGAAGATCAGATCAAGGAGTCAAACCTCTGATTTTGAAATTTAGAAAGGATTTCCCTTTGGTTATTGGACACAATCTCCATTTTTCTAGTCCATCTCCCCCATCCCACCACCTATGTGCCATGGAGACTATCTTGCCTGTTTAAAATGGAAGTGAACTGACATCAGTTGAATCATGGAAATGTAAGCATGGGTCATGCCCTGGTGAGGTAAGCCAAGACTCCTTGGGTGTTATAGAACTTGAACTAAGAATGACTGTCAGCTGTGTGTGCACATAAAACAAACATGCATTTATACATGCACGTTATAATTAATGTATAATTACAATTTAATGTCCTCCATTAACTGTTGAGTAATGTTTATCGTTCACCGTAATAGGCAACAGAAAACACCCACTCGAGTTGTTAAGCGTGCCTTTGATTTGCCCACTCTTTATGCCTGGCTCAGCAGATTAAATCACTTAGCGCGCTCCTCTAGGAGAGAGACGTTTTCTTGACACTTGTTTTCTAATGGTCGATGTTGGAGATGAAGTTACACATCAGCCCTGCATTAAGCATCGTCTGCTGGGTGCACGGAATGTAGGTGTGCAAAGTAAGCGTCACTTGGGACTTGAGGAAGCCCCGTAAACAGCACTGCTCTTCCAGGATCAAGTTCTGACCTGGTGGAGAACTCAGACAAAAGAATAAGGCAGCCGGGGAATGAAATCACCTTTTTTTCTTTTTCCAGATGAAGCTGGTATTGAAGAATGTGGCTTATTTATGAAAGTAGTTGGGGTTTTTGAGACTAGACTCCAGAATTAGGCAAACCAGCCTCCCCAGTCACTGACAGGCCTGCATGACCTCAGATGCAGCCCACTAAAGGTGACAGCATGGAAGAGCTGGGAAGTGTGTGTGCACCCACACAAGAGAGAAAGTGCTGGGCCCAAACCCAGCTTCACCTTCCCCCCGACTAATCGGGGAAATTCATGTCTTCTCTTTTCCGAAGCCTGACGTAGTCCTGGCAGATATGAAGTTGTGACAAGGGGATGGTGCCCAGGTCCAAATTCAGAAGGACAGTAGAATGGTCTCAAAATACTGAACAAGAGCAGCACACTCAGGAAATGTGGTATCATTCACTGGATTATAGGCTCCATGAGGGTCGGTATCTATCCTATTTGTTCACTGCAGTATTCCCAGTGCTTAGGAAAATTACCTGGCACATATAAGGGGTTCAACACATATTAATCAAGTGAACAAACAGGAAAGGGTAAGTGAGCAGGCAGCGAGAGGGAACAGGAACATTACATGTGGCGCTCCAGCCTCGTGAGAAAAAAAGCATCCTTCCTCACGTGTCTAGGAGAAATTTTAAAAATAATAACAACTATAGCTGTCCAAGGGGGGAAAAAAGCTTTTGGATTTGACAACTTTGCCATCATAGAGTTATTTGTAGGTAAAGAAGAGAGATGGTATTAATTATTGATTTTTATTGAACATATAGTAGGTGCCAGGCACCTGTATATTTAATATTGATATTTGCCCCTGTTGCAAAGTCCTTGTGGCAGGCTCCATGTATGCCTATATCCTGGCTACTCTTGGGTCCAGGCACCCACCCAGAACCATCCACTATAGCAGGAATGAGAGGCTCCCATGCCGTTTCTGCCTGATGGAACTGTGAACTTGGTGGGTTCTGAGCTCTGCTTCTTCTTAAATACAGGGTCTGAACTCCTATCCCGTGGTGAACTCTGACTGCTGGTGTGCCTCACTTTCCATTGTACATGGGAGGCCAATGCCTGCCCAGGGAGGCGTGAGGGTGTACACAGTGTCTTCTGTAACAGAGAAAAGGATGTGACAAACCTACCGGGCTGTGTGTGGGGTGCAGAAAACAACCACACAAAATAAGCTCCTTTGGGGTATGGAGACCCCAGCAACCAGCATTTCTCTTCCCAGACCAAGTTAGTTTTGAACCAACTGAGATATAAGACAAAACAGTATGGCAGCCTAAAAAACAAAATAAGACCTGTATACACTGAGAAAGCTGATACTGGAGAATGTGGCTTACATGTACAGGCGTCTTGATACTGAATTCTAGAATTAGGCAAGTCAACCCATCCAATCAAAGGCGATGCTACAGCAGTGAGTCCCAGCAAGGATCAAGGTTGCTCACGTTAAAAGGGGTGATACTTGTAAGGGCACAGACCTGTGACTCAACTAGTGTGAGCTACTATTGTTAATATTGAGAAATTGAATTTCAAAATTAAAATGAGGGAGCCGGCTATTGAGAGTAACATACAATCTGTATGACCTGCCACTATTTTCTAGGCTAAGAAATAGTTTCTCCACCTCTGACCTGAAAGTCCTTGAATGCCTCAAAACTGGATTTCCATGAACCCTAGAGGAAGTAAAGAAATGTGCAGATGATTATGGTGAAGTTTAGACCCCTTCCCTAACCTGCTAACAAAACCAAGCACTTTTCCCCTTGAATCTCTATAAGAAGCAAAAGTCCCAGAAAATGTGCTGGAAGCCTTTGGGGTCATGTGATCCCAAAGAACCTACCCATCATGTGTGGTCATTAAAGTAAGGTTCAGTCTGCTTTGTAGCAAGACTCCGAAGTCAGATTTTAATACTTTTCCTTCCTTCTTTCCTCCCTCCCTTCTTTTTCCTTCTTCCTTCCCTCCCTGCTTTCCCTCCTTCCTTTCCTCCTTCTTCTGTAGCTGAGGAGCTGTGAGCAGTAAGAAGATGGCTTGGTGCCAGAAAGGCACTAAGGTGAATTAAACACTGATTCCCTAAGGGGAAATGTAAAACTTCTAATAACTTGTTTGCAAAGATAGGAGAGGTGGGAAGTGTAAGCCTAATGTTTGCTGCAAGCTTCAGCTTGCTTTTCTGGGAGGAGAATGTTTTCAAGAGTTCCAAAATACATCGTGCACCTGCTGACTGTCCATTGGCCGAGTTCTCCAGTTCTCACTCCCAATACAATGCTTTTGGAGAGAAGCCACAAGACTGGGTCTCATCTCCTGCATGGGGTGGTTGGGACTTGTTCCCTGCTGAGTGTTTTCCCTTGCTATAAGGACCACATGGCCTGACAGGACAGAACCTGCCTGTAGAAGATGTCACAGGCAGATGGGGAGTAGGATGAGGAATACAGAACATTAGGATCCCTGACTATTCTACTCAAAGAATTACTGTCCACCCATACAAGAAGCAAAAGTCAATATAGTGAAATCTCAATTCATTATATAGCTCTTAGGTCTATCAAGATTACTTTGTTTACTTATTTACTTACTTATTATCTATCTTCCCCACAATAATATGAGGTCCCACGAGGACAGGGGCTTCATCTGTCACGTTCACCTTCACAATGCCTATGTTTAGAGCTGGTCTTGACTCACAGTCAATAGATGATAAACAGAAGGAACCATTGAAGAAATGAATCCTGTCCTACATGCTCATTTACAGAAGAAGATACAAAGCAACACAGTGACTTGCCTGTAACCCAGTTCTTCTCACTCCCAGCACCATTCTCCTTCCTCATCGCCTTCAGGTCTTTAATCAAAAGTCACCTTCCCAGGAAGCCTGTGCTGGTCACCCTATGGAAAACTCCACATCTCTACCAGCCAACATGTCATATGTCCTTCATTGGCTCTATTCTACACTCCGCCCAACCTGTGAGCACTTATCAGGACTCTGTATTTTGTCTTGTTCATTGTTTATCCCTCCCTGTAGAATATAGGCTGTATGAGGACAAGCATTTTTTTCTGTTCCCAGCACTGAGCACAATAACCAACACATAGTAGATAGTAAGTATTTGCTTCTGAGGAATGAAGGAGCAGCCATTAGGGACACGATAGGACACAGTTTCCAGAGGATGGATGCAACCTAAGTGAGTGGTACATAGAACTTTAAAACTAAACTTGTATTTTTAGTACCTTTACCTTTTGGGCAAATTCACCTGAGTCTCAGTTCTCCCTTCTATGTAATGTTGACTAATGATGCCATTTCTGTAAACTCCTCAGCATGTGTCTGGCATTTTGTAAGTGCTCAATAAACATGATATCTCCCTTGCTCTTGATCTGACTCTGTGAGGATCCACAATAGGATCCCTAGATCTAAGAATCCACGGAAAACATGGGAAGCCCCTTGAAATGAATGCTGAGAAGGTAGATATTGTGAGGAACGGGTGCATGATGAGGGACCTGTGAGAAAGCACCTTCCTGCTATCTTCACTCTTTGCCTGGGCCTTCACATCAGTATGATGCACACCCTACTCCGGGGGCGGGGGGGGGGGGTGGGCAGGAGTCAATCCCTTAATCATGGTGAGAGGAAAAGCACTGATAGCCTGGGATCTTCCTACTCAATTCTGGGAACATTTGCAAAAGCTGAGGTAGGTCAAGAGGCGAGTCTTCTGAGAAAGTGACAGAGTAAGGCCAAGGGAACCTCCCTACAAGTATTCCAAGTGGAGGGCAGGCTGCCTCCTGTCTTCCTCTTTAAAGGTCTATGCTGTCATGTGACAAAGTGAAATGCCAGCTGAAATGGCAGGGCAGAAGCATCACAGGCCCTGCATGCTATCTTCTGCCCAGGGCTCTGCCCACCGGAGCTGGCTGACAGCCTCATTTGATTCCTCTGTGAGTACAGCTGAGTCACAGGAAGAGAGCAGCTGCATGTAGAGGCACAAAGGGGGTCCAAGACACACTCCACCCTCCCCCAGGCTCGGAGACGCCAAGCACCTCTTCCCACCTGCTTCCATGGCACTGGCTTCTGGTGTCCCCTCTGTCACTGTTAGGACAGGTAACTTCTCTAAGCTCAGTTTCTCATCTAAAATGAACATACTAACAATAGCTACTTGGTGGGGTTTTAAAGGAGATAATCCATGGACAGAGTTTGGCACATAGCCCGTCCTCAATAAATATTCGCTAGTGTTATTGTTGTTGCCGGGGAACCAACAGTGAACACAACAGACAAAAACGCCAGCCCTCACGCAGCCTACATTCTACAGGAGGGACAACGCTATGAAAAAGATAAAATAGAAGGTGTATGTTAGGGACAATAAGTGCTCAGGAAGAAAAGAGAGCCTGAAAGGGAATGTGACCTGTGGATGGGTGGAGAGTGTGGATTTCCCCACAGGGTGGCCAGTGCAGGCTTCCTGAGAAGGTGACTTGTTTCAAGTCCTGAAGCCGGTGAGGAAGAAGAATGGCGCTAGGAGTCAGAAGACAATAACACAGTCATCTTGATAGCCCTGTGAGCTGTTAAAAGAATCTTATCCATATATGACTATGGATAAGGCAATTCTTCCCGTGGAATAGTCAGGGATCCTGATGTGCATTGGGGTCCTTTGTCCACCTGCCTGTGACAGCCCTCCTGTGGACCAGGACTGTAAAGGAGCTGTGCCAAGCTAGGTCTGGATCAGTCTCAAACTGAGAAACCATCGGCGCCAAAGACTGGTGGGAACCAGGAAGGCATAACAGGGAGCACAACCTTCCCTTATTCCTGGGATCTGTCTTGTATTCCTGGGATCTGTCTTGGGGACTTCCACGTCCTTTCACATCTCAATGACATTTGTAGCCTGCACAAGTCAGAAGAGGGGGGCAGTCACTGTTATAGAATATCATCCTACACCAGCCACCAGCTACTAGTAATTGCCTTCTTTCATTCATCCTCGTATTTTCAGATTCTTTCCAGGCATTTGTTTCTTTTCATGTTTTCTCTACTTTCTGCCATCAGAAAGCTACACTTCTGATCATTCTTGTCTGACAGTTACAGTACTCCTTTCCCGCTGAATCTCATGCCTTTGGTTTTTCCGCCTGGTGTCCTAACCTTGTTGTATTAGCTTGGTTTGTTTTCTCCTGTCTCCTGCACAGTGACGCCCACTGCAGGCCTGGCCGCCACTTCATTAGCAGGCTGTTTACACCACTTTCAGGTCATTAATAACCACAGTAAATGAGAAAAGGCCCAGCACCAGCCCCTCACACCCCTGCAGACACCTCCCTGGTGGGTAATTGCTATTTATTGTGCTGCTCTGTTTATCGTCTTTTATCCAAATGTGACTGTTATTCTCTGAACTAACTTCAACAGATTTTTCAAGGGGATTTCTCATGAGGCTGATATTCACTGTGGGGCTCAATAATGGCAAGGACTAGGGAAACGCTCTTTGTTGGTGAAATTGTGTCCAGGGTTGGACAGGTTAAAACTCCCACATGCTTCTTGACAGTATGGATGCCACTGCCCTGAGCTGCTTTCGTGGCTGCCTGCCTCATGCTAACTCAGGCCATCATAGGAACTTGCTGTTTCTAGTCTTCAAGTCCCCTTGATTAAAATCTCTATGCCTTCTAAAATCTAACAATTATTTTTTTAAAATTAATATGAACTAAGGAGAAAAACTTTCCTCTTTCGTTCCCTTTAATATATTTGTTCTAACAATGCCCTTCCGTTTAATTCTGTCCAACGTGAAATGTTTATGAGGACCTACACAATGACCTATCCAAAAATGACTTACCCAGAAACCTAAAGAGTGTTTTCCAAGAGTATACTGGTGAGTGAGAAGGGGGTCACAGAAAGAAAAGAATCAGAGAGAGAAGGAACTCAAATTCTGTGCATAAACGCAAAGTTAATGAGGGGCTTCTGCTGCTGGTAGGATGTGTAAGCTCCTAGCAGGCCAAATCTCTCACAGATAACTCTAAACTCTAGATAAAATACAAAAACAACTACTTGAAGGAATTGGAGAGTGAACAAGAGCAGGAAGTTTCTGGAAAGGAATTGGCAGTGGAAAAAAGGTAACAATACTGGGCAAGTTTCCTCTTTTTATAGCTTTTAGACTTGGGGTGCCATGAGGGGTGGAGTGGCTAAAATCCTATAGAAAATATATTGGTGAGTGAGAGAGGGATCACAGAAAGAAAAGAATCAGAGAGAGAAGGAACTCAAATTCTGTGCCACTTGAACAATACACGTGTCAGGGGATTGCAAGCAGACCAGCTGAGGATGAACAAACTGAACTAAGATTTGATTTGTTGCCCAAAAGACAGAATTTGCATTTTGGATCCAGCTAAGTAAATTACATGCTAAAGCAAGTAAAGTAAACACTCTTTAGAGAAATATAACATAATCCAGAGTCATCACAACTTTACATTCACAATGTCCAGGACATGATCCAATAAAATTACTCAACATACGAAGAACAGGGAAATGAGATCCATTTTCAAGAATAAGGGCAATCAATGGACACTGATCCCAAAGGGACCCAAAGATAATGAAGTGTGTTAATAGATTATTAGGATACAATACAAAATGTGCTTTAAGTACAGTCCTAAAGTGATGTACTCAGCATAGACATAGCACACAAGACAGAATAATCTAAAAAAATTTGATGGATTTCAAAACTTAAAGTGATTTTGAAAATCTCCTGTTGTCCAAAGAATGGAAACATCCAGTTTGTAATTTTATCACATTTAGATTTTTTTAATTAAATCTTTATTGTTCAGATTATTACAGTTGTTCCTCTTTTTTCCCCCCATAGCTCCCCTCTGCCCAGTTCCCACCCCACCCTCTGCCCTTACCCTCCCCCCAACTGTCCACATCAATAGGTGTACGATTTTTGTCCAGTCACTTCCCGTACCCCCCACACCCCTTTCCCCTCCAGAATAGTTAGTCCATTCCCTTTCTATGCCCCTGATCCTATTATATATCACATTTAGATTTAACACAGACTCCAGTGGAAGACCTTTGATTGGTCGTGCCAGCTGTGCTTGCTCTGCTAGAAACATTTTACATTTCCATTTTGGATGGAATGGATCTATGTGAGCAATTCAAACAAACAGCAGTACTTCTAGATGAAAATAAAATAAAGTTTGAAATGAAGAAAAAGAAAAGGACAGAAAAGACTTCTCATAGAAGTAAGCATTTGAGCTGGAGCCGTAGAACTTAAAGGAAGATTAAGCGCTAAGTAACAGAGAGAGGGAGGAGACAGAAAAGGGGGGGGGAGGGGAAACTATGGGGAAATAAGTATATGGAGGGAGTGAGAGAAGGTATTTTAGACAGGAAATAGCAGAGGGTGCTTTGGGAAAATCGCAATAACAGTCAAAGTCCTCTTACCCTATGGGAATTGGTTCATCAAAATTCTTGGTGAAAGTGAAGAATTATAGAAAATTATCTTTACATGCCTTAAACATTTTATTTGAATTTAAAACTTATAAGTGGGTATTCTTGGACCAACCTTTTGATTTTAGCCCCAGACCTTTTCTTGAAAGTGCAGTCTTCTGATTAATGTTCCATGCTGAATATGATTAACGTTCCACACTGGATTATATAAATAAATCCATATTGCATTGTACTGTACATTATTTCCAGTTTTGACTTTTTACGTGAAGTGAAAACTTAAAAAATATTTATAAAGCAACCTTAAACACAGACTATATTTTTGTAATATCCTCCCACCTAGTTTTTATAGATGCCTCATTGATACATAATCCAAAAGCAGTTGGGGGCAATTCATTTTAGTGAGCCTTTCCAAAGCATTCAATTCCGAAGTTTTCATAGAAATATCCTTTTCTCTCTGACATCACGTCACACTGTATAATATTTATATATAAATTAATTCCATAATAGTAACGACAAGTATAGAGACAATGAACTCTTAGTGAGCATACAACTTGGCTTTTGGGAGCAGAAGCATAATAGCGCATGAGAGAGCCACCAAATATCTCCAGTGCTACTGATTGGAGAGCTGTGGTCAAGAGGCTGAAGAGCAAATGTCCTAATTTTGTATGACTGTTGCAAAGTCCAAAATACCTCTCCAATATGTTCTAACCCAGAACAACTATTCTAACATTATGAATTCCAGCTAGGAGAAATGGAAGTATCAGTAGGGAAGACATATTAAAGTTTTGGATCTGTCAGGACATCACAATCACTCCACACACAGTGATGCTTATCTAAGACTTTGTCCCAAACGGGTCATTTCTAGGTCACATCTGTCCTCACTGACTTCCTCCTTCAGAGATATCTCCATCAAGTAGTTCTGCTCACTGATTTCCTGTTTTCAGAGAATAACATTAGGTTGCAATTGAAAGTATAAAATGAGCTCAGGAAATTTACTAAAAATCATATGATCTGAGTTAAGCATTTTCTTAAAACCAACTTGGAAAAGTTATTTAAATTTAGTTAAAATGTTTCATTAAAAATTTTGGTTTAAAATCCTATCAATAGCCTTCTACAGCTACCTAAATTTAGAATCACAACTGAAAAAAACCCGTGAGTGCAGCTTACTCTAGAAGTCAGAGGCATCTATTGATTAGGATAGGAAATAAAAAAAGAGGAAGAAATATCATGGTCAAACTAATGGTTCAAATAAAAGATAATAAGTAAAAAAGACAATATTTATAGTAAAATATAAATTCCAAAAGATAGCTAAGGTAAAAAAAAAAAAGCATGATTTTTTTATACGCATATTTTTGGCTGACTAGTTGAAACTGATTTGAGTAGAATGAAAAATGAATAAGAATTAGTGAAGAATTAGTAAACTCTAAATGAACAAAGCTTGTAAATTAGCCACGTGTAGATCTAAAACATGATTAATGAGCACTCTCACTTTTCTAACTTCTGAGTTTGGGTCATCAACAAATGCTTATTGAACACCTATTCTGTGCCATAGTCTGGACAAGGTACTGATCATATATATTTTTATGAAGATGATTAGTATTTGGCACATAACCCCTTTATAACTATTAGATCCTTTAAAAATGAGGATTTTTACAATATTCTCTGAATGTCTCAGACTTCTGGAGTAAATATAATCTTTGATCACATATGGGGGCTAATTCTTACACATAAACAGGGCTCCCAGTTGTAGTAGAATTGCCTTGGTAGAATCTATTTCCTAACAGCCATGGCTTGCAGAAGGCATCACAAAACTTCAATTTAGGCTCTTTATTTGAGAACAAGGAGGGATCAAGTCTTGTGCATCTTCTCACAATTTATAAAGATATCATTTTAAAATATAGGTCTGCATTTTTAAAGTATTACATTATCCAATATTTGGACCATTGCTTTTATATTACACTAGAGGCCCAGTGCATGAAATTTGTGCACGGGGAGTGTGTGTGTGTGGGGGGGGGCACGTCCCTCAGCCCGACCTGCACCCTCTCCAGTCTGGGACATCCCGCTCACAATCCAGGACTGCTGGCTCCTAACCGCTTGCCTGCCTGCCTGCCTGATCTCCCCAACCACTCTACCTGCCTGCCTGATCGCCCTTAACTGTCTCTGCTTGCCAGCCTGATTGCCCCCTAACTGCCCCCCCTGCTGGCCTGGTTGCCCCCTAACTGCTCCCCTGCACCCCTAACCGCCTCTGCCTCAGCCCCTGCCACCATGGCTTTGTCCAGAAGGAAGTCAGACATCTGGAAGATGTCCAGTCGACCCAGTCTAATTAGCATATTACCCTTTTATTAGTATAGATATCTGTTTAAAGTTCTCAATTTGTTTGTGACCATCATTCCTTCTCTTACTGAACTTATCAACATTCACTACATGTGACCATTCCTTCCTTCTTGAGAGAGTCTCATCCTTTCTGTTCTTTCATTCCATACTCTCTAGGGTTATTGAGGTATATTTTATATACCATGAAATTCATTTATTTCAAGTGTCCAATTCAATGCTTTTTAGTAATTTTACCAAGTGGTATAACCAGAACCATAAATCAGTTTTGGAACATTTTCATCCCTACAATAAGATCCCTTAGGCCAGTTTATAATTAATCTCCTCTCTCCCAGTCCATCTTTCTGGTTGTCCTCCTACCTCCCTGCCTTTTTCCTCACTCATTTGCATGCTCATTTCCCTCTAATGCGTCATTAAATATATAAATGTCTAAAGGTACCACTTGGTCCCTCTCCTCTTCTCATTCTACACTCTCTCTCCTTGGAGAACCTTATTATGGCCTAGCTTTAATTACCACCTAGAAGCAGGTAGCAATCCAGACTAGATCTCTTCATGCTTCCCCAGGTCTATATGTGCAAAGAATCTACTAGACACCTCCATTATAGATGCTGAAAAGGTTAACTCCATGTATCCAAATCCAAGTTCACGGGTCTATCCCAGTTCTGTTTCTCAGTCTTAGTAAGTGGGACAGTTATCAATTCAATCTCCAAAGCCAAAAATCTTGGGGTCATTCTTGACCAGAACCCATCCCGTGCCATCCTATAGTATTTAATTCATCACCAGATCTCTTTTCTTTTATACCCCAAACACCTTTTTAAATATATCTGCTTATTCTCATCAGTTCTGCCATTAGTTTTATCCAGACTTCCATCATTTCTCACTTGAAATAGGAAATAGTACCCTCTAACTTGTGTCCTCATGTTCTCCCTTCCCTTACCCATTTTCCATATTGTAACCAAAGTTAAATAAAATAAAACAAATAAAATAAAAAGCAAATCTGATCCAATAGCTTTCTATCCCTCTTAAATTAATATAAATTTATTAACAAAACTCATTACATACTACTATAACTATCCCCTATTTCCCAGCCATATAGCTCATCTTTAATTTTCTTAAAAGTATACAGTTCTAACTTGTACACAGGCAATATTGCACGTTTGTTCTCTCTGGTTGAACCTCTGCTATCACCTGCTAACATAAGAGTCAGGCAGAAGGGTTCACGCTGTATTTGCAATTTCACAAAGATTTGCACTAGTTAAAAAAGAAAAACCAAACAAACAAAACACAGACTCAGGAATCTGACCATGAATAAATGTTATTTCACAAGGACTGCTTACCAACAGTTTCATATGCCTTTGCAGATACTTCATAAACAGTTTTCAAGGCAGTGTTTATGCAAAGGATTAGTTAAAGGGCAAAAGTCTCAAGGGAGCGTCCTCACCAAAACACATATCTCTCCAAGCATTACATTGTCAACAAAATTAAACCTTTACTCCACCCTAGAGCCCAGTTTCTCAGCCAACATTAGACAACACGTTAGTTGTGTTGGCAAAGATAAGTCAACAACAAAAGTACACAAGTCACATCTCCTGACATGACTACCAATGCTGGGTGGGGCGTGGCAACCCAAACCTGCTGGAAAGCCTCACAGTCAACACACCACTGAGTCCCTCTCTCATTGTGTGGCTGACAGCAGGGTACAGAATGCTGCTTCTGAAAACAATGACAACAAAACTAGCAAGGGCCCCCACTGTTTGTTAAATGCCTAATGATTAACAGAAGCCCCAGCCTCCGCCTTTGGGCTGCCACTCAGGGTAATCTGTTTAGTAAACAGTCAACCACCAATATCTTGAGCAGGTTGAACAGATGGTTCCAGGGTTCAGGCCAACTGTGTTTCTCTCAATTTCACACAGCTTTGGGTAATGAAGGCCATAAAATTCAGGAAAAGTATAAACATAAACACTCCTTCCTCCCCCTCCCTCCCCACATCAATATACAGGGGCTCCAATCTCTAGGTGACGAAATTTGACAAAGATGTAAGATTAGAGAGAGAGGGAGAGCCTGAGTGGTGTGGCTCTGGAGTCATTAGAAATTGTCCATGTAATTGAAGGTTGAGGGGAGGGAAATGATATCCCCATAATATTTCTGCAGAGAGCACATGAAGGAACCAATAAAATAAAAGAGCGTTAGGAAGCTCAGCTGCTGGTTCAGAAATCTGTAGGCAGAAATCACTGATTCTAAAGTAGAAACACCTTGTGATTAAGTTTGAAATGGAACCTTTGTCCTATACACCATAGGGCTTCTCCATCACATCCCCGATTCTAAATGTTGCAAGCAAGAAAAATGTTAGAGGCTGAGCTATGATTATCACAGGCTTGATATGATTGTAATATCACCTGCTTACGACAGAATCAGGAGACCTACCTGCCAAACCTAGCCCTGCTGCTGATCACCTGTTATGTTTCCTTTGCACTTGTAAAATGGGCACACAAAGCTTGACTTTGTATATTCATGGAATTGCTAAGATGTGCGAAACATGTCTTCTATGCCAGAGGGCATTGTAAGTTCATGCTTTTAGGGGCTGTTATACTCCAATTAAAAACAAGACAAAGATTTAAAAGAAAAAAACAAAACAGACACAGCTCTCATTCCAAAACAAGGTAAACTTCTGCATGAATTAGAAGCACAAAGCAGGAAACAAAGCAGGAGAAAAATACATGTGCATCTCCATACCTAGGGAAGAGGGAGAGAGCAGACCCAGCTCCCAGCTGCTGCCTGATAGAGCAGGTGACTGGATACACACTGTCTTCAAACTCACCAAAAGTCAGGCAATGGAAAACAGAGTTCTGGATTATGAACCCAAGGGGATTAATTGAGACATCCACAAAATACAGGGAAGGGTAATATTAGAGAAACAAAATAAAACTCTTCTATTCAAGATGCACCTACAAATCAAAATTCTAAAACTCAGAAGGGAAATTAAATGTAAGGAGTTAGTCAACAATGTAAAAATCAATTTACTCCTAACAATTAGTTAACTATTATTTTACTGGCATCTGTTATTCAAATGGGCCTATCTGAAAGTAACTAGTAAGTATATTTAAGGAACTCTAAGAAAGAGAGATGGGACTGGCATCCATTGCAATGAGCAAAAGGTCATGAGACAGAAAGGAAGAAATAATAATAATAATAACAGCAATGATAATAACAATAATAACAATATAAAGAATACATAGATTAATAGAAATCTAATGAGTGACTTCTAATTTCAGCTCTGACATCTAAAGAGCTTGGAAGTCATCTCTCCTATTTTTACAACAATAAAAACCTGAACAAATTGAAAATTAACAACTTTTCCTGAACCTATCAGAGAATTAGAGTGACAGGTAAATTCAGAAAGTCACAGTCAAGATCTGACTATTGGGAGCTGAAAATGTTAAAGCCATAACATGGTAATGTTATTGGTGGAAGTGGAGTTCTTGGGTTGCCACCGGGAATATAATATCTTGAGGTTCCCATGGGAGGATGGGATTTTGTAGAAAACTTTATTATCTAAAATTAAGGGAGTCCCACTCCAAGACCTCATCTCTGTCCATCTTGCCATGGAAGAAGTCCAATTTTATCTTCAGCAGGGCCAGAATTTCTCCTCCATATTAAATTACAGTGTGGCTAGCTTAGCCTGTGTTCCCAGCTGCAGTCCATTGCTTGTGGAGTCTGCACAGCAATGGGCCATGTGGCTGCTTAAGGCCACATGGTTATGGAGAGGGAACAGACAAGTGTGTGGGCCATGGAGCAAGAAAGAACCAAGCACAAGAGCAAACCAGAGAAAGGGAACTCTTTGGAGATTTTAACCAGAACTTCTTCAAACTAACCAATCAACCTTCCCTTTACTCTCTTCCTATTTTAATATTAATAAACTAGCTAATTATGATAACAGTAAGAATACTTAAAGAGCAATTTTGAAAATGGGCAAAAGACCTAAATAGACACTTTTTGAAAGAAGACGTACAGAAGGCCAAGAGACATATGAAAACATGCTCAAAGTCAGTAATCATCCAAGAGATGCAAATCAAAACAACAATGAGGTACCATCTCACACCTGTCAGAATGGCTATCATCAACAAATCAACAAATGACAAGTGCTGGAGAGGATGCAGAGAAAAGGAACTCTCTTGCACTGCAGGTGGGAATGCAGACTGGTGCAGCCACTGTGGAAAACAGTATGGTGTTTCCTCAAAAAATTAAAAATGGAACTCCCATTTGATTCAGTAATCCCACTTCTAGGACTATATCCCAAGAAACCAGAAACACCAATCAGAAAGGATATCTGCACCCCTATGTTCATAGTGGCACAATTTACCATAGCTAAGATTTGGAAACAGCCTAAGTGCCCATCAGCAGATGAATGGATTAGAAAACTGTGGTACATCTACACAATGGAATACTACGCTGCTGTAAAAAAAAAAAAAAAAAAGAATTCTTACCATTTGCAATAGCATAAATAGAACTGGAGAGCATTGCTAAGCGAAATAAGCCAGTCAGAGAAAGATAAATATCACATGATCTCACTCATGTGTGGAATATAATGAAAAAAATAAACTGATGAAGAAAAATAGAACCAGAGTCATAGAAGCATTGAACAGACTGTCCAACCTATGAAGGAAGGCGGGGGATGAGGGAGGTAAGAGATCAACCAAAGGACTGTATGTATGCATATGGGCATAACCAATGGACACGGATAGTAGGGAGGTGAGAACATGTGTTGGGGTGTGGGAGCGGTCAGGGAGAGGTCAATGGGGGAAAAGGGAGACTTATGTAATTCTTTAAACAGTACAGAATTTTAAAAAGAAGAAGAGGTCAATGGGGTTAAAGGGGGACATATGTAATACTTTCAACAATAAAGATTTTTTAAAAAGAGTAATTTTGATGATTGCTAGAGACTGAGTGTAGACTAGCATGAGAGGGAAAAATTCCTGGAGTTCCAGTCTTAGGAGGACCCCTACACTTCTACGGGTTTTTTTCTCCAGGAATCCCACCAGGTTCTTCCAGTCATGATCTGAGAAAGATTTTTTTGTGGCTCTGGCAGGGGAAGAAAAGAGTAATCCTTGTAAAATACACCTATAATAAAGGCCTACTTTACAGGGGAAAGAATTGATTGAGTCTTATCCCAGCTGGGGGAAGGACATTTCTCCCATTCCATCCCCTTCTAGCCAGTCCTCTTGTTTACCTGAAATAGCATGTCTGTCTTTCAACAAAAAATTGCAAGACATGGTAAAAGGTAAGAAAACACACAGTCTGAAGAGTCAAAGCAATCATTAGAACCAGACTCAGATATAACACAGACATTGGAATTATCAAACAGAATTTTAAATCACTATGATTATCATATTGAAGGATCTAATGGGAAAAAGAACCATAAAAGAACAGATGGGGTGGTGTAAGCAGAGAGATGGAAATTTGAAGAGAGAATAAAAAGAGAAAACAATAATCACAGAAATAAAAAACATCATAATAGATATGAATAATGCATTTGATGGGCTCATCAGTGGTTTGAAGAAGGCTGAGGAAAGAATCAATGAGCCTGGAGATAGGTAAATAGAAATTTCCCAAACTAAAAGTAAAGAGAAAAGAGAATTAAAAAAAAAAGAACATTCAAGTTCTTTGGGATAATTTTAAAAGGCATTACATATGCATAATTGGATTATCAAAAATAAAATGGAAAAGAAATATTTGAAGTAATGGATAGGAACTTTCTGAAATTAGTGGCAGATATCAAACTACAAATTAAGAAACTCAGAGAGCATCAAGCAGGATAAATAAGGTCAACACTTAGGCATAACATATTTAAACTGCAGAAAACCAAAGACAAAGAAAAATCTTGACAGAAGTCAAAGGAAAATAACATTTTATCTATATAGGAACAAGAATAGAAATTACAGCAAACTTCTCATCATAAGCCATGTAAAGAAAAAGAAAGTGGAGTGAAATATTTAAAGCACTGAAAAAAACCCCCAAAACTCACCAACATGGAATTGTATATACAGTGAAATTATCCTTCAAAAGTGAAGGGAAAAATAAAGACTTTCTCACACAAACAAAAGCAGAGGGAATTTATCACCAGCAGGCCTGACCTGCAAGAAATGTTAAGAGTTCTTTGGGGAGTAAGAAAATTACATAGGTCAGAAACTCACATCTACATGAAAAAATGAAAAATGTCAGAGAAGAAACAAATGAAGACAAAATAAAATATTTGATTTTTATTATTCTTCATCTAAAAGCTAAGCTTATTTAAAATAATAGTAAACATGCATTGGATGATTATGGCACATGAATAAGTGAAATGAATTATAGCAATATCATAAAGAATAGGAGGGTAAAATTGGGAGAACCCTATTATAAAATAATAGCACTACACATAAAGCAATATAGCATTATTTGAAGATGAATTTACATTCATTTAAAAATTATATTGCATACTCTACAGCAACCACTAAATTTTTTTTAAGGAAATATAATTGATATGCTAAGAGAGGAGATAAAATTAAATCACATAAACTACTCAATTAAAATCAGAGAAGGCAGGGGGGGGAAATAAAGTACAAATGTGAAAAATAGAAGGCAGTTATAAACATGGTTGCTATTAATCCAACTATATCAATAATCAGGTTAAATGTGAATAGTCTAAATAAACTAATTAAAAAATAGATATTATCAGAGTAAAAAAACACACCAAGATTCAATTATATGTTGTCTACAAGAAATCCCAAAGGGGTGGGGGGGGGGGGAATGCAATTAAAAAATTCAATGAGTGAAATAAACTCCAGCTTGTTCACAATAAAATAGGGTATGTAGAAGATAAATTTAAAGAAAAATATGCAGTGCAGAGATTTAGAAAAGATTAAAAGTAAAGTTGAGATACCTGAAGTCTTGATTGGGATGCTATGACATGTTTTGAATAGGAGTTTCCAAAGAGGCTAGAGGAAGTGTGGAGGCACACTATTCAGAGGTAATGGCTAAGAATTTCTCAGAACTGAAAAAAAGGATCTGAGACCTCAGGAACACCAAGGGCATAATAGGATAGATGAAAACAAATCTAAACCTATATATGCTGAAGAAAAACTACAAAACATAAAGAAGTGATCTTAAAAGTTACCAGAAAGAGAAGGCATTATTCTTCTCGTTAACAGCAATCGGTACCAGGAAGGCAAGGCAACTTCAAAGCGCTAGAGCAGCGGTTCTCAACCCTTTGGGGATCAAACGACCCTTTCATGGGGGTTGCCTAAGACCATTGGAAAACACATATATAATTACATATTGTTTTAGTGATTAATCACTATGCTTTAATTATGTTCAATTTGTAACAATGAAAATACATCCTCCATATCATATATTTACATTACGATTCATAACAGTAGCAAAATTACAGTTATGAAGTAGCAACGAAAATAATTTTGTGGTTGGGGGTCACCACAGCATGAGGAACTGTAATAAAGGGTCGCGGCATTAGGAAGGTTGAGAACCACTGAGCTAGGGATTGTATCTAGAATCCCCAGAATTAGATTCAGCTGTAAGTAATGGAGATTAGGTTCAGCTATCCTATATAATAAAAGGCTAATATGCAAATAGACTGAACAACAGAACAACCGGTTGCTATGACGTGAACTGACCACCAGGGGGCAGACGTTCAATGCAGGAGCTGTCCCCTGGTGGTCAGTGCACTCCCATACTGGGAGAGCCGCTCAGCCAGAAGCCCTGAGCCAGGCTCATGGCTGGTGAGCTCAGTGGCGGTGGCAGGAGCCTCTCCCACCTCCATGGCAGGGCTAAGGATGTCCAACCGCCAGATGTTCCCACGGGGAGCAGGCCTAAGCCATCAGTTTGACATCCCCCAAGGGCTCTCGGACTGCGAGAGGTCATAGGCTGGGCTGAGGGACCACCTGCCCCGGGACCACCTGCCACCCCCCACCCCCCAGTGCACAAATTTTGTGCACCAGGCCTCTAGTAAGTAACAGAAAAAACAAAAATAGCAGTAACTTAAGGGGAAAGTTTGTTTTTCTCTTAAGTCAAAATCTAGAAGATAATATTCAAGACTACTGAAATGGCTCTCCTCCCTGTTCCCCAAGGATCCAGGCTCTTTCCACCTTTTGCATCTGTGGTCCCCAGGATGTGCCCCTTATCTCACAGCCTAAGAAGACAATGTCAGCTATCAGAACCATGTTCCAAGCATCCGGCTGCAGGAAGAGGTAAAGGAGAAGCAAAGGGCACACCTGAGCTATCTATTAAAGAGGGTTCTGAAAATGGCTTTATAATATTTCTATCTAAATCCACCTCAAGAGGATGAAAAATGCGGTCTTCATTTTGTTGTGCCCAGTTAAAGTCTAGTTCTATGGAAGAAGCAGACAATAAACACTAGGGGACAAGTAGCAAAACCTATCATACTATGTATGAAAGCAGTTTGAGGTTTTTGGAATTTTTTTTAAAGAAAAGACATTTTAATTCCAAGAATTATAACTATAGCATTATATAACAACAAAAGCTAACAAAAAGATGTAACTGAGACCTGGTAAGATTTGGAAAACTCTGGGTAATTCAGTGCCTGTCATAGTGCTGCTCTGACATTTTTGGAGCAGGAATTTTTAACCTGGGGGTTCATGGATGGATTTTAGGGAATCTGTCAACCTTCTGCAATTATATGCAGACTTTGGGGTTTGGGGGGTTTCCTGGGAGAGGCTTCAGAGTTTTGATAGGTTCTCAGGGGTGTCTATGACCACCTCCTCTTCCCCCCATTCCCAGAGCTTAACTTAACTTCTAAAAATGAGTTTAGGCTAAATCTTAAGAATTCTACTTAAATGTTGACACATTGTTGAAGACTAAGGGCAAATTAGGCCAAGCAAGTTCTGTAATATAAAAGCTGCACATAATTAAATGATGCAGTAGGTGTTTATAATGGGAAAGTTTGCCCTGTAGTCTTTTGGTTCACACCACTCATCTGGTACATTAATTCCTCTATTATTAATTACCTTTTTTCTCTCTAAGTAAATCACATCCCCTTTGAAAACACCTTTGGATGATGCCAAGCACAACTCCTTGTCCATAGTACACAACCTGCTGATGGTTAGATATCTGCTTAATTATTCCCTAGTAACTACCTATCTGGCTTGGCTCTCTCCATTTCCTGCTGTCTAGAGAAGAGTCCATTTGGTGATTAAAAAGCTATTATTTTTTAAGCTATTCTCCATTTAAGTTTCAAGTTCATTGTCTGCTTCCTAATCTTGCTCTGAAATTAGATTGCATAGATATGGTATCCTCTTCATAGAAAGGATAGGAGCTTGAGTTTGGATGTGTTAATTACTTTGGGGAGGTTAATTACTCAAGTTTGGATAGCAAGTCTATTGCACAGGTTGATAGAAGCCAAATTTCTTAATTCCCTCTTCAGGTCTTATCCACATTACCACACACTTTTTGTAGGGATGAAGGGCTAGACTTACCATTCCTGCTTTTGATATCACACCCAGTCTCTACCTCCAAGCAAGCTTGCTCAAAGCCCTCTTCTACCATTGTCTCTAGACTGAGAAACAAGAAGAGGATTTTCATCAACAATATGCAACCAGAGAACCTCATACTTTCAAGGGCTTGATAGCATCTTTACAGCAATCACTTAGGCTAAACAATCACTCTCATCATCAGCTCCTTTTATTGCAAATCCTATATAATAAAAGGCTAATATGCAAATTGTCCCCTCAGGAGTTCAACTGACTGGGAGTTCACCCACTTGCTATGACATGCACTGAAGGAATGGGGCATCCACTGGGGCAGCGTGGAATGAAGGAAGGCCCCAGCCAGCAGTCGGCAGCCAGGGGAAGGAAGGCCCTGGCTGGCAGCTGGAAGGCCCCGATGGGCCCTGATCGCCAGCTAGGCCTAGGGACCCTACCCGTGCATGAATTTCATGCACCCAGCCTCTAGTAATGATGATATTTTCTCACACTTATTGAGCTGTTTTATATTATTCTTGTTTTTAAAGAGCACCTATTATGTGTCAGGCCTGACCTAGTGTTTTACATGAATTGAATCCTCCATGTGGCTCAAGGAGTTTTGTGTTGCTAATATTTTATCCTCAGTTTATAGATGCGAAACCAAGGTGCAGAAAGGTAAAGTAACTTGTCCAATGTCCCACAGCTAGTAAGTAGTGATAGATTTCTAATCCAGGCTGTCTAGTAATAAACAAAATTTTCTGATCTCTGCTCCCAAATAGTATCAGACTTCTGTGTGTGTGTGTGTTTGGGGGGGGGGGGGGCGGTTCAGAGCAGGACACCAGAAAAGCAAAACAAACATACCAAGTGACTTGATTAAATTTATAAGATTTTCAGTATGGTGTAGTGGTTAAAAGCCTGTGCTCTGGAGTTGGGAAAACTGTGTTTTAAGTTCAGATCCACGACTGCTAATTCAGGTAAATTATGTAAATCTGCTTCAATGAATCATTTCCAGGAGTGGGGAACATCCGACCCTCGGGCCATATATGGCCCTGGAAATCATTTGGTCTGGCCCTGCCATGGCAACCCCAGGCAGGACTCAATATTCAATAAATCTAGGAGCTTTTTTCATAGCAACATAACTTTATATTGAGTGAATTATAATAAGCGAATGATGTTATAAATATCCAAATGGCCCTTGGCAGAAAAAAAGATGCCCCACCCCTGATAAACCCTCTGAGCTATCTCTCATCTGCAGTCTCCATCCTAGTACCTCTCTCACAGGATTTCTGATGGATTAAGTGAGAATAGCTTTACACAATGCCTGGCACAAAGCACACACGCAATACACACATGCATAACCAGAGAAACACAGGGATATAAATAGACCTGAAACTCCATCCAACTTATGGCACCCCGTCCAATCACATTTTGTCATTAAAGAAATATGGTGAGTGAGTTGCTGAATCAAAAGACCTGAGTAATAAGAGGGGACAAGAGTACAGGACAAAGATTCTTGATTCCAGCTTTGGCACAGGGGACTTCTTGCTTAATACCCTCACACAGTGCATGAGAAAGGCATAAGCTTTAAGCAGCCATTGGAAATGTTACAGCCTAATCCCAAAATGGCTCAAAATGTTCCATGACGGAGCAAGGAGATGAAAACAACCCACACAGGTGACTTCCTGCTCCATACCAAGGAGAGGAAGAGAAAAACCTTAAACTTTGTATAATCTAATACATAGGGAGAGGGAATGAGCATTCAGTAATCATGACCATTGTCTAATTCATTAGGAATAAAAAGCTAAAATCCAGACCAAAAAAAAAATATTTAGGAGTAGAAAATCTAGGAGTAGATCTCATTAATGATGCCTCAGACAAAGAAGACAGGTGTCAAAGGTGATATTGTCTCCTAATCAACATGTTGATTACAAAATGCATAATCCTTGAAGGAAGGTATTCCAAATAAAGCCTGGTGGTTTCAAGGATATTTTAGAAAGAAAATGTTAAAAATTTGCAAGAAGTAACAGAGAATAATTAATACAAGATGACTCCAAAGGTCTTTGTTCACCTTTGGAAACAATAAATAGGGGGAAAATAAACCTGGTAGTGGGAATTCTGTTGGGTCCTGTTTAATTGCCATTCTGGCTTTTTCCCCGGAGCCTAGAGAGGTTCATGCATCCATCCACTGGGTTTGGATTGTTAAGGGATCACAGCGAAACAGCATGAAGTAATTAATATGGCAGAAACTCATCAAGTTGTCTCTGGAAGGTCAGATGCATGACCCACAGAATACAATTAGAAGGTTGAACTGCCCTGTCAACTTTTACATTATTAGCTGTTTGTAGGGGTCAATACCCTTCAAGGACATGGGTCCACGAATGAAATTTCTAAGGAGCGGGCAGAATTGTTGAACCTTTTGCATTTGCTCTAATCATCTAAGGCAACAAATTTTAAAATTCCTTAAAAATATGAAAAATATGTAACATTTTAAAACTAACATTCATGAGTAGACTAAGGTGCATTCTCTCATCAGTAAAAATTGAAACAAACATGTATATCCATTATATTGAAATTTTTAGGTCCATTCTGGTCAAATTAAAGTGTAACAAACAAAATTTTCTGACTTTGCTCCCAAATCATATCAGACTTTGGGGGGAGGGGATTCACTTTACCATAAAGCAATTTGTAAGATGAGAAAAGAGGGGAAGATGAGAAGAAATGGAGCATCTAAGACTTTGTTAGGAAATCCTAACTTTTGAAATTTAAAAAATTAGATTAATAAGTGTATATTAATTATTCAATCAGAATGTTTTAAAGAAAATATCTCTAATGTGTTTATATGGGTATACATGTGCCAAAATACAGGGTCAGGAAAAATTCGGGGACATGGTTGGAAAGAGAGAGCTAGCTTAAGTATATATGTTTTTGGATTGGGGTGGATAGAAAGAGAAAGAAAAGGAAGAGTTTCTTATCACATTCAACATTCTCAAGGGCAAAGGCCCTATGACCAATTGTGACCACTTCCATTCCTCATTAAGACCAGATTGTTCTAACTATAAATAGGTATGCATCTCTCTTTCTCTCTCTCTCTCTCTCTCTCTCTCTCTCTCTCTCTCTCTCTCTCTCTCTCTCCAAATATATATATATATGAACATGTTTATAGACAGCAATTATATACTAGATACTGTTTCAAGGATTTTAATTCACAAAATAATTCTAGGAGAGGTAGGTATTACCCTCATTTCATGGAGCAGGAAACAGAGACTTCTATAGGTTAAGTTGCTCAAGGTGATCCAGCTAATGGCTGGACTCCAAAGCCTTTGCCTCTAATACCAGCTCTTATCCAAACACCAAATGGCCCTCTGTCTTTGATAAGAGGGGCTCTACCCATGTGACTGGGCACTAGGTTTGCCATGATCTTTTTATATCCTAATTGGCATTGGGCACCCTTGAGGTATCTCTAAGTGCCCCAGGATACTTCCTCAGATATCCCCATCTCTCTTCCTTCTGGTTGGCCTTTTGCCTAAGCTGCTAAAGGAAACCAGACAAAACAACCACTAAACTGTGGGCCTCTCAATGCAATGGAAGCCTCCAGAGATTTTATGCCAATATCTTGAAACCCCCGTGACCCTCTTTCTTAACCTGTTTAATGTTGACTATGACCGACGTCCCAGTAGGAGTGGATTTCCACTGTCTCTTCTTTGCCAATTATCGGAGGGCCTGTTTGATGTTCATATTCCTGAGATCTTTAGGTGCACCCAGTTCTGACTTATAAAACATAATGAGGGGTTTACAGCACTGATTTCTGCCATAGGCATAAAATTAGCCACCTAATTCCATGTATGCACAGGTTGTTTTTTTCTCTAATTACTTCTTCATTAAACTACCCGTATCACAGCAGGAGGACATGCTGATGTTATTGCACCTCAGGAACTTAATGAGATGGTGAGCTGAGCATCTCCACTCTGCCCCTTCTCCCTGCACTGGGCGCAGCAGGACACCCCCTGGACTGCATCTACAGGCTGCCCTGCCCTCGGGTTGGATTTGGTCAACAGACAGGAGGAGCATTGCGGCTGGAGTGTCTATTCCCCATCTCCCTCTCTGTGTGTTCACTGGGGGTTTCTGTGTCCCTCTAAGAAGCCACAGTTCCTGTCATGTGGTCCTCTTCACACAGCTGTCTCTATTTCTTTACATCAGGAGTGAAGGCAGGGGCTGGTGCTAGCCTGGGGTACTGCACCATCTCGTGTGTGTCTCCCCAAACCCTGCCCCCATCTTTGTAAATGGTCCCTTTATTAAACTCTTCTAAATGCCCATGTGGAATGGGCCATCTCTTCCTGTTTCCTATACTCTTATGACTACCGATGGGTATTCACATGACTGAAGGCTGTCCTCGAGTGAAGATGACTGCCTGCTGAATCGAAGGTCACTGCTGGAGACCCAGTCCTACCTGTGCACAGCACAGCCTGTGACTTCACCACAGCCACGCTCTCCCCTCGTGTGGGAAGGAAACACTCCAGTAAATGCCTCCCGTTGTCATGCCGATGAAATGAGGCCTAAGTGTCTAAGGACGGAGGTCCACCTGGGGCTCATAAGCCACCTGAGCCCTCAGTACGACTCTGTTTAAAAACCAAAATGAAACAAACAGAAATGTAACCTTGACTCTGGAGAGGTGAATACAATTGTCCCATCAAGTTTCTTGGACCAAAGCAGAATATTCTGGAGATCATCCAGATTCTCCATTTTTTCCAACTGTTTCCTCGATCCCTTTGGGAGCATTTCACAATATTTACTATCCCTCTATCTCAGGATGAGAGTAAACCACTTCAACACCTGCAATTCAGGCGGGACGCCAATCAAATCAAATGTATTTGCTTTTGATAAACAAAGCCCAGGCTGTTTTGGGCAGAACCCAGGCCTGGAGTGGGGTTCGCTCTGCTCAGTGTTTCAGGTCAAGCAAGCCTTCTGCCCTTTTCTGTGACCAGGAGAAGTCGTAGAAAGAAGCAATGCAGCAGGTTTGGTTTTGCTGGTTTTCTTTTTCTTTTCCTTTTTTTTTACATTTAGGAAGAAGAGGTTACAAGTCTGGAAAGAAGGAAAAGTTAGCTTAAAAGTCAGGGAAACTGCACTCCTCACAGGCTTGTGCATGACTTATGGCAGGACACTTTGCAGCCATGTGCCTTCATTTCCTCTTCTGGAGGATGGGTGACTGAATGACTCTGCCGGGGGCTTGTGCACACAAGACAGTTAGAATTGGATGTGGTCCGTCCTGCTGGCCCAGAGCGCAGAGACCAAGAGACCTGACTCAGTCAGACTGCCTGGGTTTGAGTCCAGGACTCACCCTGGGGAAAGTCTACCCTTTGCATCATTTTTTTTTAATCCTCACCTGAGGAAACGTTTATTGATTTGAGAGAGAGAGGAAAGGAGAGAGAGAAATAAAAACATCCATCAGTTGCCTCCAGTAGGTGCCCTGACCGGGGATTGAACCACAACCTTTCAGGGTATGGGATGATGCTCCAACCACCTGAGCCACCCGGCCAGGGCCAATTTCTTAATCTGAAAATTGGGATGATAGAGTTGTTATGCAGATTAAATGAGTATATATGTGCAAAATGTTTAGAATGATGCCTGGAACAGAAAGTGCTAAGTATTAGCGACAATTACTATGCCAAGGGGAGGGAGGTGGAAGGGAGTGGGCACCCTTCACCTTACAGGGATTCCTGTTTCCATTCGGGTGTAAGAGCTGTGGAAACCCAGCCTTGCACTAAGGGTCCCTCTAAGTTCAGCACAATGTGCAGTTGCTTGTGGGGCCCCTTGGACAACTCAGTCACAGGACAGTTTTGTGAGAGGGAGACTGTACACTCTTGTTTTTTCCCCTCTTTATCTGAAACCAGCGGTTTGCAATATGTGATAATGCCGCAAGCCTTTCTGAACGTTTCCACACACAAGAACCAGAAACTCCCATGAAGAAAAGTCATTTCTTTCTGTTGCAGTGGAGTCTCTCTAAAACAGCTTCGCTGGGAGATTAATTATAGAAGCCACGGTATTTCCTGAAAATGGTAAAACATTTTAAAGGAATACTGAGACACTACTTGATAAATGGCTTGACTCTTTATTGCCTAACAACCCAAAAGAAAAATGCGTGTTTGAAACAGAACAGGATGTAATGGAAATCTAAGTAGATGGACTGTAAAATTGATTTTATTAACTATTTACAGTGGCTACGTAAATTGTTCTCATCTGTGCTTGGGAAGGTTCCCTGTCAGGGTTTCTGGGCCTTTCCTGGTGCTTATCGCGTTGATTTGTGGTGTAAAGGTGAGTTGCTTCAAATGTGAGGGTGGTTAGCTGGTCTCCAGATAAGCCTACTGCTGAGCCTGCCTAACAGGGACTGTGTCCTTCAGGGAGACCTCCCTCCATTAAAGAAAGGAGAGAGCCAAGAAAAATGAGTGCCTTTGCAACCGGGTGAATGTCACGTTGCCGATGTTCCCGGCATTTTGACTCTATTGTAATAGAGTCAGAGGAGCCACTGGATAGCAGCGTCATCTTTTAGGACATGGATATGCAATTGACTCTAATGGACTTGCTGATCTAAATATAACCTCTCTTTTGTCCCATTTGTGCAAAGTCCATCCCAGAGAAAAACATTCCAGATGTTTGAAATTAATTTCACTTTTACTTTTTTTAAAGGGTAATTTAATCTTAGCTCAAAATATACAATCACTTTTCCATCTTGTGTGGGGTTTGCAAGCAGTTTGTGAATTATGGAGACCCCTGGCTTCTCCACTCTTGGTCTGACCCATCCACTGAGCACTAGGAGAGCCCTTGGGGCTCTGGTGTGGGGCCAGGGCTGTGTTGCCCTGTAAGCGAACTAGTTGCGTACAAAATAAAGACACCCAAAAAGTATCTTTTCAAAAATGATTTGAAAAAGTAATACTTCAAAAGAGGCAATAAGACTGTCATCACAGTGGGAAAAATATCAGAAGATTGTTCTCCTTCTTTACACTTAATTATGGTTTAGTACTGTTTTTATTCGTAATTAGAGACAAGGGTGGCAGCACCATAATCTTCTTAGTGCTTAGGTTCCCTAAAATCTTAATCCAATTCTGATAGGACTCTGGGCTTAGATGTTCATGAAGGGCCTCCCACGTGCCAGTGGCGACTGCTGCTTCTATGCTGTGAGCTCTCCATGTGACCAGGGACCATGAGTCTTATTGCCCTTCTATCTTCAATACCTAGCACAACACTGGTCACAGAGAAAGTACAGAATAGAGACCTTAATAATGATAGTCACTAGTTGTGCCATTAGCCATTGCAGTGGCTGTTGCTATCAAGGCAGCTCAGCTGGAATGATGAAACCAGTGAACTCAAGGTGCTCTATCCCTCTCGCCCACAGCCAGTGGAGGAGAGAGATGTGTTTGAAGAAATTAGTGTATGCTTGGCACTGTGCTGGGTGCCGTACCTATGGTAACTCTCTTTTTAATCCTCATATCAAACCCTGAAGTTGGTATTAGCTCCATTTTACTCATAAGGAGCCTGAAGCTCAGAGGCTAAACAACTTGACAAAAGTCATTCTACAATAAATGATACAGCAGAGCATCAGGCCAAGGTCGGCCTGACCCCCAAACTAGTGCTCTTTTCATTACATATGTTGCCAGACTCTGTTAAGTCCCATAGACAGATCGCTGGGATACAAAAACTAAGATAGATGCATGCCTTGAAAATAGCTCTGCAAGTCACTATCTATCAAGTCATACTCAGCATTAAAGGAAAGTCAAGAACCTATGTGCAAGATTGCAGGTCGAAGTGATGTAGAAGGGATTCCCTGAAAGTCTGAATAAAACTTAGAAAACCCTTAGGACCGAGGCCCTTCCTTGGAGTTTTGAGACAAACTGGCTATGGGCTGGAGCACATAGCTCCAGGGCTGCTGGATGGGGTCTTGATTTCGTTCTACCTTTTCTGAGCTGTGAAGACGGGGTGGGGGTGGGAAGTAGTCAGCACCTAAGGAATGGTGCAGTGGTGCTGGGGACGGAAAGAGAAAAAGAAGCAAATCCTTTCTCCTCCTCTTTTCTTCTACCTCAAACACTGGTTCAGTTCAAGACTATTTTGAGGAAATCCTGGAATTTCCACAGTTAATCAAATTGTGGCAACACCCAGGGAAGCTGAAAGCAAACTCCACAGGTCATGGCCAGTAAGGAAGCTGGGAGGTGAAGTAGTCTCACCTTTTGGCCTGTGGGACATCTGTATTTCTAGGTGACAAGAAACTAATCAAGCCTTCTTCCTAACAGGAAAAAAATCTGACCTGGAGAGGGAAGGTATTTAGCTGCATAAATGAAGAACTTTCTTAAGTGGAGGGCAGAGGCATAGTATCCTATGGATTCTTTTGAAACAGGAGCCATAATTACCTGCTGGATTGGTGTGAGGCCGGACTAAAGTGCAAAGAGGTAGATAGACAGACTTTCAAAGTCCTTCCAGCCAGAAATTTCTATGATTCTTCAGATAATCCCCCATTCCAGCGTATTCTATTTTAGTCTAGTTTTTCACTGGCTCCATTTATGATAGAAAAGAGCAAGTTATTCCCCAGTTGCACAAGGCCAAGTCCAGGTCGTATAGAATAATGAAATGGGAAAGCTCAGAGACCCCAATGTGAGGCAGGGAAAGAAGAAATTCATAGACCTCTGGTCATAAAATGAAATGGGAAAACATGCATTTCACTTCCTCCCTGGCACAAGGAGAGATAAGAGGATGGGTGATCATAGGCAATACTCCCATGTCTGGTTTGCCTGCCGACCTTGCTCTTTATTTTCTGTGATACTTGGATACAAACTGAATTGTAAAATAGAACATCAAAGTTAATAGTGTGAATTGAGCATTGGGCATGATAAGTCATGAAAAGGAGATGGTTTATGAGTGCACGGAAAAGAAATCGAAGGACTTAAGTATAAAGTAATAACGAGTTGTGTCAACTAAGAGACATAGGGAAGAAAGGAGAATGAGATTTGAAAAATAGGTAATCCATGCAGCAGAGAGCTAATTATCTTGACATCTCATCTTCCAGGAGGCTACCATTAGTTC
The DNA here is from genome assembly GCF_964212035.1 of Myotis nattereri. Classification (NCBI taxonomy): domain Eukaryota; kingdom Metazoa; phylum Chordata; class Mammalia; order Chiroptera; family Vespertilionidae; genus Myotis; species Myotis nattereri. The sequence goes on from NC_138075.1 coordinate 198,556,171, forward strand.
ACTAGCTGAAAGTCACCTAGGAGTGGGTTGCAGAGATATTTTTAAACATGTCATTTTCATAATCCAGCCATGTCCAGTATAATAGTCAAACCTTTAAGGACTATTAGAGCAAAATATGAAATACTCTGTGCTTTAGACACTGGGAGGTTATTAGCAATAATAAGCCCTTTACCATCATTCAAATGAGCTCCTGAAACTTGCTGCTAGAACTTTGAGGGACTGCAGCACCTCTATGTGAATCTCCCAGGACTTCATCTTGTGTCCCTATTTTTGTTGGATTGGATTTAATGGTTTTGGAAAATGGTCGGGGCAGTGGGGTTGAGGGATATTGGAGGAATAAAAATAAAAAGAAATGAGTAGGTAAGATTCTAGTTTCAGAACTGCCTCTGATTGGTTTTGTTATCTTGGTCATTTAGATAAATTAATAGGGTGACATTGTTTCAGGCACTTTACATAAATTAGCTCCTTAAACTCTGCCACAACCCTATGAAATAGGTTGTCCTCATTCATCCTGTTTTATAGGTGAGGAACTGAGGATCAGAGAGGCTAAGGAACTTGCCCAAGGCTCCATAGGAAGTAAACCAGAGAGGTCATATTTGTACCCAGCTTTTCCTTCCTGCAGAGTCCATGCTCTCATGTTCAACCCATAAAGCTTGTGCTCATCTATAAGAGTCCCCTGTTCTCCAATAACAATGACCTACCTTCTTTCTTAGGCCTTCTCTGCGGGTCCTACTAGGTTTTTTTCTAATCCCTACCATGTATGGAGTGCCATAAAGTTGACCGACATGTTCCCGTATGTCATCTTGTTGAGTCTCTCCACCAGGCTTGAGAGGTGGGTGCTGGTCCCTCCATTTCATATTTACTGTGCACTGTTATGTGCCAGACCCTGACATACTTTATTCAATCTTTACATACTTTATTCAATCAATCTTCAGAACAACTCTGTAAATAAGTATCATGGTACACACTGGGGAAGTCAAGGCTAAGAGAAGTACTTTGTCTAAAATTAAAGAGCTGGGAGGTGGAAGAACAGGGATTATCTGCTCCATAGCTTGAGCTCATGGCACCTGGATGGGAGGTATGACTCTCCCAAGGTCATTCAGCCAGTGAAGGGCAATGTTCGAAGTTGAACTTGAGCCCTTTGTTCTTTCCGCCAAAATCCAGAAACCTCCTATACTTGGATCTGCTTCTACTTCTGTTATTTGGGCACATAGGCCACTGGAAAGGTATTTTTAAAGAAATTCAAATGTAGATAAATTAAGGAATATATCCTACTTCATTTTAAAATGATATATGGCTAAAAAAAATAAAATAAAATAAAATAAAATGATATATGGCTATTACCAACTTATTGTTGTTGTTTTTCTAGTAACAAACAAGGTTTTTATTTGTAAGTCAGAATCATTAGCAAAAATATTTCCCATGTCTGACTGGAGTTGATCCCTGCTGTAGCCTTATTCAGTTTTTTACATGTTTATTACTATGATAATAAAAGTCAAGAAATGCAGTAGCGTGAAATGCAGGCACGCCAAAATTAACTTTAACGTGGTCAGCTAAAAGAAACCAACCCTCAGGCCGGTACAGTCATTAAATGTAGATATTGCCTAAGAAAGTAGGCTTTGAAACTTTAATGCCATTAGATGTCCGCAGATTTTCTGACTCAGTCTTGCTCCTCCAACATTCTTATGAGGAAAGAACCATTGAAGTCTTCTGATGACATAAAATTGGTAAGTGAATAATATTTCTAGCAAACTGTTAGTGGTATGTGATTCTATTCAAGAGATATTGCAGCCTACATTTTGAAATTCCACCATAAATGGGGATATCTGGCTAATGTTAAGCAATGTTGATTTTTTTAAAGACTGAAATTTAAAGTAACCAGAAAAAAACTGCTTGGTATAAAAAGTTATCTGTCCTTAGAATAAATGTATAGGCAAAGAAAATCAGGGAGAAGCAAAAACATAGTGTTTGGGCACCGATAGAAGAATTTAAAAATCAGATGAACGCTATGGGATAATGACAGACCATGTTTTTGAACAGCAATTTACTTCCCTGTCACTAGATGGGGCTCACTAGTTGAGGTTATTTCCCTTCCAGATTCACATTTTGTGTCAGAATTCAACTGGGACTTGGGCTCAGCATTTTAAAAAGATAAATTATTCGAAGGTATTCAATGGGCATCCTAATAAGATTGACTTTTTTTGTTGACAACAATACTCCTATTGAGCAAAGCTAGCTTTATCCCAATTTAACATGAAATAGGTCACTATTGGAAAAGACAGCTTTATTGTGTTTGTATTTGGGATTAACGGATAAAATAAATAGTGCTTTTCTTCCCGCAGGGGTTGATGAGCCAGCTTTATTCTAAATGACTGAAGACTTCTGTTCTTTTCAACAAACACAGTCCTCCAATTAGGAGCTGCAAATAAGATTATATGCCCTGAATACGTCTGAAAGGTTCCTTTTATAATTAGAAAGTTTGTGTGTGGGAAGTGGAAGCAGCAGTAAGTGCTCACTGTGGCTTTAGTGACATAAAGATTTCTCAAACCCTTACTGGAGTGCTCTAAACTGATAAATAAAAATTATCAAAAGCAGTAAGTGTATGCCCTTCCTTTCTTTTTCATGAAAGGCTTCACATTTAAGCTGTAGAAACAAGTCAGTGGGTTATTATTATTATTATTATTATTGTATTGGGCATAGTTTGGAAACCATGTCATTTAAGCACAGAGGTTGTTAGAATACACATGAAAATAATTTCCATTAAGGGATGAAGTTAAAATGGCCTTGTCAATATAGGGCATTCTGTATTTTTATTTTAAACACTCACGATTGTCACTCTGTTACCACCATGACATGATACTTGTTAAATTCTGTTGAATGTGACACATTAAACTTCCCAGCCTGTGGACACACAGTAGTCATTGTACCCATCTAACCTTCCAGAGCAACCAGATTTCAGTATGCAAATGGTATTTCCTGGATGGATAAATACCCTCCACACTATGCATGCAAGGACCCAGTCAGATGAGGCCCTCACAGCCTCACAGGACACCATGCAGCCACGTGAAGCCGCCTGAGGAGGGTGGGGCGGGGGGGGGGAGGGAAGGGAAGGGGGGACTGGTACAGCTTCCTTTGATCTAAGGCAGTGGTTCTCAACCTGTGGGTCATGACCCCTTTGGCAGTCGAACGACCCTTTCACAGGGGTCACCTAAGACCATTCTGTATATCAGATATTTACATTATGATTCATAACAGAAGCAACATTACAGTTATGAAGTAGCAACAAAAATAATTTTATGGTTGGGTCACAACATGAGGAACTATATTTAAAGGGCCAGAAGGTTGAGAATCACTGATCTAAGAGGAAGAAGGGAGAAGGCAAGGGAGAGGAAGATATGAGTGGAAAACAGCCCACCCGGTCTTTAGCGCAGCATCTTACCACAAATACCAGTATATTGTGGATGCTTTACAATATTCCCGACACTGTCCTGAACATGGGTGGGCAGCAGTAGATAGGATGAAGATCCTGGCCCTTAGGAACTGACATCTAGCCTCTTCTCAGCTGTGTAACCCTGTTGTATCATTCTTTGTCACACTTTTCTCTCTAAAATCCTATCTAATAAAGAGGGAATTATGCAAATTGACCATCACACCATCACAAAGATTGTGGCGCCCATAGCCACAAGATGGCGGCACCCAGTCCTCTCAGCTGCCTTAGGCCCCACAGTCCTTTCAGCCCAGCCAGGTGGGGACAGCAGGTGCACAGTGTGGCCAGACCCACCCTCAGTCCCCCAGCCATCCAGGGCTGGCCCAAGGCGCAGGCAAACCTTGGATAGCAGCTGCCCAGCCAATGCCTGTGGCACAGGCAAGCCTTGGATGTCAGCTTCCCAGCTGCCCAGGGCAGCCTGAGGCTCAGATAACCAGGGCCAGCCGAGGCTTGCGCTGCCGGTAGTGGCAGCAGCAGAGATGTGATGGGGGCATCACCTTCCCGTGATCGCCAGTCACCTCCTGCCCCTGAGGGCTCCTGGACTGTGAGAGGGAGCAGGCTGGGCTGAGGGACACCCCCTTCAGTGCATGAATTTTCATATACCGGGCCTCTAGTAGGTATAATAATACCCACCCCTCAGGTCTAGTAGACTGGAAACAATATAACTAGAGGCCCAGCAAAGTCATGGACACCTAGGAGGCACTCAATAAATAGTTCAAGAATGAATAACTATACCTACTGATTCAGGGACTAACTCTCTATACCTGGCTTCCTAAATTTTAAACTTACTTAACAAAATTAAATTGCAGATACCACCTTCTGACATTTTTAAATTTTTATTTTGTACACACACACACACACACCCTACACCCTTTAGAATCACTGAATATCTCAGAAGGAAAATAGATTTTATTGAGCTTTACCTTTTCTAGCTTAAATTATTAAAAAAAATATATTATTCAGAAATAAAATCTTGTAACAATATTGACTGTGCTCTTTCAAACTATACTTTTTCTACTTTAGCCCTTATCCAATCCAGAAATTTAGACACACCCCTCTCTCTAGGAGTCACCATGCCAAATGGGCAAAAAGTGTGGTTAGCTGCTGGCCTGTTTGAAAGAACTTTCATGCCCAAATGGAACCATTGGCTGTATGTCATAGCAAAGTATAATTTATAGCAAGGTATAATTTAGAGCAGTGGTTCTCCTGGCTGCACATAAAGCCTTTTTAAGGTGCTTTATAAAACACTTAATTCCTATGATATCTTGGCTTTGACACCAAAAGCACAGGTAACAAAAGCATAATAATAATGAGACTATGTGAAACTAAAATTCTTCCATATAGAAAAGGAAATTATCAACAAAATAAAAAGAAGCCTATAGGATGTAGGAAATTATTTGCAAATCATATATCTGATTAGAGGTTAATCTCCAAAATATTTTTAAAAATCCTACAACTTCATAGCAAAAACCCAAGTAATTCACAAAGAACTTAAATAGACATTTCTCTAAAAAGGACATATAGCTGGTAAATGGTCAACAGATACATGAAAAGGTGCTCTACATCACTAATCATCAGAAAAATGCAAATCAAAACCACAATGAGATATCACCTCACAATGGCCATACCAAAAAGCAAAAAGAAAAACCAGAAAATAACAAGTATTGGTGATGATGTACAGAAATTCAAACCTTGTGCACTGTTGGTGCGCAGGGGAATGTAAAATGATGCAGCCATCGTGGAAAACAGTATGGATAGCCCTCAAAAAATGAAATTATATGATCCAGCTATCCCACTTCTGGGTATTTATCCAAAAAGAATCAGTATCTTAAAGAAATATTTGCACTCCAGTGTTGACTGTACCATTGTTCACAAAGGCTAAGATGGAAACAAATTTTCACTAATGAATGAATGGATACATAAAATATGGTATACATGTTTCCTACAATGGAATATCCCTCAGCGTTAGAAAAGGAAATCTTATCTTATGCTGCACCATAAATAAAACTTGAGGACATTATGCTAAGTAAACTAAGCTAGTCATAGGGCAAATACTGCATGATTCCACTTACCAGTAACATGAGGTATCTAAAGAAGTCAAACTTATACTTGATCTTAGCCAAAAGGCCGAGAAGTAATGGGAAGAAGTCACGCTTATAGAAGGTGAAAGTAGAGTGGTAGTTCCAGAGATTAGGGAGTGGGGGTGGTGGGGGAGGGGAGAAATGGGACCTGCTGCCCAATGAGTATAGTTTCAATCATGCAAGATGAAAACATTCTAGAGATCAGCAGTACAACACTGTGCATATAGATCTCAATTCTACACTGTATACTTAAAAGTCTAAGAGGGTAGATTTCACCCTGTGTTTTTTATCACACACACAAAAACAAACACAAACAAACAAAAATAAAAACAATGCCCACCCCTATTCTACCAATTAAATCAGAATCCCTGGGGGATGGAGGTGGACATTCCGTTGTTGTTTCTGATAATGTTGTTTTTTCAGCTGTACACCTTAGGGTGCTACATGCTACAGGAATCCTATATAATAAAAGCCTAATATGCTAAGTGTCCAGTTTTCCGGTTGTCCGTTCAACCAATCAAAACATAATATACTAAGGCCACTCAACCACTCGCTATGATGCGCACTGACCACCAGGGACAGACGCTCCGACTGGTAGGTTAGCTTGCTGCTGGGGTCCAGCCGATGGGGATTGAGCAAGATGGGCCGGACATGCCCTGGAGCCTTCCCACGGTCCCTCCTCAGCTGGCCAACCTCCCATGTCCCTGAATGTGCACTGGTGAAGTCCCTCAGCCTGGCCTGTGCTCTCTTGCAATCAGTGCTGAAGGACACCCCCACCCCCCCCCCCACCCCGCCCCAAGTGCTCAAATTTCGTACACCAGGCCTCTAGTATCTCTATAAAGCTCCATTATCTTATTTTTTCCAAGTCTTCATCCCATCGCCCATATTTGTTCCGTAATAACTATAATACTTAATAATGCCTATTTTGATCAGTGGCACCACCATCCTTTAAGTTACCTGACCAGGAAATTTGGGTGTCATCTTAAACTCAGCCTCTCACATCCAGTCTATTAAAGACTTAATTCTGCAACTTAAAGATCTATCCACATACATTTCTCCCCCTCCTCTCTCCACCCCCCCCCCCCAATATTACATCTTTAGAATAGTTTTTGTCTTTTCTAAAATTAAAATCTAGCTATGTTGCTCTCATCTTTGGAAAATTTCAACAAACAGCCATAGCCTTCAAAACAAAGTTTAAACCAAAGCAATAGGCTCCTTTATCCTACTCTACCCACTAAAATAGAAGGTTAAATTAAAAGTGATGAGCTTTACATAGTATATTTTACATATCTATAATTAACATTTCTTTCTGAGTACTAATCAAATTGGGGATTGTGTTTAGAGTGGGCCTTGTTATTCTAAACATTGCAATAGACTGGGATGCGGACTGGGATATGTGATGCCCAACTCTCCATGACCTCAGCCTGACCTGCTGCTCCAGCCTCATCTTCACATACAAACAATGCTCCATCGTTTCCAGCCTACTCTCAGTTCCTCAAGTGTGCCTTCTCTCTGTGGCCTGTGAACATTTGCACAAGTTGTCCACACCCTGGGGAACACCTTCCATGTCCCTGCCCTCCTCCATCTGACTAACTCCTCTTCAGACTCAGGATCAGCTCACATATCACATTAGCTTAGGGATTGGGAGAAGACAGTCAGGGCAAAAGACAATATCACAAGTGTGGCAGTGGTGCCCAAGGGCTCCCAAAGCTGGCATTTGAAGCTAACCTGGCAAGCTTAACCGAGTTTATAAGGACCCACTCATATCCTCATCTTTATAGGTTACTCTAAAAGGAATGCTCTAGAAAAAATGGCACAAAGCCATGGAATTTTAATTACAATTTAGAATTACAAATGTGAGTAAGCCAAAGTTTGCAAAATGTGCAAAACTGAGAAATTACTATGGCTTTTGCAGCAATGCCAGGAGTGGTTGTGAGTAGGTCTACACAAACATGCACCCGAGTTACATAAATACAGAAAGCTTTTCTCTCCCATCCCCAACCACCAACACCAAAGCCAATATGCTCTTTTGCCTTCTCCCTACTAAAATGGAAAGGGGAGGGGTCAAGTGAGAAGATAAGCTTTATCTAGTATATTTTATATCCCTATAATTAATATTTCTTTCTGAGTTCTAATCAAATTGGGGTTTTGAGTGGGCCTTGTTATTTGAAATGTTGCAATTGATTTGGATATGGCTATTGATTTTCCTTTGAGACTATTATCTATTTGACAACCAGGGAAAATGATCTTTAGATCTGACCTGCCAGATTTTTTGATCGTAAGAAACAATGAACATCCATTAAAGGGTCCATATATATTAATGAGCAAGAGGGTGTTGAACTGAATACTCTATAATTATATTCCACAATTGCTTCTACATTTAAAACAAATTCTAATACTATTTGCATGCATCATTGAAAACCAATTATTTATACATGTTGCAATTTTGACTCATAAAAAAGAAACTCTTGTTTTATACTTTTTTGAGGAAGGATAAATGCAATGAATAGAATATAATGAGTTCTCTGAAATTATCAGTTACCAAAAATATTTCTTTTTCATCCAAGAAGGCCTGTTAAATAAGAATGTTTGCATTATTTCATTTGTTTACTTGCTTGTAGTTATTCTTATTAAAATTTACAAGTCCAATGATTTGACTGTGACATCAAAATTATGTCCAAATAATTAGAGAAACATTTGCCCATTAGTAATTAAAATTTCTGGGCTGAAAAGAATGTGAAAGATTATATAAGAGATAATAAATAATATTATCTTCCATTGAGTAACTGTCCCCTTAGTTCTTTGGAAACGGAATGGCATAAACTCTTCTTCATTTTTACTCAAGTAGGACTTGGAGGTTAGTTGTAGTTAGTGAACATGCCAGACACCATCCCAGGAACTGAGAACACAATGACAATGTTTAAAAAACCCTCCCTCAAGAAACTTCTATTTCAGAGAGCTTCAGTGTAACATATCACATACTAGTCGAGAAAGTTATGTGCTACCCAATCTGCCCTCCATCGACACGGAAACCAAGGCACTCTGGGCTCCTGCTCTCAGTGTAGGAAGGACCATGAATATTTCAGAGGCTACAACGATGTCCAGACTTGTAAAGTTCTGGAACTTAAAATGAGAAGATCAAATTTGCTGACTTAACAGATGGATGAAGCCAAGCTTGCTCACTTCTTCTCTCCCGTCACACCTGGGAGACCTCGGGGTGCGGGGGGGTGACGGGCACTGGCTCTGGAGTTAAGCTATAAGCGGCCTTCGCTGTTTATTAGTGTATGATTTAAGCAACGGATGTAACAACCCCTTGCCACAGTTTACATTTCTGTAAAGAGGAAGTAACTAACAGTTGTCTTCACCCGGTAGGACTGTTACGAAGATTGAGTGAATTAATGCTTCTAACAGGGCTAGGCCCATGAAAGGGCTTCATAAATGCTAGTTATTGCTGTCAGAATCTCATTCACTTCTCTTTCAATCCAAATCCCCTCTGTCTTTAGAATTCTGCTCTAAACCCATTGCCAATAGGTCATTTTAAGATTAACTTGAGACATTTCCTGGGGCTGACTCCTCAAGGAGAGGAAGTAGGGGACATAATTGTCCTTCCTCTCGGCCATCAGGGTTGAAAGTACCTCATTAGTGCCTTTTTTTTTTTCATGCTGCAGGCTTTGGGAGCTTTGAAGAATTCCAGCTGAAAATGCAGATTCCCCTGGGAGAGCCTCTTCCAGGCTCCAGGAAACAGAGGTGGCAAGTGTGTGGCTCTGTGCTGAGGGGAAGCGAGCGCTTCACAGCTGCGTCTGTAAACACTGCATTTGGAAGGAAGAAATTCCTGGCCTGGTGCCGCCTTTATCCCTGATGCCCTGAGAACTGTTGTAGGGCCTTCCCTAGAGCTACATCTGTGAAAGGCAGAACTGGCAGGAACAATTCTCAATGCACAAGTGTCTGGGATGCCAGGCAGATGAAGAGCTCGGGGAGCCGAGAGGAGCCAAGCATCCCGCCTCCACTGACAGGAACTTCAAGGAAGCACAGAGCGAAGCCTAAGGCTTCCACGGGCCACACCTACCCTCCACTCTGTCTTAGGTGATTAATGTGAGGAGAGTGCAGCGTATTGAAAGGAGCACAGAGCCCGGTGGTACGCCTTTTCCACTCCCAAGGCCCTAGTCGTGCTGCTGTGGTGGGTAAGTTGCTATCCACCGGAGAAGAGAGGAAATGGAGAAGGCGATGTTCTGGTTAGGCCAGCGCAGTCCAATAGAAATACAGAGTGAGGCACAAGTGTGATCCTGCGATTTTAAACTTTCTAGTACTCACATTTAAGAAAAGGCAAAAGGAAGAGGAGAAATTCATTTTAATAAAGTATTTTCTTTAGCCCACTAAATATATTCCGGACATCATTTCAACGAGTAAATAAAAATAATTATTAGTAAGACATTTACATGCTTTTTTTTTTCCATACTAAGCCTTTGAAGTCCAGCGTGTATTTTGTACCTTCCGTGCACTGCAGTTCAGACTGGCTACACTGCAAGCACTCCATCGCCACACGCACCTGATGGCTACCATTTTGGACAGAGCAGGACTGGACCCTTCTTTGCAAACAAGATAAAGCAGAACGCGGCCAGATTGCCAGGCCATGAAACACCTTCTACCTGAGCGATTGGGACCATCTGAGATCCATCTTTGTAAGTTATAGGCTTTTCAGCCCCAAACCACACACTGTCCCTGGCTCCCTTTTCCGGCAGCAAGAGGCTGCAGCCATTCTATTCCAAACCCCTGTTCCTCTGCATCACTGATGAAGTATCTTTTTGGTTGACTTCTTTTCATTTCCCAAATCCCCAAGGAGTTCAGTGTTAAGACTCCTCTTGGTATTCACAGCTACTTTTAAGCATCTCTAATTCTTCCTGACAAAAGGTCAGGCTGAGTAAGCATCAAGAGCTACGAAGAAAAAAAAAAAATCCCAGATCAATTCTTGGACAATGCAGCAAGTGCAGAGAATGGATTACTCCATTCATCCCTTGCTCTGGGAAGTGGCAGGGAGTGGATGAGGCCTTCACCCAGCCTCCCATGATTCCCTTCCCTTCCAAATGTTCCTACTAGCCCTTGGGAATCCACAATCCATGATCAAACTTCCCTCTGTCATCCTCCTAGTTACAGCACCGTCCCTCTGAGGCTGTCTCTTAAGAACTTCTCATTCTCCTATATATACCTCAGGAGACTCTATGGTCTCAGCCCAAAGGTCTCTACCTTCAGGAAAACGTTTATGCACAACTAGAACAGTTGTACATAAGATAGAGCATGTTCTTTTAGCTCCCTGGAGTTTTCTCTCATGCACAGTACTTCTATTTTTTAACTACACTATTATAGATCTTTGTGACTGCATGATTAATATCTATCCCCTAAATATATTTCTGCAGATATGTTTCATGTCTGCATAAATGGATCTGTTTTTCCCATTTTAATGAAGAAAATTACAGTGTTAGATCCTCCAACAACCCTTTGGGATCATTAAGAATTTGATATTGCCCACAGCTTAGAAAACCTCAGTCTCCAGCCCTCAGTCAAATCTTCATGCACCGTTTTTGCTTCTCCTCGTTTTGACACACGGAGATAGTTCATCTCTGGCTCCTGTTTATAAAACCTTCCTGGAGGTGTCCTGCCCACTCTGCATAGCCTCTGCACCGTGTCCTTTGCTCCTCACCCAGTGCCCATGCCTCTCACCACTACGCCTGCCTCTGTCTTTTCATTAGAATGTTCCCTCTGTCCTATGGATAAACCAGGACTCTCTGTGTTTCCATTGCTATCTCCTTCCTTCAGGGAAGAAAGCCATACCCTGAAGTCATTATCTTTTATTGTGAACAACAACCACAAAAAATCACATGAAAATGCTAAAGGGAAAACATTTCCAAATCAAAAAGACAGGCCATAAAGAAGCTTGATGTCAAGGCAACTTCAAGCTCAAACGTACTTCATAAGTCAGCCCGGGGTTCATTTTCTACTCTCTCTGCCCTTAGCTATGACTTGCTTCAAGATCCTGCCAAACAAATAAAGAATTTAGAAAGCTTCATGCAGGCTTCCTATTTTCCACAGATGACAATAAACGAAATGTCCTCCAGAGACATTTTGGTGGACGGAATAGTATTGCGAGAGAGTGATTCAGCTTACTGCCAGGAGGGGCTCCTGTTTGGACTTAGAGCCTGACACAGTGGCTTTAGATGGTCCCTATGGCTTCAACGAGCACCATGAGTCACTGAAAATAATTCTCTCAGCAGCTTAAGGGGTCTCTGATTGCATGCAGACCCATGTCTGTGAGTGCCAATACCATGGAGGATAAAACCTTTTCCTTTCTAGGCTGGGACACGTGCTAGAGTGAGCCATGATGAGCAGGACCTGGTCTTGGAGAGAAGAGCTGAAAATTCTTCTTTGTGTTTGCAGAGAGACAAAAAACAAACAAACAAAAAAAAACCTGCACAAAACTGTCGATGACAGCCAGTCTTATAGAACATTTTTACATCAGTCCTCTGAAACAGACAGCTTCAGAACATTTTGGCCACTGCACAGATGGGGATACTGAATCTAAAACCTGCTGGTAGCAAAGTCAGAACTTAAAATCATATTCCCCTATTTCATCCTCTATTCTTCTCTCTCAATTTTATTTCTCAATTTAAGGCCACACTTTATTATCTTAGAATGACTATTTGTAGAGGACTGATTATACAAATACAAAGTACTATTTTTTATTACATTTTGCAAGTGACTTGAAAATTATCTTAAACTACTAATAGGCTTCAGAAAGTTTGCTGAAAGATGTAGCAATCATGTGTATTTCCGCAGAGAAGAATACTGTTTTTACAAATATAGAGACAATGACATAGAACAAGAAAACATAATTACTTGTAAACAGGAATCTTTTATTGACTAGAGATTTTTTTTGAGCAAGTTGCCCTAGAAAGCAAGCATCAAAGGAGAGAATGTGCACAAAGAAAATATCCTCTTTCATTATCAGAAAGAACTGAACACACACACACACACACACACACACACACACACACACACACCTTCTTTTCCTCCAGGCCTTAAAAAAAAAAAAAAATCACTTCTGAAAACAGTCAACCGGTCCAGGGTAAAAAGAGATGCCCAGAGCACTCTGACTTGATCAGTCAAACCCTGGATCTAAGTGCACATTTGAACCATTTTCTTTTTCTTACAACAGTTCATAAAACTGGGGAATAAAACAAAACAAAACTATTCGTGATCCTACCAGCCCAACATAACTATTCCCATGTTTGAAAATTCCCTTCCAATTTTTCTTAATATGCATATTTTTCTAAAGTCTCTGAGATAGCTATCTTATTTGAATTCTATCAAATATTTCAGAAGAAAAGTTTGATTGAATATCATCGCACTTTCTGTGATCATCATTTTCTATTTACTTTGGTAGTTATTTCAGAAATTTATCTCCTGGGCAAAAGTTTTTACTTCACAAGTTGTACTCAAGTTACAGAGAACTTATTAATATTGTCCTCAGCAACACACAGAATCCAGTATTTGGACCAAATGCAAATCGATGTGACAATATATATTTCATAATAATTTCCTTCTCTCGCTCACAAATTATTTAAACAAATAAGGCCCATCGTTTGTATTAACTAATTAAAATATATTATCATTACTTCAGGGCAAAGCATCATCCTGGCGACATTAATAGATTCAGTGTGGTACATGATTGATAGTTTGAACCATTCAATCATGCTGGCTGGTGTTTAAATAATGCCAGGGTTCAAGTGATTAAATTTCACTGCAGAACTGGTCATTTTAAACAAAGTAACTTAATGTACGGCATCTGATTTGCATAAATACTCAGCATCTCTCAGGTAGTGATACTGAAAGAGATTAAATGCATTCTGATTTATAAGCTTTCAGAGTTGAATATGATACTTTGATCTTACAGGTGGATTTTAAAAAAAAAAAAACATTTTTAAAAATGTTTTTAAAAATGGGCAAGTGGCTCAGTTGGTTGGAGCATTGTTCCATATACCAAAAGGTGGATTCCTGGTCAGGGCACATAACTAGGCTGCAGGTTTGATCCCTGGTCAGGGTGCATGTGGGAGGCAAACAATCGATGTTTCTCTCTCATATTGATGTTTCTCTCTCTTTCTCTCTCCCTTCCTACCTCTAAAAATCAATTAAAAAACATATCCTCTGGTGAGGATTAAAATATATCCTATATAATAAAAAGTTAATATGCAAATAGACCGAATGGTAGAATGACCGCTAGGTATGATGCACACTGACCACCAGGGGGAAGATGCTCAACACAGGAGCTGCCCCCTGGTGGTCAGTGTGCTCCCACAGGGGGAGTGCTGCTCAGCCAGAAGCCAGGCTCATGCCTGGCAAGAGCAGCAGCAGTGGCGGGAGCCTCTCTTGCCTCCGCGGCAGTGCTAAGGACCCCTTGGGGATCCCAGGCTGTAAGAGGGCTCAGGCCGGGTTGAGGGACACCCACCCCCCAGAGCACAAATGTCGTGCACCGAGCCTCTAGCATATATATTTGTCAACTGGATTTTTACCACCTAAAATAAGTTTCCCACCAGAGTAACAGTCATGGACAGGAGGAAAGAAGATATTTGAATTTGTCCTTTGAAAAAGAAAATCTATAGAAACTCTACTTAAAAAATACAACCAAAATCCTACTCAGCTCTTGCTGGCCAACTAAATTCCTTTTTATCAATGTGCAAGTCACATATGATATTTTTCTTGAAAAATCAAGAGAGAATTACTTTTCTAATGACTTTGAGCCTAACCTTTCTCAATAAGTAGCAGAGAAGGCAGATGATAACTCATATATTCCAAACGTGTCTGGAAGGGAGATGAATTTTCACAACTGAAAACTCTGAAAAGACTCAATATGTGGTTTTAGTCCTCTAACTTAGAAAGCATTGGAAACTTTTAATGGTTTGTTATGGTTTTCACTTTTTTAAGGAAGCTGCTTATGTTTTTCTCAGCTGCTGCTTTATCTTTTATGATTATCTTTCAGGTTATGCTCCTTTGACCATCTTAAATTTTTGAACCTTTTATTTCATAGATTAAGTTCATATTTCACAGCATCCTCATCTATCCACTCATCTATCCCTGGTTCCATCTATTCCTCTATCTACTAACTCACTCGTCCTTAATCCCTAACCCTGTAGGGGCTGCAGATAGAATGTAAGACACAGACCCTGGCCTCAAAAATCTTAGAATTCAATCCTCAAATAAAAATTTATGTGCCAGAAATTACATGTTGCTTTAGAGGCAGATTCTGCGAAGATAAGTCACTTGCTTTGCATAAATTGAGAGGTATATAATTTAAGTAAATTTAGAAACTAAAGAGGGAAAAAAGGACTCGGTTATGGAGAAGAGAGTGGAGAAACTAACGATCTGACAAATACATATTGCATTGCTTTATTTACCATGGTAGAATAGTCATTGAAATAGAATTATTAATTATATTTATTAATTAATAAATTAATAATGAGTAAATCCTGGTTCTGGTTGGCCTGAGATTAAATCCATTCCTAATGTGTATGTTTGTTAGTTCTACTGTAGTAGAGCTCCAAAGCCTGGAGAATATAAGGAGAATGAAGGGGTGGGGTGAGGTGGACATACAATTTCTCATTTATGATCCATGTGTGAAGTATTTTAACTTGGAAATGGTATCTTTTATAGAGGCGGTTGATTGACTTTCCGATGACCATCTTGTGAATGAAAAACAAAGCCATGAGAAGAAACTGGTTTGTATCTACTCTGGGCCAAAGCCAGTAGACCCAAGGAAATCAGGCTTAAAAGAAAATTGAGGGCAGCCTGGGGACACAGGCATACGCTTGAGGCTTTCCTTGGACTTTTGGAGTTTTCCCTGATTTTTGTTTTTTTGAGTGGGAATGGGTATTTGAAAGAAACCACCTAAGGGTAAGTATTATAAATAGATTCTTCTGTTCTTTGTTTCATGCTGGTAAGAAATAACAGTGTCAGGATGGGGCCAGGGAAATAGGAGACCGTTCTTGAAATTCAAGATGACCACGTAAACTTTGTTTTCCTCTAAATGATTTTTGAAATTATTTTGCAAAGCTAGAGCACAGGACTTTGGCCGCCCTCGTGAACTATCCTAATGGGGCCCTCACAGGACGTGGTTTTTCTGAAGTTACATGGAGGAGGAGTCTGACTTCCACATTACATGTCACCGGCAAATTCCCTAATCAGTTCTTCCATGAAGTAGGCACATGGTAGAAGGGGTAGGTAACTTAGGTAGAAGGGGTAAGAATAAGCTAACACAGCAGCATTAAACTATGAGGTAATAAAAAGCTGGCCAAGAAAGGTATTTCAAACCTTCTGTTTGATGTGTATAGGACCCATGAAATTATGCCTGGGAACTATCATTTCAAGCAATAAGAAAGCTATGGGCAAGGTTTATTCCTTAACAAACTTAAGGAGTGCATCAATTCGTTACTATCTCAAATGCATTCCTAGTTTTCAAAAGCTCAGAAAGGGAGAAAGGGGAGAAAATCCATGTCAGAGTTGGGGTGCTGTGCTTCAGCCACCTTGACTGCTCTCTCCTTTTTTCTCTCTGTCCCCCTTTCCTATGTCTGGGCTTTTGCTGTTGTTTCAATTATATTTAAAGGCAGCTGTCATTCCCTGTCAGTACATTAAATATGTTCATAGTTTGCAAATTTATAGCATTGATCAAGTAGGAAACATTTGTTTTTCTTAACATAAAACCTCAAATTTCATCTGTGTGCAGGTTGGATTGTATCATGCCACCAATGTGATGTAAAAAAAAAAGGAAGAGGAATCAGAAAGAAGAAATACTTTCCACTATTTACCCTTTTGTTCTGTTTGAAAACTTTTCCATAAATATGTACTACCTACGTTTTAGACTCTACATGATAACTGACCCATTGATTAGTTAATTAAAATCAGCTCTGAGGCTTTTTCAGCAAAGTTCCTTGCGCTGTCCCTGTGAACGCCATCTGAGGTCAGTGCTGCTCGCCTTCAGAGTTAGACCGTCAAGGGGAAAAAGGTAAACGCTGAAATATTCAGGAGAAGCAAGATTTTGTTTATGTAAATTAAATGTATCGCAAACTGACACAAATTAGACTAAAGCAAATACTGGAATTTGCTGGACCAATTATTTCTCCAAAATGGACCCAGTAGTTTATTGACTACCTGCTGTTAAGTTAGAAAACAAAGCTAATGACACTTACAGTCAATCAAGTGATAGAGGCGATGGTTCTCATCAGTTCAGTCCCTTGTGCAGCTTCCAATAGACTGTAACTTTTTAGTGTCTTCTACTCACTCACAAATCCCAAGACTGCGGTGGAGGATAGCTTTCCTGGGGACATAATCAGCCTCTCCCGGTTAGGAGAGAAGCCATGGAGGGCAGCTTCAGGAGAAACAGATGAAGAAAACCATGGACGTGAGTCTGCCCCAAGGACATAAACATACCCACCCAAGGACCAGGGAGCTGAGGCTCAGAAATCAGTATGAGCACAGCCCTGCCGTGGAACTATAAAAAAGAGTATGGCCCTGACTAGTTTGGCTCAGTAGATAGAGCATCAGGCCGTGGACTGAAAAGTCCCTGGTTTGATTCCGGTCAAGGACATGTACCTTGGTTGCAGGCTCGATCCCCAGTAGGGGGTGTGCAGGAGGCAGCTGATCGATGTTTCTCTCTCATCGATGTTTCTAACTCTCTATCCCTCTCCCTTCCTCTCTGTAAAAAGTCAATAAAAATATATTTTAAAAAATAAAATAAAAAAGAAAGTCTGATGCAAGACCTTGGCTAGTGCACTGCATCCACAGGGAAGAGGTATATGAATTTCCAGTTAGTTCTTCATGCCCAGCCTCATGGCCTATCTGACTTCCTTTTCCAATAGCCCCATGGTAACAAAGGAGTATTACCTGAGTCTTATTCTCCTCAACTTTTGGCTTTTCTCTGGCATTTACCACTGTTGACCATATTCTAATAACTTTCTTCCATGTCACTGAGACTTCTTAGAGGACAAGACTGTCTAACAATCTATAATAATAAAAGTATAATATGCAAATCGACCGAACGGCTGAACAGTGGACCAACCGTCTGGATGTCCTTCCAGACGACCTGCCGGATGACCTTCCAGAGGAAGCTGAGGCTGCAGCCGTGGTAGTGAGGCAGCCGCCACAGCTGCGAGGGAAGGATCGAGGCAGCCACGGCGGCTGCGAAGGCCTACTCTTGCACGAATTTTGTGCATCAGGCCTCTAGTAGTAATAATATTATTAATGACTACTCGTTATGAAATACTTTCTATACACCTAGTAGTTTTCAGAAGCCTCTAACTTGATCCTTACAACTACCCTTTGATACCTTGTAGGTGTGATTATTACCAGGAAAATGAGGCTTATAGAAGTGTAGGGATTTAATTTATATTTCTCATAAATGTTATTTTCTCATATCATGTTTCTAGTGTCCCTCACCCTGTAACTTTCTAACAATGGGTCATTAAAGTGAGCTACCTATAGAGTATCTCCCATCCTATCGCACTGTGGGAATTACAATGATGTGAGGCATGCTAGAAAGAGGTGGGGTTTTATAAACAGACCGATCTTTGATCCTGATACATGAAAGATGCTTAGCAATTGGGAGTTATCACCACCAACACCACCGTTATCCTGGTCATCACTGTTGTTGTCATCATCATCATCATGACTTGAGCTTTCTTGTCCAGGAATTCTTGCTTATTCAGTACTAGAGGCCCGGTGCACAATATTTGTGCATGGGGGGGGGGGTTCCCTCAGCCTAGCCTGCACCCTCTCCAATCCAGGACACCTTGGGGTATGTCTGACTGCCGGTTTAGTCCTGATCCCTGGGACATCCCTCTCACAATCCTGGACTGCTGGCTCCTAATCGCTCACCTACCTGCCTGCCTGGTCGCCCCTAACTGCCCTCCCTGCTGGCCTGGTCACCTCTCACAGGCCCCCCCCCCCCCCCACCGGCCTGGTCACCCCACGCAGTCTGCTGTTCAGTCGTTTGGTCATCCCTCACTAACCCCCCTGCCGGCCTGGTCATAGGCAGCCATCTTGTGAGGGTGTGAGGGTTAATTTGCATATTACCTCTTTATTATATAGGATATACTTCCATTATCCTATCTAATAATAGACAAACATGGTAATTAACCATACCTTTGCTACACCTCCCATTCGCTAATCAGCATTATATGTAAATTAACCGCCAACAAAGATGGCGGTTACTTTGCATACGTAGGCTCCAAGCGGTGGAATGAAGCCTGATGGCCCCGGGCTGGCGAGCAGCGAGGCCTGACGTTTCCAGGGCCAGCGGAGCAGCGAGGCCTGACGTTTCCGGGCCAGCTCTGGCCAGAACTCGGCCAGAGTGAAGGCCTGGGCCCCAGGTGCCGGAGGCAAACCGGTGCCAGCAGCCAGGGGAAAGGAAGGCCTATCACACGAATCTCTTCGTGCAACAGGCCTCCAGTAGAAGTATAATACCCTATATAATTCCATTCCATCCTATATATAATGAAATTATATAGGATATTATACTTCTAGAGCATGACAGATACCCTTTAAATATTCCTAAAAACTTGTTAATGGATTAACTGGTTGTAATTTTTCTTTCCAGATATTATAATATTGACAACAGGGCAATCAATAAGGTAACAAGTTGGCATTCTGTTCTACAAACCAGGCTATCAGCAGTTTGGCTCTAAGGCCATTTCCCACATTTTAGCGCCCCAGGTCCTGCAGGAGCCCAGCACAGAAGGGAGAGCCTTCAGTCCCCCCTTTAACCACCATCTCCAATGACAAGTCCAGGTAACTAAGAGTCACTCAACAGTCTAACCAAAGAAATCAGAGTCTTCATAAAGCAAGAACACTCAAGACAGTAAATTTCAAGTAAACTCAAGAAGTGAAATTCCAGCTAACTGCTTGGTTAGACTGAAAGGAAGATGGCCTTGTATGTTTTAATCTTTTGACCTTGCTCCAGAAGCATGGTAAAATTGTGTTTACCTGAATTTTACTACAGCAGAGCTAAGGGAAATCAGCTAACATCGGAAGTTAGCATAAATATCTTAAAGCCAATCGTAACACTGCCACTCAAATAAAAATGAACACACAAAAAAAGTAATTCCAAAGGCTGAAAAAGATTTTTATCTTTCCATCATTTCAACAGCAACCACTATAAAGTATGTGCTAAAACAAACACAGAGCACTAAAAATTGCACTGTTTAAGCTAAAAGTCAAACATCTGTCTCACTATCTTCGAGTTTCACCTTGATTCCTGAGGGTCTCAAGTAAAACTGCAGAAATTTGAAGCCTTTCCCCTTTGCATTCATTTTAAGGTGTTCGTTGAGATTTTTATGCATCTTTATTAGTGAATCATGGCTTCTCTTTCAGTCTAACAGACATAGAAAGAAGGACCATCTATGGAGTGGAATCAGCCTCCTGATTCCAAAAGACTTGGGGAGAGTGTGGGAGAGTGGGGGGAAGCCAGGCAGACCTGGGTTCAAACCTTGCCTCTGCATCTTACTTTCTAAGTGGTCTTGATATGTTACTTAACCTTACTGAGCCTAACTTACCTGCTTATAAAAAAATGATATCAATAATACTTGGGTCAAAGGGTTGTTGTGAAGATTCAACATGGGAGTTTAAAGTGTTTGCCTGGCATCTAAAAAGAGCTCAGGAAGGGAAACCATTATACTATTATTGTCCTCCCATGCATGAATGGAGGAAAATTAACCATAACGACCACTCACTGAGCACCTGCTATATACCATACATATACCTGCATCTAATTCTTGAGACCACGTTGCAGGAGCAGTATCATGAACCCCATTTTACAGATGACCCACACAGCTACTATGCAGTGGAGCTAAGGTTCAAATCCAGCTTTCTCCCCCTCTAAAGCCTGGGTCCTTCCTGCTATCCTTCATTGTATATAAGGTTAGAAGGGTGAAGAAATTACTTAATTTTTGAAAAACTTCATCCAAGGATATGTTTTTATTTTTTTAGAGAGAGTGAAAGGGAGAGAGAGAAACATCGATCAGTTGCGCCCCCACCAGGGACTGAACCTGCAACCTGAGTATGTGCCCTGACTGAAAATCGAACCCGCAACTTTTGGTGAATGGGAGGATGCTCCAACCAACTGAGCCACTCAGCGAGGGCAACAAATCACTTAATTTTTATGAGCCAAGTTATCACCTATGTAAAATGAAGGACTTGGATTACATTTGGTCTTTCCAGCTCTATAATACTGTAATTATATGATCACCGGACCCAATGGTCTCCCCCAAACTAGAAGACAATCTTAGATTACATGATGACAAGTGATAGCTGTATTCAGGAGATACTGATACAAATTATTTTAAAATTCTTTAGTAATCCTTTTAGATTGAAGTCACTTAGAGTAAAAGGAGTCTAACCCTAAACAAAAATGTGAATGATGCATATGTGTACCATTCAGTGATTACAAATATTGGTAAAATGTAATAATGTATCACCAAATAGTGAGCTCTCTTACAAGTGCTCATCTTATTTCATAAAAATAATAAATTCATAACACATAAAGACATGATAACTAACATATGAGAGAAAAAACACACGCACCAGTAAGGCAAAACTATTTTTTCAAATAATTTTATTTTCTTGTCATTTACATTCCTTTGAGGTTAATGGAAAAAAAACTTAATAAAACAAATCTTATTTTAAATGCATTTAGAAATGTTTTGTTTTTCTAACTGAAAATAGGTTATCTTAAATTTACCTATTAACCATTCCGCAAGAAAGGGCTTATGTAAAACATTTATTAAAATAGATTTGCAGATCTATTTTGTGAGGCAGGGGATTGGAGTAAGCATACTTAATCTATTATTTTGATGAGATCTGGAGGATTTTCCTTAAAAGCAAAAATATTTTGAAATCAAGTATTTAAGCTTCAAACCAAATACTAGATGAAATGTAAGTCAAATTTTGATTCTCGTCAACCAAAGATCCTTAGCTGAAAACGTACTTATGTTCTTCAAATACATATTAGATCGGATTCTTGTATTTTGGTGTTTTACAAACATAAGCACTTCTCTCCTGGGAATTCTGCTAAACCAACTAACCACTCATGTTGAGGCATTTAAAAACTACAATTGTTTCTACATTCATCTAACGAATATTTTGTATTGAATATCTGTGCCAAATGCAAACCCCAAAACAACTTGAAGTAAAAATATAAGAAGACAAAAATGACAACCAAGCTATCAAGAAACGAGGGGGAGACATTAATAAGGGTGGATAAAGCTCTATTGTGTTATTAAATTAAGTCATCAAAGAGGCCAAAATATGAACCCTTCCCTGGGGTCACAGAGATGAATACATCAAATAATTATAGAAGAGATTCCCCTTGATGGCAGGGATTGACTCTTATTTGTCTGTAGCTCTCTAGCACCCAGAATATTCCCAGCACATAGAAGGTGCCCAGCTAAATCTGCCCTCTTTCAAGGTCACAGCCATCGCAGGACACTTAAGTACACTTGAGACATGTGTGAAGCTGCTGCTTACCTCAATTTTCAAAAAGACATAGGGTATTTGGGGATTGTTTTTCATTCAAAAACTGACATGTCTGTCTAATGGAGATTTGCTGATGCCTTGGGATGGCTATGAAGGATTTTGGCCTGTGTTCCTCAAACTCCCTCACTCCAACCCTCACTGATGGCTGGGGTGAGCCCTCATTCCTAGGGGAAAGCTTTTGTTAAATAACTAGTAGGCCTTGGAAATTGGATGTTCAATGAGCAAATGGCCCCAGGATCTTGCTATGGTAATCAACAACACAAACTAGACTAGTCAAGAGACTCACAGGTTTCTTGTTACAAAGATAAACTCATCTTTAATGAATCAAATGAAAATGCAAATTTAGGAAAAACAAATTATGTTATTTGGAGAACAATATGCCCTTGGAGGATATTCATGTCACTGTGGTTTCCGAAGGAAAGAGCCTCTATTTTGCTTGCAAGCTAAGTATCAATTCTAATTATTCAAACTGACATCCCACAGGACCTTTTATGAAAATTGAGGGAGATCCAGAAGAATGGACAGGAACTGGGGTTTTCATTTCAGAAAGTGGGAGAGGTCAGGAACCTGTGTGGCAAAATTCAGCTGTCTTGGTAACAGAACCTTAGTGAGTCACCTTGGGTAGGAATATTTCTTTTGCCATCTCACTTTCTATTAAATCAATTAAATAATCTCCTTGTTTTCCTTTTTTATTTAATTTAGTGGGGTGACATTGATTAATAAAATTATATAGGTTTCAGGTGTTCAATTCTATAATACATCATCTGTATACTGTATTGTGTGTTAACCACCCCAATCACATCTCCTTCCATCACCATTTATCCTCCCTATACCCTCTCCTGCCTCCCCCTACCCTCCTTTACCTCTGGTGATCACCATACTGTTGTCAGTGTGTGTCTATGAGTTGGTGTGTGTGTGTGTGTGTTTTGTTTTGTTTGTTTTTGCTTAATCCCTCCGCCTTTTTCACCCAGCCCTACAACCAACCCCCCAAGTGCTGTCACTCTGTTCTCTATCTATGAGTCTGTTTCTATTCAATGATCCCTTTCTTAAGTAACACCCAATGCAGTGTGAAACATGAAGATAAAAATGTTTTTGAGATCACCAAATGAGGTGGTCTTTGGGGAAATGAACCTTAATCCAAGTCTCAAAAGACTGCCACAGAAAAGTTACAGTGATTGTAAGCTCACAGGAAAAAATGAATCACAAACACATGAGGAAACAAATTACCATGTGCAAGAGCCAGCAGAAATAATAATACCAGGCCCAGAGAAATACTAGAAAATTTTAATTAAATTTTAATTAAATATATTTAATATGTTCAAAGAAATTAAAGGGGATATTAAAAGTATGGTCAAGGAACCAGAAAAAAAATTAAAGTCTAGGAATATTTAATAGTGAGTGATTATCATAGGTTTTTAAGAGGTAAAAAAAATAGTATTGTTGTTTGTTTTTTAAAGAGAATCCTTGTCTGTATTGAACTATTACAGATATGATGTCTGGAGTTTGCTTTAGAATTATCTGGAGTGGGAGAAGAAGTATACAGAGATATAGAGGAAACAAGAGTAGCCATGAATTAATTGTTTATTGTTGAAGTCAGATAAATGGTACAAAGGGGTTTATTATACTATTCTTTGAACTTTGATATGTTTGAAGTTTTTCATGTTAAAAAGTATTTTTAATGAACAGGAAAATATAGAGAAAAGTCACATAGAACTTCTAAAAATAAAAAAGCATACTGATAAAATTAGAGACTCAGTGGACATATTGTATATAAGGTACAATTGACAAGAAAATTAGTGAACTAGAAGATAGATCTGAAGTAATTGCCAAGAATGCAGTACAGAGAGACTATATGATGGACTATATGACAGCCTGAGATTCTTAGACGATAGATGCAAAGAGCTAAAATATGTCTAAGAAGGTATCAAAGGGAAATCCTATATAATAAAAGCCTAGTATGCTAAGTGTCCAGTCATCCAGTCGTCCGTTCAACCAATCAATGAGTAATATGCTAATGATATGCTAAGGCTGCTCAACCACTCCCTATGATGTGCACTGACCACCAGGGGGCAGGCAGACAGTTGACCGGTCGACCAGTTCCTATGATGTGCACTGACCACCAAGGGGCAGACATTCCAAATGGTAAGTTAGCTTGCTGCTGGGGTCTGGCTGATCGGGACTGAGCAAGACAGGCCGGACATGCCCTGGAGCCCTCCCATGGCCCCACCCTGGCTGGCCAATTTCCCGTGTCCCTCCTCAGCCCCAATCGTGCACCACGGGGGTCCGTCGGCCTGGCCTGTGCCCTCTCACAATTGGGCCCCTCAGGGGATGTCGGAGGGCCAGGTTTGGCCTGATCCCACAGGCTAGGCCGAGGGAGCCCACTGGTGCATGAATTTGTGCACCGGGCCTCTAGTAATAAATAAAGAGATATTAACCAAGAAGTCTCCAGATTCAGGAAGCCCAACAAGCCACAAGCAAACAAACCCAAACCTGGATGCATTGTGGTAAAACTTCAGGTTACAATAACAAAGAAAAGATCCGTTAGAAGAGAAAAGATGTATCATATAAAAAAGAATGGTTAGACTAAATATTGAATTCTCATTAGCAGTACTGAAAAATCAGGAAACAACAGAGAAATGTTTTCAAAACATGAAATGGGACTATTTCTCCTATCTATACTAATAAAAGGGTAATATGCTAATTAGACCAGGAGACCTTCCAGATGTCCTTCCGGACAAAGCCAAGGCAGAGGCGGTTAGAGACGGTTGGTGATAATCAGGCTGGTGGTGGGGGCAGGGGGTGGCATTTGTGGGTGATTGGGCCAGCAGTGGGGGTGGCAGTTGGAGGCAAGCAGGCCAGCAGGGGGGGGCAGTTGGGGGTGATCAGGCTGGCAGGGGGAAGGCAGTTGGGGGCGAGCAGGCCAGCAGGGGGAATGGGGGCAGTTGGGGGTGAGCAGGCCGACAGGCAGAGTGGTTAGGGGCAATCAGGCAGGCAGGTAGGTGAGCAGTTAGGAGCCAGCGGTTCTAGATTGCAAGAGGGATGTCCAACTGCTGGTTTAGGCCTGATCCCTGTGGGACAACCAGCAGTCAGACATCCCCTGAGGGGTCCCAGATTGGAGAGGGTGCAGGCCAGACTGAGGGACGCGCCGCCCCACTGTGCACGAATTTCATGTACCAGGCCACTAGTCTTACATAAAAGTGGATCCTAGTTGGATAAGCATGTAAATGTGAACCTAAAAGTTTTAAACTTTTAAAAGAAAATAATAGAGAATATTTTAAGGACCTAGAAGTGGGAAAGACTTTTATAAACAAGACACAAAAAGCACAATTTTTGATAGATTTAATTAAATTAAAATTAAGAGTTCTTTATTCAAAAGACAGTAAAGAAGGCTAAAACATAAGCTCCAAACTAGGGCAAATACTTTCAACAATATAACCAATGAGAGGCCTGGTGCATGAAATTCATGCATGGGTAGGGTCCCTAGGCCCGGCTGGCTATCAGGGCCGATCTGTGGGGCGACCGGCAGAGTGATGGGGGTCCCCCGCTGGTACCCACCTTGGCTGGCCTGGGCTTGTGGGCTGGAGGCAGCTCCTGCATTGAGCATCTGTCCCCTGGTGGTAAGTGCATGTAATAGTGACTGGTTGTCCACCAGTCATTCCACCATTCGGTCAATTTGCATATTAGGCTTTTATTATATAGGATAAGTGACTAATATCCAGAATGTAAGTATTTTTTCCTTTTTTATGACTTAAAATATTAATGGGTTTACTGTATTGAAATATAATTATCCTATGATACAGAATGTAAGTATTTTAAAACAATAAAATTTAATAAGAAAATGATAACCCAAAGGAAAGGTAGATATAAATTATAAAAAAAAAATATTTTACAAAAGAGAAAACATAAGCAGCAAATAAATGTATCCTAAAAATGCCCACACTGTTGAGTGAGAAAAGTAAGTCATAAAAACATTCATTCAATCTAAATGCATTTATGTAAATTACAAATATGCAAAACTAAAAAGATACTGTTTAGAGATGTATTTTGGGGAAGTCTGGTAATACTGTAAGAAAACAAGAGAATAACAAATATAAAATTCAAGACAGTGGTTACCTCCAGAGAAAGGATGAGTGATGTGATTAGGGAGGAGTACAGAGGAGGATTCAAAGATATTGAAATATTCTCTATCTTAAATTGTGTGATGAGTGCTGAAATGTTTGTTTTATGGGCATTTGTTTTATGCTTGAAAGAGACGGAGAGAGAAAGAAAGATCTAATACACAATATGATCTAACATACATGTATATAGAACATATTTGCATATAGATGCATATTATATGTTAGATGATATGTGTTAGATTTATATATACATTGTACATAAGGTAAAATACATAAAAACCATTTACATATAGAATAAATATGCATGCGTTATTTATTACATCTTGTTGCAGTGAACTGATTGCAAAATTGATCCAATTTTTCACCCTTCCACCTTTTTCACAGAAGAAAATGAGAGGGAAACACACCTTCTTTTCACAGACTATGTAAAAGGATTTTCTTAAAAACAAGGAAATTCCATACAGACAGTTCTCTGAACAGGACGGCTGGTTTCCAAGTCTTATCCAATTGCTCACTTCCATGTAAATTATTTTTGTTGGATATGTAGTTTTATAATAATTGATGTGTTTTCCATGCTTCCCTTTTCCTGTAAAGGCCACGGATCTTAAAATAACACGCCTGCGCTCTAAGCTGAAATCTAAACATGGCAAAACAAGTAAATCCTCAGGCTATATCTGATAGAGAGCTAATTACACAGCTCAGAAACAAGCTCTATCTACCTGCCTCACTCCACAGTGACTGCCAAGGGAGGGGCTATTTTGAATTGCGGTGAAAAATTCTACTAAACATGAGGTATTTTCAAAAGCAACCCTTTTTTAATCCCTATGTAGGGCACTCATATATCTTAGGTATATAGCATTTCAAGTGCCACTTTTAAAATAAAATTTTAATTCTAGAAGTTTTAGATTTACAGAAAAATTGTGAGGACAGTATAGAGCAGCAATTTTTTACCCGGTGTGCCCCAAGAATTGTTGAAACATGTAATACCTGACTGTTTAGTCAGGGGCACTGACCTCTTGTGCCTTAGGTTGCCAACTCAAAAATGACAACAACCAACACAACAATAGCCATCTGCTGTGAATGAATCAAAATTACACTTCTTTTTTGTCAGACCAGCAAAAATATATTTTGTGTGTGCGGCGGAATTTTAATAATTAGTTGATATGTGCTGAAAAAGGTTGAAAATCACTAGTATAGACAATTTCCATATACTCCCCCCAATAACACACACACTTTACCCTATTATTGATATGTTACATTTGAATGGTACATTTTTCACAATAAATGAGCTAATATTAATAAATTTTTAACTAATTCATGTTTTATTCAGATTGCCTCAGTTTTCTGCTAATGCCCTTTTTTGGTCAAGGATACGTATCACTCCAGATCCTGCATAACATTGTCATTATGTCTCCTTAGGCTGCTCTTGGCTGGAACAGTTTCTCAAACTTTCTTTCTTTTTGATGATCTTGAAAGTTTTGAGGATTACTGGTCAGATATTTTGTAAAATATATCTCCCAAGAATTGATGTTTTTCTCATGATTAGATTTGGATTATGGGTTTTTTTGGAAGAAGAAAAAATCACAGAGGTAAAATACTATTCTGATCAAGTATCATTTTTTAATATCCCATTTTTAAGGTAGGAATTTTAATATAGGAATGAATATGTCCAGAAAAGTAAATTGCCAAGGAATAAATCAAAATATTATCAGAAGTTATCTCAGTAAACTGAAGTTATTGGAAATTTGAACTTGCCGCGTTTAGCTTATCTGTGTTTTCTAGATGTTCTTCAATGGATGTGCTTTAGTAAATTAGGAGGGGGGCGGGGATGTCCTAACGTCTGTTTTTGGAGCTGTCTCCACGTGTCTGAAAAAGTACTTAGCTTCCTGAGATGCACAAGTTCTTCCCAGGGTGAGTAACAATAAGGAAGTATCTGTAGGTCTCCCAGGTCACAGGGAGGCAGCCCTTCCTGCTCAGAATCAGAATAAGAGTTTCCTCCGCATTGCAGCTGCTTCTCCGTCAACCCCCCTCCTGAAAGGAAGCCGGGCAGGAAGTCTACCCGGGGAATGAGAAGGAGAGGGATTAGTCCAAAAGAATCATTCTCACCTCAAGCATGGCAGCTCCAAAGGAAAGCGCAAGTCTTCCCTTTCTCTCTCTGTCTGCCTGTCTTTGTCTCTCTCTCTCCCTCCCTCCTGCCTCTGTCATTCATTCATTTGTTTATTTTCTCAACTAGTATTCATTGCGTGCACTGAAAATTGAGAAGGGCATCGAAAGGCATCCCTATCCTCAAGGCAGTTACTTTCTAGCGGGGTAGGGACATCTGGAGACAAATGCTCGGTTGGGTGCTGGCAAATGCCATGAAGAAAGATAAAACAGGGATAGAGCTAGAAGGAAAAAGGGGACGTGCTATTTTAGAGAGGGTGGTCAGGGAAAGCCTCTCTGATGATGACCTTGAGCAAGGATTCGGGTTCCAGGCAGAGGAAAGGCAAGGGCAAGGGCCCTGAGAAAGAATTTGAAGTCTGAGAGGTAGGCTGGGGTGGGGGCAGTGCCGGGTCAGGGAGAGCCTTGTGCACCTATGTATACAAGGGTTTTATTCTGTTAGATGGGAAACCACTGGCAGGTTTTCAGTTGAACGGTGATAGGACCTGAACAGAGACACGAATTAGAACAAATGCTAGTAGAGGGGGTGGAGAGAAGAAGGTACGTAACGGACATAATTTAAAGAGACAAAGAAATATATTAATTAATTGGATATGATATGTGAGAGAATTTCTGGATTTCACACACATGTATGAGGCTATTTTGTAGCAAAAATATATCACAGGCATTACTCCACGTCAACAAGTTTTACCCACATCATCATTCTTTCTGGCTAATGGCTGCACATATTAATACTGTTATAACTTAAAGCTCAGGAGCCCAGGTATAGGGTACAGTTAGGTGCAGGGCCTAGGGTCTGGTAGACTTAACCCAGTTACGAGTATCTGAAAAGGAGCAAGGGGAAGGCCAAATGCTATGGGCATGCCATTTGTGCAGCTTTGCCAGGAAGCTACAGTTTAGACGCATGCCCAGTAAAGTCTGGGTGAGATAGGGAAGGCTCTTGTCTGTCAGTCACACCTGGGAACAGGGCGTTGGCCAGAGTAGGCATGGCCACTGCAAACACAGGATGGTTTAAGACACTTAATCTCCTAAACAAAGGAGTTTGCTCTCTTGGTTTGCTCTTGCTTTGGCTTGTGGGGCTCTCGGGCTTTCAGGCTCCTGCATTTACCACATGGCTGTGGGCCATGTGGACCCTACACACAATGGACTGGACCTCAAATCGCTTAACGCTAAACCAGACCCAGGTCCACCATAGAACAGAAACTCTGGACACTGGCTTTGCTTCTAGCTCTACTGAATCCCCAGCTGCACATCTTTCAGGACTGGATTATGGGAAATGGGACTTTGCAAACCCATTGCAGTAATTCCATGCAAATAAAGAGTACTCATCCTCCCATGCAAGCCTCAGAAAATTATTTTTCTGGAGATATTGTAAGGACCCCGCCTCGAGAACTTGGCGGGGAGAGGGATACCGTACTTTGACCAATAACAGTATCCCATTGCTTGTGAACCATAATAAACCAATTTCCCATTTAGGGATTTTTAAGTTAGTTCCTAGGCAACATATGCCATACATTTTATATATGCATTAAATTATTATATGCAGTTGTACATATTACATGCAATTGTGTAATAATCAATGCTCTTAAAGAAATATCTTCATCATTTATCTCTGCTCACTTGATTGGACCCTTCTCTCACTCTATTCCCCCATCTCCACCCCACCCACCCCGGAATTGCCCTCATTCCTACATCTTTTACTCTAAATCCCAGGAGTCAAACCAGCAAAAACATAGAAGCATATCAAATTATCTACACTAAATATTAAAGGGCTTGGGGATTTGTTTCTCTGCTTGCTTGTGTGCTTGCTTGTTTATTTATTCATTTAGTTTGCTAGATTTGTGGAAAACAAAATTCATTACATTTTAAGTCAAGATTTTGCATAATGCTTTCAGAGTCCCACAAGAAGTTTTTTCTCAGGTGAGTTTTTAAAAAGCCACCTTACTTTTGCATGTAGTGACATTTTCTAGGTTATTAAATATAATGAACCATGCACAGTGAGAAAACCCTGAATCAAAAGAGAAAAATCTGCCAAAGAAGAAACGTCTGCAGATTGCTGAGAACTGGGTTTGATAAGTGAGACCTGCCACTTTCCCTGCTTCGTGAATAGCGGGAAATCCCATCAGGTATTGAAGATTTCCCTCAAGGCTAGGTGGGAAGAGATGGGCCCCTCGTGATTAGAAAACATGTATTTCCAATTCCAGGCACCTGTGGTTAATTGCCTTTTTGGTCTCAGGCATAGCTTTTTGTGGCTCCTCCCCAGAAATGTATTATCCTCTCAACGATTCCTCAGTATAAATAATAGAATAATTGTAAAAATGAACAAATGTACTTCTCTGCATTCAAGTGGTTGCCATGGCAATGAGTGAACCACCAGTGTACATTTCCTAGGAGCCAGCCACTCAGTGAAGGACCCAACTCCGCATCCCTTAACCAGAAGCTGCCTCTGCAGCTGAGCTCATGAGGCCCTATTTTCGTGCAGCTAGAGGACACTCAGACCTGCCGGAGAAGAGCTGCCCACCCTCTAAATCACAGCTCTCTCAACGTCTCCCTCTGTAATCCCACTCAAACTGCACACTACATCAGTTTCCTAATGAAGTCAGCAGACAAGTGACTCACAGAGGAGCCCTAAGTGTTCATTAGAAATACTGGTACTAATGAACTAAGATAATTTCTCTGAAACATGCACTTTAAAATCACTCTTCTTTCTGTTTCCAGATTAGTAAACTATTTTCCCTGTAGGTGATGGAGGAAGCTCTCCATGCAATTATCTTAATCCATCATATATTTGGGGCCAGTTTCATATTCTATCTTTATGCTCTTATATCTTTCTCTCTCTTCTCCCCTTCTTCCAATTCCTCTTCTTCCTAAGAATTTGCTTCCATGTCAGCAGTTAATGTCCACAATATATTAAGGAAATCATTGTTATCAGGATTTATAGCTGGGACACAGACTGAAAAAACCAATAGAGGCAAGGGCTCAGGGTTGGGGAGAGTGGGAAGGCCAATTCAAAATACACTGCATGTTGGGGTTATGTTTGATGACCATGAAGGGAGGTTCATGTGTACTAAAACCCCAGAGTCTCCCAGCTAAGTTGGCCTTCAATCTCTGGCCAACCCCCGCCCCAGGCCTTCAGCACACTATAGTCTGTGTCCATGGATTATGCATATATTCATACAAATTCTTTGGTGTCTAACGGTAAAATTCCTCATGTCTGGAAAGCCCCCGACTGAGTCTGGATAAGCACTGGATCCTTGTACTGTTCATTTTCTACCACCAAGAGGATGGAGCACTCATTGATCCAGCCTTTGGGGATATTGGACCCCACCGAATCAGGTGACCACTAAAGATTTTGTCCCCAGAGAATTGCACGCACGCGCGGACACAAACACACACATGCACAATCTCATTAAATTTTTGTTACAATTTCAGAGGGTTAATAGATCCCCATTGAAGCCTAGGATAATAATCACAGAGCAAAATGTATTAGACAAGAGGAAGGGGTATGACCCCTAGATTCTGGCATCTCAATTTTTTTGTCCTAACATCAATTCATCCATGAGCACTGATTCAACACTCCTTTGATGCCTAATCTATGGCTAGATGCTTTGAAATGGAAAACGAAAGAACAAGAAGATATAATCCTTGTTCTGGGGGATTTTGTAGATCAGTGAGGGGCATGAAGAAGGCAAATATCTGAATAAGCAAATAGAAAATAATATAGAAGGGTAAAGGGAAAAAAAATCAAGTCACACACACACACACACACACACACACACGCATTACTGGAAGGAAGAGACCTTATGGGCTGGAATTAGTCATAGAAGTCTTCCTAGAAGAAGCAATTCTTGAATAAAAATGCAAATTACAGGTTGCACCAGACCACAATGGAAAGGAAATTAAAACATTTCAAAAAAGTTGGGCTCTTTGGGATTGATGATGTGATGAGTGTACTTGCTTTCTTACTAATGCTATTGTTAATCTTTTCCCACATCCGGAACTGGCAAGGAGAAAGGATGAACAGTTTATAGGAAATGAGGAACTTTTCTATTCGCTTAAGAGTGGTGTGGCTCTGCCTATTCTCTCACCGTTTTTTTAAAATAATTGTGGAAAACCAACAGTGCCAAGAAGCTATTTCTTTGTCACCTGAGGCAAAGTCACTCAAGTCAGAGATTGGCTCTGTTATGGGAAGAGTTCATGGAAGTATTTCTTAGGCAGGGAGAAAAAATAACAAAAGGCTTTTTTCCAACTTAAAATATTTATACGAACAGGAAAACTGTGCTACATAAATCAAATACTATGCAGGTCTGCAACTCTGGGCAACCTTCCTGGGGCCATGCCTCGGCCGAGCGGCTGGGCTACGGAAGGCCGGGTTTACAGAACGATGCGTAACCAGCACTTGATTATCCATATGTAACCATCCTGAGAATGAGGGTCTTGCGTATGAAGAATGTGCCATTGGCTTCCCCAAACATCAGGAAAGGATGTATACTTTAGATAGCACGTTCTGGTTTCCATCATTTGTTAAAAGATTTTAATACAACTGTCTGAGCTGACCAAATGATTTAGACAAATCTAATCAGGGCTGTAAAAAGAAATCACTGCCTTTGGGAGTTTCACTCTAAGTTTGCATATCTAAAGTTTAGGAAAATGATATTTAAGAAACATGAAGTTTTCACCAACGCAGAGACAAGAACGCACCCAATTTAAAGTTTTCTGAGGTAACAACTTGCTCCCAAATTGTGTGGTCAAGAGCACCCTGAATAGCTACAGGAATAACCTAAAATTAGCACATGGGAGCAACGTGAGAAAGCAAACAATATTATTAGAACTTGAAGATTTCTATGTTTCAATCTGAGTTTTAAGTTGGTGACATTATTGCTGATCAAGGACATTATAAATTGGAAAAGGAGGCGTCACTCAGAAGTACTGCATGAATGCGCCTATTTGATTTTGCATTTAATTAAAATTACTTGGAATCATTTGCTATTATTTGGGGAAAGGAAGTGGAAAATGGTCACCAGAGAAGGAACTGGGAGCTGTCATACTGTTTCCATCCCTACCACTTGCTGGCTCTCTAATGACATCCCCACTCAGCTACTCCGTGACTTTGACGATCTCCTGTGGGCCAAACTTCCAAAACTCCACTCCAGCACAGCTTTCTGAGTATTCGTCCCAAATTTCCATTTTCCACATGGGACCCTTTTACTGGAATGTCCCATAGACCACTCAAATCCAACATATCCAGAAAAAAACTCATTATTTTCACCTTCAAATTTGCTATTCCCCTTGCATTTCCTTCCTTAGTTAATACCACCACCTTGCACTCACTCACTCAACACTTATTGAGCATCTACTCTGTGCCAGACACTGTTTTAGGTACTTGGGATACATCAGTGTACAAACAAGACCCCTGCCCTCATGGAGCTGACATTCCAGCGGAGCATCCCAAGTAACAGAAGTCTTGGAATCTGTCCCTGACTTTCCCTCTCCATTGCCAAGTTTCTCTCAAGGTTATTTTCATTGCTTCCTCGCCTCTTACATGTGGCCCATGCCTACCTCCTGTCTCTTCTGACTCCACTCTCTAAATTTCCAAGTGCCCCAAGAGTTAGAGGCTTTTCATTGCTTACAAGATAAATCCAAAGTCAGCCTTGTGCGACCCTGCCTCCTTCCCCCATTGCTCACGTCCTACTCACTCGGCACCCTGCTACTCCTCTCCAAGCACCTCAAGTTCTTCTGCATCTTCGACAGAGTGGGGACAATGTCCCCACCATCATTTTCTTTCCTAGGACAGACATAAAGAATCACAACAACTGTGTATTAAGTTCTCCTTTAATTGCCAGAGACTGTTAAAAACACTTTATAAACTCTCAAATCCATACAGGAATCCTGTGACGTAGGCACTATGATAATTAACTCTGTTTTACAGAGGAGGAAATGGATGCTCAACCACATTAGATAACTTGCCCAAGTTACACAGCTATAGGCTATTCCAAAGCCCTGCTCTCTGCACAGGCCAAACTCCCCCCATCCCCGAGTACATTCTCATATTAGGGTCTCACTGAATTCTGATTAAACAATTCAGTTTTTGCTGTGTGTGGGCCACAAGGCAGGAGCATAGTGTGTCTTAGGGCAGTGATGGTGAACCTTTTGAGCTCGACGTGTCAGCATTTTGAAAACCCCTAACTTAACTCTGGTGCCATGTCACATATAGAAATTTTTTGATATTTGCAACCATAGTAAAACAAAGACTTATAATTTTGATATTTATTTTATATATTTAAATGCCATTTAACAAAGAAAAATCAACCAAAAAAATGAGTTCACGTGTCACCTCTGACACGCGTGTCATAGGTTCGCCATCACTGTCTTAGGGCATCAGGTGGGACCATCTTCTATCTCCAGGATACACTTTACCTTTTCATCTCCATCCTTGCTGACTTCTGACAATTGCAACTGTCCAAGGCATGCTCTAACATTAAGAAAACAAGGGAAGGAAGAAGAAAATCTTACACTAATCTTGACAGAACTGTAATTCTGATATCTGAGGAGAATGTGCTAAGATGTGTCTGTTAATTAAACTAATTTTGATGGAATTTATTTATACCATATTCACTTGCCTCATGGCGCACACAAATTATCTCCCCTTGTCTCGGCTTCTCTCCCTTTTCTGGTCCAGCTGGGGTGACAATAACTGTGGGCAACAGTGACAAGGAAAAGATGTGAGCTCTCCAATCCTAGTTCTGGAAGCCCATCTCCCACCTGATAACAACATGGCCTTCTGGGAAAGTTGTCAGGTTAGGAAAAAAGATCTGGCAGCCCCAGGTCATACATTTTCCGAGGTAAACTCAAATCCAAATATTTTGTTCTGCTTTTACTCACCGTAACCCAGCATTTTGTTCAAACATTATGAAGTTTCCCATGGCCCCACCAGCAAGTTGGAGGGCAAAAGAGTTCCCCTCTACCGTTTCCCTGTCTGAGGATGGAAGGCAGCACCAGACAGGAAGGCTCAGAGGGTGGGGCTTCCAGGCCACAACCCAAGCTGATGTGGCCACTGGACTTCGTGGCCCATACAACTGGGACAGGGATGAGGAGGAGTCCTAAGACACGATCACTGGACACTGTGGGGGGCAGCTCCCTCTGCCAGGGCCAGGGTGAGGATGGGGACCAGCATCTCTTTCTCCTGTTGGTATAAGTATTGTTCACAAAGGTGGAGCTTGGGAGAGGGGTCTCCCTCACTGCCCTGTGCTCCTACAGGCTGGAGATGGGGCTGTTCCCGGCATGGAGGCACTGCCCTCAGGAACTGGCCTCATCCCTGCCTGTGATCAGGAAGGCGGGGAGCCCTGGCCTTATGAACCAGGTCAGAGGGTCAGCCAGGAGGTGTGGGAATTTGGTGTGAATTCTGATCACACTTGAGCTATTCTGGAAACACAAGTTTGCATCCGTGACCTTATCAAAGGCTCTGAGGTACAGGCCTCCTTTTTCTAAAGAGTCATGGAAGGAATAAAACACTCATCCAGCCTCAGCAGCCCTCAGGCTTCCCCACCTCAGAACCTCATTCCCACCCTGGCCATGCCCACTCCCACTGCTTGGTTTTAGGGGAGAGTGCACCTCAAAGGCAGTGGTGGGGAGGGGAGTGTGGAGGAGGCTGTCCCTGCCAGTGGAACTCTGAGAGTGCAACCTGGGGCGCCCTGAGAGTGTGCCCAGGGCACTGCCATGCCTCTGTCCTATGCATGTTGTCCTCTAGAGTAGCTGGTCCAGCTCTATCCCCATTACAAATGGGTCCCATGGGGACAAGTGGGTTTGGTTCAGGCCCATTGACCCCCAGAGCAGTGGGTCTAAACCCAAACTCTAGCACACAGACATCTTTATTTCATGGAGGAGGATGGCTAGGAGGTACAGGGGAGGCAGTGAGCAACCCTGAATGACCCATCAGAGGAGGTGAGGGGCACTGGGAGAGTGTCGGCACCACTGCTCTGGAAGGCAGGCAGGTCCAGGCGATGCTCAAAAGAGAAGTCCTTCTATTTATAAATAGAAGCAATCTCATTTCATCCCGATTTGTCACCCCTGTTTTGTAGATTAGAGGATTGAGACCCTTAGAAGTTGAACTTCGATGTTTGACAGGTCATTGCAACCTTCTAGGCCCCAATTTCTTCCTCTGTCTCTACTATATTCTAGCTTTCATATTCCACGAAGCTGAGACTTTCACAGGAATTCATCATTCCATCATTTCCTCCACACTTACTGGCGCAGTTCAGAAAATGATCTTGGTGAGGCTGTGCCTTCTGGCTGCAGTGACAGATGGGCCCCACAGTGTGTCCCAAGACCATCTTCTCAAGGTGGGCCTGTCCGGAGGTCACGATGGTAACTAACCTCCATGAGGGAAGTTACCAACTCACTCATTGATTCTTCAGCTTCCAAAGGGTTATATTCAGTGCATATAGTTTTAGGCATTCAATTTTATTAAATAACCAGCTGGATGGGCCCTCTTATTACCCTGACATTCATGGGAGCCTTGCCTCAAGTTAGGGTTGCCTTAGGCCCTATGAGAATCAGATTCAACATAACATTTTTCACTTCAATCTTTTATAGACATCATGATGCTGATTTTTAATATAGATCTTTTTGTGATGAGTTTAAGGGTGGCAGAGTGATTCTTATGAGGACAAACCTGGTTACTATGCATGTAATTCGTTGCGGCTTCTACAATGTAGAAATTTGATTGCCTGCCTAGTGTAGGACTCTTTTTTCTTATTGCAATCCAAGTTTGTTTATGAAATTCTCCAGCACCAGATAATACTGATGCATGATAAGAACAGGGAGTGTTTACATGACCTTGTGATGATGGTGGTTGGTGTTGGAGGGTCTCTCTTCTCAAACACTCGCTTGGTATAGACCATGTAATGACTCCACATGAGGACAGTGTCATTTGGTACAGAAGAGGCTCACCAGCACCCTAAGCACAGTGGATTGGATGGGAAAGGCAGATACCGTGTTTTCCTCTCTCAGGAAACCCAGAGACCCCATGCTCACCACACTACAGGGCAGGCCAGCCTCCTCCTGAACCATGGAGGACCCCCAAGGGGAGGAGGGCAGTGCAGAATGGCAGGTGAACTGTCCAAGTGGTCAAACCCAAGAGCATCAGTCAGACTGTCATGATGGCAGCTAAAGGCAGACCTTCCAGGGCCCAGCAGACATCGCACTGCTGGCATTCCCAGCCAAGGAAGGCACCCCCTGGAGGAAAGACTGACGCCTCTCTGAAATAAAATGTCAGCCACCACCGCTCAGGTGCTCTGGCCATTTCTTGGACACTGTGTTCAATGCACTGCATGCACGTCCTCATCTAATCCTGACAGCAGTCCTGTCAGGGGGAAACTGAGGCTACCTAAGGCTCAAAGCAGTGCTTCTAACCATTAACACTTCATTAATCTGGTCTCATTATACCAACTAACAACCTGGTTATTGGTCTTCTTCAGACTCAGAATGTCTATAATCAAAACCACCATCTTTCCTCCCAATTTGGCAATTTCTTATGACTTCCCTACAGTTCATGGTAACACCCACGCCCTTGTCATTGTATCAGTTCAGGCTCTTACCAAACTTTTGATTTTTAGAATCACCTCCTTATCAATTTCCCTACCACCAGTCCTTCCCTCATCCATTGTCTACAGCACAGTTTGCTTGATCTTCTAAATGTGTCATGTAATTGTCATGTCCTTACCCCACACTCCTCACAGACAGTCAGTGTAATGTGATAGAAGAGGCATGAGGTTTAACGATGTGTGACCCTCAACTCTGCAACTTATTACCAGTTGACTTCTGAGCCTTGGTTTCCTCATGTATACACCTGCTAACCTCTGAGATAAAACACAGCTGACCTTTGAGCAACACGTGTTTGAACAGCCCCAGTCTATTTATATGCTATTTATTTTTTCAAAAATACCTGTACTATTTTCAACCCAAGGTTGGGAGTTCACAAATGTGGAAGGCCTACTGTATGCATGGATCTACACCATTTTATATAGGGGAGTGAGCATTTGTGGATTGTGGTATCCACGGGGGGTCCTGGAAGGAATCCTTGTGATACCGAGGGACAACTTGAGTTTTTAGGGACTCAAAAATTACATGCAGATTTTCAGCTGAGTGGGCAGGTCAGTGCCTCTAACCCCCATATTGTTTAGGGTCAACTGTATACTAACATATGTAAGGTGTCTGACACAGGCTTAACCTTAAATGATTTGTGCTTCATAAATATTAGTTCACATCCTTCCAAAGAGCCCTCACTACCCTGTAGATAAATTCAACCCCAGAAACGACAATGTTACCCACCTCCCTTCCTTTCTGAGTACAGCTTATCTACATAAAACCCCTCGCTCCAGCTAAATTCTACTCAGACTTTTCACTCTCCTTCCCGACCACCTCTGCCATTTCCCATGCCATCACTTTTCTCTGCCAACCAAAAACTCTCCCCTGCTCAAGGGGGGTGGGGGTGGGCGGGAGACTGTCTCCTCCATTTGTGCTCCTGGACTTCTCTCCGGGGGGCAGGGAGGGCGGGCAGGGGTCTGTCTCTCAGATGCTCTACAACAGGTTTGGATCACTCATGGAGGTCTAGCTCCTACTATATTTGAACTGTGGTATTTTCCATGCATCTCTGTGTTATCTCTCTAAATATAATACAAGCACCTTGAGAGTAGGGCCCAGGCTTCCTGTTTCCCATGCTGCTTGCACTGAAGTAGTGCCAATAACTGCCGGTGGCTGAAAGGCTTGCATTGTGTGTGAGGCGCATCCTATCAACAGTGAGCGTGTCCAGGTGTGTCTCACCCCTCCTCTCTGCCATGCCGGATCTGGCTGTGGCTCCCTAGTTCCCAAGATCTCCCCAAGGGCAAGACCACATCTACTGCTTGTTTGGCACAGCACATCACACAGACAGATAGATGTTTAAATAAATGATGATGACAGCCTTCACTAGAACTTAAAAAATGACGAGATATTGCTACTCTGGTTCTCATCTCTCAAATAACATCTCTACAGTCCCTGCCAGGCGCCCGGTAATGAATTTCTTTAGTGTCCAAAGCAGTGCTGTGAGAATTAATCACTCTGCTTGTCCTCTAGGCTCGGTGGAATGCTGCTGGAAGAGCAGTAGTATCTGTTTTATTCTGCCTTTTTCTATCCCTTACCTCTCCTGCCAGGTTGTAGGTCACCTGAGGACCAAGGTCATAGTTTATGTATTATTCTATCTTCTACGGGGGCTAGCACAGTGCTTTGCATGGAGTTGGTAACATCTGGTTGTCACATAGCCGAACATGGCCTTCCTGGAATTGCACTGGAATTCTCCCCACTCTTTGAATTTCACTGCCAGCTCCCATGGGCATGGGTCGGGCAGGTGGGCCATGTGCTCCACGAATGGTAGGCACAGTGATGAGTGCCACTTCCAGGCTGAAGTGCTTATTTGCTGGTGTGAAACCACCTACAGCTCTCTTTTCCCTCTGGCCATGGGCAGCAACATTTCAGGTGATGGCTGCCCCGTCCTCAGGATCACTGAGTGGCATCAATAGGCAGAGTCCCCTCAGTATGTACAAAACATGAAATTTAGAGATTGTTATTGCAGTAGACCCTACTGATCTCTACCTGTATCCTCAAATATTTATTGGAAGAAAATAATTCCTGGTAGAATGCTGTAGATATGTCAGTTTTGTAAAGTCTTTGATAATGGTTAAGGAAGCAATTCACATTAAGGATGATATTTGCTGCAATGCTTCCTCTTTTCCAGGGTTGGCCTGGAAACCCCACATCATAGATTAGACAACCTAGACTCATCGAACGATAATACAGCACTTCCCCTTTATCCACAGCGGATACGTTCCAAGACCCCCAGAGGATGTCCGAAACCTCAGATAGTACCTAGTCTTACATACACTAGTTTTTCCCTATTTGCACATACCTATGATAAAGTTTAGTTTATACTAGAGACTAGTAAGAGATTAACAACAGTAATAACACAATAGAACAATTAAAACACTATAACATAATAAAAGTTATGTGAATGGCTTCAGGCCATTATTAAGTAAAATAAGGGTTCTTTGAGTACAAGTACTTCGTTAACTCAACAGTCAATCTGATAACCGAGACAGCTACTAAGAGACTATTGGATGGGTAACACTGCATTCTGGATACTCTGGACAAAGCGATGATTCACATCCCGGGTGGGCTGCAGTGGGACGAAGCAAGATTTCATCACACTACTCAGAATAGTGCACAACTTAAAAACTGATGAATTGCTTACTTCTGGAGTTTTCCATTTAATGTTTTCAGGCCATGGTTGGCCCCGGATAACTGAAGCCACGGGAAACAAACAATGGAAAGTGAAACTGTGGGTTATTAAATAAGAATTATTGTCATTTATTGAATGTTTACTATATTCCAGGCACTGTAGGAAGACTTTGCATAATTGTCCTATTTAATTCTGGCTTTGATTTAATGAGGCATTTCTTTGTGTAACCAGCTCCTATTCTGCAGATGGTAAGACTAAGATAGGGAGAAACTTACTCAAGGACACACAGGTAGTAAGTGACAGGACCCTGCTCTGAGTGCTCAGGAGCGATAATCTCCATTCCTACCAAAGCTGCCTTTCCCTCTGGCTATATCTGGAGAACATGAAGTTGAGCAGTGAGATCGATGCACAGTAGGGAGTTCATCTGAATAATTCTCCTCTAAATATAATGTCAACATGTTTACCTAGACGAACAATCTGCAGTGAACCTCAGCTTCATTTCATTTCAATAGCTCTGATTTCTATATGTGTGGGCTTCCCAGCCAGAACAATTCTAAGCTAAGACCTTAAGGACAAATAAGAGTTCAAAGAACAAGGTGAGACAAAAGGTGTAATGGGATGGAGGGTAGAGTTCCAGATGGAAGATACAGGAAAATGACAGAGCGCACACAGCTATTTACAGACTAATTTGTTTTGGGGGTACCCTAAGTGAGAGATTAGAGCAACAACCCAATGTAGAGTCTGTCCCTCTGATTTCTCAGCTGAAAATGAACTATAACTAACGTCTGTTGAATATATACTACAGGCCAACCATTATTCTAAGTGCTTTGCATGTATTAACTTATTTATCTTTGCAAGAGCCCTATGTGGTAGGCACTATTATTTATCTTTATTTTACAAAGAAAATGGAGGCACAGAAAGGTTAAGTAATTTTCCCACGGTCACACAGCTAGTAAGTGATGAAAGTGGAGAATGAATACAGAACCCACCCATTGGGTTGAGTTCTAAAATACAAATTCTACGAAGTCAGAAATGTTTTTCTATTTTTGCTTGCTGCTAAATCCTGGGTATCTAGAACATTGTAGCAGGCCTTACAGAAGCAATTGTTGAATGAATGAATAGGACAAGTAAATATTCAAGTAAAAGAGTATAGTTTTGCTCTCCTAAGAATTCTACAGTTAATTTCTTCTGTGTAAACTACTCTAAATCCTGTCAGAACTTACCACTGGATCTTACCAGTCACACACAGGTTTGGTATTCCATCTCTTCTCTAAGATGAACCCCACTCTATTCCATTCAAATGTCCATAGAGCTCCAGCTGTGTGCCAGGGTTTCAAAAAAATATGCTG
Organism: Myotis nattereri; assembly: GCF_964212035.1. Classification (NCBI taxonomy): domain Eukaryota; kingdom Metazoa; phylum Chordata; class Mammalia; order Chiroptera; family Vespertilionidae; genus Myotis; species Myotis nattereri. Next base: position 198,598,206 of record NC_138075.1, read on the forward strand.
AGATATTAAGACTAAGGCTCAGAGTCCAGCAAACACACCGATGTGTGAGCAAACAGTAATAATTCCACCTGATAATATTATAATAAATTTACGAAGACTTTTGTAACACAGACATGCAAGCACTGATTCTCCTGCAGAGGGCGTTCCTCCTGGGGGAGCTGGGCATGAAGAAGGAGCTGGTGGAATGCACATACCTATGATAAAGTTATGGTGGAATGGCATTCCAAAAGATGAACAGCACAAGCAAAGACCTGTGGCGTCAAAATGCATGGGAGTTCCCAGTACTCAAATATAATTCAGGTGCACGGAAGCAGCCAGCAAGAAGGCCAGGAAAGCACGATGAGAACAATTCACAAGAAATTTGCGTGCTAAGAAACGTGTGCTGTTTTCCTGTGAGCCCAGGAGCCATCTGATTTTAAGCAGTAGGGTGACATGATCAGATCTGACTTCTTTTGATCTGAGATATATGTGGAAACAAAGATATTTGAAGTGACCATTTCTCTTCAACTACCCTTTTTTAATCTCCTTGGGAGACCAAAAGGGTCAGATAAGCACCGTCAGAAGATCTGAATGAGAGAGGCCAGCCTGGTTACAGGACTTCTGGCCCCTTCTGATAGTTTCTTAATCTTACAGGGAATCTGAACAGCCTTTGTCTTTGTCATTGACCATATTTTCTAATCCCCACTTTGGTGCCTGATTTGGAGCTTCCATTTAATCTTTTGAAAGATTTATGGCCTCGGCACTTGTGCATGTGATGAGCTCATCTGATGTCAGTTGCTGTGCACAGAGTGGGGTGGGGAGATAGTTGGTCACAGTTGGGGACATGTGACCTGTCTCACTGGAATGTACTATGTGAGGGAAACATTTCTCTGGGGAAATAACTTGGCATTTCAGCTTCATCCAAGGGCCCATTGGGGAGAAGAGAGGATGAGATGCCAATTTGCTAATGGGAATCTACAACCTTGAGCCCCCTCTCCACAGAGAGCTCCAATGGCCGTTGGCAGGGACTGTCTGCATTTAGTTACATCTCGGAGGCTTTGGTGGAAATGCAATCTCTAAATATTGAAGGCAAAGCTGGAGACACAAAAAATCACTTTGTTTTTATTCACCCTAAACCACATACACTCAAACAGATGAAATATGTATGAAGCAGGAACCATCTGTAGCCTGCAGAGTGAATCCCACCGAAGCAACCAGGTCCTCATCCTGAGGCTCGGAGACATGGATGGCTCAGGACAGAGATGAGGAGAGAGTGGAAACATCACTTTGATTTGGGCTTTTTCTGTTTCACATGCAATCTCTCCCCATGCAGTCTTGAAATTGTACTTTAAACGTGCACCTGCACCTGCCCATGTTTTAATCTTGGACCTCTCTGCTCACAGGATTCTGAGAGTGTGTCTTTTGGACAGGGGACTTACAATGTAAGAAGGCTGACGCAGTGGGGGAGCAGGAGGGACAGGAAAGTGTGGTGATGAAGGCTGTTTACAGCAGGTGGCTGTTGAGTGTCTAGAGAGGAGGTGTCTCTACCTAGTTTGCACAAAGGCGCCTTATGGCCCAGCAGTGGGGCTGGGGATTTTACACTGTGTGGGGCATTTATGGTGAGAAGTCTCCTATTAGTGTTTTTGCTGGGCTGGGATCGGGAGGTGAAGATGGAAGCTGGTTATGGATGATGACTGGTGCACTGGGCAGGGGGGCGGGGGGTGGTGTGCAGGTGTCACAAAGGCAGACAGGTAACATTTCCTTATACAGCCAATGGACTTGACAAGCCAATGGTATTGCCCTCCTTCAGAACAGCCTGTCACTGTCATCCCGTCTTCATTGCCCAACACACAAAAGCCCATCTTCTGTGTTGCTCTGTGAAACTCTCAACCCTCTTATAATCCCCCAACTTTCTCAGCCAGTCTTCCCTGCTGTTCTTCAGTGTCTCCCACTGGCTCCAAAGAGGCAGGATGCCAGCTTCTCTCCTGGCTATTGCACTACACAACCTCCCTGTAGGACGAGAAAGTACTTCTTGGGGCTCACCTCCCTGCCTCAGACCTACCTCAGAGCTTCTCCAGTTTCCTACAATCAAACCCTAAACTGGTGTGTGCCCCCCCAGAAAGCAGCTGTCGAGGCAGTGAGGAGTGGCAAGGATAAGAGAAAGAGCAGACAGCTTGCCCCTTTATAGCTCTGCCTGAAGACCAAGCATTGGTCCAGATATATCACCATGCCTGGTCCTGCCCTCTGAGGCCAGGAACCTCCCTGCAAAGTCACAGGTAAAGATGGATAAAGGGAAGGATGTTGGATGGAATGGAGGAGCCCAAGATCTGGGTTACCACCCTGATTCCATGACTGCAAACAAACCTATGATGCCACTACCCACAGAACTCAGTGCAGACCTCCCAGTACAGCGTACAAAGCCCTGCATGACCGTTTGCAGTTTACCTCTCCAGTCACATCTCCTCTGCGCTCCGCTCCCCTCTATGCCGCCGCCCTCCTGCCCTTGCACACTGCCCACACCCACTCCCACACAGACATCCTCAGCTCCAACAATATCCAACAACTGGGAATTTGCCAGACATCTCATGCTGTTTCTGGCTCCAGTGCCTTTGCACATACTGCTTCTTCTGCCCTCCATGTCCCTCTACCCACCTACTCCACAAACTACTTTGAGCATCAGCTAGGTACCAGGCACAGAGGACAAAAATCAAAAATACACACTTGCTGCCTTCATGAGCTTATAGGAGTGCTCACGCACTCTCTCTCTCTCTGTGTCTTCTCTCTCTCTCTCTCTCTCTCTCTCTCTCTCTCTCTCTCTCTCTCTCCCTCTCTTCATCTGCTTCATGAACTCCTACTCATTCTTCAGAATTTCATTTTAACCCCATTCCCTTCGACACACTCTGCTTCTGCCTGTAATGCCCTATAATGTTGGCTACCGCCCACCGCCGCCCCCCCCCCCCCACACACACACACAGAATCAAGTTCTTTGCCTCCCAGACTCTGGGTGTCAAGATCCTTCAACGTAGAGCACAATGCAAAATCTCTGTTCGTTTCCATCTCGATGGATAGAACTTGGCTCAAATCTTGTTTGGAAGCCAGTGTTTCTGTCCGCCCACTATTACATGCGCATGGATGTACATTTGGACACACTTATGTGCTTTAAGTACTTCTTACTGGGATCCATTCATTTCTTTGGTAGTTGTTAGATGGTAACATAATTTTTTCCCTCATAAAAGGAACACAGATAACTTGAAATACAATAAAATTGAAAAGGTGCAACTGCCATTTCTTCTTCTCTGTGAAGTCTTCCTGGAGAAACGGTGCCACATCTCAGCGTGCTCGGGCCGCCATAATGCACACCACAGCCTGGGTGGCTTACACAACAGACATCATTCCTCACAGTTCTGGAGGCCGGAAGTCCATGATCAAGGTGCCGGCCGATTCAGTTTCCAGCTTCTGGCGTGTAGTTGGCCATCTATTTGCTGTGTCCTCACATGGCAGAGTGAGAGCAAGCACCCTTGTGTCTGTTCTTACAGGAACTTGAATCCTAACAGATTAGGGATCCACCCTTGTGACCCCATTTAACCTTAATTTCTTCCTTACTCCAAATACATCCTCTCTGGAGGTTAGGGTGTCAGCATGTGAGCTTGGGGGCTACAGTTCAGTCCCAGCCCCTTCCCTCTTTGTATTCCTCTTCAGCCCTGGCCCTCACAGCAGCCTGACCCCATCCTACCCCATTCCCAAAGAGAAAGGCCCTGCATTCCTGGTGACATGCCTATGACTCTGACACTTCCTACCCTCGGTTGTATGTTTAGGAAGCTCTTAAAAAATTATTCCCCCATACTTGGAAAATATAAAATGTACCCACACACAAAATCAAAAGTTCCTGCAAATCCCATAACCCAGAGACAACATTTTGATGTGCATCTTCCCAGCTAATCTACATATCTATTTGTCTTTTTAATAAAAACTTATCCCATAGAGGCAATCCTGGAGCTTCAGAAGGCACACACACACACACACACACACACACACACACACACACCATACTTCCCACTCATTGCTTTGAGATAAAGACAAGTATTTATCATGGTCTGCCTGTGCATGCTGGCTGTCCACTTTTCCAGCCTCATCAGACCACTCTGTACCCCCCGCTTTCAGTCCTTCGTATACACTGCGCTCCCTCCAAACTCACAGCTCCTCTGTCTAGAATGCTCACTCTGCCTGCCTGTGCCTGCTTAACTCCTACTTGTCTTTCAGATTGCAGTATAAGCGGTCCTTTTCAGAAACCTCCCCTGAATCCCCGACAAACTGAAGTTTCCCTTTTATACAGTCATATGGCACCTGGTACCTCCTTTCTTACATTCACCTGGGCTGTGATATAACATTCATGCCTATCTTCCCAGATGGGAACTCCATCCTCTGCACTATGTCCCCAGCTCCTAGCCTTGTGCCTGTCCTACAGTAGGCACTCAGTATTTGATAAAAAAAATAACTGAAGAATGCATACGTGATTTTTTTTTAAATTGTGTTTTCTAATGAGCTAAGCAAAACTGTTTATTTTCCCTCTGAGATCCACAGCCAATTAGACATGAAAGGGGTTGAGGCCAGGGCCCCCGGCACCTCCTGCTGCTGATACGCTTTGGGATGAGGCTTTGTCCCACAAATCAGTGGCTCTGGGAGAGCTGAGTGGCAGATTCACCAAATCAAACTTTTTAAACAAGGTCAGGAAATTGGGGTTTATTTTTCTGGGGAAATGTGGAAACAACGACGTGATCAGGATAAAAAGTTATGACTCAGGTTTGAAGGAAATTGCTTTTCACTATAGAAAATTATTGCATGTTTTTCATCACTGAACACCATTCCTTCTCTGATTATGAAATCACATTTCTTTTCCATATATCATTTCCCTTTGCTCCTATGATATGTAGCAAATAAAATATATTTTCTATTTTTTAAAAGGAGAAAGATGAGAAATAAGAAGATAAAGTGACCCAGCAGAAGATTTTCCCAGGTTCACCATCTGTTCCTTTCAAAAAAGCAATAGGCTTTTTTTTTTTTTTCATATAACATTTACCAATATAGACTTTGGTTATATTGAACAGAAAAATCTTTCGGGGAGAAAAAAAAAAGCAAGTGGTGGGTGATAACATGTTCTAGAAAACATAGCTGCTGGAGTGATCAGTGTCTGGCTTCTTGACAACCTGGAGGGAAAGACAGGCACAGATAGAAAGGACAGCTGTGGTGGGGGAATGTCAATCACAGGTGAAGTGGGCATAAGTGTTGTTCACATGCTTAGTATACAAGAAACATAATGGTTTTTTTAATGCTCTCTCTAACTTTTAAGGGTAAACCTCATTTCCATGTGAGGTAAACACTGTCCCCACTGTTTGTGCCACAGGGCACCAGGGCATCTGGGGATGTATGAAGAAGCCACCACAGTCCACACTTAATTGGCATTAAGAGACACTGTTGACATGGCCACTCAGGTCCTGCATGGCCTATGGTCATTTTACCTGGATGCCCCATGGTCTAGGCCTTTCTCCCTTGGGTCTTATTGCCGTCTATTCCACAATGCCAGGAAGCCAGTCAGTATGGAGAGGAGGAAGTCCAGTGTTATGGGTTGAATTATGTCCCCTAAAAAAAGATCTCACAATGTCACCTTATTTTGAAATAGGATCTTTAGAGAAGTAACCAAGTTAAAATTGGGTCATTAGGGTGGGCTCTAATCTAATATGAAAAGGGGAAATTTGGACACAGAGACAGTCAAGCACAGGGGGAAGAGCAGGTGAAGACGGCCATGTGTCTGGAATGATGAATCTACAAGCTAAGGAAAGCCAAGGACTGCCAGCAAACACCATAGCTGAAGAGGCAAGAAAAGTCTCTCCCCTGCAGCCAACAGAGAGAGCAAGCCCTGCTGGCACCTTGATTGGACTTCTAGCCTCCAGTACTCTGACAATATTTTCTGTTTTGAGGAACACGGGTTTTAGAACTTGCTGCCCTAGGAAACGAATACATCCAGTTTCCCCCCTTCTCCTGGCCAAGACACTTTGTCTCTATAAGCCAATCCACTTACCTCAAGGGTTTGGGCTTTGGGAAAACAAGGACAGAAAGACTTGCTGGCTGTCTGCTCTCCTATCTGAACAAGACAAAGACCCTCCATGACCTGGTTCCTGCTCCATCCTCAGTGTGTGCCTCCTTCCTTCACTGGCTGACTCCTACTTGTTTATCAATACTGCATCAGTCAGGACTGCTTTGGTTGTAACGATAAAAATCCAACTCAAAATCGCTTGGCTAAAGCAGGATCTTATCATCAAGGTAACACATTGTCTTCCAAGAACACAAATGTGCTTGGATCAGAGGCTATATTAGTTTTCTAGGATGGTCATGGCAATGTACCACAGCTTTGGTGGCTTAAAAAACAGAAATTTATTTACTCATAGTTCTAGAGGCTGGAAGTCTGAAATCAAGGTGCTAGTAGCATTAGCTTCTTCTGAAAACCTTTCTCCTTGGTTTATAGATGCTGTATTCACTGTGTCTTCACATGGTCTTCCCTCCATGGGTGTCTGTGTCCTAATATCATACATATATACATATACATATACACATACACATACACATACACATACACATACACATACACATACACATACATATACACATACATATACATATACTAGAGGCCCAGTGCACGAATTTGTGCAAAGATGGGTCCGGCCGGCCTGGTCCTGATCAGCAGATTGGGGCCGGGCCTATCGGGAAGAGGAGACAGCGGGAGGTTGACTGGCTGGCCTGCCCTGATCCGGGTTGGGCGGCTGGGGGACGGCCCACAGGCGATTGGTTGGCGTCCCTGCCCCTGATTTGGGAGGGGGGGCTGTCTGGGGGCAGGGCAGGCCATGGGGAGAGGCTATGGGTGGTGGGCTGGCCGGCCCCGCCCCTGAATGGGAAGGGCACGGATCAGGGGTCAGTGGCCGGGGGAGGGGCAGTGGAGGTTGGCTGGCCAGCCCCATCCTCAATTGGTGTGTCGGGGGGGACTGATCAGGGGCAGAGCTGGCTGGGGGTAGGAGGCACAGGCCAATTGGGGTGGTTGGGGCCCATCAGGGGTGGGACAGGCCAGGGGGAGGGGCTGTGCGCAGTGGGCTGACTGGCCCCACCCCCAAATGGGGTGGTGGGGGCCCATTGGGGGTGGGGCCGGCTGGGGGAGAGGGGCCACAGGCAGTTGGCCAGCCAGCTCTGCCCCTGATTGGGGTGGTGGGGGCCCATATGGGGCCGTGCTGGCCAGGAAGCAGGGCTGCAGGAGGTTGGCCAGCTTCCCCCTCCCCACCATTGGGGTGAGGGGGTGATCAGGGGTGGGGCCATCCGGAGGGAGGGGTCGTGGGGGGGTTTGGCCGGCCACCCACCCTCAATCGGGGTGGGGGAGGCTGACCGGGGTCGGGGCGGCCAGGAGAAAAGGCCGCGAGGGGGGGTGGGGAAGGAGGTGATTGGCTGCAGGCCCTGCCCCCCGATTAGGGTGGGAGAGGCTGATCAACCTCCTGTGGCCCCTCCCCACTGCAGATTCTGCCCCACCCCCGGATTGGGCCAGTTTGCTGGCCCCAGTGGGCGTCATAGCGACTGGCCGGTCCAGTCGTTATGGTGTTCTGGTCGCTGGCTTTTTAGATAGATAGATAGATAGATAGATAGATAGATAGATAGATAGATAGATGATAGATAATATATATATATTATATATAGACACACACACACACTCACACACAAACTGGTTTCAGAGAGGGAGGGAGAGGGAGAGAGAGATAGAAACATCGATAAGAGAAAATCACCAATTGGCTGCCTCCTGCATGCCCTTTATTGGGGACTGAGCCCACACCCAGGCATGTGATCCTGACTGGAATTGAACCCCAGACCCTTTGGTCCACAGGCTGATGCTCCATCCATGGAGCCAAACCAGCCAGGCCCGAATCTCTTCTTATAAGGACACCAGTCATATAGGATTAGGGCCCACTCTAATGACATTATTCAACATTAACTCCTCTTTAAACACCTTATCTCCAAAGACAGTCACATTCTGAGGCAGTGGGGATTAGGACTTCAACATGTGAATTTTGAAGGGACACAGTTTGGCCCATCCTGACCCTTCTCTAACCCCTGCTTCTCTATTCCACTCCATCCATTTATAGACTAGGAGACAATATGTCATCCAACCACCTTGAATTTTTCATACTATGGCTTCAGTCACTAGAAAGACTATCCCAACTTTCTCATCCAAGGCCAGAAAGTCCTAAAGAAGAGACCCTTTGGCCCAAGGATGGTCAGCTGTCACAGTGGCATCTCCAGACTCTGAGTTTCCAGAGAAACACAATGCAATGGCTCCCATTCCCACTCCCCAATTTTGCAGAAAGTATATGTAGGAAAACCCCCAATTCCTCATCCTCTACTTGTCTTACAAAGTCCACTTTTTGTGCCAATCTCCATTCTTCCTTTCAGCAAAACTGATTAAGAGGACATTCATTTCTTGGGTAGGCTGCCTTGCAGAATGTATGTTCCCTCAGGCTAGGTTATTTTAATTTTGACTAAACTGAAGAGATTAGATCTGGGAAGGAGAAAGATATGCCTCCAGGTGCCCACCCCAAATCATTGCTCCTCCCTTGTAAAAGTAGTAGAAAGTATATTCTCTCCCCGCAACACACACACATGCTGCTCATACCCATCCCCTACCCCAACTCAGTCTTAGAGTCAGTGGGACATTTCAGTCAGGTCCTGAGGAAAGGCCCTTTGTCTCCTGTGCCAAGCCGACACCGTGTGCTGTTTCTATCCTGCTCTGTGACAAGATGACTGTTCTGAGGAACAAAAGCTTTTTTGGACCCAGTACCTATAGAGGAACCCCCAGCACTGGGTTTTTGCTATTGGCTGAATCCCCCCAAATTTACATAATGATGCTCTAACCCCCAATATGATGGTATAAGGAGATAGAGCCTTTGGGACACAATTGGATTTTGATGAGGTTAGGAGGATGGGCACCCAAGATGGGATTAGTGCTCTTAGAAGAAGAGGAAGAGAAGCCAGAGCTTGTTTCTCTCCTGCCATCTACAAGCCAGAGATCGCTCACCAGAAACCGACCATGCTGGCACTCTGAATCTGACTGCTAGCCTCTCTCCTGGGGCTCAGCTTAATTGTTCTCCTTCCCTGAAAACAAGGATCAACCCTTGGTGAGTCACCTGTGACCAGAGCATTAGCGCTGAGAAGCAGGAAAGCGCAGTGTTTAGCTCTTGAGCCAGACTGCCTGGGTTCAAGTCCTGGCCTGGCACTTCACTGTGTGACCTTGGTAGGTAATTTTCACTCTGTGCCTCCATTTTTCTTATGTATGAGACGTAGCATCAGTGGAATTTTAGAAGGTGGCAGCCCCTGCAGGCCCCGCAGAGATGACATGAGGAAAATGGTGTCCCAGGAGAAGGGAAGGGCGGTGGACCGGCTGTCCTTCGTTATTGCCTATAAAGACTCAGTGTGTGTGTCACCTACTCCAGGAGGTCTCCTGGAGTGCCAGCAAGAGTCTTGATAGCCAGATGATCAAGCTTCACAAGGGCAGTTATCCAAAGACTGTATGCATGTCTCCTGTTAGTTTAAACATGTGCAAATCATGCTACGCAGGGATTCATGCTACTCATGTGCAAATCATGCTACGCAGGGAACCTGAAGGGGGCTTCAACTCACTGGGCCGATGATGGCCCTTTCGACCGGCAGTCACTGGCCACTGTATTCATGGAGAGAGACTGAGAAAGGCCAGGGCAGCTGCTTCAGGAACATCTCCTCCATGCAGGGCACTGTCATATCTTCAGCATACTTACTGTGTGTAAGATGAAACTGCGACATGCACACATTGAATATGCAGGTGAAGTTTGATCATTTGTATGCAATTCAACTAATTGGACTAGTTAGGGCCCATTACATCCCTCCTAAACCTGGCGAACACAAATCGTAAGCTGTCTGTACTTCTAGTCTACTTATTGTACTAGTTTCTAATCCTTTTCATTTACTCTTTTCCCCCAAGCTTATTGACAAAAGAACGGTGATTTCCATTTCAGTATCTCTGACACCTAACACAGTGCCAGAGACACTGAAATGCACATAGTAGACATTCAAATAAATGTCTGTTAAAATGAAAATGAAGAGCTGTCCACATTTTTACTAGACATTGTCTATGTTTAAATCATAAATCTATTAGGAATCTGAAAATGATGTATGATGGGGCAGGGATAGCCAAATAAGAATTTCTGGATGAAAAGTGTGGGGAGAATACAATAGGAAATTAAAGAAAGGGGAGTCCCTCCCAGCCTACTAACCACAGAGAAGCAGAGGAGAAAGTATATGCATATGCTTAGGTCATCCAAATTATCCTGAGGTCAGGGAGCAAGAGTGACATAGGGAACCCTTCAGTAATTCACAGCTTCCTTGCGCTACATGTCTTATGCTTACAGATATATATATATATATATATATATATATATATATATATATATTGTCTAATATGCAAATTGTTCAACTGGGAGTTCAACCGCGAGTTCAACCGCTTGCTATGACATGCTCTGACCACCAGGGGGTGGTGCGGAACATGGCAGGCATAAGTGATGCGGTGCTGCCAGCCCCAATGGGCCCTGATGAGAGCGGGACTGCAGTGGGATAGTGGAGCAGGTGAGTGGACGGTGCCAGACCAAGGCAGGTGTGAGCGTGGGCCCGATCACCCCACAGATGGCAACCAGCGGCAGCGGTGGGGGGCGGGCTGCCACCCAGTTCCCAGGGGCTGAGGGAGTCAGGTGGGGGGCCCAGCCCCAACCAATCACCCCACAAGTGGGATGGTAGAGCAGGTGAGGGGGCAGCGCCAGGCCATGACAGGGTGCCAGGCGGGGCTGTGGAGCTTCGAGCCTGGGGACACAAGCTAAGGCCCAATCCCCACAGGCCACCCCAAGGGACCTCACCTGTGCACGAAACGTGCACTAGGCCTCTAGTTCTGGAATAAAAGTCTTGAATTTCGTGTAGCCATTGGGGTCATCTCTTCTGCCACCACGAACCACTGGGTACTACACTGGCAACAACTTTGGAAATGTTTCCTTTACCCTCATCTCTGCCACATGCTTCTCAGGATGCAGTTCCCTCGGGTGTGGCTGGTTCCTGGAGCCACGACCGTGGCTCTCTGCTTTGTGTGTACTTGTAGTAGAGGGGCGTGCACCAGTGTCCCATTCTCCCATCCCCCGCTCCTCTCTCAGAAAGTGAGTTTTAACAATTTAACCTACATCTGCGGCTGCACCTTTCCCCTCCTCTGTGAAGACCTAACACCTTTTCAGTGTTCAAGCGTCCTCCTTCCTTCCTTTCTCTCTCCTGTGGCCCCTGCTGTTTTCTAGCATATTCCTCCCATTGGGTCTTCCACAGTGAGACATAAAGTCAGCAAGTTGTTAAGACTGACAGAAGCAATTATTGTTCAAATGGCCATTGCCCCCCCCCACCCTCGCTCCCCAGCTTCCCCGAGTACGATGATACCCTCCAGGAGCTATCTCCCATCAGACTGACATCTCACCCAGGCTTGCCTGACTCCCCTTGGTAGGCCACACCTTTGCTAGGTCTTTCTTGAGTGTCGTAATTCTGCAAATTTATTGGTCAGGAACCCACAGGTAACAGGCAAAACCTGCCTATGCTTCCTTGCATAATCACTGATGCACATCGATAACACTTTTATGTTATATGCTGATTTTTCTAAACAATCCATATTATATCTGTCCCATATTATGTAATGACTTTGGACAGTTGTCTCAATCTTCGAGGGTGGCTCCCTGATGATAGCTCTTCCTGTAGACTCGATTGACATCTCTCAGAGGCTGCTTCTCCCTGCTTTTCTGGATTTCAGCTTTCTGAGGGGAAGCCATTCCGGTCACTGCTTTTGCCACTCTTCACCTGTTAGATTTCACTGGTCCCAATCCATGTTTTTAGATCTTATGAAAATTACAACATCTCCCCCTTTCCTAACTCCCTTGTTAAGAGTCATTACGCCTGTATGCAACTCCTCTTCCCATTTCTCTGAGAAAACCTAGATTTTCTTCCCTTCTGTATATGAAAGATATCCATCTTTTTCCTAAGGAACACTCTCTTCCTCCAGTTTTATCAGCCTTCTCTCCTGTATTTCACTTTTATTCTTCCTATATTTCTGTCCTGGAGGTAAGAATGTACATATTTTTCATGCCACTCTAGTTTCCCCTTGAGTTTTAAAGCAATCTGATTTCTAGAAACAGAAAGTTTCAGGCATGGGTCTTTGAAATTTATCTCTTAGACTTCAACTGTGCCATAGCGTTATTTGTTTCTCTGCCTCATCTCAAGACAATGACAGAGTCTCTTTATAATAAAGGTGCTTCCTTTTTCTTTTTCTTGAGGGGGGATGTCTGTTTATCAACAAAACCCACTACCCTTGTGTGGGTGTAGCCATCTAAAGCCATGGTCAGAGCTTATATAATCAACAAACCCAGAGTCAGTATGAAACCACATGTTTGGAGCCAATAGACAAGCCAGATAATTATGGCTAACATTTCCAGATGCATACATAAAATTTAGCTTTTTTTTTTTTTCTTTTCAGTTTGAAGTCTCTGCCTGCAGGCACAGCTGAGAAACACAATAAAGACAGCAAATATTTTTCTGCCTGCTCATACCGAAAATGATCTAATTTCTGGCACAGCCTTGCCCACAAATCAGGGCCTCTCAGCTTTCCAGTTGAGTGGCAGCACACTGAAAAGCATGTGTTCACTAAGAGCCATACTGGCACAAAACCAGCCACTCCCTGTGAGCAGTTTCCATAGGAGAAACGCCCACCCATAGAGGAATTCCACATGCCCCACGCTTCCTGAGCCTAGGGCTTACCACTACCCAAAACAAGACCATGGACGCCTCACTTTCCACCTGTTATTTTGTTCTCCAAGTGCTCAACCTTGTCAGTTTCTCATGGTTCTGGGTCCATGCAACAGATAATAGGGTTTCAGAAAGCCCAAGAAATAACACCCATCCTCCCCATCCATGTTCAGATGGAGATCAGAATATCAGACCTTGTCACCAATAAATTCAAGAATGTGGCCTGGGTCTATAGTCGAATGGGCCAGTCTGACACTCATCCGAACATGGGCTGACTTGGACAACCGGAGCCTCATCCTCCCCCAGAATAGAAAGCAATCTATTGGAGGCCTAGCCCTAAGACCCCTGCCCCTCATAGTTCTGGCACATGTCACCTCCAAGGACCTCAGGTTAACCAGAAGATCTCTGGGAGGTCTTCAAGAATCAATGATCTGTGGCTGCTGAAGGAATCAATCTTTTCTGTTTTGTACTCCAGGCCTGAACTATTTTTCATTCTCAACTTCTTACCAGGCAGGTCCTAAACCTCTGCAGGGTCCCTCCAACTGGTCTTCATTCACTAAGTGTCCCATTTGCAGTCTAAGTCCTGCTGGCGGGGAGGTGGGGGGGTTGTCATCCTAAGTTAGCCTCACTCACCCTTTGCGGACTCCTCCTGCCTTTCTTCTCCTTTTGCCCACTATTGGCTCCCCCAGACATCTCTGGACCCCTGGACTTGGTCCTCCCCTTACACTTGTCTCATCAACCTCAATTCTTGCTGCTCCACTCCAAGAGCCCCTGACACTGCCAGTCATGTAAGCATCACAGAGCACCCCCAGGCCTCCGACAGAAAAAGGGATTAACTAAAACAAACTTATCATATATGCCACTCACAGAAATACATTTCTCTTTAATCCATGAGCCAGCCTAAGAGTGCTTATCCCTTCTCTGATTGTTCACCCTGGGCATGAAACTGCCTAGTTTCTCCAGTGGGGGCAGTTAAACTTTAAAGACCCTCTCATCTGCCATGTCATGGGGACCCCAGGGGAGGCTATTATTATTTCACACAGATCAGGAGCCTTCAATCCATGAGGTTTCCCACTGATCTCAGGCTCACTCGTTACATGCTCTGTACCTCCCCTGCTGACATTTCTGTATGATATTGCTACTATATGAATGTTGATAAGTGTCATATAAAAGTCTATTAAATTAATCTAATGGCTGCCATGCTGGTCCCCTAACGACATGGCAGATTCGAGGGTCTTTAAGTTGAAGCGCTTCCAGGCAAGCTCAGAATTATTCCTCTCAGCGGACAGTGGTTTGAATAAATAAATAAATATAATATGCCATGGCTAGTAAAGGGATTATCTCACAGCCTAAACACTGTGCGGCCTAATAGAGGCTCCATGTGGGGAACTACTTTACTAGGGCTCTTAGAGACAAACTTTGAAAGCATTCAAATTTATTGCTTTCCTTTTCTCTTCTATGCTTCCCCATCTCTGCTTCCTATGCCCATTTCTCCTGATGTCATTTTGGTTTTAGATTCCACATATAAGTAAGAATACATAGTACTTGTCTTTCTTTTTTAAAAAAATCTTTACTATTGAAAGTATTACATATATCCCCTTTTTCCCCCATTGACCCCTTCTAGCCCACTCCTGCAGTACTCGTCTTTCTCTGACTTATTTCACTTAGCATAATGCCCTAAGGTCCACCCATATTATTGAAAATGGCAGGATTTCCTTCCTTTTATGGCTAAATATAAAATATATCTATATATCTATATATCTATATATATATATATATATATATATATATATATATATCACATTTTTCTTACCCATTCATCTATCAATGGACACAGAGGTTGTTCCCATGTGTTGGCTATTCTAAATAATGCTGTAATGAGTATGGGGATATAGGTGTCTCTTCAAGATAGTGAGTTCATTTCCTTAGTATTTAGATTCAGAAATAGGATTACTGGATGATATACTAGTTCTATTTTTTTATTTTTTGAGGAACCTCCATACTATTTTCTGTAGTGGTTGCACCAATGTACATTCCCACCAACAACACACAAGGATTCCCTTTTCTCCAATAAACACGTTATCTTTTTGATGATATTTATACTAACAGGTGTAAGGCAATATTTCATTGTCGTTTTTATTTTCCTGATAGTTAGTGGTGTTGAGCACATTTATAGGTCTTCTGTTTCCCATTTATAGGTCCACCTGTTTCCCATCAATAGGTCTTCTTTGGAAATATGTCTATGCAGATCCTTTGCCCATTTTTCATTACTATAGCTTTGCAATATAGTTTGAAGGAAGTACATTGTTTCCAGCTTTGTTTTTCTTGCACAGGATTACTTGGCTATTTGGGGTCTTTTGTAGTTCCATATGAATTTTTTAGGATTTTTTTTTCTATTTCTGTGAAAATGTCATTGGAATTTTGAAAGGGGTTGGATTAATCTACAGATTGTTTTGGGTAGTATAAGCATTATAACAATAATGATTCTTCCAGTCTATGAACATGAATATCTTTCCATTTGTTTGTGTCTTCTTTAATTTTTTCATCAAAGTCTTACAGTTTTCAATGTAGAGATCCTTCACTCCTTTGGGTAAATTCACTCCTCTGTATTTTACTTTTCTTGAAGCTCTTATAAATGTGATTTTCTTTATTTCTTTTTTCAATATTTCATTGTCAGTATATGGAAGTCCAACTACTTTTTGTATGTTGATTTTGTAACCTGCAACTTTATTAAATTTGTTGATTAGTTCTAACAAGACTTTTTGTGAAATCTTTAGAATCCAAAGATAATTTTACTTCCTCCTTTTTGATTCAAATGTCTTTATTCTTTTTTTTTCTTTTTTCTTTTTTTATTGCTTAAAGTATTACAAAGGGTATTACATATGTCTCCTTTTTTCTCCCACCCTTGACAATCCCCTGGCCTCCCCTATCCCCCAGTGTCTTATGTCCATTGGTTATGCTTATATGCATGCATATAAGTCCTTCAGTTGATCTCTTACCCTCCCCCTTCTCCCCCCTACCCTCCCCAGCCTTCCCACTGCAGTTTGACAGTCTGTTTGAGGCAGCTCTGCCTCTGTATCTATTTTTGTTCATAAGTTTACTAGAGTCCGAGTGCACAACATTTGTGCACTCAGGAGGGGGAGAGGCCTCAGCCTGGCCTGCACCCTTTCACAGTCCAGGAGCCCTTGGAGGATGTCCAAGTGCTGGTTTAGGTCCGCTGCAGGGAGCAGGCCTAAGCCAGTAGTAGGACATCCTTAGCGCTGCCGTGGAGGCAGGAGAGGCTCCCACTGCACTCGCCAGCCACGAGCCCAGCTTTTGGCTGAGTGGAACTCCCCCTGTGGGAGTGCACTGACCACTACAGAGCAGCTCCTGCATTGAGCATCTGCCCTCTGCTGGTCAATGCACGTCTTAGTGACTGGTAATTCTGCTGTTGGGTCAATTTGCATATTAGCCTTTTATTATATAGCACTAGAGGCCCGGTGCACAAAAATTTGTGCACTCAGGGGGGAGAGGGGGTCCCTCAGCCCGGCCTGTGCCCTCTCACAGTCTGGGACCCCGCGGGAGTTAACGACCTGCTGGCTTAGGTCTGCTCCCGGGTGGCAGAGGGCAGGCCCAATCCCTAGGTGCAGCCCCTGGTCGGGCTCAGAGCAGGGCTGATTGGGGAGTTGGGGCACCGCCCCCTGTCATGAGCAGGGCGGACCAGGAGGTTGCGATGCCACCCTCAGTCACACTCAAGGCAGGGTCGATGGGAAGGTTGTGGCGCCACACCCTGTCATGCACAGAGCAGGGCCAATCAGGGGGTTGGGGCTCCGTACCTGTCACGCACAGAGCAGGGTCAATCAGGGGGTTGGGGAGCTCCCCCCTGTCACCCACAGAGCAGGGCCCATCGGGGGGTTGAGGAGCTCCCCCCTGTCATGCAGAGTAGGGTCGATAGGGGAGTTGGGGAACCACCCCCTGTCACACACAGAGCAGGGCGGATCAGGGGGTTGGGGCGCCGCACCCTGTCACACACAGAGCAGGGCTGATCAGGGGGTTGAGGCACCACAGCCTGTCACACACAGAGCTGCAGGGCAGTCAGGGGGTTGGGGAGCTCCCCCCTATAAGGCACAGAGCAGGGCTGATCAGGGGGTTGGGGCGCCTTCCCCTGTCACGAACAGAGCAGGGCAGATAGGGAGGTTGTGGCCCCGCCCCCTGTCACACACAGAGCCGCAGGGTGATCAGGGGTTTTGGGCGCTGCCCCCTGTCACACTGATCCCGCTGCCGGGAGGCCTTGTGGCTCCGCTGATCCCGGTGCTGGGAGGCATATTACCCTTTTACTATATAGGATAGAGGCCTGGTGCACAGGTGGGGGCCGGCTGGTTTGCCCTGAAGGGTGTCCTGGATCAGTGTGGGGGTCCCCACTGGGGTGCCTGGCCAGCCTGGATGAGGGGATGATGGCTGTTTACAGCTGGTCACACACCCTTCAGGGTGGGGTTCCCCACTGGGGTGCCTGGCCAGTCTGGGTGAGGGGCTGAGGGCTGTTTTCAGGCTGGTGGGTGACTGAAGCTCCCAACCGCTCCTTTTTTTCTTTTTTCTTTTTTATTCTGGGCCAGCTTTAGCTCTGAGGCTTGGCTCCAGCTCTTAGGCCTCGGCTGCTGAAAGCAGGTATCTGGTTTGTTTGGGTTCTATAATCAAAACACTGTTTCAACTCCAACTCTGAGATCCCAGCTGGCTGAAAGCAGGTTTCTGGGGTTTTGTTTAGCTTCTATATTTGTAACAATGTTTCAAACTGCAAGCTCAGAGGCCGGCAGTAGCAGGCGGGGAACGTTGGAGTCCTCCATCACTGAAGCAAGCAAGCCTCATGTTCGCTTCAAGCTGCCTGGCTGCTGGCCGCCATCTTGGCTGGCAGTTAATTTGCATATCGCCCTGATTAGCCAATGGGAAGTGTAGTGGATGTACGGCTAATTACCATGTTTCTCTTTTATAATGGTCTTTATTATCCATTAATGAGTGATATCATGTGGTATTTTTCTTTCATTGACTGGCTTATTTCACTTAGCATAATGCTCTCCAGTTCCATCCATGCCATTGCAAATGGTAAGAGTTCCTTTGTTTTATAGCAGCATAGTATTCCATTGTGTAGATGTACCACAGTTTTCTAATCCATTCATCTACTGATGGGCATTTGGGCTGTTTCCAGATCTTAGCTATGGTAAATTGTGCTGCTATGAACATATTGGGTGCATATATCCTTTCTGATTGGTGTTTCTTTTCTTGCCTAATTTCTTTGGTTAGTACTTTCAGTACTATCTATATAGATAAAAAGCCAGTGGCCCTAACGCCACAATGCCATCACGACCAAACAAGCAGTGGCTCTTGTCAAGGGTGGGGCCGAGCGGGGCCTGAGCTACAAGTGGCAGAGACCTAGGAGCGGCAGAGGGCGAGGAGCAAGCTATGAGCAGCGATAGACAGGGTGGCCAGCTGAGGCAAGCAGAAGCGAGCTACTCGCACATGTTTCGTGTACACTGGGCCTCTGGTATTAAATAAGAGTGGTGAGAGTGGGCACTCTTGCCTTATTCCTGAACTTAAAGTTTTCAACCTATCATTGTTGAGTATGATGATTTTGTCATATATGGCCTTTACTACATTCAGGTATGTTCCTTCTATATCCAATATTTTTAGAGTCTTAAAAATTGAGATATAAATTATATCTGTTTCAGGTGTACAACATAATGATTTTATATATCAACATATCAAGAAATGGTCATCACAATAACAAGTCTAGTTAACATCCATCACTGCACAGTTACAACTTTTTTCTTATGAGAACTTTCAAGATCTATTCTCTTAGCAATTTTCAAATATACAATACAGTACTATTAACTACAGTCACCATGAGAAGTTTTAACATGAAACAATGTTGAATTTTTCAAATATTTTTTTCTCCATCTATTGATATAGTCATATGATTCTTATCTTTCTCTTAATGTGGAATTTCACATTTTATTGATTTGCAAATATTGAACTATCCTTGCATCCCAGTGTGCAGGAACTTCACCACTAGATGCCTAAAGTTCCACAAAGGCTCTCTTATCTGTGATTGTCTAAGTCAGTGTTCTTTGGGGGAAATATGATAGAAAACTCTTATTTTTAAATGGTATTCAATCCCTATATTTTATTTATCCACTCACCAGCTGATAAACATTTGGACTGTTATCACTTTGAGTTATTATGAATAATGTAGTTGCCTGGCCAGTGTGGCTCAGTGGTTGAGTGTCAATCTATGAACCAGGAGGTCATGGTTTGATTCCCAGTCTGGGCACATCCAGTAGGGGGCCTGCAGGAAGCAGCTGAACAATGATTCTCTCTCATCATTGATGTTTCTATCTCTTTCTCCCTCTCCCTTCCTCTCTGAAATTAATGAAAAAAATATTTTTAAAATGTAGTTATGAACATTTGTGTACAACTTTTTGTATGGACATATTTTTCATTTATCTTGAATATGCAGCTAGGAGTGGAATTTCTGTGTGACACTGTAACTCTTCTGAGGAACTGCCTGACTTGTTTCTAAAGTGGCTGCACCATTTATATGCTGATCAGCTGTGTATTAGGCTTCCAATTTCTCCATATAATTGTGAACACTTTTATGATCTCTCTTCTTTAGTCTCACCATCCTAATGGTTGTGCAGTGGTATCTCATTGTAGTTTTGGTTTGAATATCCTTGATGGCTAATAATGTTGAGCATCTTTTCATGTGCTTTATTGGCTATTTGCATATTTTCTTTGAAGAAATGTCTATACCAGTGATGACGAACCTATGACACGTGTGTCAGAGGTGACACAAGAACTCATTTTTTTGGTTGGTTGATTTTTCTTTGTTAAATGGCATTTAAATATATAAAATAAATATCAAAAATATAAATCTTTGTTTTACTATGGTTGCAAATATCAAAAAATTTTTATATGTGACACAGCACCAGAGTTAAGTTAGGGTTTTTCAAAATGCTGACATGCCGAGCTCAAAAGTTTTGCCATCACTGGTCTATACAGATCTTTTGACCATTTTTCAATTGGATTCCTTTACTTTTAGTTAACCTCTTGTATCCATCCACTTCTTTCTATCTCCCTAGTCCAAGACACCATCATGTTTCATCTGGACCTCTACATAAGCATCCTAATTGACAACTCTTCCTTTCAATCTACTAGTCACACTGGAGCTAGAATAATATTTTAAAATTACAAATATTTTTTGTTGTTGTTGTTTGTAGAGAAAGAGGAAGGGAGAAAGAAACATTCATTTGAGAGAGAAACATCAATCAGTTGCCTCCCAGATGAGCCTTAACCAGGGATCAAATCTGCAACCTAGGTATGTGCCCTGAGCAGAAATCAAATGCACAACCTTTTGCTATACAAGACAGTGCTCCAGCCAACTGAGCCACCCGTCAGGGCCCTCATCACTTCTTTACTTAATAATTTTCACATTTCCCACTGTTCTTAGGACAGATCCCCAAATCCTTCACATGGCCCACAGAGTCCAGAATGACTTCTACATCCTTGTTTTGAACATCTCCATTTCTCACTCTATGCTCTCCCACACCAGCCTCCATTCAGATTCTCAAATGCTTCAAATTCCTTCTCACTTCTGAGCTTCTACACATGCTGTGCATCTAGTAGATTTTTACTGAGTACCTGATACATGCCAGGCACTGGGCTGGACACTGAATGTGCTACAGTGACCAAGACCAATATAACTCCTGATCTCTTGGGGCAAATAGTCTAGATGGGGAGACAGAGTTGTAAACCAGTAAGTAAATAAATGGCTACATAATGTGAGTTACAAAGGGGGCCAGGAAGAAAAAGTACAATGCATTGTTTCCTCTCCTGAAAAACTGTTCTTCTCCAACCTGGCCTGAAGCAACTAACATGCCACCTCCTCAGAGAATTCTCCCGGGGTTGCCAGATTAGGTCAAATTCTTCTATAATGCACCCCATAACTTTCACTCAGGGCAGTGCTTACATCAAAAATTTAAAACAATTATTTTATTTTTTATAATTAGTTGCTTAACATCTACCAATGAATCATGTCTTCTTCCCTACTTTCCCCAAGTTACCGGCATATTAAATAATGAATAAATAAATACAGGAATAGAATTGATGAATAATAAACCCTAGGTGCCCTGCAAACCTTCAACATGACATCTGTTGTCTTAGACCTCTCCCCTCTTTTATCACTATTACTCAAGTAGTGGTGGTGTCCTTTTTTTTTTTTTTTTTTAACTTAGTCCGAGGAATCTAGGTCTTTTCTTTTTCTATTTTTTTAAATTGTTGACAGTATTACAGATGTCTCCCAATTCCCTCCCCCACTCTATCCCTCTCTTCCTAGCCCCTGCCTCACCCAGGCCTTCACCACACTATAGTCTGTGTCCATTGGTTATGCATATATGGATATAAGTTCTTTGGTTAATCTCTCTGTCTTTTCTTTAACTTAGTCCCAGGAGTCCAGGTCTTTTCTTTTTTTACTCCCTCATTCCATACGTATGTGCCCAAGGCAGACGCTTCGTGTGTCCTCTTCAGAGATGGCTCGCTGTATATATAGTTAATCACAGTTGGAGTCCACAGTATGTTCCCGGGACAATCATGACCATGACTCAGGCTTCCTTCTGCCTGCTGGCCAATATGTTGTCAGTCTCTATTTTATTTCATGGCTATTCTGGGTCCACCAGCACCCTCTCTTGGCAACTATGTGTACAAAAGAGCCAAGGACCTTCCTTGCAAGTTTTCCAAGCATAATCCCTAGGGCCTAGGCCAAGACAAACTGTCACGTGCTTCCCTTCAGATCCCCCATCCTCACGCTCTGAAGCCTGCACGGGTTCTCCCCTTGCCTTCGCCATCCTCGGTTACTTAAAACTACCACATTATGCCTCTCGCTGGAACTGGCCTAGTTCCTCTTGTTTCCATTTCTGTTTCTTTAAAGCTCTGCTCACTCCACATCCCTGGGATCCCAAAGTCAGTCAGCTTTCATTTAGTTTTCTTAATAAACCTCACTGGGCTACTACTTATGCATATTTTAATGAATGTTCAACATTGAAAAGTAAGATGTAGCAAAAATGGGTACCTGTGATAATGGATATATTTGGAGAAGAAAACCACACTTGCAGGCTCATTGGGCCCTGACTCCACACCTGTTCTTCCTACAGTCCATCACTGTCATTTCAACCTTTGTTAATTCCTTGAGGGAAGAAGTATGCCTTTAATCTCTACTCCTTGTACCAAGTGCCTGAGTGTGGTAGGTATTCAGAGCCTGTTTAAAGAAGGAAGGATGGAAGGACAGGAGAGATGGACAAGAGAAAGGGAAGGGATGGTCTTAAATTTATACAGAATTCTGTTTCCTTAGTACATGGTCTAAGCTAACTTGTCTGATATGGTAGCCACTAGCCACATGTGGCTATTAAAATTAAATGAAACTTAAAATTCAGTTTAGCAGCACTACTTATATTTCGAGTACCCAAAAGCCACAAATGGCTTGTGGCTACCACATTATCCAAAGCAGATATAGAGGAAACAGAATTTCTGGAGGATGAGCCCAGAAATCAGGATTTTAAAAAGATTCCCAGAGCATACAGCCCGAATAAGCAGAGGAGATTCAGCTGAGACAGTCTGCAGCCAGGAAAGACAGAGAAATCCTAGATAAAGGGAACGGTTAGAGGCTGAGGCTGAAACCTCTCCAGGTGCGCCGGCACAGCCGCGGAGACCGTGCCATCTTGGGTGACTGTTGCCGGCATCCAGAGACCAGCTACTAACCCGGCAACAACGGCTCTCAAGCAGCGCGACTACGTGAACTCAGAGGAACTCGGCTTCTCCCCACAGAAAGGTTAGACTTTCCCCAAAGGTGCGGTTTGCAGTTTAGGTTGGAGAGTGGAACGCGCGCAGGGGGGTGGGGGCTCTGCGCCCCACAAAGACCGCGGCCGTTGGAGCCAGCGTGACCCACGAGTGTGGAAGGGCACCCCCAGGGCTGCTGGCAGAAGGGAACGCTATAAATAAGCCCACAGTTGGACGGGACACAAACGGGCAGCCTCAGATTACGCCAGTTTGCCGGCTACTCGGTGCCAGGAGCCAGAGCGCGCGCAGAGACTTCGCGCAGATTTGGAAGGTGAAGCGTTGCGAGTACGTACGCACAACTTCCCAGGCTCTTAAATCTGTGCGTTTGATTGTTGAACCCAGTGCAAGGGACTACCCAGTTGGGGTCAGTCACAGAGCTTGTAAGGGAAGGCTGTTTTGGGGGAGCCTGGGAAACAGAGCGGGGAGTGACTACTGGAAAACCAGCTCTGGGCGGAGGACATTCCCAGACCAGCTTCCGGTACAATAGAGAACACCTGGTCAGAGAGGTCCTATACCCTCGGAGGTCAATCCCGACGCACTGCCACCCAGAGGCAGAGCCATGAACTGACTCTTCTGTAAATACAGATAAGGGCTGTCTGGGAAACCAATGTAGCCTGCCTTAAAATCAGGACTGTGGCTTACAACACAGAGGAACAGTGTATCAGAGGAAAATTCAACATTCTCCTGAATACCTGGTGTGCCAAAAAGAGGAGCAGAAGATCTGAAGCACCTTCATTACAGCCCATTTTTTTTAATTATTTTTTTTTAATTGTTTCACCTTTTAACTAAGAAACCATTTATTTTCTTTTTTCATCACCTGATATTACCCTTTTAATTACTACATTTTTATTTTTAACCAGTATTATTACTGCTGCCATTTTACCATTTTTTTTTAAAGTGTCATTTTATTTTCTCTTTATTTTATTTTGGGACTAAGGTTCTCCATTCTATTTTCATCGTTCCTTTAGCATCATTTTCCTCTACCTCAATTGTGCTGCTGTGCTAAAACTCTCTTCCCCACTTTTCCCCTTTTGCTGTCCTGTTTCTCTTACCCTATTCCTGCTTTAGATTTTTCCTATTCTTCATACGCCCTGTCTAAATTTCACCCTACTTATATATCCCTTTTTCAATCACCTGCTCTAAATCCTTATCCACCTCTCCCTTATCTTTCTTCACTATCCAAACTTTTTATTCTCTCCTTTTCTCTATTGTTCTGTTGTTGCTTGCTCGATTGTTGAGTATATTGTGTGTTTTTTTTTCTTTTCTTTTCTTTAAGGATTGTATGTGAGGTTGTTCTGCTTTTTCTTTTTCTTTTTCTGTCTCCCATTCCCCCTCCCCACCCCACCCCCGGCCAGTTATTTTTGTGCTTCGGCTTTCCCTTGCCTCACTTGATATTATTGGCTGTTTGTAGTTTGTATTCACTCCAGAGATCCGTTGCTGGAATTTGTTGGGATTAGTGGCGGTTCTATCGGAGTTTTCTCCTCATATGAATAGTCTCCTCCCCTCTTCTACTTCATTCTATTTTTCTTTTTTTTTCTTTTTCTTCTTCTTTTTTTTTCTCTTTTTTTCTGTTTTTCTCTCTATCTTTTTCTCTTCTTTCTTCCTTACCCCCCAACTCTCTTAGCTTGGGTGGCCATCTTTATTTGGGGTTATTAATACCGTAATTCATTTGTGTTCAGTGCCTGGTACGTTGTGCCTTGTTGTGTTGTATTTTGTGCCTTTAAATCAACGCAGCAGATCCAAGCAACAGCGGCCTCCTGATCTCCACACGCTCTGTCTGAGGAACAGCTGCTGTGGGTGAAGCCTCCCTCCACCAGCCAGAAGAGCCACAACAGCTGTGAACAGCACCCATCAGAAGACCCGCTAACAACAGAGGAGCAGCTGCTACCACAACCGCCCAAGGAGCAACCACAGCCCGAGGAGCCACTGCCACCTAGGGAGCAGCCACTGAACGACTCAATATCTATATACGTCAGTGAGATCAAACATGGGTAGACAAAGAAATCCCCAAAGGAAAGAAAAGGAGGACTCACCAGAAAAGCAGCTAAGTGATACAGAGGCATACAACATGACAGAAAAAGAATTCAGAATAAGGGTCCTAGAGTGCATACACCGGATGGAGGAAAAAATCGACAACTTATCCAAGAAGCAAGAAGAAACAGATGAAAAAATCGACAACTTAACTAAGACCCAAGAAGAAATGAAGTGCGATATAGCTGCAATAAAGAACACCATTGAAAGTATCAACAGTAGACTAGGAGAAGCGGAAGACCGAATTAGTGAATTAGAAGACAGGGAAGCAAAACACACCCAAACTGTACTTCAGTTGGAGAAAAAAATTAAAAGACAGGAGGAGAGCCTAAGGGAGCTTTGGGACAACATGAAACGAAACAACATACGAATAATAGGGGTGCCAGAACAACAGAAAGAGGAACAAGGATTAGAAAACCTATTGGAAGAAATAATATCAGAAAACTTCCCTGAGGTGGGGAAGAAAAAAGTCACACAAGCCCAGAGAGTCCCAAGCAAGGTGAACCCGAAAAGACCCACACCAAGACACATCATAATTACCATGGCAAATGTTCAGGACAAAGAGAGAATCTTACAGGCTGCAAGAGAGAGACGGAAAGTTACATACAAGGGATCTCCCATTAGATTATCAAATGATTTCTCAACAGAAACACATCAGGCCAGAAAAGAATGGACGGAAATTTACAAAGTGATGCAAAGCAAAGGACTGAATCCAAGAATACTCTATCCAGCAAGGCTATCATTCAAAATTGAAGGGGAAATAAGAAGCTTCACAGACAAAAAAAGGCTAAGGGAGTTTATCACCACCAAGCCAGCAATGCAAGAAATGCTAAAGGGACTGGTGTAAAAAGAAGAAATAAAAATCCCAGAAAGAAAACAGCCACACACACAAAAAAAGAAATGGCTACAAACAAGTACCTTTCAATAATAACTTTAAATGTAAACGGGCTAAATGCTCCAACCAAAAGATATCGAGTGGCTGAATGGATAAAAAATCATGACCCATACATTTGCTGTCTACAAGAGACCCACCTCATTAGAAAGGACTCACACAGACTGAAAGTGAAGGGATGGAAAAATATCTTTCAGGCTAATGGAAAAGAAAAGAAAGCTGGGGTAGCAATACTTATATCGGACAAAATAGACCTCAAAGTGAAGGCCATAACAAGAGATACGGAAGGCCACTTCATAATACTAAAAGGATCAATACAACAAGAAGATATAACCCTGATAAACATATATGCACCCAATGCAGGAGCACCCAAATACATAAAAAATCTTCTGGAAGATATCAAAGGAGAGATCGACAACAATACAATCATAGTAGGGGACTTTAATACACCACTGTCATCACTGGATAAGTCCTCTAGACAAACAATCAGCAAAGATACAGCAATACTAAATGACTCACTAGATCAGATGGACTTAATAGACATCTTCAGAACACTTCACCCCAGTGCCACGGAATATACATTCTACTCAAGTGCTCATGACACATATTCAAAAATAGACCATATATTGGGTCACAAGCAAAGTATCCCCAAATTCAAGAAGATTGAAATCATAAAAAGCGTCTTCGCAGACCACGATGGCATAATATTAGAAATAAACTGCAATAAAAACAACCCAAAATACTCAAACACCTGGAAGCTGAATAGCATGCTATTAAATATTGATTGGGTTACCAATGAAATCAAAGAAGAAATTCAAAACATCCTGGAAACTAATGACAATGAAAACACAACAATCCAAAACCTATGGGACACAATGAAAGCAGTCCTGAGAGGGAAGTTTATAGCTCTACAGGCCTATCTCAAAAAACAAGAAAAAATGGTAGTTAATCAGCTAACTCTACAACTCAAAGAATTAGAAAGAGAGCAACAAGAAAACCCCAGAGTGAGCAGAAGGAAGGAGATAATAAAGATTAGAGCAGAAATAAATAACATAGAGACCAAAAAAATAATACAGAAAATCAATGAAACCAAGAGCTGGTTCTTCGAAAGGATAAACAAGATTGACAAACCTCTAGCCAGACTCACCAAGAAGCAAAGAGAGAGGACCCAAATAAACAAAATCAGAAATGAAAGAGGTGAAATAACAACAGACCCCACAGAAATACAAATGATTGTTAAAAAATACTATGGACAGCTCTACTCCAGCAAACTAGACAACCTGGAGGAAATGGACAAATTCCTAGAAAAATACAACATTCCAAAACTCAATCAGGAAGAATCTAAAAATCTCAACAGGCCAATAACTATGGAAGAAATTGAAGCAGTCATCAAAAAGCTTCCAGCAAAAAAAAGCCCAGGACCAGACGGCTTCACAGGGGAGTTTTACCAAACATTCAAGGAAGAACTAAAACCTATCCTCCTCAGACTACTACAAAAAATTCAAGAGGAAGGAACACTTCCAAGCTCATTCTATGAAGCCAGCATCACCCTAATACCAAAACCAGGTAAAGACAACACAATGAAAGAGAATTACAGGCCAATATCCCTCATGAACATAGATGCCAAAATCCTCAACAAAATCTTAGCAAATCGGATCCAGCAGTACATCAGAAAGATCATACACCATGACCAAGTAGGATTTATCCCAGGGATGCAAGGATGGTACAATATCCGCAAATCAATAAACGTGATACATCACATAAACAAATTGAAAGAAAAAAACCACATGGTCATATCAATTGATGCAGAAAAAGCATTTGACAAAATTCAACACCCATTTTTGATAAAAACTCTCAGCAAGGTAGGAGTAGGAGGATCATACCTCAACATAATAAAAGCCATATATGACAGGCCCACAGCCAACATCATTCTCAATGGACAAAAACTTACACCATTTCCCCTAAGAACAGGAACAAGACAGGGATGCCCCCTCTCACCACTCCTGTTCAACATAGTACTGGAAGTGTTAGCCATTGCAATTCGGCAAGAAGAAGAAATAAAAGGCATCCAAATTGGAAAAGAGGAAGTAAAACTGTCCTTATTTGCAGACGACATGATATTATACATACAAAACCCTAGAGACTCCATCAAAAAGCTACTAGACTTAATACATGAATTTGGCAATGTAGCAGGATACAAAATTAACCCCAAGAAATCTGAGGCATTTCTATACACCAATAGTGAACTTTCAGAAAAAGAGATTATAAAAACAATCCCGTTTACCATCGCACCAAAAAAACTAAGCTACCTAGGAATAAACTTAACTAAAGAGGTAAAAGACCTCTACTCAGAAAACTACAGGACATTGAAAAAAGATATAGAGGAAGACATAAACAGATGGAAGAACATACCGTGTTCATGGATTGGTAGAATCAACATCATTTAAATGTCCATATTACCCAAAGCAATCTATAAATTCAATGCACTTCCCATTAAAATACCAACGGCATACTTCAGAGATCTAGAACGAACTCTCCAAAAATTCATCTGGAATAAAAAAAGACCCCGAATAGCTGCAGCAATCCTGAAAAAGAACAAAGTAGGTGGGATCTCAATACCAGATATCAAGTTGTATTACAAAGCCACTGTTCTCAAAACTGCCTGGTACTGGCACAAGAATAGGCATATAGATCAATGGAATAGAATAGAGAGCCCAGAAATCGGCCCGAACCAATATGCTCAATTAATATTTGACAAAGGAGGCAAGAACATACAATGGAGCCAAGATAGTCTCTTCAATAAATGGTGTTGGGAAAATTGGACAGATATATGCAAGAAAATGAAACTAGACCACCAACTTACACCATACACAAAAATAAACTAAAAATGGATAAAGGACTTAAATGTACGACAGGAAACCATAAAAATTCTAGAAGAATCCAAAGGCAACAAAATCTCAGACATATGCCGAAGCAATTTCTTCACTGATACAGCTCCTAGGGCACTTGAAACTAAAGAGAAAATGAACAAATGGGACTACATCAAAATAAAAAGCTTCTGCACAGCAAAAGAAACCATCAACAAAACAACGAGAAAACCCACTGTGTGGGAAAACATATTTGCCAATGTCATATCTGATAAGGGCCTAATCTCCAAAATCTATAGGGAACTCATACAACTTAACAAAAGGAAGATAAACAATCCAATCAAAAAATGGGCAAAAGACCTAAATAGACACCTTTCAAAAGAGGACATTCAGAAAGCCAAGAGACATATGAAAACATGCTCAAAGTCACTAATCATCCGAGAGATGCAAATCAAAACAACAATGAGGTACCATCTCACACCTGTCAGACTGGCTATCATCAACAAATCAACAAACGACAAGTGCTGGAGAGGATGTGGAGAAAAAGGAACACTTGTGCACTGCTGGTGGGAATGCAGACTGGTGCAGCCACTATGGAAGACAGTATGGAGTTTCCTTAAAAAACTGAAAATGGAACTCCCATTTGACCCTGTGATCCCACTTCTAGGAATATATCCCAAGAAACCAGAAACACCAATCAGAAAAGATATATGCACCCCTATGTTCATAGCAGCACAATTCACCATAGCTAAGATCTGGAAACAGCCTAAGTGCCCATCAGTAGATGAATGGATTAGAAAACTGTGGTACATCTACACGATGGAATACTATGCTGCTCAAAAAAGGAAGGAACTCTTACCATTTGCAACGTCATGGATGGAACTGGAGAGCATTATGCTAAGTGAAATAAGCCAGTCAATGAAGGAAAAATACCACATGATCTCACTCATTCATGGATAATAGAGACCATTATAAACTTTTGAACAATAATAGATTCAGAGGCAGAGCTGCCTCAAACAGATTGTCAAACTGCAGTGGGAAGGCCGGGGAGGGTTTGGGGGCAGGAGGTAGGGGGGTAAGAGATCAACTAAAGGACTTGTATGCATGCGTATAAGTATAACCAATGGACATAAGACACTGGGGGATAGGGGAGGCTGGGGGACTGTCTAGGGCGGGGGGATAAAATGGACACATATGTAATACCCTTTGTAATACTTTAAGCAATAAAAAAATTAAAAAAAAAAAAACAAAGCAGATATAGAACATTTCCATCATCGCAAAAAGTTCTATCAAACAGATTCTAGAAACCTGCTAAATGTCCATAAGTGTTTTGTTTGGGGAAATACGGACACAGTTGGTGGTTGTTATGCTAAAGGATGTGATAAAAAAGTGACGACTCCAATTCTTAGACCCTGAATATAATGTAGGCGATTCTACTGGTGTGTCTTTGAGATCAGATGAAAAAGCAAAATGAGAGATGCTTCATTTATCAGAATTTAAGAAAGTAAAATAATCTTATGATTTCATGGACCTGTAACATAAATCTGAAAGAAATGTAACAAAAAAATCCCTTTCTGATAAATTATTTCTACTATTCTTAACCTTAATTTATATTTAAGCATCACGACCTTGCCTTGGGGATCACATCAATTAGGTAAGTGAAGTGGGCAAGTCCTGTGACACCAAGGGACATCCTCGTCATTGACTGTAATCCACTAAGACAGACTGTGAAATTACATTTTTTTGAATGTACCAATTTCGTTAGTAATATGGAAACTCTTGAGGAAAGTCTCTTTTCAGGCTATTTTTTAAAAGTATTTTAGCAATTATGTGCACACATTATATTTTTTTACACTTATTAAAGTGTATTCCAGAAAGACTCTGCTTAAAGAATTTTTATTAACTTGGTTCTTGCTATTGTATTTTCTTAAAAGAAATAAGTCCAAATTCTTTCATTCAGAATTTTCATTAATTTAAAATCAGGGCATCTCCTCTCTCTCTTTCTGGACTCCTCTCCCCGGTCACCTCCACTCTAAAACAGACTTTACTGTCTTCCCAGACACTGAGAGATCTGCTCACTCAGTTAGAAAACAGTAAAGAGGACCTTCCGTGAAAGTCTCAGAAGAGAGGGACAAATATAAAGCAACACATCCCCTGCAGAATGGCAAGAAAATCTGTGACGAGGAAATCAAGAGAACAGTCTGAGCAGCATATTCCAAACTTCCTGAGGTTGTTTATATCTTCAGACAGATGAGAAGTTTCTATTTATAGTGGTGCTTTAGCAAAATACTTTTCAGCTCGGGTTATAGCCAAGAATTATAGGTAAAGCACAATGGTATGTCTGCAACCACAGAGAATATATGTTTTTAGTTTTATATATCAGATATGCAAGATATTCAAAGTGCCAGGTTCCTCTCCAAACAATGCCATCTCTTTGGAGGGGGTAAAACCAAACATTGAATAGTTAAAGCCAATGTACAATAGTCAATTATCCAATATGGAATCAAAGCTGTGAAGATCAGAGGCCCAGCTTCAGCCCATCGCTTTGGTTCTAACGATTCAGAGATAGCCTGGTGACCTCACCTAACAGAAAGAATACAAAGGAACCACTAACCCTCACTGACATAAGATACCATCAACCCTGAGTCTCAAACCTGAGAACACATGACTTCCTAGAATAAATCTATGACCTCAAGGTCCTCTGACCCCTTGACAATGCTCCCTTTACCTGTGGTCACTAGAACACCATTAATACCTTAATGATCTTAATCGTTAGCACCTTTCTGCCTTTTCTAGAATTAAATAAGCAATTAGTGACACATATACTTCCCTCCAGTCCGATCTCCCATGTGGACCCCAGATGGTCCTGCCCTCCAACTTGTTTCACCAATGTTCTTCCCCATCGCGGTCAACAGCCGCTCCATCCTTCCCGTTGCTCAGTTCAAACACCTTGGAGCCATAATGGGACTACATCAAACTAAAATTTTTTGCTCAGTGAAAGAAACCATCAGTAAAATGAAAGACAACCTATTGAACAGGAAAAGGTATTCACAAATGGTGTATCATAAGGGGTAAATATACAAAATATATAAGGAACATATACAACTTAACACCCAAAAACCAAACAACCCAATTTAAACATGGGCAAAGGCCACAACTTACTCCTATATAAGAATTTCATGAGCAGATTGGGAACCTTAGAAAATGCACAAACAAAATCCTGCCTCCATTTGACAAAAGAAAGAAAAGCCAATTAAAGCCAGATAAGCCTTTGGTTTTCATATTGCTTGCATCCTCTTGCCCTCAATAAAAATAAATACATACATACATACATAAATAAATAAACCTTTTTCAGTTCCCAAAAAATATAAAAATGGCAAAGGACTTGAATAAGCATTTCTCTAAAGGACATACAAGTGGCCAACATATATATAAAAAGGTGCTCAACATCCCTAATCATCAGGGAAATGCAAATTAAAACCACAATGAGACACCACCTCACACCTGTCAGAATGGCTCTCAGCAATAAAGCAACAGCCCAGCCAGTGTGCTCAGTGGTTGAGCATCCACCTATGAACCAAGAAGTCACAGTTCGATTCCCGGTCAGGGCACATGCTCAGGTTGCGGGCTCGATCCCCAGTGGGGAGTGTGCAGGAGGCAGCCAATCAATGATTCTCTCTCACTGTTGGTGTTTCTGCC
This sequence comes from Myotis nattereri, assembly GCF_964212035.1. Lineage (NCBI taxonomy): Eukaryota > Metazoa > Chordata > Mammalia > Chiroptera > Vespertilionidae > Myotis > Myotis nattereri. The sequence goes on from NC_138075.1 coordinate 198,630,411, forward strand.
TCTCTCTCCCTTTCGCTCGATCCCCAGTGGGGAGTGTGCAGGAGGCAGCCAATCAATGATTCTCTCTCACTGTTGGTGTTTCTGCCTCTCTCTCCCTTTCCCTCCCTCTCTGAACTCAATAAAAACATATTTAAAGATAAATAAATAAAGCAATAAGTGCTGGCAAGGTTGCAGAGAAAATGGGACCCTTGTGCACTCTTGATGGGAATGCAGACTGGTGCAGCCACTTTGGAAAACGGTATGGAGTTACCTCAAAAAATTAAAAATGGAACTGCCTTATGACCCAGCAATTCCTCTTCTGGGAATATATCCAAAGAAACCCAAGCACTAACTGTAAAGAATATATGCACCCCTATGTTCACTGCAATGTTACTTACAATCGCCAAGCTCCGGAAGCACCAACGCTCAGAGATTGTCAGGAGTCAATGAGCGAGGGAACTTACCTTTGAGGCTGCGGGCTTCAACAAGAGTAGAGCTCCACACCTGCCCTCCAAAATCTTAAAAGTTTATGTGGAGACCTTAGCGGGGTTCAGTCACGCATTCAGTCCAGAGGGTCTCAACAGCACCTTGTTCTCGCAGGGCTGTGTCCTTGGAAATGGCTCTGGCTGTGAATGTTTATTCCAAGGGCGGGAGGAGGTGGGGAACCTCATATTGCCCCAATCAGCTCTCAGGTCAACCAGGGGTCACGTCCTCTCAATGAACTCCTCTGACAACTCTCTCCCCACCCGTCTGCATGGCCAACTTCTCCAGTGTTTGCTGAAATGTTACTTTCTCAGGGAGGCCAACACTGACCCACCCACTCCATTCGATATCACGGTCCCGACCCCCTCCTGGCACTCCCTGTGATCCTTCCTGTTTTCTTCTTCCCATTACCTTGATCACATTCTAATTTGCTTTGTACTTTACTAATTTATTTGGTTAATTGTCTGCCTCCCTCTATTAGTATGTAAGCTCCATGAGAGCAAGGGTTTTTGTTTGTTTTGCTCCCACTCTATTCCCAGGACTAGAACAGTCCCTGGAATGCAGAAAGCTTTCCATAAAGATTTGTTGAATCAATAAATAAAGGACAGAAAGAGAAGAAGAGAGAAAGGAGGGAGAGGAGGGGAGGAAGGAAGGAAGGGAATACCTGTTCACTAAGTATAAATAGGAATATACAAATAGGCAAAATAAGAAAATTAAAATCATCTGTGATCCCACCATCTTGAATTTAACTACCATGAACATCGTGTGATGTATCTTTTCAGATGTCCCTCTGTCTCTTTGAGCATGTGTGCATTTTAAGCCAAAAAACACAGACTGTGGGAATCAGAGCTTGAATCCCAGGTTTGCATGTGACCTTGAGCAAGCAACTCAGTCCATTCAGGCTTTGATAGCAGAACACCACAGACTGGGAGGCTTGAACAACAGGCACTTATGTCTCACAGTTCTGAGGCCGGAAAGCCCAAGGTCAAGGCTCTGGCAAATTCAGTGTCTGGTGAGAGCTCCCTTCTTGGTTCCTAGATGTCTTTTGCTATGTCCTCACCTGGTGGGAGGGTCAAGGGCGTTCTCTGGGGTCTCTTATCAGGGCACTAGAGGGTCTCTTTCAGAAGGGCTCTGCCCTCGGGATCTAATCGCACCCCCCTCCCCACAAAAGCCCTATCTCCAAATACCATCACATTGAGGATTAGGTTTCAACATGTGAATTGGGTGGGGGCGGTGGGGGGGGGGGCACAAACATTCAGTCTTAGCAGCAAGTAACTTAATTTCCTCAAGCCTCCATGTTCTCGTCTCAAGAATGAGAAATATAGCTCTTACCTCGCTGGTGTATTATAAGGATTCTTTAGCGTAATGCCGGAAAAAGCACCTAACGCATTGCCTGGCACACAGCAGCCCTTGAAAGATGGTGGCTTTCATTATTATTATTATACTGTGAGTGCTGCTCTGCATCTTCCTTTTTTTTTTTCACTTAGTATTTCTGAGCATATTTCTATGTCCATAAAGATAATCCTATGATTTTTTATATATATTTTTATTGATTTCAGAGAGGAAAGGAGAGGGAGAGATAGAAACATCAATGATGAGAGAGAATCACTGATTGGCCGCCTCCTGCACGCCTCCCACTGGGGATTGAGCCCACAACCCAGGCATGTGCCCTTAACTGGAGTCAAACCTGGGACCTGGGACCCTTTAGTCCGCAGGCCAACACTTTATCCACTGAGCCAAACCAGCTAGGATCTATGATGTTTTTAACAGCTCCACAGTATTCCACCATATAGATCCATCATAACTTATTTAGCCAACTCCCTATTGATGGATAACTAGCTTGATCCTGATTTTTTTTCTCTATCAATATTGAGACAAATACTCTAGTTATCATCTTTTCCCAGATCCTTACTTATATCCTCGGGGTAGGAATACTGGTTCAAATATTTAAGGCTTTTGCTATTCACTTAAGATGATACTTTTATGATGCCCCAATGGAAAGCAGTTAAGAAATGACATGAGCTTTAAAGTTTTGGCATTTGAGAATGTAAACCTCCACTCGGAGTAAATCAGCTTGTGAAAGACACCAATGGTGAGCACCTGGGAGGCTCTTTATAACAGAACAGGCTAATTTAGGTCAGCAGCAGAAATCCCCACCAACAACACAGTGCTGAGGTGCTCAGGGTTCAATGTTACACACTATCAGACTTGTTAGTCTCCCCCATCCAACCCACCCCACCAAACTCCTAGAGCCCTTGTTCCAATACCCCAGTCATTTGGCTGTTGGAGTCACCCACTCACCCTGCCTCAACCGTCTTGCTCAGGAGAGATAAAAGTCAAATGGTGAGAGAAACGAAGGGGAATGGAGTAGGGACCCCCTTTAATACTGTTCCATTGTAGATCACTAGGCACCATGTGTGAAGCTGGGTGCCCTGGAAATGGACAACTACAGGGGCAGGGGTGCCCACTCCCCACTTTCACCCACTGCTCTTGGCACAGACATGTTGAAGGCACTCCAAAAGGTGTGTGTACCGCCAGCATGGCTCTTTAGCTGTCTCCATTAATAATGTAAAATGAACATTTACATTTTCCTAATACCTATCTCTCCACCATTTGCATCCCCTCTTAGGATCATTACATTTCTTTGAGTTCCTTCGAAATGGCACTAAAGGTCTTAGTGTGCGTGTGGGAAGCCGCTGGGAAATTAGGAAGATCCCTGTAAAGTTGGGCATCCTCTGGCAAGTTGTATGGAACGCCCAGTAATAACTTTAACTGCTTGATAACCCTCCCACTGTTGCATTAAATAACTAGGAAGAAAAGGATCCTATATACATTGCTAGGCAGTTACTGACATCTTCCTTAGAGATATTCCCTGGACCAGTTAACAACCAAAAAAAAACAGAGTGAGCTGAGGTAGATACACAGAGCATTTCAATCAATCATTTAATTATAAATAACGAGACTAGATTAACTGCCCATCAGCAGGAGTTGGAGTGAACAAATGAAGAAGGCATCTGCATTGCTGGCCCTCCCCTCAGACTCAGGAAGCCCAGGCTCTGGCCTGAATTCTCCTCCAGGAGCAAGAAATGGAAAAGGGGGAAGAAACTGAACTCCTCCCTGCCTCTGGTTTTTCAGATCACAGTGGTGGGATGCTTCTTCTCAGGATTTGCTACTTGAAGGGCAACCAACCTGTTTTCTGAGGCTGCTTAGAAAACTCCCTTAGGGGCCAGTTCTGAGCCTTCTCTCAGGGAAGCTGTCTGGGCCTCTCGAGATTTTGGGGTGACTAATCCCAAAGGCCCACTTCTTTCCTCCCAGGTCCCACTTCTTCCCTTGTCCAAAATATTGACATACATACTTAATAGTATTATTTTTTTTTTCTCAAACAGGTGTAGTGAGGATTCAGGTTACTGTTACTATTAATATTATTGCTCACAATAACAATAGCTACTATCTTTGAGCTCTCACTAAGGGCCAGGCCCTACCTTAAAAATAAAGATTCATTTAATCCTTACACCAGCCCTATGAGATTGGAACTCTGTGGTGGGTTTTGAGGAGGCCCAATAATCAACATCCCAGCTTCCCACTGGAGTTGAGAACTAATTGATAGATACATGGGTATCTGGAAAATGGAGATCAAAATGTTCTTCGTTATAATATAGCTGACAAGGAAGAACAAGGCTTAGGGCTCAGGCTTCCTAATGCTGCATTGGAATTAAACTCACCTCCTTGCCCCAAGCAGCACCGATCATTACAGAATCACATCAGGAGGCCTGGCCCCATCAAACTCAGAGCAGCACTGACCATGAGCAGCCAGATATAGAGAAGGTGGGGGGAAGGAGCAATCGGGGCCAGAAAGAGGCCGGATTACCTCCTTCATGGAAACTAGAAGCCAGAGCAAAAAAGACCTCAGCATTATTATTATCCCCAGGATCATGTATCTGATACACTAAATACAGTGAACTCTGCTCTTCCTGAGCCATGAAGGGAGTCTCACCCTGAGCTGAGTGAGAGAGGAGCTAGAGTTGCTACGCCCCACTCCCACCCACCTAGTTGTCAGAAGCCCCGGGAGACACACTGTGTGCCTGTCCCCAAACTGTGCAATCCACAAACACTAAATGCCTACTATGAGTCTAGAATTGTGCTGCTAGACATTTCAGGATTATTTGAGTAAATTTATGAATGAATGAACAGATGAATAAATCTAATGAAAGGCATCATTTCCATCCCTTCCATTTTTTTCTCATTTATTTCAGCACATTCTGTGACAAATCTTGTTATAATCCAGACAGCCTTGGTCACGGAATATGTTGAGAATTCCAGGACCTGCTCAAGATGGAGATGAGAAAAAAGCAGCTGAGACGGTAGAGGGCAAACCTTTCCAGAGAAGGCTCAGCAGCCCAGCTCCAGGGCCAGGGCCATGGTGAACTCCAGTCCAGGGCAGTGCTAGGACCCCAGGGTCTGAGCCAAGCACAGGGGCGTGGAGTGGGCTTCTTCATAGACAGTTGATGTGTCATATCTGGCGCAGGTCAGAGAAAGATCAGGAAGCTGGGTCCAACCCTAGGAAAAGGGGGCTGGATAAAGATGGAAAAGTCAAGGTCCCAGCTGACTGGGGTCTGGGGAAGCCGCTGGACCCAGAGAAATTTGGAATGGGACCTAGGAAGTGAAGGTGGGCTGAAGGCTAGATACGTGCGCAAACCAGGTACACTTCCAGGGCAGGAAAGGAGACAAGCTACAGGCTATTGAGTAGGAGAGGCTGTCCCTCCCCCGCCCCCCAACTGCCCGTCTCTCCTGTGCTAACAGGAAGGAGGAGCTCCCAACTTTCCACATCCTGGACATTGGCTCGGGACAGAGGCAGACATAGAACCCACGTGTTCTTAATGTTGGTGTGGGGATGGGGGTGGTCACAGCTATTTTCTAAGGGTAGTATGGCCAATCGATTTATTATCCAAAGTAGAACTCTTTTTAGAGTAAACGTGTCATTAATATTTACTAAAACTAATAACTAAAAATACTAACCCTTCTTATAATCCTATATAATAAAGAGCTAATATGCAAATGTTTGTCACACCCTCACGTCATAATGGCTCAGACACTCAATACTGGGGAGAGAGGAATGGGGACCAGCCAGGTTGCAGCCCAGGAGAGGGACAAGCCACCCACCCCACGGTCCCCGGCACCAGCCCCTGTGTCTGAGGCCTGGGAGAGGGACAAGCCGCCTGCCCCGTGGTCCCGGGTGCCAGCACCTGCACCTGGGGCCCGGGCAAAGCCACCTGTCCATGGTCCCCTGAGGCTGCAGCTGGCCCAGGTGAAGCTGACCTGGGCCCGGGGTGCCTGCGGCCACCCAGAGGGAGGGAAGCCCATGTCCCTGGTGCCTGTGACTGGCTGGAGGAGGGAATCCTGGGTCTCGGTTGCAGGGCGAGGCAGAGACGGTTAGGGGTGATCAGGCAGGCAGAGGTGCTTAGGGGCAATCAGGCAGGCAGGCAGAGGGGTTAGGGACGATCAGGCAGGCAGGCAGGTAAGTGGTTGGGAGCCAGTGGTCCTGGATTGCGAGAAGCAGTCAGACATCCCCCGAGGGGTCCTGGATTGGAGAAGGTGCAGGCTGGCCTGAGGGACCCCCCCCCCCCCCGAGCACGAATTTCGTGCACCGGGCTTCTAGTCTAAAAATATTTACCAAGCCTGCCTCAAAGAATCAGACTGACCCCAAGAATAGATGTTTATAAATGGAAAACAATATTTCATGCCACCTTCCTCTCCCAATCCAGGAAGCTGGGTGTAGCAGCCCCTACCACTGCCCCACCCCTACTTTCCACACCTGCAGCTTCTTACCTCAGGTGCCTGCCACTCTCTGCTGTTCCACCTGTGGGCTTTCTCACACGATGCAGCTTGAAATGATGCCAGAATCAACCCAAAAGTGTAGGTAAATGAACTCCCCTGAAAGGCAACCTTCACCCAACAGGAAACAGGAGTTGGTGGATTTGTCCCCGTCTCCCTGTATTCTGGTGGATTGCCCTGTGATGGCTCCACGTGCTGATCAGGGGCCCTCCGCTGCACTGAGCTGACTTGCTCACAACAGTAACTCATGCCTTTAGCTCATGCTTCACTTACTTTCTCTACACCCTCGCTTCTGCTTCTTAGAATCACCGCCCAAATAAAATACCTGTACCCAAGTCTTGTCTCAAGGTCTGCTTTGAGAAGAATTCAATTTCCTGGGTAGCAAAGGAAACCTCATTGAAATATATCTTCACTGAGGTTCTATTTGTGCTGGACCCTGGGGGTAAAAGGTAAATAAACCAAAGTCCTTGCTTTTAAGAGAAAAAGGAGGTGGTTGAAGCAATACAAGCACTGAGACAAGTCACCAGTGCAAGGTCTCATAGATTAGATTATAGATATAGATATAGATATAAATATAGATATAGATACATAGATTTATTTATTCAGAGAAACTGGCTTACATGATTATGGAGTCTGAGAAGTTCCACAATCTGCCATCTGCAAGTTCCAGAGCCAAGGAAGTCAGGGGTGTAATTCCAATCCAAGTCAGAGGGCTGAGAACAGGGGAACCCACAGTGTAAATCCCAGTCCCAGAGCCGGAGAAGACCAATCTGGTTTGTGAGTGAGTTTGCCCAATGGGAAATATAGCAAGAGATTGAAGGCTTGAACTGTGCCTTCACACAGTTCTGACTCACCCTAGTGAGCTGTCCTGAGGATCAAATAACACTTATCCATAGAAGTTCAGAAGGCACCTACTGTGTGCAAGACACTGCAGTGACCAGGAAGAGAAATAAGACTCAAGCCCCATCCTTGGTCAGATTACAGGCCTATTGATATGTGTGAACCTGCTTTATAAACTAGAGAGTGGCCAGCAAATGTGAGAAGTTACCCAAAGAATACTGTTCTGTAGTGCCATTGCCAACTGCCTCTTCTATTGTATCTCCTGCATTGCCTAGAGTCATGGCGGCACACAAAAGGCATTACAATAACATTTCATCACTGATTCCATACACTGTAATTAACAATCAGAATTAGAAGATATCATTCTTCTGGCATGCATATTGTTTCTGATTCCTGCTGAACATCTCAGACTTTCTCTGCCTGACTTGGGTCAAGGCAAGCTTTGAACAAGTATACATTAACTTATCCTATGAATATCTAATATAATCTATTATGAGCCCAGATCACAGCAGTGAACAGGACAGCAAAATCCTTGCCTGCATAAAGGTTTCATTTTAGTGGTGGAGCCAGCTAACCAGGAGAGTCAGCCACCCTGGGGAATTCCCAGCACGAAATGACTCTGTTTGGGAAGCTGCAGAGGCAAAATTATCCAAATTGTTTGTCAACACCCCCCGCCTGCACCTGGCTAGTTGCTCTGCTCTCTACTTCATTCATTTTAGCTGCGAAGCTTTACCTAAATGCTCTGGGTTTCCTCTGTCTTGAATATCCCTTTAATCAGATCCCCGCTCCTCCTCACCTCCTTGATCTTGCTTCTCAAACATAGTTGCTAATGATGTGTGCGTGTGCCAGACTTGAACAAATGTTGAGCGGCAAACTGTTCAGTGTCTGTTAATTTCATCCTCAATCCAGCGGGGATCCTTGAGTTCGAGCAGATGCTCCTTCCCCGGGGCTTTCATGCTCATCGATCAGCTTTGCTGATGATGGAAGAAAGGAACGTTTCCTCCATGACTGCCATTTGAATATAATTTATTGCCTTCTGGAAGAAAAATGGGAAGAAGAAAACGTACTGAGAGGTGAAAATACAAATGAATGGTGACAGATGACAATCAGATTTCAGTTTCAAAGGAGCATGCTTTTAAGCCAATAAATGCTTGCAAGGGTAAAGTGAAATTCTCCACAGCTGTGCCAAGAGGGCTCCTTCTAAATGGCCAACATTCCTGTTGAAGTCCTGTGGGGAGTCCGATTCATAATTATAATAAAGGAAATAATAAATTGATCACATAGTGTTTAAGAGCAAGGGCACTGTAAACAGAGGGCATGAATCTGAATCCCAGCTCCATCCTTGAGCAAGTTACTTAGCATTTCTTCCTGTGTGAATGAGGATAATAGTAACACCTTACTCTCAGAGTTATTGGGAGGTTTAAATGAATTAATATAGAGAAAGTGATTAGAACAGTGCCTGGCACTTATGAAGTTCTAGATTGATATCAGCCCTGTTGCTTATTGTGATTAATAATGAATTTTTCTCTCTGCCAGGTCCTGACCTAAGTCTGTCTCTCTGCTCTCACCACCACCCATGCAATGACACCAAGATTGCCCTCATTCTTTAGAGGAGGGAATGTCCATGCACTTGCCTTCTAAATGCACTTGAATTTCTGACTTTGCCCTTCTCATTTAGGTTTTATATGAGTGTCTTATATTTGTTTATTCATTTGCGTTTCCAATTGTTTTACCTGGAAATAAATACTCCAAACTGTTCAGAGTGGTTATCTTTATGTGATAGGATGATGAGGATCTGCTTTTCTTCCTTCTATTTACCTGTATGTTGTAATTTAAAAAATAATGGTGTGCATTTTTACAATGGACCATCTAAAATGAATGGGTAAAAATGGAGGAAAAGTAGATTTAGTCCACTCTCCCTCTTCCTCAAATAACTTAATCCACCTTCTTGTCAGAGCATATTAGTAATAAGAAATCAGGAACTTGCCATAGAGGACAGGATGGCTGATGGTATTCTTGCTGTTTGCTGAAGGGCTGTCACTCTGTCTGGGAACTCACTTGACCTGTGAGATACCTGAGCCCATACAACAACATATTTTCATATGAGAAATTCATTACACAATGCTTTACTGAGAAATACTACATCTAAAGTAAAGGTGTGTATATATGTCCTAAATCATTTAAAATTCAAATGAAAATAAATAACAGCAGCATCTCCCCCGCCGACACACACACACACACACACACACACACACACACGACAATGAATTGCTTAAATTTCTGGTGGTTTTGTTAGTTCCTTGTGAATTGCACACTTCCATTATCAGGGTGCTGGCTGGATTCTGAGGTTAATTAGATGTTACCTTGCAGTTATAGAAACAATTTCTGCTTTAACAATAACACTTGAACTTTCATTTATTTTTTTCCAGTCTCTGCATACTTGAAAATCTGTTGAGAAGAGATTATAGAATTGATAGATTGGATTAAAAAGGGGGGAAAAATTAAATGAAGGCAGTCCCAGCTCACATTCATCCCATTAAAGAAAGCAGCATGAAAGCCCTAAGGTAGAATGTCTGAGCTCAAGCACGAATGGGGATCCGAAGTACTCCTCAGTCCATAGTCTCCACAAGTCTTTGGCCTTTCATGAAAGATGGATAATGATCCTGGAACAAAGTATATGTCTCTCTCTATATATATATGCATTCATATACACACAAACACTCCAGATGTGAAATTTATTATTATTACAGAAACCCAAGGGCAAAAACTAGAATTATCCCAAATGTCAAAATGTGATAAAACTTTACTAGTATATCAGTTACAAACTACCAAAATAATGCTGTACAAGAAATCCCCACAATTTAGTGGCTGCAAATAGCAGCCATATAGGATTTCTCAGCTGGGTGGTTCTGCTCACCAGGGCTGGCTCAGCTCATTTTAACTGGACTACTGTATTTTTCCATGTATAAATCACTCCCATGTATAAGACACCCCCCACTTTTCCAACCCCAAATTAAGAAATCAATATTTTAACATTTTGCTGGTTTTCCTCTTAAGGCCTTCCTCTTTTTTGGCATCCTAAGGAATTGTTCTTCCTGTTTTCTCCACTGTCTGGTCATACACTCAGTGGGAGGAGGTCCAAATTGGCTCTCTGCAGCTCTATTTCCATGCTCTTTTGCATAGCTGATTACATTCAGTTTGAATTTTGCAGAGTAAGACAATCACTTACTGGTATTTATCTTTTTATTTTTTGACATCTTTATGGGCTCAGAACGCTCTGGTCGCTGTTGCATCTGCACACTCTCCACCTCCACCTCCACTTCCAGTTATGGCATCAGCTGTTGTCAGTAACAATAAGGCTCGTGATTAGAGGAAGCCTGTTTGACAAGGTACGGGCAGCTACACACCTGCACGGCTCCCTACTTGGCTGACCTACTGACTTCCGCGTGAAACACACCCCTCGATTTTCAGTCTAACAATTTTAGAAAAAAAAAATAGTGTCTTATACACGGAAAAATACAGTAACTTGTGGACCTGTGGTCAACTGGTGGTTGGCTCAGAGCTGGGCCTCTGTTGGGCTCATTTAGCATCCTTCAGCAGGCTAGTGTGGATGTGCACACAATCTCTGAGTCCCAAACTCAGGACTGACACAACATCAAATCTGCTGCATTCCATTGGCCAAAGCATAACTGGAGTCCAGCCCAGACCCTGGAGATGAGAGATAGATCCAACCTATTGATGGGAATACCTGCAGTCATGTTGCAAAGGGCGTGGATACAGGAGTTATGAAAAATTGGGACCACATTTGCAATTCATCTACCACAAACTTGAAACATGATGACATGTGAAATAAGCGACAGCAATTGTGAGTTACATTTCATTGTCGAAATTGCCCTGAGACAGTCATAAATCAGGATTTTCATCAAAATAGAAGCCAAAAAATACTCAAAATTTTAATCAAGGACCATCTGAGAAGACATCAACCACCATCACATCAGCTCTTGCTCCTGACCCCCCATGAAGAGGGCTCCCCCTGACCCCAAAAGATCTGCCAATTTCAGGGTTTTTCTAACACAATCAAGTTTTAGCAAAAGGTAGAAATATAACTGGGGCAATTATTATGTATCTTAAAAATACTCTCTGTTAAATGCATTCCGAAAAGCCATATTCAAAATTGTATACATATTATAATTACAACCATGTAAAGGACAAAGATGAACTGAGAATTCACAGCAAGGAAAGTGGTTATAGTCAGATAATATGTTTGTGTTTTCTCATTTTTCAAAATGTTCTTTAATGCTGGGGTTAGGCTGTCATACAATAAAAAAAAAAGAAGGGATGTAAATAAGTTGAAAGCAAAGATTAATGAGCATTTATCTTCAATAGTATATATATTGTCCAACAGCAAAAACTCAGTATTGTCTTTTCATTGTGTAATCCTCAAGGCTGACAATGAAATATTCAAATGCCAAGAAACACAAAGCAGTCCAGAATCATACTTGAGGAAGAGTTATGCGATTCCACTATCATTACTTAATTCATACAAAGTGTGTTAAGTGGTTTTATCTTTATCTTGTGATTTCTTTTATTTAGTAGATTTCTATGTGTGCATCTAATGACGATGAGCCAGCAGGGCCCATGTGCTGAAGCATATCTAACAATGCAATCACAGTAACTGGGAAAAATAACAAAAGAATAATTATGGCTATATATTCTCTGAGAAGTTTTGAATACAAATGTAAAATTTGGGGTAAATGTCACAATTAATATATATGAAGCCAAAAAAACTGGCTAGTAGGAAACATTTTAACTTAGATTATCAAATAGTAAAGTTAACTTCATATAACAGCAAAGGAAACGTGTTTCATACCTTCTTTTCCAGAGTTGAGCACAACACTTGTAATCTTAATCAGAAGCTTGATAAAAGGACACAGTACTGTTTGAATCAGAAAAGTACTTTTTGCTCTTAAGACTACTTAGCAGCTTGTGAGAGGTGAATTGATGATTTTAGCCTATTCTTAGATCCCACTTCTGCCTCATACTTCCCTACTAAAACAAAAAAACAATAGAACAACAAAACAAAAGAATCCACAATCTAAGAATTTTATATCTATGCCACGCTGATTCTTTTCAAATTATTTTTGCACATATTTTCTCATTTAATACATTTAATACTTTTCCAACCCAATGCACTAATTAGCACAGACATTATCATTCCCATTTTACTAATAAAGAAACCAAGGCACAAAGAAATGTAAGCTTCTAGTTCAAGGACATACAACTGATAAGTGTGTATCCTTTATACAGAGCAGAAAAGGAGGGCACTGGGAGATGACATCTATTACTAAGAAAAATATATGTATTATTACACATTTGTTAGAGAGAAATCAAAACTGCAAAAGTAAAAGAAAGGAAGAAAGAAAGAAAGAAAGAAAGAAAGAAAGAAAGAAAGAAAGAAAGAAAGAAAGGAAGGAAAAGAAATTTAATGCCCATATCCAAGAGAAACCATTGTAGCATCTTGGAGTAGCTCCTCCCAAATATAATGATCTTGCTTTATATTTCATTAAGCAAGTTGAAGCAATAAGAAGAGAATTTCTACATTCTCCCCCATCAAGTCCACCAACCCCACACCTGTGCTCTCCTGGTCTGCTTTCTCTGGTGCAAATGAAGGTCACCTGTGCTCCTGCCACCAGTGCCTTCATCCTGCATGCCATCCAACTTTCTTTCACCTGCACAAAGATTTGCCCTGCAATTAGCTTCTTATCAAATGTTTCCCCCATGCCAGATCACATCCACCAATAAGTAAACATACTATAATTTCTCCCACCCAGAACAAAAAGGCGAATAATACAAACCTGTGCAGCCGCCCGCCACATCCTTCTCCCTTCCAGCTCCATTTCTCTGCTCCCCTTTATCTCACACTGTCTTAAAGGAGTTGTTTAGACTCTCTGCTATCTTTTCAATACATTCCAAGCAGGCTTGCATCCCTGCCACTCCACTAAAACTCTTCTTGTCAAGGCCAATGTCCTTTACATTTCTAATCCAAAGGTTAGTCCTCATGGCTCTTTTTAACCCTGCAGCACTTGACACCATCGACTGCTCCTTGAAATACTTTCTTTATTTGGCTTCTAGGACACACTCTTGGTTTTACTCCTACTTCAATGGCCACTTCTCACCTTTGCAGGTTCTTCATCGCCCCAACCTTAATGTTAATCTTTGCACATTCTCATTTAGTAATCTCATCAAGCCCACAACTCCAAATTACTATCTGTATGTGGATAATTCCCACATCCTAATGCTAGCCCTAATCCACTCCTGAACTCCAGAATCATGTATCTCCACTTGCACATCTAGTAGACACTCACTAGCATGCTCCAATATGGTCTTACCATCTATATAATAAAAGCCCATTGACCATTACGGTGGAACAACCACAGTGAAGTCGCTATGACACACACTGACCACCAAGGGACAGATGCTCAATGCAGGAGCTGCCCCTGGTGGTCAGTGCGCCCCCACAGGTGGAGCATCGCTCAGCCAGAAGCTGGGCTCATGGCTGGTGAGCACAGCGTCAGTGCAGCGTCAGTGGCGGGAGCCCCCACGGCAGTGCTAAGGAGAGGCAAGCCAAGCCATAAGGAGTGAGCAGACGAGTAGTCAGGAGCGAGGGGTCCCAGATTGCAAGAGGGCACAGGCTGGGCTAAGGGACACCCCCCACCTCCCGCAAGAATTTTGTGCATCGGGCCTCTAGTTTGTTTACAAATGACATCAGATATGAATAGTTGAGAAACCTTTCTAATTGGCCAGTGTCTGTTGGACACCAGTTGACACCTTTTAATTTTATGCCTACTATGTAGGCATCTCAACTTTCAAATGGCTCATCTGAATTCTTGATTCCTGCCTCCTAGTACTTGGTTCTCTCAAGTACTTCTCCATTTTAGTAAGCGTCGCTGTGTTTGTGTTTTCTCTGCCTGGAATTCTCTTCCCCCAGATACCTGTGTGGCTTGTTCTTCATTCAAATCTCTGTTCAAGCATCAGCAGCGACCTCCTTCCTCAGAACCCTACTTACAACAGGAGACCCCACCTCTCTTCTATTGTTCTCTCTTCCCTCACCTCTTCTGCTTGTTTGCATTGATTGCTTTTCTCATAAATGATTTTTGAGATGGTAGAATATGGAAGGATGTGGCATATAATATGGCAGATCTGGTCATTCGTTTGTTTATGTTTAGTCTCTCTCCAGTGAAAATTAAGCCTTAGGCATGCAGGGACACATTTTAAATTTTGGGTCAGTACTTTTTTATACCTAGGTCTTAGAATTATGTTTTACATGCAGTAGATGTTCTATCTTCTGGGGGAGACATAAATTAAACAAATGGATGATGAAATTAATCATGTCATAATCATGTAACTGAATAATTTCTCCCTCCCTCTTTCCTTCCTTCCTTCCTTCTTTCCTTCTTTTCTTGTGGATAATACTACTATGATCCTCCTCATACATAATTATTGTTGTCTCTGTTTCCATACAGAATTATACAGTCATAGGAGAAGAATATTATTGAGGCTTTTGCTACCATTTGGAAAACTGACATTCATAAATACCAATTTATTCAGCCACTGTTATCCCTAGATTCCTGTAATTTCAAGATTTGGAAGATTTGGGCCATGTCACCTCTATATCAACAAGTGAAGGAAAAATGTGTGGTCCCTGTTGGGCCACCATTGGCTCAGTGCTTAGTATAAATGAGACCCCACAATAAAAGCTCATTGAGCTCTCCTGATAGACCTGCATGCCTGGTACAGGAGAAAATGTGCAGGCTTGGAAAGTACTGCAAGTGGGGAAGGAATCCTAGCAATTCCACTCATGAGCTGCATCACCTTGGTCAAGGACTTGAACTTCTTGGTCTCCTCATCTTTCACATGGGGATGCCAGCACCTACTTCACAGGTCTGTGGTAAGGTTTAGCTGAAATAATGTGTGTAAAGCACCTGACAAGAAGCTTGTCCTTAATCAATGCTAGTCCACCACCAACGACCCCACCAGATTCCCCTTCTCCAGGTTCCCCATCCCCCAGGGCCTTCATCTCAAACCCTCCCCCCGCACCCCCCCCCCCCCAAAATGCACCAGTTGGTTCTCTAACAGTTTAGGATTCAGCATTTAGGTGAATTACTTATACTTGGTTTTTTTTTGATTTAATGTCTAAAGTCTCTGGTTGAAGGTGAGCAGTTTTTGAAAATCAGAAAGAGTTCTTTCTGTGGTATTGCCAGCTCCCCTCTGGGCGACTGTGACTACTCCAGCCCTCTGAGCGATAACCAAGCTGTTTGGGCCAACAGCCTCGCAAAGGGCACTTCCCTCTGGTTTAAAAAGAGCCTCCCTTGGAAAAATGCCGACCTGACTCTGGTTTTCTGTGTTGAATAACTCTCAACAACAGTAGAACCAGTGCCAGGAAGGTTTTAGCCATTTACAAAGTCATCACTGCGGTGTGTGTCCTATGCTTTCCATTTGTAGCCGTTTAGTGTAAGCATTCAAGATAAACTCATGACCAACACCAACTGCATTCATGGGTTATTTGGGAAGGGGAGGTGGACTTTATTCAGAATTAGATTATCCATTTGACAAGTGTTCCTTTAGCACTTACTGCACGTCAGGTACTGAGACAGGTGCTGCAGACTAGAGGTGAATAAGAAGAACATAGTCCAGTCCTAGCCGGCTTGGCTAAGTGGGTAGAGCTGCAGCCTGCGGACTGAAGGGTCCCAGGTTCGATTCCGGCCAAGGGCACATGCCTGGGTTGTGGGCTTGAACTGGGGGCGTGCAGGAGGCAGCTAATCAATGATTCTCTCTCATCATGGATGTTTTTCTCTCTCTCCTTCTCCCTTCCTCTCTGAAATCAATCAATATATATTAAAATAACATAGTCCTGTCCTCAAGAAGCTTACAGTCTATGCCGGGCACGGGCAATGAACCATAGATGATGAACAAAAATGCCACAGAAATAATTGTATAAGGTAAAATTATGATAAGAGCCACTTAGGAGGAGAGGTGGTACCTTGAGTGTTATCAGGGCACCCAACCTAGGGAGATGGGTGAAATTTAAAGCAGACCCTAAATGATGATTAATAAAAAAAAAAAATAAGTAAATTGCAGTGATTTTATTTTCCTAAAATGGTCAGGATGGTATGTCTATGCCAAATGCTCTTCCAGAACCTGCCACTCCTCCGTCAAGCAGTGGAGACCGTCCCCTCCCTTTGCCCCTGGGCAGGGCTTTGTGACGCCTTCAACAATGGAGCACATTAGACACAAGCTGTGGGACCTCTGAGGTCGGTCATAAAAGGCAATGCAGCTCCAATTACTCTTCTCTGGGACCTGGCCTTGGAAGGTAGACACAGGGGGGAGGCCCCCACACCTGGGGGAGGCCCCGTGGAGAACTGAGATCCCCAGTCCTCGGCCTGGCAGAGTGGACAGCAGCAGGTTGCCAGCGTGTGAGGGAAGTGCGGGTGCAGGGAGGGGTGTGGATTTGATGGTGGGAAGAGGCTGGCATTCTCTTGGATAGTATCTGTTTTCGCTGAGAAGTTTAAAGCTAAGTTATTAGCCCAGAGGTAGGGGTTGGGAGCGGGGAGGGGTTGGAGGAATGGGGAGGTAAGGTATTTGTGGAGTTGGGAGAGTAAGCTGATTAAAAAGACAATAAGATTACTGGGCAGCATTGAGATTATTGAACATTATCAAAGTGAACATATTTGAAGTGATACCAATCTGTGAGATTTTCTCCTGAGTCCCTCAGCACTTAGGAAGCAGGCACAGAGAAGGCAGGTGGTGGGGGCTGGGTTTTTCCAGAATTGTGAGACAGGAAGGACAGAGGGGTGACGGAAGGAGTTGGCCGTATTTGCGAGAGAAGAGCTGGAAAGATGGATTAAGGGAAAGACAGGGGAAATCTGATGGGATGGGAGGGGGTTGATGGATTGGAGGCACAGCTGGGGTCAAAGAACAGCTTCAATGCACGATGCACGAGGCTAAAGAAGGCGGCAGAAGGACAGGAGGTTGTGGCGGGAGAGTGGGATTTGAAATAGAGAATCTAAGCGGGGGAGGGATCGCTGCAATATCCACTGGCTCAGGTTTGCGGCCTGATTTCAGCCGTAATCCATACATTTCCGGTGATTCTCAAGGCTGACGTGTAGAAAACATGGAGCTGTGGAGAGGACCCTTCAGGGTCAGACAGCCCTGAGCTGGGAGTAGGACCCACTGCCCGCCACTGTGTGCGCTAGACGAGCCTTTTCACTTATCCACCTTCAGCCTCCCGTTCCTTTTGTCCCCGTGCGTATTAACACAAAGCCATAAAAATAAATAAAGTTGTATGTATAGATAGATAGAGGTATAGTGATATATTTTGATACATATTGGTGTACATTCAGATATATATCTGAAATAGATACATAGTTATATATCAAATATATTTGGTATATATTAAGTGGATATATAAAAATGATATACATCTTTATATAGATATATTTATATTTATAGTATATTGATATATCTATATAGATCTATATCTTGATATTTATATATATCCACTATATCAATATATATCGATTTTTATATATCCATCTTAAACAAAAATAAATACCACATATAACTAATACCTATATTCAAATATATATTAATTTTTATATATTACAGACATAAAGTTCTCACCACATAGCAGACACTCCACAAATGTTAGGCCATGGTACTCTAATCACCAGCCTTTTCACACTTAAGAAGAACCAGCTGATTCCGTTATAATCCACCCATGCTCACGCCTTAAGAATTGGCACTTTCAGGCGCTGGGAAGCCCTCTCAGCCCGCTGGGGACAGAACCAGTAGTGTGAGCCTTTCCCAAGCAGATGCCCACAAACCTTTCATTCATGAAGCGCCTGAGCCCCGGGCTGGGGTAGCAGAGCAGACTGGAAATAACCAGGTCTTTCATGCACTTAAACCCTGAATAGGATTTTTGTTTGTTTTCCCTCCCTCTGGGAAGGCTGCCTTTGACTTTGCAGCAATAAACTTTGTTAAAGGTAGTTTTCAATTTAGAAAATATCGGGGTACCCAGGATTTACCAATGGATACCACAATTGGCCTCTGTAATTTACAAAAGACACCACTCCTGGGGCGTGTGGGCAGGGCAGCGAGGAGGCCCAGTTTTCTGGGACCGGCACCTCCATTTCTGACACTCATCCCCATCAGACCCCCTATTTCAAATATCCTGTCAGGCCATGCATCAGGGTATGTGTCCTGCTTTGGAGCTTTGAAATTATGATCACCAGTTAGAGACAGAGGAGAAAGTAGGACATCCTTTTCTTCTCAAACTTAAAAGAAAATTATTTATAACAAAAACAACATTGGAGCAAGCAACATGACCAGAAATGTTACTGAAAGAAAAATTCACCCCTGAACCAAACATACCAGGAAATCAAAATGCTTTCTTTTTTGATGTGCCCTTCGCCATTCCTAATTTGTGAAATATTTGTGATCATAACATTAAAAAAATCCCAGGCAATGCCAAGGCTGTGTGAGCTCCCAGACCTGCACTCTCCCACCCTCTTGCCTGCCTCTTCTACTCCAATATACAGAAGCAAACCATGGGACGCCTTCTCCTCTGCCCAGCCCACCTGCCGATGGCACAAATGAAACCCCAAACTCTCAATCAATCAATGTTTCAAAGCATCACCCACTGCGTGTTCGATGCTCTTCTAGACACAAAGGAGGGTGGTAAGGAGGGGTGTAGGAAAGAAGTAGAAGGCCTGGCCCTAACTCCCAAGGGGCATTGCCATGGCAACAGGAAGGGGGGTAACAGAGGGGGTGGAAAAAGGGCACAATTACAGTGAGAGGCCAGGGCCCAACTGAAGTTCTTGCCCTGTTCCGTGTGTGCAGGATGCAGCTGCCTTCTTTGTCCTTTGTGAATGAAGCCACTGATTGTAGTTTCTGGGCCAGTTTCCCAAAAGTGTGTCATGAGAAAGAGGCAAGATGTTAATATGCTAAGCAGAAAGAAACAATTCCATGGCCAGATGAGTGGAGACATGAAGGTTACAAAAAAACCAAACAGGTTTCTGTGGGAGATCTCAGAGCGTTTTCTCTAAGGGGCAGTGTGGAATTCAACAAGGGCACTGAGCTCGCTGCATTTCCCAAGCTTGCATGGACACAGAGATGAACATCGTGAGGAATGAGCATCTAAGAAGCGCACTTTGAAAAATGCAGCTCCAGCATAGTCACGCTCATGCCTACCCAGAGATCATGTACCAGATTCTTCCAGATATTTCTGGGTCAGAGAAAGCCTCCCCCTTGCCTTCCTTCCCATGCCTGGAAAATGGCAGAAAAGAAGGAAAATGGGTGGTAGACTGAAGTACTAATGGATAAACAAGCTTTGTGCAGAGAGGCAAGAGGAGAGTGAGAAGGAAAAGAATACAGCAAGTGATATCATTCGCAGAGCACCTTCTCTGCTTCCTTCACTGTACTTGCAAAGGGGTTACTGAGTCACAGGTACTGTTGTAACCAAGATGATGGCAGCCCAAACAGAAGGTTCCACAACACAGATCCCTGGCCATCTTCCTGAGGTGCTATGGAAATCCCAGCCTTTTCCCAGTTCCTTCTCTTTCTGAATGTTCTCTTCACGGTGTCTATGGTAGCCTGGTGAATGACATCACGGGAGCTCCTGCAGCTCAACCTTCTATAACTACTTAGGCTATTCCAGGTCCCTCCTCCTTCCTCTAATGCTCTTCCTGAAATTCCTTGGGTCACTCCATTCTTCTACCCTCCAGTCTAACAGTTCCCAACTTTGGCTGCACATTAGAATCATCTGAAGTTACATTCTCCACTCCTCAGCCCAGACAAATGAAATCAGAATGTCTTGGAGGTGAAACTCAGGCATCAGTCATTTTAACAGCTCCTTGGTGATTCCATTTTGCACACAATGCTAAGAACCACTGACATAGTTCGAGGACAGACTCCTCTCTTTTAGCAAGCCTGGTCTGTGTGGAAGCAGGTTCCTTTCCATCTGAAGCCCAGCCCATCCTTTTTTTGAGCTTAAAGTGTTCTCTCTAGGATACTAAAATTCTAATTTACTGGTGTCTCTCAATTAGGGCCAAAGAATTTTCTGGAACCATCATGCTCTCTGCTCTGGGGATTGAGCTTCACTTCAGTTCCTCTGAGCAGCTCTACAGTCCAATCAATACATCAGGGAGCACAGTTAGCAGGCAAAGCAAAGTGCCCGCTTCCAAAGGCTAATCATTGCCTCTCAGTGATTCTCACCAATTCCCAAGTTCTATTACCAAGCCCAATTTCACCATCTTGGTGCCATTAATCCACATTCCTGCTAGGAGCGACTCCCCCAGACACTCATCTCCCACCATTTGTCTTCTCAGAGAAGCCTGAGTGCAGAACATTAGCTCCCCTGCAAGACCTTAGTCTATGCTTAAAAGGCTGCAGTAAGCTGCCCCCTGGAATCTTGGGAAATGAACAGAAGATGTCACCTTAGCTAAAATTGAAAATAATAGAATCAATATAAAACAGATGAGGTAGCCCTTCTCTTGTCATATAAATAACCTACATTAAGAAATGGGTTTGTAAAGGAAAAAAAGAATGGGTTTGTAAGGCTGGTAAACCCAAATTGGTATAATCCCAACTAAAAGATTAGATGATTAAAGTGTAACTTTAGAACTGGGATGGAATTAATGTAAAAGCAAAAAAATTCTAAAACAATACCCTTTAAGAGCAGAGGACAAGACAATTTGAGGTATAAGAAAAAAATCTTAACATTTCAATTTAGATTCAATTTAATTTAGATAAATAAATCTTAATTTTAATGTACAAATTGATAATGGTACATGTATATAATTTATAAATAGATATATGTGGGGTTAACACTCAAAAGTTTTCTAATCATAGAGGTGTATAATTTTAAAAAGTTTGGATATTACTGTTCTAAGTAATTACAGGGTGGAACAAAAGTAGGTTTACAATTGTGAGTACATGAAACCCAGAGTTTATTGTATTATTCTTTATTAATTACTAGAGGCCTGTTGCATGAAGACTCGTGCAATAAGCCTTCCTTCCCCTGGCTGCCAGCACCGTTTTCCTCCAGCACCCAGGACCCAGGCCTTTGGTCCAGCCACAGTAGAGAAGCCAAGCCTCTTTAGTCTTCAGTCTTCAGTCTTCGCTCTGCACCTGCATATGCAAATTAACCACCATCTTTGTTGAGTTAATTTGCATAGTCACTCTGATTGGCTGGTGGGTGTAACAGAGTAACACTAATTTGCATGTTTCTCTTTTATTAGTGTAGATTATATTATTTTCCATACAAACAATTATAAACCTATTTTTCTCCCACCCTGTATAATAAAAATTTCAGTGTATATAGAAAACAGGTGATCAACTTGAAATGAAGAAGAAATGGTAAAAACAGCAAGAGTTGCCATAGCTGGTTTGGCTCAGTGGATAGAGCATCGGCCTGCAGACTGAAGGGTCCCAGGTTTGATTCCGGTCAAGGGCATGTGCCTTGGTTGCAGGCACATCCCCAGTGGGGGGTGTGCCGGAGTCAGCTGGTCGATGTTTCTCTCTCATTGATGTTTCTGACTCTCTATCTCTCTCCCTTCCTCTCTGTAAAAAATTAATAAAATATATTGAAAAAAAAAACACAGCAAGAGTTGGTCAGTGTTTATCCAGAGCTATATATTGAAAAGCAGGTGTCCTGACCTGAAGAATGCTTATCCAACACATATCAAAGTGTATTCAGCTATTATGGCTTAAATGTTAATTCCTTAAAGCTATCCAGTCCCCATGCCTTCAAAAGGCCTCATGAGGCAACCTTCTGATGTAGATTCTCCTACATGAGATCATGTCTAAATCAACTCCTGATCCCAGGTCTGTTTAGAAACATTGTAAAATCGTAAATTAACTTCCTGACTTCTCAGGCAGGTTGGTGGTCTTGGTTAGGAATTCTAATCAGTTGGGTAAATGTGAGTCATGTCTCCTGAGCCTGATCACCTCTGAAAGAATGTGATATGTCTCTGAAGTTCTGTCCCAGACACCATCTTGACCCACCACTACAAGGACCTCTCCAAGCCACTGGCCTCTCTCTCCAGCATGACCTCAACACATCTAGAACTTAACTTGTCTGAATCACAGAATGACCAGCTCTGCTTAGTCCACCTATGTTTTCAGAAAAGGGAAGTATGTGTCATTGTTAGGTGCCTAGTAGAACTCCACACACTACAGAACACACAAAAGGAAGTATATGGGTAAACAGTTAAAATGTCCTTCACCTGACAAATGGATAAACAAGATGTGGCATGTCAATACAATGGAATATTATTTGATCATAAAAAGAAATGAAATTCTAATACATGCTACAAAATGGATGAACCTAGAAAACATTATGACAAGTGAAAAAAGCCAGTCACAAAAGACCACATATTATAAGATCCCATAAATATAAAATATCCAGAACAGGGAAATCTATTGAGACAGAAAGGGAATCAGTGGTATCCAGGGATGAGGAAGAAAGGTCCTGGGGAAGAAGAAGGATGATAGCTGAAGCATATGGGGCTTCTTTTTGGGGTGATGAAAAATGTTCTAAAATTAACTATGTTGATGGCTGCACATAACTGTGAATATACTGATAACCATTGAATTGTACACTCTTTAAAAAAAAATGAATTAATCGTATGAGGAGTTTATCAACAATTCCTGTGAGTCTCCTCATTGGGACCCCACCCACTGGTCACTGTTTTGCTCCCTTCAATTACTCTCTATGTACAAAGGAGGAAATCTGAAAGCTCATGAGACTCAGAGTTCTCATAGATGTCCACAGAAGTTATCTGCTGAAGCTGACAACCCATACCTCCATTCATGATAGAGAAGGGAGTTTGAGCAGAGGAATCCTGATCACTACCTCACACCTCTCTGTAGTTCCTATAACCTCAATATGACCAATATTTTACAATCAGGAGAAAGTCAGAAAAATCTCAGCAAAGCTGATAATCTGGATTTTCAAAATATCTATCCAATGTGCATAAGAAGATTTACAATTATAGAATTTCAAACCTGGAATATCTCACAAAATTTAAAGATTTAATTTTTGTTGTATAGACAATGGATATTTGATGAGCTCCCTTCCCACAGAATAAGGGGTAGAAGTTTTCTTTGTCCTCTCACCCCCAAAACTACCGTGTTCATTGCCCACCGTCCCCCGGGCTCCTTGGCCTTTGTCTTGCTCTCTTCTCTCCTTTCCTCCAAATTCCTCCACTTAGTTTAGAAAGTTTGCAGTTACCTTCCTGTGTGGAGGAAATTGAATTTGTTACAGCCTACATTCTTCTTTAGTTTATATATATATATAAAAAAAAATTATGCTCAGTCCTCCAAGCTCTGTTATTGAATATTTAAAGAAAAGCTTTTGGAATTTGGAAAGATGTGGATTTGGGGGGTTTTTCTCTAAAGTGCCTGGCTCTTACAGTTCACTGTGTGGTTTTCCCAACTACTATTGATGAAACAAGTGTTGAGAGTCCATTTGGGCTGTCAAAATCTCAACTTTGACTCCTTCCTTCTCTTTACATTCCAACTGTAAAAATCCAGACTCTCCGTGAGGGAGCTGTGTGTCTGGTTGAATATTTGAATATATGAGAAGGAAGGGAGATTAAAGGCGTTTTCCCTCCCTGTCTTAGGGCCCTTCCTCTAAGGAAAGGCAATGTATTTGTTTACTCTACCATGTAACAAACTACCACATATTCCGTGGCTTAAAATAACACAAATGTATTATCTTACAATTTTTGTGTGTTAGCTGCGTTCTCAGCTCTGCCCCTCATGAGGTAGAAGCCAAGGCTGACTGTATTTCTAACTGGATGATCAACTAGGAAAAGATCTGCTTCTTATTGTTAACAGAACTCTCCCCTTGCAGTTGTAGAACTGGGTACCATTGTCTTGCTAACTGTCACACAGATGACTCTCAGCAACTCAAGGCTGCCCTCAGCTCTTTTCCTTGTGTCCCCTCCACAGGCTCAGGCTCCAGTCTCTGACTTCTCTGACTGACCTCCGGACCTGATTGAAGGGCTCCTGTGATTAAGTCTGGCTCACTTGGGTAATCTCCCTTCTCTTGTTTTTAAAATTAATTTTCAATTACATTTGTCATATAAGTTTCAGATGTATAACATATCAATTAGATATTTACAGAACTTGTGAAGTGATCGCCCTGATAAGTCTAGTAGCCATCCAACGCCATGCCTCGTTATTACAATAGGCATTCTCCCTCTCTTAAGGTCTACTGATCTGCAAAACCCGTCTCCAGCAGCACCTGGATTCGTGTTTCATTTAATACCAAGGAAAGGTGTGAGTACACAAGGGCTGGGACTCCTAGGATCATCTTAGAGTTCTGCCTACCACAGGCAGTCATCAACAGTCAGATGTGAATGAAGGAGACTGGAAATGCCTGGGCTGGTACACACTTCCCCTGGCATCCTGGGGGGGAGGCGGGGAAGATCCCACCTGGTGCTGCCACTTGTAAAATGGCAAGTGCAGTGATAGATGCGGTAGAGGTGGATAATCAAATGAGTCGGAGGCCGCACTGCCCATTCCCTGAGTCCTCCTCATGGGGAGCCGGAGACTCAGAAGTGCCCAAGCCTGAAGAGAGGTTCTGAGGGCAAAGCTAACCGGATGGAGTAGGTAAGACTCTAAGATCAAAGGTGTTAAACAAGAGCCAGAGGCTCCAGCCATGGGTCCCAGTCTCTGAAGCTACCCCGTCCTCCTTGACCAGTCTCCAAAGCAACCCTACGGGAGGCAGATAGGATCCAGAGAATTCCACAGGGATTTGAAGACCAGGGTTTCTTGTCACTGCTGAGTCAGGTGAGCAAACCTTTCCTCCATTCACAAGGGTCTTTGTGGAGAAGAGATGAGAGCAGGGGGAAGCCTGAACAATGATCCCAAAGAGACTGAGGGGCATTCTGGGCTCATGACCTTCAGTTTTAAAACTGGAAACTCCTGGCTAACCAAGATAGTTGACACCTAGCCTGAAGAGATGACGGTTTACGTCATTAAAGTGAACTAGGGTTTAAATTAAGTAGCACTACACACACACACACACACACACACACACACACATACACACCTCACCTCAGAGAGATCCCGTTAGTACAGAGAAATGCCAGCTGCATTCCCTTTGCTCACACAGTTGCAGTGCCAGTAAGTCTCCAATCCTACTTGACCATTTTTCTAAGAACTTTTGATCAGATTCCATGGCTTCATGCTCCGACCAGCCCTGTCATATTGACAGGAGAGCTGATGGGGACCATATAAAAGATGAGGCTAAGAGGCTGGCCAAAAAGCACATGACTAATGAGTGTATTGCAAGACCAGCCTTGGACCAGATTTTTTAACCCCTGGTGTTCAGCATATGACTATTCTTCTGAATCTAAGAATTTGCTACCTATACTTACCTTTTTTATTTTTCTTAATTTCACTAGTAAATTAAATGCTAAGTACTCATCAGTGTCCATTACTATTCACTGAGTGTCCCTGGGCTGCATGGTCATGTTAAAACTGCAGGCATGGTCACAGCTGAACAACAGCCGCCTGCACTGGGTCTCCCCTATCTTCCTTTTGTGGATGACAACAGAAAAAAGCCAGAACAAAGAGCAGGTTGGGCCAGAGCACTAGCTCTGTGTGATGCTTCCCCCTTGTGGCCAACTTGCTGCTTTGGACAGGAAGTAAAGAATTCTCAAAGGTCTTCCTTGCTTAAGGACTACCCATCTATTCAGGTAAAAAGCCTGGGCCTGGGTCTGAATGGACTCCCCCAGACCCCTGGCCAAAGATTTCACATGAAGTCCTTACCCTGTGGATAAGTGAGGTGGAGGTTTGCCCTCAAGAAATCTGGGTGTCCAAAGATTAAAGACGACAAAATGAATCTTTGACTTCTAAATTGCAGCTGGGAACGTTATCATTGTTCATGGGCTCTCTAAGACGCTGCAGTGCCTGGCTGCCAACAAATGCTCAGTCTTGAGGATGCCAGTAGGTTGTAAGCAATAGCTGATGTCAAAGGATGGCTGGTGGGGAGGAGAGTTAGGTGGTGGTTAACCACCCCATCATCTTATCAGAGCTGCTCTGAAGCCCTCCTTGGTGTTCTTATTCTTTCATTATATACAGTCCTTCAATTTTATATAAACTTGAATCAAAGCACTTTTAGAAATTGCTTTTGTTATTTATCTTGGCAAGCAAAGAGAGCTTTAAGAGTAGTCCCCTAGGACCCTCTGCCAGCTCCCTTGCCATCTCTAAGTCCCTCTTGTTCATCATCCTAAGGCCATCATAGGCTATAAGCTCATAAGGACCACAACCTCACTCATCTGTGTTGACCCAATTTAGGAGCCATGGAGATGTGAATAGGGGACAGGTTTCACTTGGTATATGAAGCCTTGTTTGATCCAGGTTTCAACAAGAGCAGAACTAGGCTAAGGTGGCAGAGAGTCTGAGGGTAGAAAAATGGGCAGAAAAAAATGGTGGAGGGAGAGGCAGAGGAACTGGCAGCAGACAAATTCCTGGGTTGCATTTCCACAATGAGAAGCTCCAAGAAGGCAGCATTATGCTAGCTATTGGGTTAAAAATGTTTCAACTGAACTTGTCTCACACGGGGTTTATATTTGTTGGTCCAGTGTAAGGAGGTGGGGGTGCAGAATAGGGTTAGAGCTGAGATGGCAAAAACATTCTTTTTTGTGTCCTTGATAGAAAACTCACTTTCCACTCTGCTCATTTTTTCAAGACAAGGTCAGATGTCTACATTTGAAATGCCCTATCTTTTTACTGACAGCTTTGATCAAAACTCTTATGAAGTAACTTTTGGGGTAGTTATTTTACTAAGTCTTTCCCCACCATTGAACCACAAATGAAGACATGGATGTGAACAAATGTTTTAAGTTAATGGTAAATGAATGAAGGATTGAGTATATGAATAGGCGCTGAGCTCTGTGCCAGGCAGAGAGGATACAGAAAGAAAACAGACAGAGGGGGGCTTCCTTCAAGGACTTATAAATGAACAAATAATTTCAAGGCTGGTGAACACTTCAAAGGACAAATACAGTGAGCTATGGGCACCGACAGGAATCTGGCATGGTTTGTATGGGATGCATGGAACTGATACCTCAAAGAATGCATGAAGAGTCACTCAGTGAAGAGATGGGATCCAAGGAAAGAGCTTTCCTGGCAGCAAGAACTGCATGTGCCAAGGCCTGAAATGAAAAAGAACGTAGTGCATTAGCGAGACCACTGTGGCTGGGCCAGAGTGAAAGGAGGAGCAATCACTCGGGGCCTTTTAGCCTTGTTATAGAGCTGGACTTTTCTCTAAGGGCAGTAAGAAGCCATTGGTTAACAGTGGTTCTCAACCTTCCTAATGCTGCGACCCTTTAATACAGTTCCTCATGTTGTGGTGACCCCAATTTCATTGTTACAACTTGAACATAACTAAAGCATAGTGATTAATCACAAAAACAACATGTAATTATATATGTGTTTTCCGATGGTCTTAGGCGACCCCTGTGAAAGGGTCGTTCGACCCCCAAAGGGGTCTCAACCCACAGGTTGAGAACCGCTGGGTTAGTAGAAAGCTATGGAGTGCCCTAATCTGGTTTCTATTTTTTAAAATAATAATTTCTCTGGCTGCTGTGTGAAGCGTATGTTGGAAGGAGGTAAAAATGGAGAAAGCTGTCTAGGTGAGAGGTGGTGATACAAAGAGCCAGGAGAAGGAGTCAGGGAATACCCAGGTCTGGGGCTTAAGCAGCTGGAGCGTGGACACTAAAAGGGGAGCAGGTCTCTGAGCTCACGGGGGGTGGGGGGGAGGGCTCTTGAATTTGATGCCCTATGTATCCTCCACGAGGAGCTATCAACTCAGTAATTGGCTCTGTGAGTCTGGAGCCCAGGAGAGAGGACAGCACTGACCATAGAGAGCATGTAGTTGGTAAATGAAGCCAGATGCATTCAAGATAAGAGAGGCAGAGGGACTCCACCTTGCAGCCACAGAGTAGATGGGCATTCCCTGTGTGGCAGCTCCTCTTGCGTTTTGTTTTTGAATCTCTGTATTCTCCTGGACATCGGACTATTGAATTCTCATATATGGTAGAAGCATCCTCTCTTCTGCCTTAATGACAGACTCCTATATTGTTAAGAGTCTCAGCGTGTCCAGCTAAAAAAAACTCTATTTCCCAGCATTCTTTGTAGATAGGAATGCTAATGGGATACAAATGGAAGTTGTTGACTGAGACATCTAAAAAAAAACCATCCTAAAGGGGCTGACTCGGCAAGGCATCATGTGCCTTTCCTTTTCTTTTCTTTTCTTTTCTTTTCTTTCTTTCCTTTCCTTTCCTTTCCTTTCCTTTCCTTTTCTTTTCTTTTCTTTTCTTTTCTATTTCAAAAGACAACTTTATCCAGATAGGAACCTCTCAAACAACACAAGAAAAATTAGGCAGCAATTATTAAAATACACTCTTAGCCAGATGACATCAGAATGACATCAACAGGGAGCACACGGGCACAGGGCCTCCGCCAGCCACCCCGCTCTTCCCAAATCTACCCACGCCCAGGTCCTCCCTGTCATCCATGACCCAACTGTCTTACATGGGGTCACAGCCACCTCAAGCGCCATGAATAGGATGGGCCTGTGCCCCAAGGTGGGGTCCAGCAGGAGGAGTCACATGGGCAGGCAGCTACCGTAGGGAGGCCAGCAGTGCCCAGTGAAAAGGACAGCCTGCAGGTGAACCTGTTGGGGCAGGTACTGAGAAGCTACACGGATCCCATTCTCTGGCCCAAGTGAGATTTGGGGCTGCTGGCACTTCCTGCTGGGTGAGTGGGACCTTTGGGCTAGGGCTGGGCAAGAACCAGCACGCTCAAGGAAGGACCCCCAGGTGAGACCACACTGGTTGACACCACCCCAGCAAGGGCACCTTGTCTGCAGGTGGCACGCAGAGCAAGGAGGCAGTGTGGACAGGGCAGCACGACCCAAGACCGGGCAGGCCGAGGGGCCAGGACCTACTGGGCCATCGCCTGGGCTGCTGTGCGGCCTGGTTTCCTGCTGCTGAGGGTCAGGAGGGTTGGGAGGGCTAAGGGTCAGGATGGATCGGGGGCTGCCACACTCAGAAAAGTGGGGTGCTGGTCCTTGGTTGGCTGGCACCTGCTCTTGATGCCCAATAACAGTGGCCACAGGAAGGCCACTTGCTAAGACACACAGGCCCAGGTGGTTGCCAAAACAGTTTTGCTGCCAGAGCCACGTGCCTGAGATCCAAGTTCAAGGCCAAACTGCAGGTCAGGCAGGTGCCCTGCCCCCTCCAACACCTCCAAGGCATCTTAGTGGAAGTCAGTCTCAGCAGAAATGCAAAGAGATTCTTGCGAATCTCAGGGGCTGTCTCCTCATGGCCCTGCTTGCCCCCTACCCCCGTGACCCTGGGCAGCTTTCCCAGGATAATCCAGTGTGCGCTCTGCCACCCCTAGGCCTGTGGATTGAGAACCCCCTCATGGAAGCGTTAACACAGTTAATGTACAAGTAAAACCCAAAGGCTGCTGAGGACCAACACAGAGCTGGCTCTAACCTGGGGTGTCTCAGGTTAGACAAGAGCCCGTTGGCATCTGCAGGAGTCATGGAGTGTTTACTGTTTCATTCAGCCCCAAAATACCTCTGAGGGCCTCAAATTATCTTTTCAAAAATGACCAGAAACATGAATTTGAACATTCCCCACCCCAGGTCCCTTCCGCTGCCTCGGTGCTTCCAGGAGCAACAGTGAACGGTGACCGTGCTCTGGTCTTGCCGTGGCCCAGGCGTCTCTGGAAGCCACGGTTCTGATGGAATGACTGGGACTGCAGCCTGGGGGCCTCTGCAGACTACGGTCACATGACTGCACAGCACGAACTTTGCTTCCAGGCTGTTTTGTAGAAGGCTTTAGAGCAGTGGTTCTCAACACTCTGGCCCTTTAAATACAGTTCCTCATGTTGTGACTCAATCATAAAATTATTTTCGTTGCTACTTCACACCTGTAATGTTGCTACTGTTATGAATCGTAATGTAAATATCTGATATGCAGGATGGTCTTAGGTTACCCCTGTGAAAGGGTCGTTCAACCGCCAAAGGGGTCACGACCCACAGGTTGAGAACCGCTGCTTTAGTGTGAATTCCCAGCACTTCGGATTTGGACACCAAGTCATATATCTACCCTCCTCCTCCTAACAGGGACTCCATAGGGTTGTGCAGAACAATCTTGGCCTCATCAAGTTCTGCCTGCACTTTACTCACGGGGTCAGCTTCTCGGGGATTCTGGTAGGTACTAAGGAAGTCATTCAGGGCTGTGTAGTGGATGGTAGCAGGGGATCCGACTGCTTGGAGGAATGGTCCAGCACCTTCTCCAGCAAGGTGAAAGCCACCCGGGACGGGTTCTCGCTGTCAGCAATGACCACTCCTGCAAGACTGTCGTTCTGCACGTAGGCGTGGCACAGACATTCTTGTTCCTTGACGGAAGCTCTGCTGCCTTTGGCAGAGAGCTCCACAATCAGCTGGCCGGTGAAGGTCATGAATTCCTGAACACTGGTCCTCTGGAAGAAGCTGAGGGACGCCACGTCGTAGGCAGCCCTGAGCGGCACCGCCTTGGGGTCACCTTTGCAGAGGGTGCTCAGGCTGAACCACTTCATGGCACCACCCAGGCCGCCCACCCACCCGCCTGCAGACCGGCGAGCAGTGCGGCCGCTGCCCCTCAAGACCTCCGGCTGCTGATGGTCCGACACCGCCTGCTTTTCTATCGTTTTTCATTTTCTCCTTGGAACTTGGGCCTGACAGCTTGGGCTCCAGAGGCCATCTTAGGCCACGAGGTAATCTTGAACATAGAGACAAGATAGTTTCTGGGTCTCTGTTGATTGTGGAGCTACTGCCCAGGTAACTTGTTGGCTTCTTTAAAGTGAAATAAAAATGAACCTCAATATTGTGTAAGCTACTGGCATTTGGATTTTGTGGTTTATGCTGTCAAACTTAATCTAACTGATAGATCATTTGTGTGATAATCAGACATGACAGTGAATCCATGAAAGAGACTGTAGGGGTGCACAGAATGAAGAAAGCAAGTTAGGCTGATGCATAAAGGAGCAAAATATTCTTTCATATCAGGGAAAATGTCCTTGTTTCTTGCAATGGCTTGAACTAGCAGTGCAACAGCCAAAGTACATCATCTCGAGTGCCTCCCCTTGGGAATCTATTAGCAATTGAGCATCTTTGAATCACAAGGGAATGTTAATCTCATGTACAAAAATAGTGCTCATTGTGATTAAGATCTAACAACTGTAATTGAATAATTACAAAGTTTAAAATAGTTCAGGCAATTAAGAAAGCACAAGTGTCTCAGCTACATGAGGTGCACAAAGTTCCCAGAAAAATAATTAAATCCTATATAATAAAAGCCTAATATGCTAACTGACCCGTCATCTGGTTGTCCGTTCAACTAATCCAGTGGTTGGCAAACCGCAGCTCGCAAGCCACATGCGGCAGTTTGGCCCCTTGAGTGTGGCTCTTCCACAAAATACCGGCTCTTCCACAAAATACCAACTTCTGCGCATGGGCCACAAAGTTTCAATCGCACTGTATGTGCATGCCCGCACGTGGTATTTTGTGGAAGAGCCACACTCAAGGGGCCAAAGAGCCGCATGTGGCTCATGAGCAGCGGTTTGCCAGCCATGGAACTAATCAAAGCGTAATATGCTAATGATATGCTAAGGGTGCTCAATCACTCGCTATAGTGTGCACTGACCACTAGGGGGCAGACAGTCAACCAGTCGACCAGTTGCTATGATGTGCACTGACCACCAGGAGGCAGACACTCAGACCGGTAGGTTAGCTTGCTGCTGGGGTCCAGCCAATCAGGACTGAGTGAGATGGGCTGGACACACCCTGGAGCCCTCCTCCTGTCCCTTCCTGGCTGGCTAACCTCCTGCATCCCTCCCCAGCCCCGATCGTGCACCGGTGGGGTCCCTTGGCCTGACCTGCTCCCTCTCGCAATCTGGGACCCCCAGGGAATGTCAGAGAGCTGGTTTCAGCCCGATCCCACAGGCCAGGCCGAGGGACCCCAATGGTGCACGAATTCATGCACTGGGCCTCTAATATATTTATATATATATCATGTTATTCTCAGCTGCCACTAATTCTAGAATTCTGTCTTCAGGTTGCCCGACCAAGGGCATAAATGAGGGCTGAGACCTAGCCCGAGTTTAGCTCCCAGACACTACCCCAAATCAGGCCAGGTCAGCCTGGAAGCAGTGGCATGTTTTACAATTTGTTCACCTACAAGAGGCATCCTTTAGCACTTGACACAGAGATGCTTGATCTGCTAGCTGGTTCCCTGGTGGGGCAAACCTTATTCCTTTCTTTTGAAAACCATATTTATTTAGATTGCGTTCAAGAAGTTGAGGAATAAGAAAGCATATTCGGAGTCCCTCCAAAGAGCAGAGAAGACAGATGAAGCACTTTGAGGGACTGGTATACAGAAAATTGCTACAAGCCGACAAATGTGGGTAACCCACAGCAGAGCCATAGCCACTAAGCAACTATAACCCCAAATGGAAGAAAACACCTTACTTCCTACCAAAACTAAGAAAATGATGTGATCAAAAGGAGAAATGTTAAGTTTCTTTAGTCACTAAAGTTTAGTGCTTCTGTTGCTCTCTAGCAACCCCTTGTGGTGCTTGAAACAACCTGCAGTCTGGTGCTGCTATTCCAGACCCGCTCTTGGTTGCAACAGATTTGAACTAGAAGGAACTGATACCTTGAATGTATTCGGAGCCCTGTGCTAAGCGCAGAGATCTTACAGGCCGTGCAAACAATTTTTACCGAAATAAATACAGCAATGCGTTCATTTCCTGCACACCAGTGAGACTCGATTCTTTAAGACAACCAATTTGGTTAAAATATGTATATTTCTCTCTCTCCATTCATCCATCATTTAATAAGATTCTGCTATGTTCCAACCCTATGAGTGTGGCTCAGGTAAATAGATGGACATAGTATCAAACTATGTGTGCCAAAATCATATTACAAACTCCCCATGTGACCCTGAATGCCATGGTGTGCCCGCCTCTTCTCAGGAAATGTAAGTAACAAAAATCTTTCATTGGAGTTAACCTCCTCATGTTGTCACTCAGTCATCTTTATAAATTTAGAGCACCAGTCATACCTCCTCCTTATAATTCTGAACATGTTACTGCTTTATGTTGCTCATCTAAAGTATAAGAATAATAATAAGAAAAAAATAATAAGAGTTACTTCATGTAATTGTATGAGGCTTTGTACATTATAAGCATGTTTGTTATTATCATTAGCCCTGAAGAATCTAATCTGCCAACAAAATCAACTTCTAATTTTTTTCTGACAATATGGTCAATGAATCATATACATTGAGCATCATCCCTGTTCATAGTGCAGGTAAATACATGTGATCTGACCAAAGCAAGAGATAGAGAGCTACAAGGAGCTGGGTTGTTTGGTCTTACCTAATGCAATATCATATTTTAAAAATTCTGCATTTGAAAAAGAAAAATCAGCAAAAAGGACTCTCCCACTGTATTTAAAAACAACCTGGATTTATGATCATTCTAGCCAGAGATTTTCAGGAGTTCAACTAAACAAAACTTGATCATTAAGTTTTTTTGTGGTTTTATTTGTGTTTTTTGTGTTTTTGTTAGTCCTCATCCGAGGATATTTTCCCATGATTTTTAGAGAGAGTGGAAGGGAGGGAGTGAGACAGAGAAACATTGATTGGTTGCCTCTTGCAAGCATCCTGACCAGGGCTGGGGATCAAGCCACAATCAGTACATGCCCTTGAACGTAATCGAGTCTGAGACCTTTCAGTCCATGGGCTGATGCTCTATCCACTGAGCCAAACTGTCTAGGGCTTGACCATTAAGTTAAGTCCAGTTGCTAGTTTATAAAAATTTCCCACCAGAT
Organism: Myotis nattereri; assembly: GCF_964212035.1. Taxonomy (NCBI): domain Eukaryota; kingdom Metazoa; phylum Chordata; class Mammalia; order Chiroptera; family Vespertilionidae; genus Myotis; species Myotis nattereri. The sequence goes on from NC_138075.1 coordinate 198,664,507, forward strand.
TCTTGCTTATTGTTCTAAATACAATGATTTGGCAATAAAAATGGAATAAATGATGTTTTGGAAAGGAAAAGAAGACAATCTGGAGTGCGAGGGGAGAGAAGACAAATGGATTTTTCCAGCAGCAAAATGGCATTATTGTTATTCCAAGAAATAACAGTTTCCACAGAGAGCCCTCCATAGATTCAAGATGCTCACAAGAAAAGGCCTGTCCAAAGCCAGTCAGAGTGTCAGAACCAAGATGGTGACTCTGTGAAAAGGAACTCGTGTGGAAAGATCCTAGATTTCCTGGAGCATTTAATGCTAACTTCACTTGGTTCAGAGTAAGAGCAGGTGACAGCAGGACCACGATCAGGGTGAGGCAAGTGAGGTGCCTAGGGTATAAAATTTAAAGTAACATTCAGGATTCTCAACTCTATGCATATTCCCTGGTCCCCACCCTACAGTACAGCTACAGGGATAAAGAATGGGTAGTTACCAAGTGGTCACAGAGATGTAAACTACAGCACAGGGAATACAGTCAGTAATATCGTCATAACGATGTATGGGGCCAGGTGGGTACTTGAAATACTCTGTAAAAGCACATGATTGTCTAACCCAGGGGTGGGCAAACTTTTTGACTCGAGGGCCACAATGGGTTCTTAAACTGGACCGGAGGGCCGGAACAAAAGCATGGATGGAGTGTTTGTGTGAACTAATATAAATTCAAAGTAAACATCATTACATAAAAGGGTACGGTCTTTTTTTTTTTTTTAGTTTTATTCATTACAAACGGGCCGGATCCGGCCCGCGGGCTGTAGTTTGCCCGTGGCTGGGACTCTAACCTCTATGCTGTACACCTCAAACTAATACAGAGTAATATTGAACGTAAACTGTAATTAAAAAATAAATACAAATTTAAAATAAAACATCATGGCAATGATTTAAAAATGAAAAAAAAAAGCATTTCCATTCTAGCATCATTGACATAGAGAAGCGCTGTCAAGTGGCTCGCCCTCAGCTGCAGCATAATCATAATGCAGACTATTGTGAGCTGTTCTCCGCGCTGAAGCATGCCTCTATGGATGGACTGGGTTCTTTGCCAAGTAGCCTCCATCAAAACCTAACCAGAGTTCTGAATTTGAAGAGGAATTGAGACTAAACAATGTTTGCTTATTCATACCAGAAGTGGAACAAATGCTCACTCTTAGTGAGGTAAACGTATTTCTGAGAAGTTCACCTCAAGTTCGACAAATACACACGTGTATTTCATACAAAAATAGCCACCACACAAGACCACCCATGTTCTTAATTCCAATAGTGCTCAGGATCAGAAATTTCTTTTCCTCTGGCTCTTCTTCCCTTTGCCTCACGCCAGACTTGGACAGTTTGCTAGCAAAACTCTGTGTTTTATTTAAAATAAGGAGTGAAATTCTTCCCATAAGTCTAAAAGAGCTGTTATGGTGGCAAATGAGTACATTCAACAGTGTTTGTTTGATTTTTCTAGGTTCATGAGAGCTCTATTAAAACACTTTTCAGCAGTTTTCATACATGTCCCTGCTAAAAATAAACAAACCAAACAAAAAAACAAACGCCTGTAAATTCACTATTATGATAGTTGTCCCTTTTTTCACTGGAGAAGAGCATAGCTATCATGTCATAGGCACTTTGGATTGACACACACAGGCAGGAGCTTGGGGTCCACATTGAGTCTGGCCTCAGATGTTGCTTTCTCAATTAGTCTGCTGTGCTCAAGCCTCCCCGCCGCCTCACCACCCCCACCTCCTTCTGTGTGGGTTCATACCATTCTGCAACGAATATTTACTGAGCACATACTCTTGTCCAGGCACTGTTCTAGGCACTAGGCAGATATCGTTGTCCAGAAATAGCAATGAGGCCAGTGAAATAAGAAAGGAATGAGCGAAGGAGAATGGAAGAAGGAGATGTGACAGAGGCTGCATCTTGAAGGGCCATGAAAATTATTTTAAACACTTCCTGTTTTACTCTAAGTAAATGGAGAGCTATTGCAGGAATTTAAGCAAAGGGGTGATCACGATCCAGTTGCATTTTCAAAGGATCACTCTGGCTGCTATATTGAAAATAGTCTGTTGACACAGACAACAGGGGGGTGAGGGCATGAGTGAGGGGGATAGAGGGGTAATGTGGGGATAAGGACACATATGTAATAACTTACTCAATAAAGAAATTTAAGAAAAATAGTCTGTTGTGGGGAAGGGAAGGAGCAAAACAAGGTAGGCTTTTAGGAAGCTACTGAAGTAATCCAGGTAAAAGGTGATGGTGGCTTGGTCCAGGGTGAGAGCAATGTAGGTACAGAGAAGTGGCCAGATTCTGAATATATTTGGGATATGCTTAAGTTGGAACCAAAGTCTTGCCATATTAGCCGCAGTGTATGAGAGAGAGGAAGAGAATTGTCAAGGAGGACTCCAAGATTTGTGGCATAAGCAATGGAAAGATTAGAGTTACCATCAGCTGAGACGAGGGAGACTGAGGGTGGATTAAGTTAGAGGGGAAAAGCAGGAGTCAAGTCTTAAAGTTAAGAGGTCACAATTTCACATCCAAGTGAAGATATTGAGTAAGCAGTTGGACATATGAACCTATAGTTCAGGAAAGAGGACTTGGTTGGAAATACACATTTAGGAGTTGGCAGCATATAGATTGCACTTGAAGCCATCAGGTTAAATGAGAACAACCAAAAAATGAGGTTCAAAGACTTAGCCCTGGGCAACGCCAACAGAAATAGAAGCCAAAAGAAGAGAAGGATCAGCAAAGAGAGTGAGAAAGAGGAATCAGGAGCATCACTTAATAATGCATTTGTTACAGCTGACACACAAAAACATGAAACTGGTCAGATAGAGAGAGAGAGAGAGAGAGAGAGAGAGAGAGAGAGAGAGAGAGACTGGAAATAAGTGGATAAGGGCTACTGAACATATGCAAGATATCGTTAAGGAGCTTGACTTTTTCTCCTGGACTATCATTTTTAGTGTGTGGTTTTTAATGCCATAGTCAAAATATGGCTACAATGACTCCAGACAATGTCTTCAAGCTCCCGGTAGGAAGAAATGAGATGAACTAAGTAAGAAAGACAAAAACTTTCCCTCAAAGCTTTCCCTCTTTAATGCAATAGGGAAGCCCTCACCAGAAATTGCACCAATATCTCATTGACCACAATCATGTCACATGGCCAAATTCTAACTGCAAGAGATTTTGAGTATTTTGCTTTGCAACATTTGTTCTAGAAAAAAAGCAATAAAATGATATTGAGAGAGGATGCTGAGTGGGCCAATCTATAATACCTGCTGCAGAGATTGAGGAGTTATGCAGAGATAAAGATCTCATGGCTGTAGAAGTAGACGAGAAGTTGGAACTTCCAAGGCCATTTCTCTCTGAGAAATGAACGTATCTTAATTAATGACTTTGTACCCATAACTAAGAAATAACCAGACCGCTGCCCCATTGCTTCTATTTGAACCTCATTTTACCTTTATTCCAGTGAATATCCAAGAAATTCACACATGGCAGTCCTTTTTTGACTCTCTATTGAACCAATACCATTCTCCTTTAAAATGGAATCAGCTAAGAGGTAGACTTCAAGAGCCAAACAACCTTTCAGCCCCATCATCACATTTGGTTTATGGGAATGACTGGCTCTCTACCAGCCTTTCAAAGAGATGTCCTATCTGTAGACTATAGTTATTAAATATTTCTTAGCACACTTTATAAGGGAAAGGTCAATTCATGAATCTCAGCTTCTTGTTCTTTTGGCTTAAAATGATCCTACCTTCTTCTCTGGCTGGAAAAAAAAAAAAAAAAAAACCCTTCAAAGCCCAGTTCAGATGGTTCTCTCCAATACTTCTAGCTTGGTTAAAAGATCTTTTCTCTGCACTCTGATAATACTTTGAATTATATAGCATATGTTTATAGTATACAGCTAAAATAATGTTTAGAGGAAAACTTACAGCATTAAATTCTTATATTAGAAAGTATTAAGGTCTCAAATAAATGATCTATGCTTCTACCTTAAGAAACTAGAAAAAAAGAGAATTAAAGCTAAAGTAAGCAGAAAAAAGTAATAAAGATAAGAGTAGAAATCAGCAAAATAGAAATGGGACAAACAATAGAGAATAGAAAAATAATAAAACCAAAGTTGATCTTTTGAAACTATCACTAAAATTGATAGATCTGTGGTTAAAATCATCAGTAAAAAAGAGAAAACATCCAAATTATTAATATCATGAATGAATGATGAGACACTATAAATCTTACAATATTAAAAATAAGGGACATTATCAACAGCTATATTAAAAAAGTCAATAAAGTTTTTACTGATAAATTTACAACACATATGTATAAATTCCTTCAAAAACACAAATTACCTAGCTTACTTAGGAATAAATAGATAACCTGAATGGACTTATTTCTATTGAGGACATTGAATCCATAATTTATAACTTTCCAACAAAGAAATTTCCAGGCTCAGGTAGCTTCAATCAGGTGAATTATATCAAACATTTAAGGAATAAGTAATACCAATTCTACACAAACTCCTACAGAAAATGGAAGCAGAGGAAACAAGTCCCAACTAATTCTATGAGGCCATTATTATCCTGATACCAAACCAAGACAAAGTCATGATAAGAATAGAAAATTATACAGGTGAATATTCATCATGAACATAGATTTCAAAATCCTTTAAAAAATTAGCTAGTTGAATCCACCAATATATAAAAAATGACAATAAATCATAACTAAGATGATTTTAATCTAGGAATGCAAGATTACCTAGTTTGTTTTTTTTTAAATAAGTCAATATATTTCACCATATTAACAAAAAAAAAGCTATATGATAATCTCAATAGATGCAGGAAAAGCTTTTTACAAAACTAACATCTATTTCAGATAAAAACTCTCACCAAAGTAGGAATAGAAGAAAAGTTTCCTAATCTGATAAAGGGTATCCACGAAAATTCTACAGCTAACATCATACTTCATGATGAAAGATTGAATATGTCCCTAAGATCAGGAACAAAGAAAAGATGTGACTTATACCATTCCTATTTATTAGTAGCTTTGTACTAGAATTCCTAGTCAGTGCAATAAGGTAACTTGAAGACATAAAAGGCAACCAAATTGGGAAGAGAAAAGTAAAATTGCGTTTATGTTCAGATAACATCATTGTCTATGTAAAAAAAAAAAAATCCTAAGGAATCCAAAGGATTGCAAAATATAAGGCCAATTGCATTTCCATATACTAACAACAAATATAAATGAAAGGATACCATTTACAATAGTATTAAAAGTGGAATATTTAGAAATAAATTTTAAAAATGTATTTAAGTATACTAAAATCTACAAAATATTACTGAGATAAAATAAAGAAGACCTAAATAAATGAAGAGACATACCATGTCCATGGATTGGAAGACTCAATATTGTTAAGGTGTCCAGAGCGTAAGTCCTTCAACATAAGAAAATTTCAAGTATCTACTGTATCATGTCTTATTAATATCCATTAGTCAAAGGGAATCACATGGCCAAATCCAATATCAACGATGTGAGAATGTTTGCTTATCATATGAAAATGAGGGAGAGGCATATTTTTCTGAAATATAATTCAATTTCTCACAAGGTTCATTGAACATTAGTTATATTAGTATCCCTAGAACTTAACATAATACATGCAAACGGTTGTTGAATGATGACTAAATAAAAGTCTTTTAGAAAAGTATGTCCAGTCCTAGCCTGTTTGGCTCAGACCTGCAGACTGAAGGGTCCTTGCTTTGATTCTGGTCAAGGGCACAAAGCTCAGTTGCAGGATCCTCCAGCCTGGGCCCTGGTCGGGGCTCACACAGAAGGCAACCAATCAATGTGTTTCTCCCACATTGATATTTCTCTCTATGTTTCCCTCTCTCTTTTAGTCTCAGAAAATCAATGAAAAAATATCCTCGGGTGAGGGTTTAAAAAAAAAAAAAGTATGTCAAAACATCTCCTCATGTTTCGACTTGGAAGGATCTTTGTTTCAGAAATAATAACTGGAGTGTCACAATCTTACCCTATGATGATGATGTTACCTCACTATCCACAGCCCTGAGATTCTACAATAATTACAGTCTCATGCTGGGAACAAAAGGAGTTATGATAGGAGTTCAAGGACAGCACCAAAATACATCATTCTTGCTAGTTGTGGAAAATTGCCAATTTTTTCTTTCTATTTTGTTGTAGAGTTGAGGTTTAATGGTAGATTGAACATATAAACCGTGGAAATAATCTTAATTAATTATTGTCTCATAAATTTCATTATATACCTGTTCTATAGAGTTCATTCTTCCTGCCCTTTTGGGTGAAATTTAGAATACACTCACTGACATATCTTGCTTTGCATCAATAATAAAATGTTCACTATTTCCTCCAGATAGTAACTATCCTATCTAATAATAGACAAACATGGTAATTAACTGTACCTCTGACACGCTTCTCATTGGCTAATCAGGGCGATAGGCAAATTAACTGCCAACCAAGATGGCGGCCGGCAGCCAGGCAGCTGAAGCGAACAGGAGGCTTGCTTGCTCTAGTGACGGAGGAAGCCAAGGTTCCCCCCCTGCCTCACCCTGCTCTAAGCTACACTCTAAGCAACAAAGTCGCAATTATAGAAGCTAAACAAGCTCCAGATACCTGCTTTCAGCCAGCTTTGGGGTCAGAGCTTAGAGAGGCAGTGATGGCAACAATGTTTCAATTATAGAAGCTAAACAAGCCTAGGTACCTGCTTTCAGCCAGCCACAGCCTCAGAGCTGGAGCCTGCTCTCAGCTCCAGTGACAGATATAGAAGGTAAATAAATCCCAGAATTAAAAAAAAAAAGAAGAAGAAAAGGAGAGGCTGGGAGCTTCAGTTGCCTGTCAGCCTGAAAACGGCCCTCAGCCCCTCACCGAGACTGGCCAGGCACACCAGTGGGGACCCCCACCCTGAAGGGGGTGTGACCAGCTGCAAATAGCCATCAGCCCATCATCCAGGCTGGCCAGGCACCCAAGCGGGAGCCCCACTCTGATCCTGGACACCATTCAGGGCAAACCAGCCCGCCCCCACCTGTGCACCAGGCCTCTATCCTATATAGTAAAAGGGTAATATGCAAACTGACCCTAACAGCAGAAAGACTGGGAATGACTGGTCACTATGACACACACTGACCACCAGGGGGCAGATGCTCAATGCAGGAGCTGCCCTCTGGTGGTCAGTGAGCTCTCACATGGAGGAGCTCTGCTCAGCCACAAGCCAAGCTGACAGCTGTCAGTACAGCAGTGGTGGTGGGAGCCTCTCCTGCCTCCTCAGCAGCACTAAGGATGTTTGACTGCAGCTTGGGTCTGCTCCCCCCTGGCAAGTGGACATCCCCCAAGGGCTGCCAGGCTGCCAGAGGGATGTCTGATTGCCAGCTTAGGCCCAATCCCCCGGGGAGCAGGCCTAAGCCAGCAAGTGGTCACCCCCGAGGGGTCCCAGACTGCGAAAGGGCACAGGCCAGGCTGAGGGACCCCCTACCCCAGAGTGCACAAATTTTTGTGCACCAGACCTCTAGTAAGTAACTATAAGTCTGTTATAAACTCTGAACTTCATGTGAAGTTTTCATTTCTATTTCCCCACCTTTGACCTATTGAAGAAGAAAAGGCTGCAGTTATAAATGTGATCAATTTCTTCCCTATTTTCCACAACTAGAACTTTTTTCCCTACTACTTTCCGACTTACTTTGTTGCCATTGGTCCCTCCGGGGTTAATGGGAGTGTGATATGGGGAAGAAGTAAAAAGATAAAAGACTTGACTGGTGCTCTCTTGAGTTACCAAGAGAATCATGAAGGAACTGAGGATTTTCCTACTTGTAAGGTAACGAGTTAGCCTGCCACAGGTTCATGGATGCTGACAGAAGACATAAGACTCCTGAGTCAGAAAGAACGGACTTCACTACTCATGGTACAGTGCAAGCATGAATTTTATATTTATGTCAGTTCTCTCTGTCCCCTAAGCTCTGTGCGGGCCATGCAAAGTGGCCTGGGTGGGAGTACACATGCAGTGGTTCTGTGTCACAGCTGAGGAAACCTAAGTAAGGAGCCCCCATCTCTCTATATAAAAGCCTAATATGCAAAGTGTCCCCTCTGGAGCTCGACAGACCAGGAGTTAGATCACTCGCTATGATGTGCACTGACCACCAGGGGGTGGCACAGAATGAAGGAAGACCCCGGCTGGCAACTGGCAGCTGCTAGGGACCCTACTTGTGCACGAATTTGGTGCACTGGCCCCTAGTCTTTTATAATAGCCTACAAGCACATCTGACCAAACTTTGTCTCAGAAGGAGACATTGTCTTTGTTACACCGGCCATCAACCAAATATGCCCTCTGCTCTAGCGAGAGGCTGTCTCTATCCTCCATGATGTAGAGATCTTGCTGGTTTTTTTAATTTCTGAATATCAGAATCTAAACCAGTGTTTCACTAAAAACATTGAACTACAGAAGGATGAAAGTTGGGAAGAATGTATATGAAGGTGGCCATGGAAGTGCCTGGAATCAAGTAAGGACAGAGAGTCCAGGTAGCAAGGCCACCCAGTCAGACTACCCTAGCCTTAGCTCCTCATTCTCAAATGTGTCCTCTGGTTGCAGAAAAGCATTAGTGTTATCAGGAGGCTCCCATAAGTTATACTCCATGTCCCACTCTTTTGACTTTTGTTGCTCCCAAGTAAGGACCGTGGCCTCCTCCACCTACCACCATTTTCTGCTCTGTGCTGCTTTGCTCTGTGACGTAATGCTCCCCTCAGGTGATTACCTGGTTGGAATCAACTCTGCCAGCTGCCTCAATTAGACTCAAGCATTTTAGAGACCAAGTAAACAAAGAAGAGGCTGTTCTCTAATAAATATTTGTTGAAAGAATTCATTAAAAAAATGACTTTCTGTGGCGGGATCGCTGCATCGTGTTCTCATGCATTTTCTCCATTTAGGAAACCAAACCCCAGCCTTCCAAGGGAGGGAGAGAGGATGTCTGATCACCTCAGGCTAATGAAAGATGCATCCGCTCCGCAGTTGTCTTCCGGCAGCAGATATTACCTGCCGCCTCGCGGGAGAGCAAGCTGAAGAAAATGAGAAATGTAATGGGGTATTCAGGACGGGGAAGAAAACGGTTTTCTTCATTGCGAAGAGTTACTTAATTCCTAATCAAGTCTCCAACTTTGACCCACCAAACGATGTGCAGCTTCAGCGCTGCGCAGAAAATACTGGCTCCGGGTCTGTGTGGAGCAGTCAGCATGAAATGTAATGCAATTCAAAATAGACAGGATACACATGCTCCAGAGGGAAGTCATTAATACCCATGAATAATGATAAAGCAAAATGCCATCTGCCAGGATAATGTGGCAAATCTTTTTAAAATTCCAATTAGCCTATAAACCAGGAACAGCGAGCAACTACACTCCCCCTGCCATGCGAGACAATGTGTCCTTGATGTCTCCATCGCTTCATATGGAGACGAAAATGTGAGGGACGGAAACATCACCCATGTGTGCATACACTTAGGAGGATGCATTCATTATTCTTTAGGACACGGGTGCTGGTTATGGAACCGGGTGGAACAGAATGTTACAATCTGCTAATTAAGGCCACGTATGTATTTTCATATATATTTTAATCGCGGGGGTGAATTGTGTCTGTCATAAACACAGTATATTAATTTCACTGTAACAATGTGGTTCCTTTTCGTTCTGATATGTATCTGGAGTCTGAGATAATGAAGTATTTCTATCGCTCTGTTATCCCGGGGAAAATTGCCTGGCTTATGATGGATTCCAGGATTCAAGCCATCTTCCTGAACTGCATTTTACGAAGCACATTATAACTATTAAAATCATAATGTCCATTATTAGAACTGTTGTGGTATAGCCTGCAAAGAAATTGTCCTTATAACAAATGCATAAAATAGTTCTACAAGCCAGCTAGTCCATCACTTGTCTCTTGAAATATCTCAAGAAGCAAAGCAACCTATTTCTGAGCACTGACATCTCCCACGGGCTCTTGCTTCTGCATGGCTTAGCCTCATACATACAGAGCGCTATTTGGCATTTCTGATCCCACTGCCCTCATTAGTCAGTCGGATGCTTTTCAGACATCACTTGGTTTCATTTATAAATATCTTCCCGGCTTCAAAGCGCTATTGTAAGAATCAAAATAAGTCCATGTGAAAAGTATCTTCGAAAAAGCTTTAAAACCCTCCCGAGGTAAAAGTCACTTTTTATTATCATGATGAGATAAAGGAGGCAGGATCATCCACATCATATTGAGGTGAAATTATACTTTAAAAAGAAGAACAAAAAGATCTCTCCCCAGGCGTGGAGCACAGATTTGATGCTAGATTAGGCCGCTATTGTTTAAGCAGCAGGATGATCTGTCTTCTTCCCAGGATAATGCGGCAAATCTTTAATAATAATAATGAGGCCAAGCCAGTATCCCACCAGTACCCTCCTTCCAGCTTTAACTCCAAGGAGGTGCGCTTGAATACAGGCTACTTGAACCTGGGTAACAGGAGTTAGGTTGGAGAGGGTGTTACATTCCAATTATTAACAACACTAGAGCCTGATGCATGAAATACGTCCAGAAGGTCATCTGGAAGGTTGTCTAGACAGTTGTTCCGCTGTTCAGCCGTTCAGTTGATTTGCCTATTACGCTATCATTATAGATAACCAATTTCCAATATCCAGGTGTTGAAAAGGGTAAGTTGTTTTATTAAAAAAAAAAAATCCTAAAGTCCTTTGATTTGGCATGCTTCAGAATGCAAAAACCCACACGCTCCGGCACACGCCACATCCCAGTGAGCAGTGTGAGGCAGGCAAGCCTAGAGCTGCCGGTGAGCTGCAGAGCAGGTGACTCCCGTGCAGACCGACAACATTTACTGCACCAGTCACATCGGAAGACTGGTGCTCAATAATAATTGACTTGGGCACACCCTTGGGCCTCGTGATTTTATTTCTAGGAAACTATCCTAACAAAACACTCCTCCAACCCAGCCGGTGTGGCTCAGTGGTTGAATGTCAATCTATGAACCAGGATTCACAGTTTGATTCTGGGTTGCAGGTTCAATCCCCCCTGTAGGAGGCGACCGATCGATGATTCTCTCTCATCAATGATGTTTCTATCTCTCTCCCCCTCTCCCTTCTGCTCTGAAATCAATAAAAATATATTTTCAAAAAGCACTACTCCATGTGCACTTTAATAGCAAAGAACTGGAAAATATAAATGCATTTAATAGGAACATGGCATAAAGTATAGCATATTTACATAGTGGGATACTATGCAGTGGATAAAAATGAGGGAAATATATATGTATATATTTGTATATATATATATATACACACACACATAATTTTCACAGAGATCTTTAAATATAGCATTTAAAATACAAAGCACTGTGGATTCTGGGGATAATGATGTGTTATCAATTGTAGCAAACGTGCCCCTCTGTGGGGGACAGGGAGAAGGGGGAGGCTGTGCATGTGTGGAGGGCAGGGGCTGTGCCTTCCTCTCAATTTTGTTGTGAATCTAAAACTGCTCTAAAAAATAGACTACCTTTAAAAAGAAAAGAAAAAGAGAAAAGCATATCACAAAGCATTATCTAAAGTACAATCCCTTCTATGTTAAATATAAAGCAAAAATAACTTTATTACACTTCACAGCTGTTGTGTGCTTTTCCAATTAAAGGAAAGACCTTGCAACAGCAAAATTATGACTCACTTTATTGCGGTGGTTTGGAACCGAGCCCCCAATATCTCTGAGGTATGCGTGGGTATGTGGATCAGCAGATGCACAAAAAGGGGGCTGCAAGAATACAAAAACACTCACCGAGTGACTCAGTCCTGCCTCTGGGAGATGGGACAGGGAAGAAGATGTGGTGGAAAAAACTTTACTTTGTACTTGATGCCTTTGTGATGTTTGAATGCTGTCCAGAGTAAATGCAGTCCTGTACTCTTCATATTGCACAGGAAAACATCACACAATAATATGCTATTATGCACACAGAGCAGACTGGTGGTTGCCACAAGGGAGGGAGTTAGGGGACTCGGTGAAAGAGGTGAAAAAATTGAGGAGTACAAATTGGTAGTCACAAAATAGTCATGGGATGTAAAGCATAGCATAGAGAATATAGTCAATAATATCGTAATAAGTATGCATGGTGCCCGATGGGTACTGGAAATATCAGCGGGGACCCTTTAAAGTATATGATTGTCACCTGGCCAGCATGGCTCAGTGGTTGAGTGTCAACCTGTGAACCTGGAGGTCACAGTTCGATTCCCTGTCAGGGCACATGCCCAGGTTTCGGGCTCGACCCCCAGTGGGGGGCATGAGGAGGCAGTGGATCAATGATTCCCTCTTATCGCTGATGTTTCTATCTTTCTCTCCCTCTCCCTTTCTCTCTGAAATCAATAAAAATATATTTTTTAAAAAGGTATATGATTGTCTAACTACTATGCTGTACACCTGAAATCAATACAAAATAATAGACAGTAAACTAATTGAAAAATAAAAATGAAAAATTTAAAAACAATAATATGCTATTATAACAAATAAACAAACAAAAATAGGCTCAAAGGCCCTAGCTGGTTTTGCTCAGTGGATAGAGCATTGGCCTGCAGACTGAAGGGTCACGGGTTTGATTCTGGTTAAGGGCACACGCCCAGGTTGAAGGCTTGATCCTACTAGGGGGTGTGCAGGAGGCAGCCAATCAATGATTCTCTCTCATCATTGATGTTCTATCTCTCTCTGTCTCTCTCCCATCCTCTCTGAAATCAATAAAAATATATTTAAAACAAATAGGTTCAAAGATTAGGCAAGTGCCAATCATCTTTAAGTCAAATGCTGAGTCTGAGAACTGACTAGCTTAAATAATGTTTACATCTTAAATTTTCTATTGGTTTCATCAAAACCATAATACAGAGTCCTACTGAAATGCTGCTAAGAAAATAAATTGACTAGGATTGCTTTAATTTATATGATTAAACTAAAGACAAAAATGTTGGAACCTTAGCATAACTTTAAATTATATATATATCTCATTTATTGAAACATAAAGATCTTCATTTACACGTTTAAAAACAAAAACATGAATGGGACTTGCAATACATTTTGCACCGGTAGACCCTTCCTATCGAGTTAGTTCTTCTCACACATTCACCACACCACTGTTTCGGGAACACTTACGTATTTTTCTCTTTATTATTTCTAAAATATAAATTTTGGACATTCAAAAGTGCAACAGTTAATGTGCCTGTGGGGAATATCACAGTTAAAAAAATATAAACAAAGGCAGTGATACAGCTTGTCATAAATGTTTTGGCAGTATTCTCCAAGTCTATATAGAAATACATATATACATATTGATGTATAACATCATTGTATCTTATGTCCCTCTTCACAAAAATAGGACCATTTTATTACAGGTTGGCAGACCACATTTTAAGGACATCATAGATCATTTTAAAAGTCACAAATTTTGTTTCTCAGGCCAGCTTTGATTGTCTTCATAAAAACAGAAAGCAGGAATGATTGGCAAATTTTCATCTGGGGACTTTGCAGTAGGCCATAAAGGAAACAAATCTGTGATACACTGAAAACGCTGTTTTTTTTTACAAAACAAAAACAACAACAAAATGCAATTACACACAAACTCCGGGGGGAGCATTTGTTAGGACTTGAACCTGCTGGTCTGAAAATCTTCTCCAGCCTGATGATGTCACGCAAGACTCAAGGGAGCATCAAAATGCAAAGTAGCAACAAAAGAAGGCTACACACGGGAGAGCGAGTGATAAACAGAATGCTTGAGCTGTGATTCTAGAAATACAAATGTATTTCAAGTCTAATTGGCTCTACAGGACCTAGTTAGGTTTGCTTTTTAATTGGCTCAGTCTTCACGCTATGAAAAAGGTGGATAAGAAAGTTGGAGCTTGCACTGAGATTACACCAGTAGGTAGTCAAGTACCTTGTTATCGCTTTTACATCTTTCAAAGCATCACCTGTCAGGAGCGTATACAGTGATTGCAGTAATCACAGCCCATGTTTCATTCATATGGTGGCAGAGATTAAGCGGTATTGCAAAGAATGCCAATGAACCCACGCCAACCAGCTTGACAGTTTGGATTGATGTGATAATTTGTCCTCCCATCTAACCCCAAAATATCAGAAAAACTTTTCTTTTTTTCGCCAAAATATTGGCCTGGTTCTAGAGACTTGGCACACGAACCTGCATCGTTTTTGTACATGCATTTTGGGGCTGAGGGAAGAGGGAGTTCAGCTCCCCCATGCTGTGGGCAGCAGTGCCTTTACTTTTAGAAGACCTGCCAACCAAGATTTAGCACGGTCAGCCTCAGCAAAGACTGAAAAGTTAAATTAAGGATAGCAATTGCTAGATATGTGGCATTAAGTGGCACTGACCCGAAGCCAAAGATTTCAACAGCAGCCCAGTTCCTAATTTCAAATTATTTTTTTCCCATGGCTGTTTCCTGTAACCTACGCTGGTTTTTCCAGGCCCGGCTGATCAGAACAGCCAGGGTGTTTATAAAAATACAGGCTTCTGCTCCCCCAAGATTTAGTCATTCAGAATCTCTGGGACGAGGACTTACCATCAGGGGATTCTGGCTACCAGTTTCGTTTGGGAACCAAAGATCCAGATGAAGGCACACACAGCCTTCACTAAGCAATGCCTTTATGGGCTCAGAGTTTCAAACTATTTCTCCTTGGGGTAAGAGAAGAAGAAAAAGGGCTCATATTCAGTATATTCTTCTGCCTCTTTTAGGGTCTGTAGAATTTTAAAAACATATATGTTGGGATCCACCAAAGTTATCACCAGGCATGAGTAAAATCTCTGCAAATGCCATCTTTTTGCTGATGATTGTATTTTCCATAAGAAGTCATGTTAGTCATAGGCTTATACCTTTATATTGAGAATATTTAGGATTCAATGGTTTTGCTTATTCATTTCCAATCCCATCACTTCCGAGGGTAGTTAATTGTTTTTAGCACAACGGGTTAGGGGACCTATTTTGTACGTAGGTAAAAACTCCGACTTCCTGGAAGACACTACTTTTACTTTGTTCTCTATGTTCAACTAAATTTAATCCACTAAAGCTATTACCATATTTTATAGAGAAACATATGTTATTTAATATAAATGTCAAAAACTGTCAACCTACTTAGTAAGGATTTTTTTAAAAAATTGTGCTTTCTTTGTAGGGAAAACGTGTTACATATTACACATTTAGCATTACTGATAACAGTAGTATTATTATAAACATAGATTACAATATAAAAATGAGATGTTGGGCTTCTAAATGACCCAAATCTATTAAACAAGGTTGGTTAATCATTAGCCTTTATCTCTTTAACGCTTAAAAAAAAAAAAAAGTAAAATGCTATAGTACCAGTACCTTTTAAGGTTCAAAAGTGGTTTTGCATGTACTTCATTAGAAAGTTCAACAGCAGCTGATACCAGGTTTCAGACAGGAAGTACATGGATGGGTTGAGTGGTCGGTCTCTTCAGAGGTCCAGAGCAGATAGTTAATACAAAACTAAACACATCCTTGGTTAGAGTTATTTACATAATTACAATGCTGGAGTTTTGTTGCAACAAAACTTGTGTATGTTGGAATCTCACCAATGCCTTGAAACACAAAGTTCGTCTTGTGTGGCCCATTATTTCCTTGTCCAACTACCTCCAAACTTCACACACTGAGATGCTACTGAAGCATTGCAAGAGGCAAGGCTGAAGAAGTTCATTTCAAAATATCCCATTCACTCACATGCAGAGGGCTCCCGGAGGCCCTGGGCTGGGAGCTTCTCTCTACACATCATCCAAGTCCTCCTCTCAAACTTTGCATTGCAATAAAGTGGTTTTCTCAATAGGATCCACGGTGGCTCCGGGAGTGGAAGGCACCCCTCGAATCCGCAAGTTAAAGGAAGCTGTCCTCCACCAGGTCTGAGGAGTCTATGCCAATGTCATCCATCATGTCGATGTCCTCAATGGTCTCGTCCTCTCTCTTGATGAAGGTGGAACTGCTGGAACCTGTCTCAATGGCACTCTCTTCAGAGGTCTGCGAGCTGGGGAGAAAAAAGAGGAAAGGTTATGGCCACGTACAGCCCAACCTGACCATGGTGGCGTTTCTAGGGTGGCCCCCAAAGGCAAAGGAGCTCTTCCTGCAAGACCCTTAGCATTCAAACTTGGGCTACCCAGTTGGGCAAGATTCTACCACCAAGCCAGGCAGCTACTCATCACCCATCACACTGCAGTGGGCCACCTGGAAAATCAAGGTCCGCAGGTCATCTCCACACTTCAGCTTTCCTTCTCTTCTGCTAAACCTTCCATCAAAGTTGCTAATAAGCTGAGACAATGTCTACTTTCCTAACTCAATCCTCCTGGAAGAGAAAATAAGCAATGCCTGGTCAAAAGGCATGGGGGAGGAGCAGAGGGATGGAATCAGGGGCAAACTGCTGCCAGATCAGTCCCTTGCTCTTCTGAAACCTCCTGAATGTGCCAACTGTGTTCTCAGGATGTCGCCCCACTGGCCTGGAATGCCTTCCTTCCTCTCCTCTTGAAGGCCAGGTGAAGGCTCTTTACTTACTAGAGTAGAGGCATAGAGGGGACATTCTAGAGGCAGAAAGTCTCAGGTCTGGAATGGTCCGCCACTTAGTAGCTATGGGACTTCACCTTAGTCACTTAACCCCTGAACTTGTTCCCTTAACTGTAAAATGGGATGACAATGGTGCCTGACAATATTCCTGTTTGTTAGGGTGATTAAATGAGGTAATACCATAAAGCACTGAGCCCAGTGCCTAGAACATAATAGGTGCTCGATAAATGTTAACTGTTATTATTATTGCTAGTATTCAAACCCTCACCTAAATTTGAATAGGGCCTAGATATTAGATGATATAGGGAAATAGTTTAATTTTCTTATGGGTAATCATGTGATTGTGATTATGTAGGAGAGAATCCTTATTCTGAAGATATGTGTGCTAGAGTTTCAAACGATTTGGTTTTAAACGATTTTGCAAGAATAAAAAATATGAGTATTATGCATGTGAAATACTCAACACCTATTAGATAGATAGATAGATAGATAGATAGATAGATAGATAGAGCAAGCAATGTGGCAAAATGTTGACAACTGCTAAATCCAAGTGGGAAATGTATTCTCTCAATTTTTCTAGACATTTAAAACTTTTCACAAAAGTTTTGGAAAATAATCTTCCCTAAAGTCTCCAGCCTGTCACGATTCCCTGTCTGTCCTTCCTTCTCTGAACTCTTAGTATTTTGGTTCTCCTGCCTTGTTTGCTAAATGTTTATGTATGTCTTTTAGCTCTAAGCAGATTACCACCTGCTGACAGGCAGGAATGGTCTCTTCTCACTGTGTGGCAGCAGCACCGCTATATACACAGCATCTAAACCACACTATAGGCTGGTCAGCCAGAAGGAGGAGGCTCACACACACCACACAGGGCTCAGCCCGGTTGGCTGTTTGCTGCCTGTCAGCCCAGCCTGATTCCTCAGCCTCTGTCCCCCCTCTCTCCATATCATTTCCAAGCAGAGAACCGAGCCTGGCCCAGTAGAAACCTCTGGGGAACGGTTTGCTGTCCTTCACCCCAAGGCCCTTGTGGCCTGGCGAGCACTTAAAACCAATGGGGCTACTGGACTGAAGTTTCCCTTCACAGCCCCACAGATTGGACCCTTTCCTATGGTGAGCTTTTGCCTCGGTGACTAGTTTATATTCCACCCCACGCCCCCACTTACACCCTGGTCCTGCAACCTCACTGGGAACCCCAGTCCACTTGACTAACCATCTAGTCCTGACATCCCCTCTTCCCTGGCAGGCCAGAGTGTTCCTGGGCCTTGCCAATGACTAGGGGCCTGAATCACCCCTTGGCTATTGACCCAACTCAGCTGGGGCGTGCATTTATGACACTTTCTTGGATGCTGTGATTTGGACTGCTGGCCCCCTCCTTGAGGGCAAGTTCCACAGAGAGTCTGTCTCCCTGGAACTGGCCCTCCTGGGCCTGGCATGCTCCTCTCTCTGACAGGCCATCTCCCAGAGAGAAGGCAGAAGTGTGGGCACAGAAGCGAACTCCCACAGAAACTCAGCACCAGACCATCCCTGCTGCTCCCCAGGCTTCACGGTGGGTCCTAGAGCTGATGACTGGGATTACACCTGGCTCCCGAGCCACAGCGCCCGCCCGTCTTACAGCCCAGGACCTGGCTCCCAACAGCCTCTGACCAGAATTCCTGAAGTCTCTACAGCAAGGCCCTGTCTTCCTCCTGCCCTCTCCCCTCCTGAGGCCAAGCATCCTGAGTCTGAGGAGAAGGTTCCTCAGGACACCACGCTGACTCTGCCTGCCTAAACCCAGAGCACCCCAGCTCGGGGATCGCCTCTCTTTTACCGGCTGAATTGTGCGCCCCCCTCCAATTCATATGTTGAATTTGAAATCTTAATATGACTGTATTGGGAAATAGAACCTTTAAAGAGGTAATTAAAGTTAAATGAGGTTATGAAAGTAAGGCCTAATCCAATAGAACTAGTGTTCTTATAAGAAGAGGACAAAACACCAGTGGTACTTGCACCCAGAAAAAGACACAAGAAGCCTTGGCCAGTGTGGCTCAGTGGTTGGAGCATCAACTCGTGCACCGTAGGGTCTCGGGTTCAATTCCTGGTCAAGGGCACATACCTGGGTTGTGGGTTCTCTCCCTGCCCCTGGTCAGGGTGTATGTGGGAGATAACCTGTCGATGTGTCTCTCTCACATCGATGTTTCTCTTTTTCTCTCTCCCTCCCCTTCCACTCTCTCTGAAAAGCAATGGCAAAAAAATATCCTCAGGTGAGGATAAAAAAAGAAAGGAAGAAAAAGACACAAGAAGAAGGTGGCCATGTGCAATCCAAGGTGAGAGGCCTCAGGAGGAACCAAGCCTGTCAACACTTTGATCTTAAACTTCCAGCCTCCAGAACAGCGAGAAAATAAATTTCTGTTGATTCAGCCCCCAGTCTGTGGTACTGTGTTATGGGCCACCTGAGCTGACACCATGCTCAGCCCACTGTCAGGACCAGAGTCTCATCGGACCTTGTGTAGTAATTTGGGACTCAATCTGCGTGACTCAAAGGAGACCAAATGTGTCACCCTAGCAGACGTTCTCATTATCTAATGAGACCACTACCTAGCAACTAGAATCATTCTCTCTGTCGGATATGTGTCAAGTTCTGCAGTCTAGCCTCCTCTATCCCTAGAAAAATTCTGGGGACACCTTTCTTATGTTATTTATCTCAATGTGACTTTCTAACTTTATTTAGATGCAGAATCCTTTTTACAACAGAAATATTATTCAGAGTCCCCAAACACACAGGAACCAAATAGATGACAGAGCTGGGAGTGTGCTGAGGCCCCTTGCTCAGCCTTCCCCCACCCCTGAGAGTTCTACCACAGATCCCCAAAACTTGGACAAACATTGCTTGCTAAAGGAATATAAATACATTTTGTCCTGAGCAAAGGACAAGTAGAACAGTAAGTCAGACAGACCACTTTGCCCCATCTCCAAATCTCATTTAAACCACATATTCCAAAATCATAACAAAACCCGTTCTTTTAAAATTACCTGTGCACGCAAATAAGCAAGGGGTATCTAAGCCTCATACCCCAGCTGGCTGGGAGCGGTCACAGTCATAAGCCTCCCAGATAGTAATGCCTGTGCTTCAGTAATTGTATGTAGTCAACTGAATGAGGAAGAAGGGACAATATTGCGAAGAGGGGGAAAAAGGAGACTCATAGCAACTTGGACCTTGAACAAGGGGCCACCATCACCTTCTCCTGCCTCTGCTCAGAGGCTGTGCAGAGAGAGCGTGGTTGGGGCATTCCACCTGGGCTGTGTAAACCAATGGTTCTAGTCCTGGCTGTGCATTTGCATCAATTGGTAGTAAAGTAATGGGTCTAGGGGAGGATCACCAATGGCTGCTAGTGTCACAAAAGGGGACACATCTGGACAGCAGGCACCTCCCGACAGAGCTACACAGCACCTTCGCTGAAGCATACTCGCTTCAAAATCTAACCTGAGCTAGATCAAGTCTCAAGACGAGCTACCAGTTTACAACAGAAATCTGAGGCAGAAGCACATGGTAAAATACACTACAGGATGCAATCAGCAACATTTTGAATGTGAGAATTCTACAGGCAAAGGCTCTGGTTTCTTCACAAATAACATGCTAGGGGCAAAGAGAGGCAGGACAAACTTAGAGACATGCCAACAAACCTAGAGACATAGCCACTGTGTGACTCTTATTTGGGTCTTGAATAAAACAAACCAAATGTAAAATAATATTTGTGAGGGGATCAAAGAAATGGGAATACTAACTTGATATTAATTTATTGTCAATTTGGGGGGGGGGGTGAGATAATGATATTATAGTTATTTTAATAACTATAGTTATTTTTAGAGATGGAGCCTTTATCATTTAGAAACCCATACTGGAATATTTGTGGATGAAATGATATGATGTCTAGGATGTGCTTCAAAATACTCCAGAGGGGGCAGAGGTGGAGGAATAGATACAGCCAGGCATGCAGACTGGACAAGAGGTCGTAAACATTGAAGGGAAGTGATGGATACCTGACAGTTCACAATACTGTTTGAATTGTGCATGTTAGAACTCTTCCATAATACAAAGTTAAAAAGAAAACACAACCCTGACCGGTTTGGTTCAGTGGATAGAGTGTCGGCCTGCGGACTGAAGGGTCCCAGGTTCGATTCCGGTCAAGGGCATGTACCTTGGTTGCGGGCACATCCCCAGTAGGAGGTGTGCAGGAGGCAGCTGATCGATGTTTCTCTCTCATCGATGTTTCTAACTCTCTATCCCTCCCCCTTCCTCTCTGTAAAAAATCAATAAAATATATTAAAAAAAGAAAACACAAACCAGCCAGAGCACACTTGAGCCCCACTCCCAGAGATTCTAAGTCTTTGGTCTGGGTGAGGCTTGTACATCAGTATTTTTAAAAATCTCCCCAGGTGATTCCAACTGGCAGCTAGAGTTATAAAGCACTGATGTGGCATCGAATAGCCCAGTCTAGCCTCTCTCGCCTTTCTGGGTGACTAATTAAGGAAACAGCAGAAGAGGCCTATAGCATCTCAATAATCTCAGTTGCTGTGTAAGTTTGATCAAATTACCTGAGGGTTTAGGTCAAAGATTCTCCACTGGGGAAGCACATCCTTCCCTGCCCTACACCTCTCCCAGCCCCAGGGGGCACATATTAGGATCTAATGGAAGTGTTTTCAAAACTGGGGAGGTTCTATATCCCTTGATCCCCTAAAACAGATTCACCACCGGGAGCCTGATCATCTGGGCAACAGCTCCTGTATTCAGGTGTGCCGGGGCAGGGGCAGGGGCAGGGGCAGGGGCAGGGGCAGGGGCAGGGGCTGGGGCTGGGGCAGGGGCAGGGGCTGGGGCTGGGGCTGGGGCAGGGACAGGGACAGGGACAGGGGCTGGGGCAGGGACAGGGACAGGGGCAGGGGCAGGGACAAGGGCAGGGGGAGCGCTGCTGGAAGCTGAGGCCACACCCACATCTACCTGTGTCTGTTCCTCTTGCCCAGGTCTTCCTCCTCAGGAATGGGGTCGATGTCAGGCAGAGGGATGATGTAGCCGCTGTCAGCACTCAGCCTCTGCTCGTCCAGGCCACCCTCCCAGTCCTTCAGCTTGTCCTCCTCGTTTTTGTAGGTGACGCCAATGTAGGCGTGGTCAGCATCCACACGCATGCGCGCCACAGCAGGGTGGTCGCTCTTCAGGAAATCCAGGTGAACCTTTTCATAGCTCTGCAAACATTCATTTCACATCATTACTCGGGTGTTACTGACCAAACTGCAGGTATGTATGTATTAGTTTTAACTGTCCGTGTTTCCAAATTACCTTACAGATGTGGGATTTAGACAACGGAAGGAGAGTCAGGTGTCAACTGTCCCCAGAGATGAGGGACATGAAAAAAGGGCCACCACCTCTCATGACCACACCAACATTACAACTAAATTATAGAACAATCAACCTGGAGAAACTCTGAAGACTACCTGGAAAGAGGTCCCATAACTAAGGATACAAGGAAGAAGCCGTGTGGGAAGGGCACAGATGTGAAACAGGCTGGCCTCACACCCATGCGTGGTGGTTTCGAAGCAGGAGGGATATCTCAGCTGTGGAGGGCCCCCCTGAGAAGCAAGGGGTCCCAGCCCAACCCTGGGCTCCCCAGCCCAGAGCACCAGTGCTGGGAAGAGGAGCCCCCATAACATCCAGCGTGAAAATCAGCAGGGATTCCATTTATCTGGGCAAGATGGAAGGCTGCTAGAAACCCAGGTTCCTCTTAAAGGGCCCACACGCTATGGAATCAGCATTATTTTCAATAGCCAAGACATGGAAGCAACCTAAGTGCCCCACTACAATTGGATAAATGTGATGTGTGTATGTATATATATATATATATATATATATATACACACACATACATACAATGATTATTTGGCTATAAAAAATAAGAATGAAATCTTTCCATTTGTGACAGCATGGGTGAATCTAGTGGGTATTATGTTAAGTGAAATAAGTCAAACAGAAAAAGACAAATGCCATATGATTTCACTTATATCTAAAGAACAAATAAATGAACAAGCAAAACAGACTCATAGATAGAATAAAAGGTGAAGTACAAATTGGCAGTTACAAAATAGTCCTGGGGATGTGAAGTACAGTATAGGGGAAACAGTCAATGTAATGACTATGCATCGTGCCAGGTGGGTACTAGGCTTATGGAGGGATCATCTCATAAATTATATAAATGTCTAACCACTATGATATACACCTGAAACTAATATAAAATGTCAACTGTAATTGAAAAAATTTAAGGGAAAATAAAGGGCCACCAATGGCAGAAATCTAATGCTGGCAGGTCTGAAAGCCCTTGTCTGAGTCAGTAGCTGTGACTGTGTCCATCCCCACAAACACCCCCTCTCTGGGACTAGCATGGACACTCTGCCTCATCACATCCATACTCTCTCCACGGCTTGAATGGGTCCTGATAAGAGGTGACAAAGACTTCCACAGGGAGCGCCATCCCTGAAGCCATCCCTAATCATTGAAGAAATCTAACTCAAAACTTAGGAACTTAGATCTAAAAACATCCTTATTTCAACACTAGTTCCAGTCTATTTCCACCAACATATCTTTACCGACCGGAGCGTCTTTGACCTATAATGAATTCCCTTCTGGTTCCCCAGTGCCTCACTTAGGGGACTTGCCATGGGCAGTGAGATAAAGCAATAGACAAAAGTATTTCACTTCCAGGCCAGTATGCAGCCTCCTGTCACCACCCCTCCTTGAGAAGAAGAAAGAAGCAAAAAAGTATGGAAAGTCGATATGGTGACTAATCTGAATCTAAGAAATCCAGTTTATTTTACATGTGTGCCTGGGTTACCTTCTCAGCATCTCAGCAGAAAGTTGTTGCACTCATTAACATATCCTGCTTGGTTCCATGAAATTACATTTGTTCCTTTGAACAATGTTTCCTATTCCACACAAAAACCAGCTGGAGCCACAGATAACAGCTGAGGTTGCTCCTTCCAGTCAGCTGGCAAAAGCCAATTCTGCATGGATTTCAGTGCATTCAAATTAGCACTGTAATGGCTATGGATGCCCTGAGACTAACTGCACAGTAGCTTCAGATACCCAAACATCTGGAGAGTAAAGTGCTTACAGGTGTTGCACCCTTAAGATGAAAGGGGAGCCCTGCAGGAAGAGGAGGGTTTTCATTCACCATGGCAACCAGGGCCCTGGGGAGCACTCCATGAAACCCCGGCCACTGGATCACATAATCTTTCTCCTTTGAAATGTTCCTTTAAAACAGTGTGGAACAGTGCTGCTCGCTCACTCACTACCAGCGTTTGTCTTTTCCCTTTGCTCATTCCTTTCCACCCATCCTAAGGGGCCCAGACAAACCTTTCAATTTATAAATGATTTTTTCTTTTTCAATTACAGCTGACATACAATGTTGCATGAGCTTCAGGTATGCAACATAGTGATTAGACATTTATATAACTTATAAAGTGATCAACCCAATACGGCTAGCACCCATATGACACCATACCTAGTTATTACAATATTCCCTATCCTGTACTCTCCATCCCTGTGGCTGTTTTTATATCCGGTAATTTGCACACCTTAATCCCTTCCCCTTTTCTACCCAGTCCTTCAACTGGCAACCATCAAAATGTTTTCTGAATCTATGAGTTTACTTCTGTTTTTGTTTGTTTATTTTGTTGTTGTTTAATTTCACATACAAGTGAAACATACACCATTTATCTTTCTCTGTCTTACTTATTTCACTTAGCATAGTACCCTCTGGGTGCATCCGTGGTGTCCCACAGACAAACCTTTTTATACTGTCCAGGAAGCAGGTTCTCCACAATCTCTCTCAGGTGGTAAAAGGAGGGTCTCTTCTCCGGCTCACTGTTCCAGCACTTCACCATGATCTCGTAGCTGGAGGAACACAGAACACATCATGAGCATAGGGAGGAGCAGCAGGTACCCCTCCCCGCCCCCACCACACACACACACACACACACACACACACACACACACAGGCCCACTGGGCATGAACACAAGGCCCACAGATGGGGAGAGTCTCACATTTCACTGGTGGCGTGGTCAGGCTTGGCCATCCGGTACCCACTCTTGATCTTATTGTAGAAAGTAGAATCCACCATCATGCCAGGGTAGGGTGTGCCACCTGAA
The DNA here is from genome assembly GCF_964212035.1 of Myotis nattereri. Lineage (NCBI taxonomy): Eukaryota > Metazoa > Chordata > Mammalia > Chiroptera > Vespertilionidae > Myotis > Myotis nattereri. The sequence goes on from NC_138075.1 coordinate 198,689,306, forward strand.
AGCCAAAAAAGAAAGCAACCGGGATTAATAAGTGTGTGGTATGTTTTTGAAAGAGTTGGGATGATACAGCAGCTTTAGAAAACATTTGGGGATTCCCCACCGTTAAGTGCTGGTTCTACCAAGAAAATGAAGTTTATCTCCCTGCCCAAATCTTAAATTTTAGCAAGACTTCTAGGTTGGTCAAGTCCAGAATCCCTAGGCAAAAATTCTATGTCTCTTAAAAAAAGCTCAAAAGTGCTTTTCAATGGCTCTGACTACTGGATCTATACATACAAAGCAAAATAGAAAAGCAAAAGAATCATGAAGGCCACAATGAGTCATTTTCACCAGAAATGTTCAAAAAGATGAAAGCCAAAGTCAAAATTGGGCCTTGAAATACTGAGATAATTCTCTGCTTTTAACAGACAACGCACACTGGGATGATCCACAGTGGCATCACATCCAAGGAGGGAGAACTAAGAAAATGGGGGCCAGTGCTATCACAGCAGAGTAACAGTAAATTCACATGTTTATGGCCAAGGCCAGGCCAAGTTTAGTCTCCTCTCTAAAGCCTTCCAAAACCACTCTAGGGCGCCTTGCTCCTTTCTCAGGACTTCCCGTAGGATTTTAAATCAGGACCCAACAGTTTATCACTAAGTGTGTGAGTCTTGGCTCCCTGGATGAACTGTCTGGAGGTCAAGGTGGTGAATCACCCCTCTCTTAGAGCCCTCACCTGGCAGCAGGGGGCACCAGTGTTGTTCAGCAGGTGGTAACTGGCTGACTGACCAAGCAACTAGGTTTCTCTCCTCCACAGTGATGACCAGGAAGGGGATCCACACCACCTTCCACCTGAGCATCTAGCAGCGTGACATGAGGGAGTGACAGCTCTCCGCTGGTGAACCCACTTAACCCGAAGCCCAAAGTGAAAAAGGAGCTGATGAGTGGGTGTCACCAGGAGCATTTCCACTGGGAGAAAGTCACTCTGCCGTAGCCCAAAGAAGAGGAGGGGGAAAGGCCAGGGGTGAGGGCACAGCTTCCCAAGACCACCATCTCATCGTGCATGGGCACACACCAGACGTCACACATGCACAATGTGCCATCTAAATCAGCTGCAGTGTGCTTGACTCACACCAGGTGTCTTAACAGTGATTACATCCCAGAGCCTGGAGGAACACAGCGTTTCCCCTCCAGTGTTGTTCTAGAACAGCCCAAACAAATCGAGATGTCAGGCACATACCCAGGGAAAAGATCTCCCAGAGCAGAATGCCGTAAGACCAGACGTCGCTCAGCGTGGTGTAGAGGTTGTCGAAGATGCTCTCAGGAGCCATCCACTTCACAGGGAGGAAGGTCTGCAGGGAAGGAGGAAGGATATTAAACCCAGCGTATGCACCGATATCTATAGCAGCAGAGATAGGAAAAGGTTCTCTTTCTATTGGGCTTAGAATAACTTGCACTAATAACATTGGCCCACTTGAGCGTCCTCTGTGTGTGCGATTCGCTGCTGTACTCCCGGCACTCAGAAGAGCCCCTGGCACCTGGTGGGTGCTCAATAAAAATTTGACGAATGATGGGCAGTCAGTTTGGCCTCTTATGTCCTTCCAAAGGATAACATCCAAAAATATTTAATCCTGAATTTTTACACCAAAAGTGTGAGCCCTGAATGGACCTGTCCCCTATTTTCAAGTGTTCCTAGGAACAAAATTAAGAACAGACCCAGGGATCTGAGAGCCAAGTACATTTTTGAACTTGAAGAAACACTACAAGGAGTCTGACATAATGATAATATTGCAGCCTCTTTTGTGAGGTTGTCTAACCTTCTGTGTACATACCAAACTAGGCAGATGTATCAGTAGCCACACTAGCATCCTTCAGCCCTCTAAAATCGCTGGGGAGATAACAGACTCAGAACCTTCTTGAACAGACCTTGGCTCCACCAAAGTCCACTGGTTTCTGTCAAGCGGCCTGAAGCTACAGGTCACGATCACAGAGCGCACATAACACGCAGAGCCTGGACAGAGCTGTGTCCTCCAGGTGGATGCAGCAGCCCCGTGAGCAGCCTCACAACCAGTGCGGTGGGGTGATTTGGATTTGTACCTACAGGTGGCAGACCTGTCCCCAGCTACTCCATCCACTTAGAGGTGCAGGGGATGGGCAGAAAGGTTCAAGTGTAAGATAGAATGACTCTCTTTAGGAAAACTGTGCCTCTAAGATATATCACCCCAAATGGTTTTAACAGTTTAGGAGTCATAGATGCCATTTGAGAAAAGATCGAGATGCTCTCCTTAGAACTGCATGCAAGGACACACGTGTGCACAATGTACACATTAATAACTAACACTTACTGGGTGCTTATATGTGCCAGGCACTGTCCTAAGCATTTTACATGAATTCACTGATTCAATCCCCCTCAGCAATGCAGGAGATAGGTATTATTGTCACTTCCCTGCTACAGACAGGGAAAGTGAGGCACAGAACAGTCAAATAACTTGCCCCAAATGCCAGTAAGTGCTGGAGTGGGGGCTCACACCCAGGGCGTCGGCTGCAGGGCCTGTGCTTTTCATACAAACCCTGAGCCCCTTCATGGGACTTGTAGACTCCATGTTGAAATTATGGGCACCCAATGGCCGGAAGCAACACCTGATTTCAGAGATGCAAGTGAGGGAGGGTGAGCATGCCAGTGGGGCGATGGGGAGAGCACTTACGCTGCCTTTCGATACGTAGTTCGAGTCATGCATGATGTCTCTGGCCAGGCCAAAGTCGCAGATCTTCACGATTTTCCCTTGTGCCAGGAGGACGTTGCGAGCAGCCAGGTCCCGGTGGACACACTGCACAGAAAGAGAAGAAATGGGTCGGTGTCAACCCATCCGCCCCTAGACAGCATCACCCCTGCAAGACTGGCCGTTTCAGGGTGGCGCGGAGCTGCCTGGTGCACCTCGGAGAGGCTGTTCTGGCAAAAAGAGCTCACCTCCAGGCTCCCATCCCAACCGCTCCCAAGAGCAAGAAAGCGCTGGAGAAAAGCAGACACCTGGTGATGTCGGATTCCCACTCTGCTCTGGGGAAGAGAGGAGAGCAGCAGCCATTGCTACTGGCCTCTCCAAGACCTATCTTCCCCGTGCACCTCGCTCAGATCTGCGGCCTGGGTCCAAAAAGGCCCTGTCCTGTGAACACACTTACATTCTTTGAAGCCAAAAACTCCATTCCTCGAGCAACTTGATAGGTGAAGCTCAACAAATCCAACAAAGTCAGGCCTTCCGCGTTATCATCCGAAAGGAGGTTTTTGACTTCTGAGTCTGCAGACAAGGAATGGAGAGTGTTGGTGCTGGCACGAAACCTCACCCTCTGCTGCTCCCACGGGCTTGTCCAAAGAACATGTAAAATGATTTTCTTTTTCTTCTGTTTTCTTTTTTAAATTTCAATCACAGTTTATATTTAATATTATTTTGTATTAATTTCAGCTGTACAGCATAGTGGTTAGACAATCATGTACTTTACAAAGTGATCCCCCTGATATTTCCAGTACCCATCTGACACCACACGCAGTTATTACAATATTATTGACTATATTGCCTATGCTGTCCTTTATATTCTCATAAAAGGATTTTCTTATAGAGTTTCTAGACCTTACAGGTGGGTATCTAAATTATGCAAATTCTAGACAAAATACTTTGGAATTTAGGAATGAGCTTTTCGATGGAAGTGAACATCTGTTAGGAACTTGACTAACAGGACTAGACTAAAGATATGAATATAGTCAGACATGATTAAAATATATGTTACATATTTAAGGCTAATGACTAAAATGATATAACTGTAGATTTAAAACAAAAAATAAATACTATGCAAAGGCTCTATCTTTAAAGACAAATATATCAACAGCAACACATATCTGGTTAAAAATATTATATCTGAGATATATATCTCCATAAGAGAACCAATCTAATAGGTTCTCACACATATTTTGTTGTTTGCCTCCCAAACTTTTTATAACCTCAGCAAATCACCTCAGCCACCAATAAAACAAACACACACACTAAAATCTTCCATAATGAATACACATGTGGGCCTTTTGAAAAATATATTCTAGGAACTGCTTTTTTTTTTTTTTTCTTTTTAAAGCCACCTTCATAGTACTTGGTTTATTTGGTGAATATAGCCAACCAGTCAGGCTAGAGGTAGCAATCTTAAAGATCAGTGCCAGTGACTTTGCATTTAATTCCCTTTGTAACTTGTCCGCTTTCCCTGGTTAGTCCCATCTGGACCGGCCCCAGGGTTTTCGAGGAAGGAGGCAATCTAGGCCAACAGTTCTCAGTTCTCTCTGCAAATGTTCAGGCAGTGAAGAGTAGCTGCAGCCATTCACACTTTTCCAGCCAGCTAGGGGCAGGCCAGGAAGCAGCGGCCTGCCTGCCAACAGGGCCCGGGCTGAGCATGAATCAGGTTCCCCTGACATCTGGAGCCAGGTCCAGCCTGGGAAGCAATGTAAACTATTTTTAACAATGCAGGAGTGGAGAGGAAGCGCTGATTCCGACAGCCCTCACTGGCTCATCTTTAAAAAGGGCTTGGAAGTTTACCCATTTGGCAATGGGGGAATGAATGGAACTTGGAACTGCAGCAATGGAAAATATCATTGTGTACTGAGTGAGCTTTGCAAAATGAACACATTCTTGTCGTAATGGATTGTACCTTTCACTTAAGAACTCTGAAAGCATTCAGAGCATGTTAGTGGTTTTCAAAACAATTTCCATAGCAGCTCAATGTTTTTTGGGTTTTTTTGCATTGACCAATGGGAGGGCTCAGACTCAACAATACAAGATCACAGGACAAGTCAACATCAGGCCCATCTCGTAGCCTCCTCTGCCTGTGATTAGACTAGAACCCTGGAGGGGCCACCCCAGCAGATGTGAGGTGGTCCATCTGGTCTGGGCATGGCTAGGTTCCCTGGAGTTTATAAATCAATTCAACCCTGCCACGTGCCCATCTGTTTTGAAACAGACAGATCTTCCTTCAAACATTCAGCAGAAATACACAATGCCCTTGTCAGAAAAATATAACCTCAAACTGTCCACTTTCCAGTTTCTGTCACAAATGGGATATTAGCAAAGCTAAAAGCAAGGGCTATTGAACCCATGGATATCAGAGACTTATATAATTAAATTTTTAAAATAATATTAGGAACCAATATAAGATTGATAGCTTTTAATTTTGCCAAGTAAGGGCATTGAAAAAAAGATCAATATCACCATACTTATGTTAAAAGAGAGAGAGAGAGAGAGAGAGAGAGAGAGAGAGAGAGACATGTTAACACCAAGAAAGATCATTATATCAGAATAAACAGTCTTTAAATGATTATATTTAATGTCTAGAAAATTCATTACATTAGGTCTGTCTATTCTTTTTCTTTCCAATGTCACAGGCTGGGCTGGGCAGACCTACATTTAAGGACCACGTGGCCTAGCAGTTCTACTTACCAGGCCTGCTCACCTTCTTCCGAGTAGTTTAAATATCACATTAAACCCCTGGAAGAGCCCAACGCCAAAGAGTGAGCACAGACACTTTTACCTAACACAGACTTCTTCTTGTATGAGGCTGGGCGGTCATACAGCGATCTCTGGATGTCCGAGTATTTAGAAACCTCTTTCCTTTCCAGCATGGGGACGTACTGTGTGGTGTCAGCTTGCTTCATGTCCATGTAGTCACCATTGTTTTCAAAAGATAAAACAACATAACTGTCAAAACAGAAAAAAAACCTTATCCAGAGGCCCTCGAGAGTGGAACATTCAACATTCAGTCATCGATGTGCAGGTGCCTACAGTCTGCAAGGCAGTGTGGTGGGCATGGGAGCAGCAGGGGAGGGTAAAAGCAAACCCATCTGCACCCTCTACGTGGGGTAGTCTAGGCGGGGACAGGAGCATTAATCAATTATCACACAAATACACAAACCATCTCAACTCAGGTGTGCCTGTCTTTATTCTGTTTTTGACTCGACAGGTCATAAGCCTATGCCAGTGGTCGGCAAACTCATTAGTCAACAGAGCCAAATATCAACAGTACAACGATTGAAATTTCTTTTGAGAGCCAAATTTTTTAAACTTACACTATATAGGTAGGTACATTGTTATTAACTTAATTAGGGTACTCCTAAGGCTTAAGAAGAGCCACACTCAAGGGGCCAAAGAGCCGCATGTGGCTCACGAGCCGCAGTTTGCCGACCGCGGGCTATGCCATGTGACCATGTGGCTTGTGCAGACAATCCCACTACTCAATAAATTTAGCACCAATTTGGTGTCCATCGAGTAATTTAATATGAAGTGAACTCACTGTACTTCCTGATGTTACAAAACTTCCTATCTACAGAGATCTTTATAGCCACTTGTGGGTTTCTGCAGTGGGGATCACTGTCATTGGTTTGATTTATAGGCCCAGGTTCAGCAAGGACCAGCATCTTACGCTTTGAAATCCTCAGTGTCTCTCAAAATGCGAGCCCTGAGGCATCCCTGGCCAGTGCTGCCTTTGATAGGTGTTCAGTGGACCACATACAAACAGGATAATGGCTCCCAGAACAATTCCAACTCCTTGCTTTCATTCAGACCTATCAGCAAGGCTCCCCATATGACATCCTGATCCAAAACACCTGCCGATAGATATCCTGTATCTATCGGCACTGTGTCACGGGTGATGGGCTCTAAGTCTTGCTACCTCCGGGCACAGAGCCTGCAGACATGGAGTTGGTCAGGACATGGGTTCTCTCCATTGGTGAGGCTCCTAAAACAATGATTCACAGCAACTCACCTCCGTGTGCTTTCATCGGTAGGATTTAATCCAAAGATGTCCAGCTCTTTCTTTGGCTTCTCTGGGTGGTGGCTCAGGAAGCTGTCCCTATTCTTATGCAAGTAGTTGACCAAATCCCCATAGAAGCAGTATTCAGTGATGATGTAAATGGGGCCTGTGGAGACCAAAAATGGTTAGGAGATGGGTATGAAAATGAAGAACAGATAAGCCGTGAATGGCTATGTCTGCACTGGCAAGAGATGCTGCTCAAAAACAACGAGCTTTCATCGATTCAGTGGAACCCACTCCATTTCATTCAAGAGATTGATATTCGCTGGCATGGTTGGAGATACAGAGTGTGGGCTTAGAAAGCTGGGTTCGATGGCTTTCACAGTCAGAGGTGTTCTATGAAAACCCGCCCGCCCACGCCAGGAAGCCTACCTGACTTGGTACAGGCGCCCAGCAGGTTGACAATGTTTAAATGCGGCCCCAGGTGGGTCATTATCTTCAGTTCAGACATGAGAGCTTGTTTTTCACTGGATCTGGCTGTGGCTGTTGAAGAAAAACATCACTTATCAGTTCTGAGCCACCTACTTCCCTGAAAAAGCCAAAAATGTGGCTCATCCTGTGCTTGGATATTACTTTGTTGACCAAGAGTCTAAAAGAGAAAGAGAGAGTGCCTTGGTCTAGATTCTAATACCAGATCCCCAGTCTTTAGGGCAGGAGTGGGGAACCATTTTCTGCCAAGGACCATTTGGATATTTATAAACATCATTTGCGGGCCATGCAAAATTATCAACTTAAAAATTAGCCTGCTATGCCCTAACCGGTTTGGCTCAGTGGATAGAGCGTCAGCCTGCGGACTGAAAGGTCCCAGGTTTGATTCCAGTCAAGGGCATGTACCTTAGTTGAGGGCACATCCCCAGTGGGGGGTGTGCAGGAGGCAGCTGATCGATGTTTCTCTCTCATCGATGTTTCTGACTCTCTATCCCTCTCCCTTCCTCTCTGTAAAAAATCAATAAAATATACTTTTAAAAAATTAGCCTGCTATATTTGATCAAACATTTAATTAACTCAGCCCTAATGCCTTGGCAGGGCCAGACCAAATGATTTTGCCGGCCTTATACGGCCAGAGAGCCGAGCCGGACATCCCCTATCCCTGCTTTAGGGTAAAAAGAAGTCATTGAAAGTAACAACTCTTGATTTTCCAACACACAGACAACAAAAACAATGTACGTAAATCTAATTGACAAAAGAGTCTAAATACACATAAAGCCTAGAGTCCAAAGAACCAAGATCCAGTCCTAAATTTGGCATTTACTCGTTCTGTGATTTGGAGCAGATCATTTAATATCTCCATGTGCAAAACAACCCCCAGGAAGGGACACTTACGTTTAAGCATCTTCACTGCTACTTTCATGACCGGTTGGGATCGGCTTAATCCGTAGGCAGTTCCTTCAACCACCTTCCCAAACGCACCAGATCCCAGTATACGACCTGTGGGCAACCAGAACCATTAACACACGCAGACGTCAGGCGGCTCGTCAGCTTTATTTACCACAGCCAGCGCCCGTGGGCGCACAGCTGGGTGGTGTTTCCCTGCACAGAGGAAGTATAATGACTCCTCCAAGTCATCATGTCAAGGCCAGAATTCAGCCCACAGGGAAGGAAATTAGTATAATTGCTTTTGTCAAGTAACATTTGCAAGGGAAAGGAAAACACAGACGGGAGAAAGGAGGCTGCAGCCCTCCCCGGTGGGAGCACTCTGTCTACCAGCTCCTGTGCTGAGCGAGACCGTGGGCTCCATTGCACTTGTTTTCTGTGGCTCCTACCCAAACCCCCGGGTTCTCTGCCCTTCTATTTTCCACATGCAAACCGAGGCATCTTTTTTGCATCAGTAAGTCCTTACCCACTGGAAATACTTCAGTATTAAAGATGCCCCTGACTACTGTGAGTGGCGAAGTGAACTATAGGCTGTCCCCCTGGCTGCCTGTTTGTCAGAAAGACCAGGAACCGCACAGGTAAACCTGCATGGGAGCCCAACTTTACTGCACGTTGGGAGACACAAAAAGAAATGGAAGCTGTCGCCCCCACTCTTAAAGAGCTCACAGTCTAAAAGGGATGCTTCACAGAGTGGGTAGTCTCCACACATAGAGCCAAGCCTGGTTAAGACTCAGCTCTGGCCGAAACCGGTTTGGCTCAGCGGATAGAGAGTCGGACTGTGGACTGAAGGGTCCTAGGTTCGATTCCGGTCAAGGGCATGTACCTGGGTTGCGGACACATCCCCAGTGGGAGATGTGCAGGAGGCGGCTGATCGATGTTTCTCTCTCATCGATGTTTCTGACTATCTCTCTCCCTTCCTCTCTGTAAAAAATCAATAAAAAATATTAAAAAAAAAAAAAAAGACTCAGCTCTGGAAGGACACCAGCAGCCGACACTGCCTGTGACCGCGGTCTGCGCTGCTGGAGACCTCCGGAGAGCACTGCGCACCAGCAGCGTGGGGACCCACAGGAGCAGAGAGATGCAGAAGTGCCCCTTGGCGCATTAGTGGTGTTGCCTTCTACCCTATTGTGTTATGACTCTTTAAATTCCCTCAGCTCCTTGTCCCTTTTTATAAAACAAGGGGAAATGTAAGTTTAAAAAGCTTAGTTCCCAGGTAAAGTGCTTGGATTGGGAGTAGCTAGGACAGTGATGACGAACCTTTTGAGCTCGGCGTGTCAGCATTTTGAAAAACCCTAACTTAACTCTGGTGCCGTGTCACATATAGAAATTTTTTGATATTTGCAACCATAGTAAAACAAAGATTTATATTTTTGATATTTATTTTATATATTTAAATACCATTTAACAAAGAAAAATCAACCAAAAAGAATGAGTTCACGTGTCACCTCTGACACACGTGTCATAGGTTCGCCATCACTGAGCTAGGATGTCTCGTTTGATTTCAAGTTGAATAATTCTCTAAGAAGACCTAACCTTGCTGTATTTTGAGATCAGACAAGTGGATAATTAAAACTACCTTTGACATCCTCCAAAATACATTGGAATATTCCTGGTGACACAACTCTAGGTCTAACTTTCATTTATTTGTCCTGTTTTCATTCATTCAGAATGCAATTTTTTAAAAATCCCCTGGACTAGAGCTTCATGCATTTAGACCCACAGGGAAGGAAATTAGTATAACATTTGCAAGGGAAAGAAAAACACAGATGGGAGAGGGGAGGGTGCAACCCTCCTGGGTGAGAGCACAAAATTGTGAATTAGAATATAAGGATGGGTAACTGGTGAATTACCAAAGTCCGAATGCACCAAAGCTTAACTGTATTTAGTCTCAGCCCAAGATTAAAATATTTGAAAATCCTGTGATAAATTAGCTTGATTATTCTTACATGTTTTCCTTTAAAATGTACCTATAGTTTTATATTCTATACTCTATATATTCTAAGGAAATATCTAATTCATCCTCAGAATGTAATGGATCAAAATATATTTTGTGATTGTCCTCATTCATTTTTCATCTGTTCCTTTTTAGTCACAGAAACTCATCTAATTTGCAATTTGTGTCATTTCTAAAGAAAAACCATTTTGATGGGTATCTTTGGCAGATTTCCTCATATTCATTTATTTTATAAAATGTTCTTTAACCCTAGACAGTTTGGCTCAATGGATAGAGCATCGGCACAGGTTCCATTCATGTCAAGGGCACATGCTTGGGTTGTGGGCTCAATCCCCAGTAGGGGGAATGCAGGAGGCAGCCACTCAATGATTCTCTCTCATCATTGGTGTTTCTATCTCTCTCCCCTTCTCCCTTCCTCTCTGAAATCAATAAAAATATATATATTTTTAAATGTCCTTTAACCATAATTTGCTATAAAATGAGATTTTTTAAAAAAGCAACTCATTTTTAAGACAAAAAGTACTTCTGAAGGCCAGTTTCTATTGCCTCACTGTTATTAAGCACAGCTCATATCCCTCACTCCTCATGGGCCTGTAAAGAGCAAAGCTATGGACACAGCAAAAGGGAGGCTTGGGAGATCACCCCGGTGGGAGCTTACCCAGCACTAGTCCGTCTCTTGGAAACTCCCATCTCGAGTCATAAGGCAGCTGCATCGGGTCCACATAAATATATTCGTGTCCATCAGGGCTGATTGATTCAATGACCCTCCAGCGAATTTCATACCGTGGTTTCTATAAACGACCAGGACAGGTAACTGTTGAATTACCAAAGTCCGAATGCACCAAAGCTTAACGACAGCAGCAAAGTGGCTGGGAACAGTAACTCAACCACAACTACTGAGCCCCTTCTCTGTGCCAAGTGCTAAAGCAGGCTGCTCTTCTCATTATTCTCACTGACTTCAAAGATTTTCAGTTCTTTGAGAAAAATATCTACCTGTTTCCAAATGACAACCAGGACAATCAGCGAGATGATCACAATCACCAAAAGCACCAGGACTGCGGCTGCCACCGTGAGCTCGGAACGCAGAGCTAGAAAAGAAAGGGAGAGGCATGATGGGAAATGTGCACGAACACACAGGAAGGCAGAAAGGCGGTGCAGTTGTGACTGGGACAGAATCCCTGACACTGGGGAGAAGCATGAAGGCTGCCACCTCCTTTTCAGGATGGGCAATAGGACACGACTCCAACTCTTCCCTTAGAAAAAAAAAGGGGCAAAATTCAATCAGGGGAATGTAATGCTTTCTCTAAAGGTGCTTCAACATTAACCTGGACAGAATGCGAACTGGAATCTAAGGACTGACAAATGAGCTTGAATTAAGTTCATAAACTTAGGTTCTGTTTGTTTTGAAAGGTTGCGTTTTGTTTATATTGCTTTTGGCTTCATTAATTTTTTTTCTTAAGGAATTCAACCTGTCTCACCTGTTGTAAGGAGCACAGGGCAGAGCAACCTTCTTGCCCCCTCCATTCCCACACTCAGACTAGACAGACTGGGGGGAGCTACACTGTTAGACAAGCAAGGGGCCTCTGCAGGGTGCAGTTTTGGAAGAAAGGACTCCCTACAGATGCCAGGAGAAGGCCCTGCATGAGCGATCAGAGCTGACTTTCTGCCTGGGGACCCCATCTTGAACTCAAAGTTCCACCTCAGGGAGAAAGGACTTGGTTGATGACTTAGACTTGTCCCCACTGACGAGCAACTCACTGGGAGCCACCAGCTTCAGCTCTCGGTTCTCAACACCAAGGAGATTCTTAGCCAGACATCGAACCGCAATGGTCTCCTCCACTTTGGCGAACGTCACCCGGCCCTCCACCCTACTCCTGTCCTGGCGGTAGACCTCCGTGATGATGTTTGAGATGTTGTTGGCCAAAGTCGCCCATGAAGTCTCATTATTACATCTGGGGGGGAAAGGACACAAACATAGAGACAAATACAATCAAACATAACTACCAATCCCAAGCCTTGAACAGGAGCAACACAACAGTTTTTTACTTCAAGAATGTTTAACTATCCCAATTTCCTACCCCATCAAAAAGGCCCAGAGCCATTCCTTCTCTCTATCTACACTGTGAAGAGCCTCCAAGGTGTCATAGGGTTGGAGTATCACCTGGCTGAGTTTTGGGACCTAGATTATAGGTCCTGTCAAGATCCCAATCTGGTCCCTTTGCTCTTAGAAGTGGGTAGGTCTCAGCCTTTAGGAGAAGCAATAGAGGCTTCTACATACAGCCAGTCGCCATAGGTGGAAGTGTGAACATGTTGTTTGTGTGCCCATTGGAGAAGACTGGTGAAGGAAGAACTGGTGAGTTAAATCCCATCAAATAACAGGTAAGCAAATGAGGTAGTGAGCAGTGACATGGGCAGTATTTTCATTTATGATCACATGCCAGTCTAGTTGCCAAATAAAGTTCACCATATAAGAAACGTGAGGTGAAAATATGGCTCGGGGTAGCTAAAATCCTCTTGTAACAGGAGCTCTTTAAATTAGTTTTCTTTTTAAATGAGAGATCCTTGGAGGATGTGATGAAAGCCGTAGACTGTCTCTCACATAGTCATGAACACACAGGTGCGCACGTGCGCACACACGTGCATGTACACACAAGGACCACATTTAGAATCCTAGCTTGTAGTTTGTGAGACTTGGGCCAAATAAGAATCTCAAATACAATAGAAATAAAATGCCACTTGAGGTCCTTTGCATCAAGGAAGAAACATTCAGCCCACAAATGGAAAAGGAACATCTGGTCTCCATACTTCTTAATATCCTTGCAAATCATCCACTCAATTTCAGGAAGAGGTGTCCCTGCAGCTGTGCATCTCACGGTCTGTCCCCCCGTGGAGCCATGGTGGTCATCGACCAAGTCCAGAATAGATGCAGGAACTGCAAGCAGTGGAAAGAAATCAGAATTGGATGATTCCTGACCTTAAACTTCTGGAAACTACCACATGGAATATGAGCTCAGAACTTGCTCATGGGGCATCCGAACCTACAAATCAGGAAACCACCTGAGAGGAGGTTGTGTGCATGATAATACTCCCATTTGCAAAGACCCACTTGGTTAAGAGCACTTTCATAGTTTCTGTGTTTGGGGATTTGTGCCCCATAGTGTTTTAAATCTAAGAGTGAAGAAAGCAAAAAGCCCCTGTGGTTATTTGGCTTGAAAGGCAAAGAGGCTCTTAAAATTAATATAGCTTGGGATTCAACCAACCGATTCAGCTCAAGTGGAATCTAAAGCAGCATTTACCAAAGTACATCAGCAGAATATTATTAGGTTTTAAAGATTTTTTTAAACCTGTGAGCAAACAATTTAAAAATAAATATGCTACTGCTTGTACCATAGCTTTACTGTGAGGGTAAAATGAGCCCACCTATGACAGTACCTGGCACATGGTAGGAGCTCAATGAACAGGTGCTAAACCTGAATATAAAAGGACTCAGGCACTCCTTACTGGTAAGGGCCACTGGACCATGTCGACAGGGAAGCTAAGTAAAAGTGCCCAAATGCTTTGGAACAATCTAAGGTCATCTAGACCAAAAAGTATCATTTCACTCTTCCCAGAACTGTAGGTGCCAGATTGAGAAGCCGGTGGTAAGGAAGCGGCCGGAGCTTAGGAATTTCCAATCAGACTGTTCCAGAGCAGTCTGAACCCTCCCAGAGTTACTGAATGCTTAAGTCCAACAAAGCTATCCTGACATGTGACATCTACAGCCCTTGCTTCTCCCCTAAATGAGCGTTTCCCTCCCCGACCTGGGAGAAAAGTACCTGGCTCTCCTCACAAGCAATATCTTCAGACTGCCCTCAACATACCTTGAGTTAAGAGTTCAAAAGTGTAGCTCTTCATGTCGTCTTCATTTTGAACTACAATAGTGTAATGGCCACTGTCTTCCTCCTTAGCACGGATCAGCTTTAATCTACTTCGGTACCTTAAAAAGAAAGGACTTTGTTTGAGCAAGTGGCAGCCAAATACATTCCAATTGCTTCAGCAACTACCATGTTCAATTGAAATATCTCTTTTTTTTCTTATCTGAATCATTGGATTTCCAACACACTTTGTACCTATTAAAGGTCTGAGTTCTAGACGCTTAATCCTTACGCAGAAGATCAAACATTTTGAGATGAGCAATGGCTTGTGTGGCTCCAAGAGTAATTAGTCCTGGCAAGGCCTGACTTCTGAGTGGGAATAAACATGTCCCACCAACTTTCCTTAAAAAAAAAACCAACCCTTGATTTTTACTTTTTTTTAGCCATTTAGGTGGTTTAGCCAAACAATGGAACACCAATGAAAAAAAGAATGAGTCTCTCTACATATTGATATGGAGAGCTTGTCAGGATATAACGTTCTTCTTGCTTGTATTTGCTTTAAAAACAAACAAACAAAAGAAACCCCTGGAAGGTTTCATAAGAACCTAGCAAAAGTGTTTCCCTGTGGGTGGGAGAGGGGGTACTGGGCAGGTGGGGACAGGATTGGAAGGAGTCTCTTACAATGCACCCTCTTTAAGTGCATGGCTTTAAAGCACAGGATTCCATCACCTATTCAAAAAAGTCAAAAAGAAAAATATATTTCTTCATATTTTATTAAAGCAAAGTTTCCTCAAAAGATTCTTACACATGTATATTACTAAATTTGGCCATGCATGTGTGTGTGTGTGTGTGCGTGCGCGCACGTGCACATCAACATAGCATTTGCCCATTTGTCCATCTTTATAAAACATCACAGATGGAAACGCAAGTAGAGTGGAGAAGGGCACTGGTCAAGGAGAGCAGCCTAGGCTACTCTTGACATTCTCATGGTGAGCAGATCTTGGGCATTAGTGAAACGGCTCGGTTTCCTTATGTATACTAGTAGCATAGAAATATTGTTGCATAGCACACAGTCCTTTAGAGAACTAATTAAATATAATTATATGCATAGAAGCATTTCATAGACTCAAAAGTGCCCTGCAAATTAGAGTCTTCTAACCCAAGATGCTGGGCACTAAGACCTTGATGAGAGCATATGGGGTTGGCTTCTCCTCAGCTGCACCCTACTGGACCCGCTCCAGGGCTGGATTTCCTTAGAGAGAATCCGTAGGCACATCTGGCTGCTGATTACCAAAGGCTCTTCTGTCCTTCATTTGCTATACTGTTCAGCCAAGAAGGCTAGTGGGCCCACTAGTTCTGAGCTCCAGGAAGCCAGACACGTCATCCATCATGTTCATCTCTGGCCCATAGTGGGAACCAGAAGAACACGTGCTGAAGGAACTCCGCATCAATTTCACCGGCAGTTTTGCGGAACCACTCAGTTGTCATTACTGTTGATTGTCGCTTACAGATAGGGCCCAGACACGTGTTTGAAGTGCTGGCTGTGCCAGGGCAGAAAAGGAACAGGGAGGGAGGACTATTCCTCCTGGCCTCACAGCCTTGTGCATAGTGCAGCACCTCCCACCTCTTTGTGCACCTTCATTCTGTGTCATCGGAAAGCCTCCCAGATTCAGTTTTCCACTTCTTTTTCCATCATCATCTATACCAAGGTCATTTCATTTCATTTTCTCAGACACTGCTTCTCAATTATATGTGGAATTTAGTTCAGAAAGAAGAACGCAAATCCTGAGGTTAAGTGAACTGATGAGAGAGGTTTTGTCTCCTCCTCCCTGGTGGCTTCAGACTCTTGTCTCTGTGGATAGTTGCTGACAAGGGCCCGGGGCTGGATTAGCTGGGTACCTTCTGCTCCTGGATTCTAATCAGAGCTTAAAACTGCAAGAGACCTCAAATATCATGATCCAGTTTCTTGCCTTGATGGACAGAAGGTATTACTAACCCTACATTATAGGTGAGGAAACTGAGGCTGAGGTGTGACTCCCCCAGAACACCACCAGTTAGGGGACGAGAGCATTCTACCACTCTCATCAGAGGACAGGGACCCAAACGCTGCATTTTACCTGTTCTCCTAACCAAACGTAACCAGACTCCACTCTTACTCCCCGTGGAGGTCTCCTTTGGGCAAATGTGTCTCAAACTAAGGGATAACGTGCTTTATGTCAGTTTATGTGATAATTGCCTGGCAACTATAACCACCCTACATATTACCTGCAATATGGACGATACACATCAAGGAATATATTCAATCCCAGTTGGTCCAATTTTACTTTCCTTCTTCCAACCCTCACCGGAAACTGTCTTCACTGGGGGACAGAGCATTTCAGTTCTTCTTTCTTCTTATTTTGTCATTAAATACTTACCAACCTCCTCTTACCATGATGCAATGTTATCGTTAAAGGTCCTTGATTTCCAGTACCTCCTAACTCAGATTGCTAACGTTTCTAGACTGACTCCTGGTGTGGGTTGTAGGACGCACACCTAGGCCCCTGGCTATCTGGCGACACACAACAAAAAGCAAAGGCCTTCGTGGGGAGGATGCTCCTTTACCTGATCTCCTGGACCTTTTCTATGTCGGTGGTGATCTCGGTGAGGTTCTCGATCAGAGTCAGGTTGTCCTTCAGCCAGGATATCCTGGGCGGCGGGTAGGCCTGCACGTCCACCACAAAATGTTTGACTTCATGCAGGTTGACAGCTTCCAGCTGGCTGAAGCCGGGTTGGATTTCGATGAACCCTTTCTCTGTACAAGGAAGAGTGTCCGTTAAACAATGATTACCGCACAGTGGCTCCCGAGCAGCGCAGACACTGACAGTTTGGAAAGCAGAGTGTACCGTGGACAGCAATGGTGACTTTCTTCATCTCTTTGACCTCCCTGGTGGCCAGGCGGGCGATACATTCGTAATCTCCACTGTCTTTCACCGTGGCCTTGGGGACCATCAGGGTGTGCACCAGTTTGATGGATGGGTCCTTGATTTCCTCCAGCATTACGACGCCTTTGTTTTTCTGCAGCAGAAGGAGGAAAAGCGACTTTAAGAAGCTAGCCCCCAGGAGTGACCCCTCTTGTAAACTAGGGATGGTGATGACAATGACATGACAATTTAGGTTCTAACAAATGCACCACCTGTGGGGATGGTGAGAAGAGGGGAGGTTGTACATGGTGTAGGGAGGAGGGATCGCTGTAACTTTCACTCCTTTTTGCTGTGAACCTTAAACTGCTCTAAAACATAAAGCCTGATTTTAGAAAATTGTTTTTAAGCTAACTCCTTAGAAAACCATGTTTTAAAAGGACAATTAATGACATAGTAAGGTGTCTGTGCTATATTGCCAAAGGGAAAAGGGTATAATGAAGTACTGAAGTATAATGTCTATTAATTATTAAACATTTC
This sequence comes from Myotis nattereri, assembly GCF_964212035.1. NCBI lineage: Eukaryota > Metazoa > Chordata > Mammalia > Chiroptera > Vespertilionidae > Myotis > Myotis nattereri. The sequence continues at coordinate 198,706,741 of NC_138075.1, forward strand.
ACATATATACAAAGTATTTAAAGGATTTATCTCCCTAAAATATTAATGGTGATGCTCTGGGAAGTCATTTTTTCCTGTTTTTCTATATTTTATGAAGTTTCAACAATAAACCTACATTACTTTTATTATCGAACAAAAAAAACTTAATTATATACTTATATATTTGGGAGCCAAATAGTATGTACTTTGGTTTGGGGGGGAAATGCCTATCTCTAATAATTTTTCAATTATGTTTTAAGGATTAAAGGCAATCAAATCTAAACAGAAAAACTGAATAACTTCCTATTTCAGGGAAGATGTATAAAAGCAGAAATCTGCATATCAGGAATAAAGGGGAAAATATACATATGCTAGTATCTGGCTTTTGTTCTCTGAGGCTGCCGTATTAGGCAGCTAATCATTTCTGCATTGGACTGTCACTGCCTTTTGCACTGAGTTCTCTCACGCATGTACCACAACGCATTAGACCCTGTGTGTAAGTCCACGGTGACCAGAGGTGGCACAGCGGCCCCCCTTCCCCAGCTGCATCTCCACGCCTCCCTTCTCCCTCCTTCTCTGCATGGCTGGCTTCTAGCAGAATGCTTGGGGTGTAGCAAACATCACTGAACCTTTGCTGCGTGGTTACTAATGCCTGTTCACTGACGCTGAGCCGTGTGAAGGAAGGCCAGGCAGGTGGGAGACAGAACAGCATCCTGGGTGGCAGACACCAAGGCAGAAATGGAAGGGGTTCAGGCAACCACCATTTAGTAAACCCCCAAGGCATGGGAGCCAAGAAAGTAAGAACTAATGACTGTTTCAACAATTAGCAAATTTTAAAATCCATTCTTTTTTTCTTTTTTTTTTGCTTTTTCTAGTATTTTGGTTGTTATATTAAACCTCCCTATGTCTCTCTGACTTAAGAAGGCTCAGTGTACAACCTTGCTGCACACTGACTGCCCTTTCAAGCCCCCCCACCGCTCAAAGCACCATAAAGTCATCCAGCCAAATGTGCCCGCTGCGGAGATGGGAAGCCGGGGTCCAGAGGAGCTCAGCCGCGCCCGATCAGTGCGCCCTGCTCCTCGCCCTGCCACCAGGAGCCCCGAGGGTACGCACCACTTCTCCAGGGTACGTCCACTGAAAGTCAACCACCTCGTTGTTCAGGACGATGCAGGTGAGCACAATGGTTTCCCCTGCCATGTATACAGTTTTCGGGGCCTCCAATTCTAGATCGAGTTCTGATGTTGCTATTTAAAAAACAACAAACAAAAGGACCTAAATATCCAGAGTACAGTGAGGATCTTAGAAGGTTTGGGGAGTTCTTTGTTTTTTAAGGAAACTATGAAAAATAATTTGCAAACCAGTTTGTTCTAGATAAAAATGTTAAAAATCTCAGAAGCCTTGATTTTGAGTTGGCATATAGAACTTGGCATGCAGTTGTAATACAAAATAATACACACACATAAATAATAACAGCAGTAAAAATAAATTCCAACTAAACAGAACATCACGTTCCCAAAGCATTTGGGTTAACTGTGGCCATACTTGTTTGCAGTCCCCTGTACTGGCACATGGATTCACTTAACCAACCAACCTTTACTGACCAGCACTGCTCTAGGCACTAAGCTCCTATCCCACCAATCATTCTCCTCTTCTCGCCTCCTCTGCTCCCAGTTATTCCAGCACTTTTCCAGAGACTCGCACAGTGCCTGGCATAGAACAAGCCTGTAGTAAGAGCTGAATGGCATAGTCTCGCTGCTGCCATACCTACAGGGAAGAGTTCAATCCATCGCTGACACGAACATGTATTGCACTTTCCCATTCTCATTAAACCCCACATCAAAGGGGTGAAGTCTACAACTACTTTCCTCAAAATACAAATCTCTTTTCTTCAGTTACTGAAATTAATCTAGGCACCCAAAGCCCCTTGGTGTGTGTGCTTTTAGGGCCTCTGTAGTCAGGAATGTGAATAAAACAGTAAGAGGCTTATACAATAAACAAATTCCTTATAGTATTTTGAAGTCAGCTTATGAAACACGAAGTCTTACAGGGGTAAGAAAGTTTTTACCTTCAGTAAGGCTAAGCTTCGTCTGACTATAGCCACAGAGGTCAGCCTGACATTGTATAGAAAAGGTAAGGCCCCAAATGCTCAAGTCAGAATTCAGGCTCTCCATCACCAGGGACCATAAATTTTTTAATACTACAAGCATGCGATTATTTTGCCTGTAATCTTCTTTTTTAATTTAAAAGTTGATGTACAATATTATATTAGTTTCAGGTGTACAACACGGGCCTGTAACTCTCATTTAAAGGAGGGAGAGGGCACAATTACCTTTGACAGAATAAATGTTAAATGGAATGGAGTGGAACTTCTTCCCCCTGACGATGGCCTCGCAGACATAGGGCCCACCCGAGAAGGTCCCGTTGAAGCCCTGCCGGCTGTCATAGTCGGCGAGGACCACCCCGTCACTGCTGAGCAAGGTCACCGGAGTCTGAGGATCAGTCGTGCGACAAGGTATGATGGCAAAATCGTCATTCTCCACAATGACTAAATAGTCTGTCATTCCCAGAGGCACGAAGACTACATCTGGGTCTGTGGTTAAAAAAAGCAAAAAAGCACATTAGGTATTAAATTCACCATGACATATATATGCAAGAAAAATGGATCCCACTGGCAGTAATCTTATTAATTTACCTTCACACATATGTCCAGGAGCTGTCACTCCACTAATATTAGTCATCATAATAGCTAGAAGACGATTTTAAAGTATGGGCAATGCCAAATTGCATGTACCTTAATTAAAAATACTGAGGATACATACAGTAGCCAGGAATTGAAATCAAAATTTAAACTACTAAAAACAAAACAAAAAACGGACAATATAATAAATAACTCTGTTGAAAAGCTAAAGAAAATAGTCATGATTGTTAAATTAGGAAATGCTTCTTTCAAATTCCTACCCGCTATAGTCATCTCATGGCTAAGCCTAGCCAATCAGAGTGGTGCTGTGAAAAAGCAACACACCCCTTCCTCCAACCAGGGGAGCCAGGGCTGAAATCCATCACAACCCAAGGCCATGCCCTCTGGGGCTGTTTTCAGCCAATGACCATGTGGAACTGGGGTTCCTTAGGCTGGAGGACTCCAGGGCCTTCCTTAGAGGTCTAGGACTCATCTGCCTCACCTTCCCTTCACTCGGGGTCACACTTACCATGCAGTCAAACAACTCTCCCAGCCTCTGTGGGATCCTCCCCCCCCCCACGCCCCATTTACTCACAAAAGCCTCTCTCCTGATAAAACCCTGGCATGCTTAATCCCACCTTACTCCTACCGTGGCATCTGCTTCTCAAAGGACAGGAGATAAGTTCATTACTATTCGATTTGCCCCTAAATTGTATTTTTTTTAATGTTTTTATTGGTTTTAGAGAGAGGAAGGGAGAGGGAAAGAGAGAAGCATCTATGAGACAGAAACATCCATCAGCTGCCTCCTGTACACCCTCCCACTGGTGATCAGCCTGTAACCTGGGCATGTGCCCTGACTGAGAATTGAACTGGTGACCTCTCAGGTGCATGGGATGTGGCTCAACCAACTGAGCCACACTGGCCAGGCCTTGCCCCTAAATTTTAAGTAAAAACAAAAAAATATCCCTTCCAATTCATCAAGAGTAGATACATGTTTTAGTGAATTTGAGAAAAAATTTGTTTATTTGTAAACTATAATAATGAGCTATGGGCAACACCCAGATAGGGCCTACCTAATAATTTTTAAAACTTATTACAGTTTCAAAATGTTAACAATGAATTATTTCTTGATAATGACATTATAATGATCAACTTAATATTGTGTGTTTGCCTGTTTTTTCCTAATTTTCTCCAATAAATATTTGTTACTTTTATATTTTTTAAAATCATGTATACAGCTCTAGCCTGTTTAGCTCAGTGGATAGATCATCAGCCCATGAACTGAAGGGTCCCAGGTTTGATTCCGGTCAAGGGCACATACTTTGGTTGCAAGCTCGATCCCTTGCCCTGGTCAGGTTGTGAGCGGGAGGCAAACAATTGATGTGTCTCTCTCATATCAATGTTTCTCTCTCTGTGTCCCTCCCCCTCCCTTCCACTCTCTCTAAAAGTCAATGGGAAAATATCCTCCAGTGAGAATTAACAAAACAAAATCTCTTATACGGAACACAGGAGAGACAGGACAACAAGGTTGGTCCAAGAAACCCATACAGCTCACCTGGCACGTAGATGTAAATGTGACTGCCTTCAATCTCATTTTCTTCTGTCTGCGTGTGGTTGTAATAGCAAGTATACAATCCCGTGTGAGCCGCCAAGGCGTTGGCCACTTCCAGCACCGTCACAAAAAGGCCGCTGTTGTTCTCCTCGTTTCTGATCCTCACATTGGGGTCCTCGTCAGACATGGGGTACTGCCAGGTCACTTCACTCTCCCCAAAGCATCTCAGAGAAAAGGATGAATTCAGCTGCACAACCTTTTCATTTTCGTTTGGGAGGATAGAGGGGAGTGAAAGCTGGCAGAGGATTAGGCTCGGCCCTGTAAAAGGAAACAGGCTCTGAATAGGATGTACCCAGAAGCAACAGTAGCCGCTTATATGAACAATGACCATTTCTACACAAAAATCCGTCAGCCTGGATGCCCATGAAAGGCCCCCCATTATAACAGCCACCGCATCTGCTGAGAGCAGCAATTGCTCCAAAGGCCTCAATAGCCACACCAAGCCCCTCAGATTCACCCTCCAAACACTCAAATGGATAAAGGACGTCTGATTCCAATTCCATATTTCAGACTCTTATGTGTGGCCATAAAATATCCCAAGATGGCATAGGCTCTAGCACATATGGTTCTTTATTGCCCACATTCTCTGCAGAGGTTTCCCTGAGTAAGAAAGGGGATGAGAACAGGGGCAGGGACACTGAACCAAGCACAAAGCAGATTTGTGCAGAAGAATTACACATCGTCTGTTTCGTACAAGACTCAGACATGCCTTCACTCTAATGGCTTCCAGAAACCAAAGCGGAACCATGTGAATTTTCATTCAAAAATAAGAGGAAGGCCCGACCAGTGTGGCTCAGTGGTTGAGTGTCAACCTATGAACCAGGAGGTCATGGTTCGATTCAGGGTCAGGGCATATGCCCAGGTTGTGGGCTCAATCCCCATTGTGGGGTGTGCAGGAGGCAGCTGATCAATGACTCTCGCTCATCATTGAGGTTTCTATCTCTCTCTCCCTCTCCCTTCCTCTCTGAAATCAATACAAATATATTTCTAAATAATAAGAGTAAGGAAAGCCCAAGGGTGAAAAGTCTGTCTTAGAACCTGACATTTCAGTCTAGCTTCTCCTCTGCATAAAACTGATAGAAGAGATACTATGCGTTAATTATTAATTAATGACTTAAGGCAGGTAATTTCCTGGACAAGAACTTTTCTTTTATTAAAAAGAAATTATTTTTTTAATTTCTCTGATCCACCTCGACAGGAAACCCATGTCCCAGGAAAAGGAAGAGGCCAGTGGGTGAATTTAGACTATTATTCCTAACAATATTTCAATGCTAGGGTTGAGATATACTAAAACTGCCCCTGGAGAACATTCTTTCTGAAATAGGGAACTGAAGGTTTGTGGTCACTGTAGATCATGTCTTATAATTTTCTACTTCTCTTCATTCCTTTGGACTGTACAGGTAATATGCCCGGAGCACAGAACTTAGACAGCAAGGCTTCCCCCAGGGTAACAGGGAAGACCAAGATCCATACCTGCGAGGAGACAGCCTAGGACCAGGAGTGCCAGATGGGAAGTCCCCATAGCTCCGGAAAACTGAAAAGGTGCAAAGCAAACAGAAGCAGTGTGAGCCAATAGAAACAACCTGGGACCCCCATTCTCTTTGTGCTTTGAGCTACAGAAATGATGTCAACAGCATCATTTTAGTAAAAAATATCCCAGTGTAAGATTCATGGTTAAAATAAGAAGATGCCTAAGAAGAAAGACTCAAATAGCCTGGTGGGGCCCCCAGATCATGACAGGAGCCATCTGACACTGGAACCCTTTTAGATTGCATGCAGTTTTCAAATTCCGGAAATGTCTCATTTTATGGTCTTGGAATGTGTCCAAGAGTACAGGAGAACTGTTCCTTTTACACCATTTCAATTAAGAACATGAAAAACAAAGATGTAAACACGTATTTATTCGATCTGATCACATAATTGAATCGATACCCCTCTCCTGGCCACTTCACAACAGACAGTCCCTTTCACTTAGACCCCATTCCACTTGCTAAGACCACATTCCACTTGCTAAGACCATTATCCTTCCCCTCCGGACCTTCCCAGGATCCGACCTGCACAGAGAATTCTCTGCCCAGGAATAAGCCCGACCGGAGTCCTTTAAAAACCTCTGACTCCCCATCTTTGGGTGCTGGCACCATTTTGGGGCTCAGCCCATCTGGTAACCAGATGGCCTAATACATTTATAATCCCTCACCACTTTGGCCTCATGCGTTCCTCCTTCGGCGACCCGAACAGTTTTTACTCAAATTTCCAAACTTGAGCTGTTTTCACTCAAAATGGATTGTGAGTTGCTGTTTCACTACAGAAAGTATATGAAGTTCACATCCTCTAGCACCTCGGGAAAAAAATGCTTGGCTGGAAAAATATCTCATTCTCTAAGAGCCATTCAGATCTAGAGGGTTTGAAAGTCCCACTAACCAATGTCACTTACAGGATGATGTCACTTTGTGATCCAGAGGCCAGTACCAGGCTCAGACCTGGGCTCCCAGCCCAAGTTCTCCCAGGACCTGCCGCCCTCACAGTCTAGCTAACAGAGGGCAGGCAGCCCAGGGCATAGGCATGGAAGGAGGGTCGGTAAAGAAAGTGAAGAAGGGAGAGAAAATGGGAGAGGAGAGTGTGACTAAATCCCTGTGTCTCAGGGGACGCAGTAGAGCACAGGATAAAACTTGATGGAGACCAGGGATTCATTTGCATGTGAAGGTTATAATAGCAGCTACAGAAACCAAATTCTGGACTCTGATTCTTGCAACACAATCTGGGGAATGGAAGAGAAATGAAGAGAGATATTGAAATTAAACGTCCACAAGATACAAACAGGGAAAGCATTGGGCAAGAAGGAAGGAAAGCATGATAAATAAAATTAAGGAACAGAAAAATTAAAGAGAGGCCCATGTTGCCTTTCCATAAAAGCCCTGATCTGGTCAACTCTCTGACAAGGCCCCTTTCCTTGATCTTTGTCTTCTCATGCACACTCCCACTCGATTTTATCTCCCGCTGTACTTCCCACACGATAAAGGGGTCTTACAGAAGGCAATGGAAAGAAACTCTAAATGAGCTTGCTTTAAAGTGGCAAGGTGCATAAATCAGATTTCTGCTTCATTGAATTCTACCAAGAAAACGAAGGAAGGAGGAAGAAAGATGAAATGTTGGTAACAGGGAAGGGGATGGGGTTAGACTGGAAAAATGATCGTTGTTTTTCCCAAGGCAGGAATGAGAAAGCAATATTCACTAAGCCAAAGTTTTCATGTGTATGCTGTGGCCTACTTGATTTTAAGAACTGGCAGTTGAGGCTCAGAGAGGGTTAGCAAATGACCAGAAGTCACACAGCTGGCGAGAAAGCAGGTTCCTAACACCAAGTCTGCGTGATGCAAAAGCCATGCTCTCTCCCATCCACCATATGGTCAGTGTCTCCGCCAGGGTGTTTCCCTCCCCGGCTCCCAACTACCTCCTAATGCAGATTGGGGCCCTGCTTCTCCTCTCTGCTCACCACAGTGAGAGAAGCAGTGCTGTGAACCCTAATGCAATTTGCATGATGCTGGCTGAGGGCGTCCAAGGATCCTGGCATGTGCGCGGGCAGCAGGGTTTCCACACGGCCGCTGTGATGGGCGCAGCGGGCCCCCGAGCCAGGATGGCCAGCCTGATTTACCTCCAATTAGCAGTAAGGGCTTGCGTGTTTGTTCATATATATGTCAGCCTCCCACTGATAATCCACTTAGCCAGCTTCAAAGGAGCGCTCCAGAGCCAGCTTGCTGTCTTGGGTTTTATCACATTTATATCCTGTATTTCTCTAGCAGGACTTGCCAACAACGCATCTTTAAAGCATTCCCTGGCTTAAGAGCGGGGTTTGCCGCTTTTACAGGGCAGGCTCCGAGCATCGTTTTGCCCTGGCCAGGCCCCACCAGATTTCCTTCTGTGCATCCAGATATAGTGGACCCTCTGCCAGGTGGGATATTTACTGACATACAAAGTGGGCAACGAAAACAAGGCCTGGGAGCGAGTGATAATGGTGCCAATACTGGAAATCAACATGTGTTTGCTTAAGATTTCAAACTCCCTTCTCTGATAAGAGTGGTTGCCTGGCTGGAAATCAAAGTGGATTTGTGAAGTTTCATGTCATTACTCATCAATTTACTGGTGAAAAATAGCAGTATTTACCCTACCAGGAGGTAATGGAAAACAACCAGAGAGGATGGAAGGGCTTCCCTGCCTGGTGGCCCTGGAGTGACAATCTCTAGGATTGTTGCTCTCCTGGGCACTTTTCTACTCTGGGAGTAGAAGTTCATTCTTAATCAGTAACCCCTCTCCTGAAGCTCATCCAAAAGTCAGTTGTGCAAATATAAGTAATTGACATTACAGATTCAGAGAAACACGGCACGTTATGAGTCAGCAAGTACAAATCACTTTGCGAGGAGGAACAATAAATTTCACCCAGCCCAGCCAATGTGGCTCAGTGGTTGAGTGTTGACCTATGAACCAGGCAGTTCAATTCCTGGACAAGGCACATGCCCAGGTTGCCGGTTCAATCCCCAGTAGGGGGTGTGCAGGAGGCAGCTCATCAGTGATTCTCGCTTATCATTGATGTTTCTATCTCTCTCTCCCTCTCCTCTGAAATCAATAAAAATGTATTTTAAAAATAAAATATTCACCCAAAGCTTTTTTTAAAAAAAATCACAATCATTTCTCTCATGCCAACTATATGTTGGACCTTGATCTCAAACCTCTATAATCACAACTCAAAAACATGTACCACAAGTTAGAGAAGCAACTGATAAAACAGATCCCTGCCGCATTCAATTTCAAGCAAGGACTTGGGATCCTCCCACAATGCCCCCTACCCCACCACCCCACACATACACCATTTTCTTGTCTTTCTCATTCCTTCTCTTAGAAGACATGATGGAAACCACATCGGACTAGGCTCTGATCCCGTATCTTACACTTAGTTCATCTCTAAGTCTCTTCTTCTGTTACCCAGGGATAATCAGTCACACCTGACTTTCGAGCTGGCCTTACTACCTGATTGTAAAGATTAAATTACACCGTTCAATTGCTTTGGAAGCTACAGCGATTGGTTGTCATATTGACTCTTTTTTCTGCAGAGTCCTCAGATGTTTTAGATGAGAGGAACGTCAAGACTGGGTACTTCAACGTCTCCTTCCTGAGAAAGGCAGTCCCCAGAGGCCAAGTCACTTGCCCTGCATCACTGCCTAGTGGAGGAGCTGATCTGAACTCAGACTCTGCCCAGGCTTGGTGTGGCCCTCCAGGCCAATATACTGTCACATAAGCAGAGAAACACATCTGTTTGCAGTCATGAGTCTTTCTCTTGAACAGGTTGGCCTCTCATCCCGCAAACAGAAGTGCAGAGCCATTGAGTGTGACTCCATAGCCAGAGGCAACATGCTAAGCCTACAGAGTAAACAGAGCAAGCAGTGCAGGGACCCTATTTCCAGAAGTGAGAGTGCACTGTTATTCCCATGAAGCCACAGAGCTGGCTTCCCGGTCACCAGCTGCACCAGGCACCCACTGCGGAGCCCATGAGTATCAAATGTCACCCCACCCTGGCATGATTAAAGACCACGGGAGACGCTCTCACAGTCCCAAAAGCCACTGACGACTTCAAGATTCAGATTTTCGAGGTTTAGTTAATGTCAGCTCTCCTAAGTTAATTCTAACTGTGAAAATTGTATATCCTGTTTTTATTTCACTGTGACAAATGCTCTACTCAGTCTCCTAACGTCAGTCCAGGCAATCCGAGTGCCTGTCTACATTGGTGGTAACTTCAGGGAGGGTGTGTTGACCAGGATCTAAACCCCGGACAGCGTGTTTTGTTGTTTTGATCTCCCTATGCTCCAGTAGACATTCCAGTGATGGGTGGAAGCTGGAGTATTTTTGCATGGAAGAATTTCATGGGACAATATGAATTCATAAATCTCTCTGCTCTCCCTACACCAGATATTTAACCATGGAAACTAACATGATACTTCCTTTCAATTTCACCAAACTGGTGTGCCTCCTAATGGGATGACCCTTGAGCTGGAGATTACCAAGCTCAAGGCACTAGGGCTTCACTCACAAAGGAAAATGCAAATTCTGCTCTGATATGCCAAGAAATAACAACTAAAGCAAAATAACATCACAAAGACCTCCAAAATAAAGTCTGACCGCCCACTGGTTCTTGAAGCTTTATAGGAAAAGGTCATAAGTCATCTTTCACTTGGTCCTACCGGGCAAAAAATATATATATATATACATTTTCCTGATGCCAGGACTTGCTTAGAACATAATCTCAGCAAAGTCCATTCCTGCCGAGGGTCACTGCAGTTCTCTAGTGCGGCAGCAGATGGCAGTGTTGGTCCAAGGACGTGCGTCCAGGAGTTCCCTGGCGAAGCAGACGCCTCTGCAAATTCTGTGCTAAAACGTCTCAGATCTTAATTTCCAATCTTTTCCTTTCATAAATTGTACTTTTAGCTTTCGTAGTGACGGTAGATCAAAGCCCGCAGAGTGGACGCAGGAATGGGGAAACTGCTCCTGAAACTCCCCGCGGGGGCCTGGGAGAATTCAGGGGACGGGCACCATCACCATCATCGCTGGGAGGAGGGACAGAGCCAGAGCCTCGGAACCCAGGAAACGACACCGCCGTCCCGGGCCGCAGAAGTTCAGCAGGAAAAGCCACTCGAGAGAAGGCTGGGTGGTTCAGGGTTTTGTTTAGCCAGCGTTCTCCCCACCTCGAGGAGGGAGGACGCCTGGGTCGCGCCCGGTGGGGGCCGCGACGCCTGAGCCGGCCCTGCGCTGCCCCATCTGTTCTCAGGCCAGTGTCACCCTCGCCAGCCCTCCTGTCGGGGTGCCGCCGCGGCGCAGTCCGGGAATCGCGGGCTGATTGGAGACGACTGTTCCCGTTACACCATAGCACGGGGTCGTAAAACAAACTGCAACAGGCCGCCTATGTGGCTGGGGAACTTGCGAGGGGTTGCAGTTGGAAAACAGAAGTCGGGGACTAGCTCCCCTTCCTCCCTGCCCCGCATGAGCGCCCGGGACCCTCCAACCTCCGCGGTCCTCCGCTTCTCCCACATTTAATTATTATGACGCCCCATTCTCATCCCCGAATTCGAAGACCTCCTCTCCCCACCGCCCACCCCATGCCTGCGAAGCATCTATTCGAAGCCTCCAGGAGCAGGGAAGGTAACCCGAATTATTTTTTGAGGGGTCCCCCTTGGTCCCAGCGGGGCGTTGGGACGCAGCTGTGGCAGCGCCGGAGGCCGGCGGAAAGCAGGACCGCGCTCCGGGGGGCCGCCAGAGGGCGCAGCAGCCCCGCACATCTTACCCGCTGGCGGGCCGTTCCCCGTCGGCTGCTCAGGCTGCGGGTCCCGACAGCGCTGCCCCGACCGCGGCTCGCCCACCTCCGCCCGGGAGGTTCCGTCTTAATAACTCCGTCCGGGTCCCTACCCCGCCACATCCACAAGTACAGGGAGCCGGCCGCTCCCCCTCCCGCCGCCTCCACGCCCTCCGCAGCTCGGTCACCTGGGGGGATGGTGGCCACGACCGCCTGCTCTGGGCTTCTGCGCCCCGGCCCGCCGCGCTCCCAGCCTCAGAGCGGCTGCAGCCGCCGGGCTCCAGGCAAGATGCTGGGCGTTTGCATTGTTTTCGCTGGAGACCTGGGAAGGGGCCGGACCGGGTGGAGGGAGTGGGGCCGGGAGGGGTGGAAGTGGAGGAACCGGGGGTTTAGGGTTACAGGCGCGCGTCAGCGCCTCCTATGGGCCCGAAAGCGACACTGCGGCGCGCCGCGGCTCGCGGAGAAGGCCCGGGCGATCGGTCCTACACGGCGCCCCCTCGGCTTTTAGGAACTGAACCTCCCCGGTAACCTCCTCGCCCGGCGCTCGCCTTGGCCGCGGCCGTCCAGCGCACACTCACGCCCGCCTGCGCCTCTCGCTACGCTTTCGTGGGGAAGGGAGATGGCACTACGAAGAGAAGGAAGCTCCCCAAGGCGGAGGTCTTCTCTATCCCCTCCATTCTACTTCTCACCGAGCCCTGGCTCACTGTTCAGTTTTAAACAAAAGGAAATGCCGCCGAGCAAATCAGCAAAAGGCTAGCTCTGGCTGAGCCCGGACTGGAACGCAGTGCCTGCGTCCAGCGCGGGGCCGGAGCCCGCAAGACGTCCGAGCGTCACCCCCGACAGCTGATGCTGCTCACGGACCCCGCGAAACCGGACCCGAGAGACGCTGAGATCCGCACCTTTCGATCACCGAGCAGCCTTTTAACTCTTCAGAATTGCTACTTTTCCATCAGCAACATGTAAGCGTCTCGCAGGTCCAGGGAGGCCAGGAGAGTCCCCCACCGCTGGAGTTTGCGGGAAGGCGCTGACCACGGGTCCCCAGGACGCGTCCCAGCGCTGCGCGCCGCCCACGGCTGGTCCCCAGGAGGCACAAAACCGGCCCGCCTCGGCGCCAGACGCGTTTGCAGCTGGAAAGCCAAGCCCGAAGCCCCTCCCCTTCCACCCTTCCACCCTTCCCCAGTCCGCGCCCTGGGAGGACAGCGGACCTGGGGCCGGGAGCCGGGAGCTGGGGCTCTGCTTGGGGTCCTTCCCGGTCTAGAGAAGGCTGGCGCAAGAGCAGAGGGTCAGCTACGGGTTCCTTACTGGTGTCCACTGCCCCCACCCCACCTCCTTCTTCTGCTTCCCTCCTCGATCTCAGGACTCCAAATCCTACACTTGGGTCAAACCAAAAGCAAGACAGCAAGAGCCCGAAGCAGGGCATCAAAGCGAGGCTGGTCGGGCCCTCGCCTGTAGGGGAGCGTTGGAAGGGCCCCCTTTATCGTGAGGATTGTGGAAAAGAGGAAGCAGAGTGGGGGAGGGAGGAGGGGAAGAGATGCAAAGCAGCAGCACCACAGACCGAAGGGTCAGATTGGGGATGGGGGGAGGGAGGGGGGAGGCGCGTAAAAACCGGAGCCTAGGAGGCAGCAGACGGCTGCGCACGCCCGGGGCGCCACCCCTCCCCTCCAGCGGCCCGTGGGCTCTCTGGGCTCAAGGGTGTTCGTCCCAGGAGCTGTGCGGCTGATTGTCGCGCCCATTTGCCCTGAATGTCTCTTCCTGTTCTAAAAAGCTGCTTAGTTCTGGTCGGGAGCGACCGCGGCGAGGCGAGGCGGTCCAAAACGTTGAGCAATTAGGCTGTGGAGCCAAAAAACCATTTCCCACACCGCCCAGCCCCAAGCTTTTCCAGGCAGCCCGGCCAGGCGCGGGGCAGCCGGACCTGATAAGGGCCATTCATGCTCCCTCTCCAGCCGGGTTTGCCTCTCACTCCCGGGGATGAGTGGCAAGTTCTCCCAGACCCTCTTTATGTGCAACCTAATGTCTTAGTGGGGCTCGACGGGCGCTCTGGCTGCGGGAGGACGGACAGCCGGCAGAGAGACAGCCCAGAACTTCCCTCCAGGCCGAGACCTTTGGCTGGGCGGCTGGCAGCTCCTGCACACCTGGACAGGCAGCCGGGGCTCCTGGCCCCTCGGGCAGCCCTACGCGGGTCGGGCCACACTCCCTCTCGCTCTGAACGGGCCGCGACCACCCTTTTCTAACAGAACCGCGAGCCAAATGGACGTCACCCGCTCCCCTTGCGCTGCGGGGAAAACTTAATCTCTCGTGTAAAAGCCGATTTCCATGGGGATAGACGGCAGAGGAAGAGAGGAAGCAAGGAGACCGCTCCGCAGCCGAGAAGGAGGCAGAAGGCCCGCGCAGAGAGCGCAGTACAGATGCGACCCTGGCGAGGACGCAGCAGCGCGGGGCTCGTGCAGGCGGCGAGTGCCAGGCACCCCCGCGCGGGAAGGGGCAGGCGAGGGAGGTCCAGGGCTTCGGTGCCCAGCGGTACGTGGTGAAGGCGGCTTGCCTCCCTCTGCCTGTCTTACCTGGAACCGAGCTTCTCCATTCCGAGTCATCCCTAGCTTTCATGCAAAAAGTTGGGCACTTTTCCGGCGACCTACTTCTTTCCTTCCTGTGGCCGGGACTGGGCAGCAGCAGAGTCGGAGCTTTGCAGGAGCGGGTCCACCGAGGAAGGGGGCGTGCAGAGGCCGACGGCGGTGGGGAGCACAGCGCAAACCAGGGCCCCTTGGAGCGCAGTCGAAATTCCTCAAACCCCAGTCGCTGGAATGCCAGGCGACGACTTCTTCACTCGGGGCCAAATGTGTTTGTCATTACTCCAGACCTCCCGCCCGCGCCGCCGTCGCCCCCGCGTTACGGCGCTCCACTCCGGGCGCACTGCGGGGCTGGCGCCCGCTCTTCTCGCGCTTCGCGGGTCCCACACACCGCTGGGGAGCTCCCCAGACCCTCGCCCAAGTCCGCGCCCCCTCTGCTTGTCTTGCAGCCGCCACGGTTGCGCTAAGTCTGGCCCCAGCTCGCGGCCCGCGCTGCGCCGTCCAGTAATTCTGCGCCCTGAGACGGCGCCGACTGCACCAGGCGGGCACTCAAGGTCCGGCCTCCTCCAGCCGAGCCCTTCACTCCCATCCTCCCCGCAACTCCTCCCGCGCCTCCCTCGACACTCTCCTCTCCCCACCTCCCCCGGTGTTCCAGCCGTGCTCCGTGCCACCGGCTGCAACGTTGTCCCGCCAAACCGCGAGCAAAGAATGAAAATACTCATTAAAAACCTGTCGCCTTCCAGAACCCATTGCCAAAACGAAGGCCAACACCTCTGCCCCCACTCCCAGCGTTACTTGGTGCTCGTCCCAGCATACACCAATTCCACCCCAACCCCAAAAGAAACCTCAAAAATGTAAGCCTAAACAATTTCTTTGGGAGGCCATCGAGTTGTTAGAAAAACACTGCTTTTAAAAATAGGTCTGGAAAATGTGTGTGTGTGTTTTTTTAATTCCCTAGACTTTCTAACTCTATGGTTATCTTCCCTCCAAGTGAAATTTATTCAAAATAAATTACTGTCTGGACACTCCACTGGAATTCCACTCCCATTTTGTTTTGGGGTTGTTGTTTTTTCTCATTGCCCAAAGCTTGAGTGAAATTACTTCACTTCTAGCCCAGAAGGCCTGACAGGGACGTCTTTTAGAAACAAAAATCATTTTTTTTCTTCTCCCTTACCTTCTCCTCTTATGTCAATTCGCAATGAGTATCCTACATCTGCAGTAAAAAGTGTGTCCACGGCCTCCAGTCCTCCCTGGCAGTCCCCTCCTCTGTTTCTCTCCCTCTAGCTCCAACTGCAATGGGCTCAGAAACCGCGTTTTGTAATTGATTCAATGTTATAGTCCATCCTTCTAAAACTAATCATTTGCTCTAAGTAAATAGCTGTCAGGAAATGAAGCCCCACCCCCCTTGGCTTCTTCAAAATAAAAGTTTCCTCCAATCTCCCAACCTTCAGATGGTGTTCGCCCTGAGCTCTTACGCGGCCAGGGGGTCCTGCCCCAACCCCCAGACTTCGACAACAACTGGGGGGGCGGGGAGAAGCAGACCAGATGGGGTGGGGGTGGTGGGAGGGAGGAGGTGTTGATGCTCTGCCGGGAAAGATGTTGGTGAAAATACAAACTGCCCATCATTTCCAGAATGAGTTTGCCTCCTGGTTTGGGGGGCATCACCCTACGCTTAGTCTTCCCTTCGAAAGAAAGACAACCGATACGTAAAAATCGCACGCAATGCCCAGAGAGAATATAAGCCTGGGATGGAGAAGGGCCCTTCGGGAGCCGCTCCCGGCCCGTCTAGAAACAGGGCGGTTTCGGAGAGGTCTCCGAGCGGTTGCGCGCCTTGAACCTGGTCTGTTGGGAAAAGGGCCCTGTAGTTGCTAATCCTTTAATGGGATTAGACAGACTGTTGAGTCCCATATGAAGACGGTGGGGTTTTTGTTTGTTGTCTTTTGTTGCTGTTTTGGAAACTGGCTTGATAGGAAGGGGGCACAAAGAGCCCAGGGTCTGCGCGGGCTTGGGACGTCCTCCGAAAGGACGACCTTCCCCTCCCTGGAGCCACTTATCTTGTCGCGCCTTTGTTTCGGGTTATCTGTGCGAGGGGGCCCTGGCTTCCATCACGTACGTTACAAGGCCCGGGCTTGGCGCTGCGGGGTCGTCCTCGACGGCCCGCCACCGCCGCGTTCACGGGGAGGGTGCACTTTTCCCCTCCCCGAACTCCCTCCCGCGGTGCTGGTTCCGACCCTTCCAAAGTCGGGGGAGCTAAGAGCGGAGCCCCAAACCTTATTCCCAAGGCGCGAGGCAGGACGACGATGCTGCTCGCGAAGGAAAGGGGGCGCTGACGCTCCAGGAACTAGACCGGGGTGGAGTGGGGCTCCCAGGCGACGGCGGGGGAGGGGAGCGCATTCGTCTCCCCGCCTACTCCAAGTTTGAATTCTCTGGTTCGGTGGAGGGGGAGGCACCCGTTACCCCCATCCCACCACGCACTCTCCGAATTCCCCCGGCCAGTTTGACACTGGAACGCTGGCCAGCCACCCCCTTCTCTCTCATCAGGAGGGTGGACCCGGGACACAGGCAGAGGAGGGTCACGAAGAAGTACTCCCAGGGGTGCTGTTTAAGAGGGGTGGGCTCCCAGGGTGTCAGGCTCGGGAAGCGCCTGGGGCTGGGCCAAGGCCCCAGCTTGCAGCCCTCCTGCGCGCCAGCCTCCCGTGCATCTTCAGCTCGGCTGACTGCGCTGCTCACTATTACTTCCACATGTTCCTTCAGGAAATCATTGAAGGCAAATATATGAACAGCCCCTTGTTCGGAATGCTAACAGGATACCGTAATGTTTGTAGATGGCGAACGGGGACGAACGGCCCCCATAGAAATCAGAGTGCGGAATCATGGGGGGAAGCGGGTGCTGGCTTTCATGCTCTCAGTACAGACAAGTTGAGATGCAGGTTTCAGAGCAAGTACTCAAGAGAGGAGAAGCCGAAGCTAGGAGCTGCCCAGGAAGGCCTGCTCTGCTACCGAAAGCACCAGCCCTGTCGCACCAGAGTCACCTGAACGCAGGACCCCAGGGCTCCCGCCTACAAATAGCAACTTCCCAGTTCATTTCGGAGTCGCTTAAGGGGGCCCGAAAAGGGGGCTCGCCCGGGGTGTCTTGGGGCCCTAACTCCTCGCGAGTTGAAAGCAGAGAGCCTGGATGAGCAAGTGCGCACCCAGCTGTCCTTCTGGTAGTAATTACCTGCCTCATTTGAATGATGCCTTTGTGAAGATCATTAACAAACATTTGCTAAAGGTTTCCATGTGTGACATTCCAGAGGGTTGAAAGGCCTGGGGAGCTGGCTCCTGGGATGGCGCACCGGTGGGGGGTGGCGCAGGGCAGCAAATGGCTGGGGGACGCCGTAGCCGAGTCTCGGCCGAGCAAAGAAGGAGAGAGGTCAACATCTGCCGTCCCTGCAAAATCAAAATAAACCCGGTGGTCAGGAGCCACCCCCGGGCTGGAGGGAGGCGGTCCGTTCCTCACCACCAGCCCAGGCCGCAGCCCCCGCTCGCCCGCCCCGCCCACTGCTCATAGGCGGGTTTGAATCCCGCCGTCGGCGCTCCGCCGCGGCTCCCCAGCTTCGGGGGTGCGCGGGGCAGTGGCCCCGGCGGGATGGGGGTTGTTTTGAGATCCTTCCAGATTGTGTCCCCGACGCCGGGGGGTCCCGGAGCCCCGGGGGTGGGGCGGGGGGCGGGAGGAGCAAGCAGCGGCGCCTGGCCAGCGCGGACTGCGAGGTCTGTTCTCCTCTCCGTCGGCTGCTGCCCGGGCCACCGCTGGGTACGAGGCCGCCCTGTGCGCCTGGAGAGGTGACCTTTGCCGGCCCGCGCAGCTGTTCGAAGGTCCCAGCCCGCATTCTTGTGTGTGTGTGTGTGTGTGTGTGTGTGTGTGTGTGTGTGTGTTCTTGAGAAATCATCATGGGGTTAAGAATGAAGGTTTTCTCCCCAAACCGGGACTCTGGGAAGGAGGCGCATCTCCGGGGCTGAGCTGGGCCGGGAAGTTCGGGGAGCGCGGCGGTGCTGGCGCGGCCTCGCACGTCTAGGCCCGCAGGCGACGTGAAATTGGATGCGAGGGCACAAAGAGATGTCGTGGAGCCAGCCTTCTAAAAGAGAGGCCCCCGCAAAATTTTTACAACCAAATTAAAATGGTCACTGAAAACAAAAACCAAATCTCCCCGGCCCCGCCTCCCAGAGTCGCTCTTTGTCCCCCGCCCGGCCGTCACCGCGGCTGCAGCTCCGGGCGTCCCACCTTCGGCTTTCGGGGGCGTGGGCGTTCCCCGCGGCGTTGGCTTTTATTTCTACCCCACTCCTCCCCGGCTGTCAGCTCCACCCCCGTTCCCCTTTCCTCGTAGAATTCCGAGGGTCCTTTTGCCTTAGAAGACCTAGGATTGTAGCCGTTATCAAAGCCGTTCGTTGTGAAAATCACAGGGAAACAAACGTGTGATTTTTGGTGGGGTGGGGGCACACGTCTAGCTTCCCGACTTGAAAATAAAGGGCCCTTCCCCTGACCGGTTTGGCTCAGTGGATAGAGCGTCGGCCTGAGGACTGAAGGGTCCCAGGTTCGATTCCGGTCAAGGGCATGTACCTGGGTTGCGGGCACATCCCCGGTCGCGGATGTGCAGGAGGCAGCTGATAGATGTTTCTCTCTCATCGATGTTTCTGGCTCTCTATCCCTCTCCCTTCATCTCTGTAAAAAAATCAATAAAATATATTTTTTTAAAAAAGAAAATAAAGGGCCCTTTGGTGATTTGTCAAAGAAAACGGCGCCAGCTGCCCATTCCCCGACCCGCTTCAATTCCTGAGTGGGAGCTGCCCCCCTGTGTCGCGCCAGGGATTCTTCGTGGGGAAGACTCCGAGGAGGCTTGTGGATGTGGCGCCCAGATGTGGGGTCCCTGGGGGCAGACCGGTGGGCACCCAGCCCTTGCCTTGGATCTGAACCCAGGGGAGGCTTGGGAGTTTGCTCCAAGCCTCTTTACACACTCGGAATTCAGAGAAGCCCACGTCTTCGAAAAGGAGGAGGAAGAGTTAGTTCTCCCAAAAGGTCCCCACTGGCCTGTGTAACTTGAGGTGACAGTTCTCTCTCCAGACTTCCTCCCACACCTCCTCTTCTTCCTCAAGCTGCCTGGACCCAAGGGTGCAGCATCTCTTCTGGGTTCCTTGGATCTCTCTCTCTCTCTCTCTCTCTCTCTCTCTCTCTCTCTCTCTCATCTTCAGGGAGAAGCAGAAAGCATTTTCGAGGTGCAGGTGAGCAGCTGCACCCTCTCCTAGGGTTCCTAACACCATGGCTGCCTAGAGACCTCAATGAGGACCAGAGGTTGCCAGCTGTTTGTGGCCCACCCAGCTCAGGAGGGCCTGCACTCCTCAGAGGTGGGAAAGATGTGGCTCTAGATCCAGCTTTTAAAACCCTTTTCCTAGGGAGGGAGCCCCATTTCCTTAACGTCTTTGTGTCTCCTCCTCCCCTCTCCTCTGTAGCTCTTAGTTACTTTTAATTTGAAAACCACGGTGAGGGGAGGGGAGGGGGGGAATGAGGAGATTGGGAGGTCTGCTCTCTATTAGGAGCCCAGCCTCCAGCTTTCCAAGACACAGCTGTGGCTGGGGAGGGGCGGGAGGGCTGGCTCTGTTTCGGTCAGCCTGACTGAAGAAAGGACCTCGTCCTCTATGAGTCCCCAGAGTACAAGTACAGCAGGGCTCTGTGGGGTTAAAAAAAAAAAAAAGTAAGAAAGGAAGAAAGAAAGAAAGAAAAGAAAAAGAAGAAGCTTTCCCCAGAGAGGCTTTGTGGAGTGGAAAGTCAGCCGGTGGAACCTGGGCTCCACAATGGCTTTAATTATAGTACGTAAGTTTGAATGTGAGCCACATTATTTAATCAGTGTATTATTTTATTTAATCCCCCAAACAACCTCTGGGTTGTACATGATTATCCCCATTTAAAGGAAGAGCAAACTGTTAGGTCTGATCAAATCGATACCCCCTCCCCTGGGAACTGACCTTTAGCCCACTTCACAACCGACAATCCCTTTCCCCTAGACCAGTGGTCACCAACCGGTTGTCCGCGGACCACTGGTGGTCCGTGAGGTCCAAAAGGTTGGCGACCGACCACTGCCTTAGACCACCTTCCATTTGCTAAGACCATTATCCTTCCCCTCCAGACTTACCCAGGATCTGGACCACCCAGAGAGTTTTCAGCCAGGAAAAGCCCTCCTGGAGTCCTTTAAAATCTCTGACTCCCCAACCTCGACACCATTTGAGGGCTCAGCCCATGTGGTTTGCAGATGATCTAATAAATTTATAATCCCTTATTGTGTTTGGCCTCGTGCGTTCCTCCTTCGGTGACCCTAACATTTGGTGCAGACACCTGGGAGGGTTCCATGGGGAAGGGGAGCCATCGCCCTGGCTTCAGCCACCCCAAGTTTGCTACTTGGAGAGCAGTAGGCAGTGGCAGCTCATCCTGGGCTTACCTCCAAATCCTATTCAGGTGACATGACCCACGGCCTCGATTAGGCCTCCCTCCCTTATGGGCCCTCCCAAGCCAGCCAAGGAGGACCTCTCCTTCTCCATTGCTGTCCCTCCATCCAACATCAGCCAATCTTTCCCTTGTCTCTAGTTCTCTGCCCACTTACTCTCACTGGCTTCAAGCTAGTCCTCTTGTCTCAAATATCCTAGCGCAAGGCCAGAAGACTCCTTAGCCATTCGGCTTCTGGTCTTTCTGGACTGGGGACACCAGTCTGGAGGGTTACCCCTTGTTTCTCGTGGTGATTTGTTTAGCAGTGGGGAGCCTGCCCTAAACAGCCACCTTCTGGTCTGTCACTCACCCTTCCCCTCATTGGCTATACTTATTCTCCTTACCATGGAGAACACTCCCTCTGCACCCACTAAAATGACCCCTCCTGGCTATCTGTCATCAGGGTGGGATAGCACTTCTAAAATTGTGAATATGGATATTATATCATCCAAACACCAAATCAGAATAATTTATAAAACACTTTTCCTATATTTTTTCATTCAATGAACTGTATTTTTCTAGAAAATTTTATATGATCAAAGCAAGTCATAAATATTGTAAAAAAGAAAAAAAGCCTTTAGCCAGGCCAGTGTAGCTCAGCTGGTTGAGCATCATCCCATGCACCAATGTCAGGGCACATGCCACTGTTGCAGGCTGGATCCCCAGTAGGGGGCATGAAGGAGGCAGCCAATCAACGTTTTTCTCTCTTCAATGTTTCTATCTCTCACCCTCTCCCTTCCTCTCTCTCTAAAAAAAGTCAATAAAAACATATTTTAGTAGAAGAAGCAGAGGACCGAATTAGTGAGTTAGAAGATAAAGTACAGAAACAAGCCCAATCTGAACAGCAACTAGAGAAAAAAAATTAAAAAGCAGGAGGAGAGCCTAAGGGAGCTTTGGGACAATGCAAAACAAAATAACATACATATAATAGGGCTGCCAGAAGGACAAGAAGAGAAGCAAGGATTAGAAAATTTATTTGAAGAAATAATGACAGAAAACTTCCCTGATATGGGGAAGAAAAAAGTTACACAAGTACAGAGAGTCCCAAATAAGATGAACCAAAAAGGATCCATACCAAGACATGTCATAATTACAATGGCAAATGTACAAGACAAAGAGAGAATCTTAAAGGCTGCAAGAGAGACACAGAAAGTTACCTACAAGGGATTGCCCATTAGATTATCAAATGACTTCTCAACAGGAACACATCAGGCTAGAAAAGAATGGAAGGAAGTATGCAAAGTGATGCAAAGTAAGGGACTGAATCCAAGAATATTCTATCCAGCAAGGCTATCATTCAAAATTGAAGGCAAAATCAGGAGCTTCACAGACAAAGAAACACTAAGGGAGTTTATCACTACCAAACCAGCAATGCAAGAAATGCTAAAGGGACTGATGTAAAAAGAAGAAAAAATAAATAAAAAGGGGAGAAGAAGGAACACAGACAAAAATAATAAAAATGGCTACACACAAGTACCTATCAATAATAACTTTAAACGTAAATGGACTAAATGCTCCAATCAAAAGACAAAGAGTGGCTGAATGGATAAGAAAATATGACCCATATATATGTTGTCTACAAGAGACCCATCTCAGAACAAGAGATTCACACAGACTGAAAGTGAAGAGATGGAAAAATATCTTTCAGGCAAATGTTAATGAAAAAAAAGCTGGGGTAACAATACTTATATCTGACAAAATAGACCTTATAGTGAAGGCCATAACAAGAGATAAGGAAGGCCACTTCAAAATACTAAAGGGATCGATACAATGAGAGGATATAACTCTGGTAAACATATACACACCCAATGCAAAAGCACCCAAATACATTTAAAAAACTTCTGGAAGATATCAAGGGAGAGATCGACAGTGATACGATCATAGTAGGGGACTTTAATACCTCAGTGACATCACTGGATAAATCCTCTAAACAAAAAATCAGCAAAGAAACAGCTATCCTAAATGACTTACTAGATTGGATGGACTTAAATGATATCTTCAGAACATTTCATCCCAACGCTACAGAATCTACATTCTTTTCAAGTGCACATGGGACATTTTCAAAAATAGAACACATATTGGGTCACAGGCAAAGTCTCTCCAAATTCAAGAAGATTGAAATCATATCAAGCATCTTCTCAGACCACAATGGCATAATATTAGAAATCAACTACAATAAAAACAAAATTTAAAAAAATTCAAACACTTGGAGGCTGAATAGCATGCTATTAAACAATGATTGGGTTACCAAAGAGATCAAAGAAGAAATAAAAAACATCCTGGAAACAAATGACAATGAAAACAAAACAATCCAAAACCTTTGGGACACAGTGAAAGCAGCCCTGAGAGGAAAGTTCATAGCATACAGGCCTACCTCAGAAAATAAGAAAAAATGGCAATAAATTATCTAACTCTACAACTTAAAGAATTAGAAAGAGAATAACAAGAAAATCCCAGCGTGAGCAGAAGGAAGGAGATAATAAAGATCAGTGCAGAAATAAATGACATAGAGACAAAAAAACAATACAAAAGATCATTGAAACCAAGAGCTGGTTCTTTGAAAGGATAAACAAGATTGATGAACCTCTAGCCAAGCTCACCAAGAAGCAAAGAGAGAGGACCAAACAAACAAAATCAGAAATGAAAGAGGCAATATAACAACAAACCCTACAGAAATACAAAGGATTGTCAAAAAATATTATGAACAACTCTATTCCAACAAACTTAACAACCTAGAGGAAATGGACATATTCCTAGAAAAATACGACCTTCCAAAGTTCAATCAAGAGGAATAAAAAAACCTCAACAGGCTGATAACTAAGGGGAAATTTAAGCAGTCATCAAAAAAACTTCCAACAAACAAAAGCCCAGGGCCAGCTGGCTTCACAGGGGAGTTTTACCAAACATTCAAAGAAGAACTAAAACCTATCCTTCTCAGACTATTCCAAAAAATTCAAGAGGAAGGAACACTTCCAAGCTCTTTCTATGAAGCCAGCATTACCCTAATCCCAAAACCAGATAAAGACACTACAAAGAAAGAGAATTACTAGGCTAATATCTCTGCTGAGTATAGATGCTAAAATCCTCAACAAAATCTTAGCAAATCTGATCCAGCTTTACAGTAGAAAGATCATACACCATGACCAAGTGGGATTTATCCCAGGGATGCAAGGCTGGTATAATATCTGCAAATCAATAAACATGATACATCACATAAACAAATTGAAAGACAAAAATCACATAATCATATCAATTGATGCAGAAAAGGCATTTGACAAAATCCAACACCCTTTCCTGATAAAAACTCTCAGCAAAGTGGGAATAGAGGGATCATACCTCAACATAATAAAAACCTTATATGACAAACCTGCAGCCAGCATCATACTCAACTGGCAAAAACTAAAACCATTTCCCCTAAGAACAGGAATGAGATAGGGATACCCACTTTCACCATTCCTGTTTGACATAGTACTGGAAGTGCTAGCAATAGTGATCAGACAAGAAGAAATAAAAGGCATCCGAATTGGAAAAGAAGAAGTAAAATTGTCATTATTCACAGATGACATGATATTGTACTTAGAAAACCCTAAAGACTCCATCATGAAACTATTAGACTTAATAAATGAATTCAGCAATGTAGCAGGATATAAAATTAACACCCACAAATCTACCACTTTTTTATACACCAATAATAAACTCACAGAAAGAGAAACAAACAAAAAAAAAATCCCATTTACCATTGTAACACAAAAATTAAGGTACCTAGGAATAAATTTAACCAAGGAGGTAAAGGACCTGTACTCAGAAAATTACAGAATGCTGAAAAAAGAGATAGAGGAAGACACAAACAAATGGAATAATATTCCATATTCATGGATTGGTAGAATCAACATCATTAAAATGTCCATCCTACCCAAAGCAATCTATAGATTCAATGCAATCCCCGTTAAAATACCAATAGCATACTTCAAAGATCTAGAACAAACACCAAAAATTCATCTGGAACAAAAAAAGACCCCAAATAGCTGCAGCAATCTTAAGAAAGAAGAACAAAGTTGGAGGGATCACATTATCAGATATCAAGCTATATTACAAAGCTACTGTTCTCAAAACTGTCTACTACTGGCACAAGAATAGACATATAGACCAATGGAAATGAACAGAGACCCAGAAATCGACCCAAAACTCAATTAATATTTCACAAAGGAGGCAAGAGCATATAGTGGAGTCAAGACAGTCTTTTCAATAAATGGTGTTGGGAAAATTGGATGAATACATGCAAAAAAATGAAACTAGACCACAAACTTACACCATACATAAAAATAAACTCAAAATGAATAAAGGATGTAAACGAAAGACGGGAAACCATAAAAATGTTAGAAGAAGCCATTGGCACCAAAATAGCAGACATTTGTTGTAGCAATATCTTTACTGATACAGCTCCTAGGGCAATGGAGTCTAAGGAGAAAATAAACAAATGGGAATACATCAAAATAAAAAGCTTCTGCACAGCAAAAGAAACCATCAACAAGACAACAAGAAAGCCCACTGCATGGGAGAACATATTTGCCAATGTTATCTCCAATAAGGGTTTAATCTCCAAAATGTATAGGGAACTCCTACAACTTAATAAAATGAAGATAAACAATCCAATCAAAAAATGGGCAAAGGACCTAAATAGATACTTTTCAAAAGAAGACATAAGGAAGGCCAAGAGACATGTGAAAACATGCTCAAAGTCACTAATCATCCAAGAGATGCAAATCAAAACAACAATGAGGTAACATCTCACACCTGTTAGAATGGCTATCATCAACAAATCAAGACATGACAAGTGCTGGAGAGGATGCAGAGAAAAGGGAACCCTCCTTCACTGCTGGTGGGAATGCAGACTGATGCAGCCACTGTGGAAGACAGTATGGCATTTCCTCAAAAAATTAAAAATGGAACTGCCATTTGACCAGTAATACCACTTCTAGGAATATATCCCAAGAAAACAGAAAAACCAGTCAAAAAGGATATATGCACTCCTATGTTCATAGCAGCACAATTTGCAATAGCTAAGATTTGGAAACAGCCTAAGTGCCCATCAGCAGATGAGTGGATTAAAAAATGGTGGTACAGCCCTGACCTGTTTGGCTCAGTGGGTAGAGCATTGGCCTGCAGACTGAAGGGTCCCAGGTTTGATTCCGGTCAACGGCATGTACCTTGGTTGCGGGCACATCCCCAGTAGGAGATGTGCAGGAGGCAGCTGATTGATGTTTCTAACTCTCTATCCCTCTCCCTTCTTCTCTGTAAAAAATCAGTAAAATATATTTTTTTAAAACAAAACAAAAAAAAAACAGTGGTACATCTACACAATGGACTACTACGCTGCTGTAAAATAAAAAAGGAATTCTTACCGTTTTCAACAGCATGAATGGAACTGGAGAGCATTATGCTAGGTGAAATAAGCCAGTCAGAGAAAGATAAATATCACATGATCTCACTCATTTGTGGAATATAATGAACAACATAAACGGATGAACAAAAACAGAACCAGAGTCATGGAAGCATCGAATACTGTCCAACCTATGAGGGAAGCCGGCGGGGTGAGTGGGTAAGAGATCAACCAAAGGACTTGTATGCATGCATATGAGCATAACCAATGGACACAGACAAGGAGAGGGGTGTGGTGGGTGAGGGCATGTGCTAGGAGTTGGGGGCGGCCGGGAGAGGTCAATAGGGGAAAAGGGAGACTTATGTAATACATTAAACAATAAAGAATTTAAATTAAAAAAAAATATGTGCCAATCAGAATTTCTTCTCAGCTTTGGAGAGTTGCTTCATTGATTCAAGAAATGTTCATGGAGCATCTGCCTTGTGTCTGGTTCTATATTAGGCATTAGGGATATAGGAGTAAGCAGAATGGCTATGGTCTTACCTTCAAGGAATTTGCTGGAATACTCTAGCCACTGGGGTTTCCCCATTGCAGTGTCACTGCTGAGTATTGAGAAAGGGTCCAAAGGGACAACACTCATTTCTTTGTGAGACTCTCATGAAAAAGATGGCTAGAGAAGGTAGACCAGGCAAAGTCTTGAATCATGGGCCAAAGAACCTCCCCAAACTTTGCAGAATATGTATAACTGGGATCTCCAGTGTGGGCTGAGAGGAGCTTGATGCAATCCAATGGAATTCAATACATACTTCCTGAGCCAAAGATATCCAAGACTCTGTGCCAAGTGCAAAGGATACAGCCCTGCCTGCATAAGGTGTATAGACTAGCTGAGCAAATAGTCAGTGAAACATGAAGTTGCAATATAGTGCTGTGAGCAAGTGCTAGAGGAGGAGCCTGACTCCAACTTGTGGGGCAGAGAGGACATCTTAGAGGGGAGAGACATCTCTGTGAACCCAAGAGAAATAAGAATCTAGTTGGGGAGGAATCTCATGTGCATGGGCTTAAAGATGAAAGAGAACACGAGGTCATCAGTCCTAAAAGAAGTTTGGAATGGCTGGAATTTGGAATTTGTAAAGGTCCAGATGAGGAGGAGCAAGAGAGAGGCCAGGTCATGGAGCCTTTCAGGACATGTTGAGTTTAGATTTAATTCTTTGAAACTACCAGAGTTAATTTAAGGAGGGGAAGGACTGGGGCAGAGTTGAATTTTAGGCAAGATCAGTATGGATGATGGCGGGAGGCATGGAGGTTCCCACTGTAATCCAGCAAGGTAGGGTGATTCCCTGGCCTGGGGCTGATGGCAGGGGGTTTAGAGAAAATGAAACTGAGAGAAGGAAGTAGAATGCATGGCACTCTTGCTTGAATGTGAGCTGTGAGGAGGGGTCTCTAGCTTAGGCCAAAATTGATGCTTTTAATTCAGTTGGGGGACAAAAGGAACACAAATTTGGGAAATCAAAGGATGAGTCTACTCTTAAACATAATACATTTGGAAAAGCTCAGGGAGGAAGGATGACAATGAGGAGAAAATCCAGAACAGAATCTAAGTAACTCCAGCATTTTCTGGTGGGCAGAAAAGATGCTAAGAAGAAACAACCAAGAATCTTTATCTCCCAAATCCTCAGCTGTTATCTCTGAATTCATACAATGGGAGTTAGTTACATTTAAAGAGCTATCTACAGTAAACATCTAAGTTTAACATTATAAATCTCCACCAGACATATCTGGCGATTTTGTATGTGTGATTACAAACATTCTAGGAAAACATGAGAGCTTTAATTATTATGTGACTGGTAATACTAGATTATTTTTTCCTCGTTTATACTCTTAAGTATACATTTGTATCCACATTTGGATTTCAGATCACCCAAAGACCCAAGTGGGGTGGAAGCCAGATCCTTGTCCTGAGGATACTTTACTAGGTCACTATCACCAACCTTCACCTTGCACTGGAGAGGTTGAAGCAGGTCTCACTTTTAGGGAATGAATATATATTATTGCAGTGACAAAGGTGGCTCATTATCCTCCAGTAATCATTCTCCTTTCTTTCTTAGTAATTGAGCCTCTGTTTGGGGAGGTTTGTTTGTTTGTTTTTGTTTGTTTTTGTTCCTGGAACAAAATATTTCACAGTCTCTCTTGCAACTAGATGCAGTCATGAAGAAAACTTATGGCCACTGGATGTAAGCAGAAATTGTGGGTGCAACTGCCAAGAAGCATCCTTAATAGTAAAGGGCACATCCTTCTCAATCAGTCTTTTTGCTGCATGGAAAGCAGATGTCTGACTGGATCTTCAGCAGCCATCTTATACTATGAGGCAACCTTTAAAAAGGAAAATTGTGTAGACCTAGCTGGTTTGGCTCAGTGGAAAGAGCATCAGCCCCCAGGCTGAAGGGTTCCAGGTTTGATTCTGGTCAAGGGCACATACCTGGGTTGCAGGCTTAGTCCTGGGCCCTGGTCAGGATGCATGCAGGAGGCTACCAATCAATGTGTTTCTCTCACATCAGTGTTTCTCTCTCTCTCTCTCTCTCTCTCTCTCTCTCTCTCTCTCTCTCCCCCCCCCCCACTCTCTCTTCTACTCTCTCTAAAAATTAATGGAAAAATATCCTTGGGTGAGGATTAACAAACAAACAAAAAAGGAAATTGTGCACAATCCTATATAATAAAAGGCTAATATGCAAATTGACTGAACTGCAGAATGACTGGTTGCTATGACGTGCACTGACTACCAGGGGGCAGATGCTTAATGCAGGAGCTGCCCCCTGGTTGTTAGTGAACTCCCACAGGGGGAGCACCGCTCAGCCAGAAGCTGTGGCAGCACTAAGGATGTCCTACTGATGGACATCCCCCAAGGGCTTCCAGATTGCGAGAGGGCGGACAGAGGGACCCCCACTCCCCAAGTGCATGCATTTTGTGTACCAGGCCTCTAGTGGTATAATAAAATGGAAAGTCCCTGACCCATGAACCTCCAAACAAACCCTGATAACCAATTGTCTTCTTGAAATAAAGGATAAATAAAATTATATCTTGTTAATCCTTTTATTTTGAATTTTTCTGTTAGATGTAACCAAGCTTGATCCTGTTGGACAAAAAAGGTGCCACATACTACGCACTTGAATAGCTCAGGGGAGGCCTGCATGATGGGTCTTACAAACTCAGACACCAAAATAACCACAGAGGATGATCTGAACATAAAAATTCCTAACTAAAAATGGATAATAGTGATAGACATGCTCTAGGCCTATAGCTTCCTTGACAAAGGTCAACCGTTACCTTAAGTGAGCCTGTCTGTTGTCTTTTTGCATCTAAGGCAACATACCCTTGGGATGTCAGAGTGATCTGCTTTTCCAGACCATACAGGTCACACCTACCCCACCAGAGCAAGAGACCACAGAACCTTCAGGTTATCTTGTTCCCTGAAGACCGTCTCTATGTGCTGTACGTGTTAACTTTTAACTAAATTATACCCACCAATATAAAAGAAGCCTCTCCATTTTTATCCAATCCCAGAGATTTCCCCACTTTGCTTTCTCCCATC
The DNA here is from genome assembly GCF_964212035.1 of Myotis nattereri. Lineage (NCBI taxonomy): Eukaryota > Metazoa > Chordata > Mammalia > Chiroptera > Vespertilionidae > Myotis > Myotis nattereri. The sequence goes on from NC_138075.1 coordinate 198,736,383, forward strand.
CCCTTAATCTACTACCAATGGATTTTGTGTGGGGGCAGGGTGATTCAGAAGGAGTCACCCCAAGATATGTCTCTGTAGTAGGCAGATTGTTTTGCACAAAGGCAACTGTCAGCCAGCTCAAGAGAAACTTCTTCCCTTCCTTGACTACCCAGAAGAACTTGAATTAGGGGCCTTGCCCATAATGGAAGATTATCAGAGATTACCTCTTTTGTTCTGTCTATAAGGTGGGGCGAACCTAGCTGCTTTTCTTATCTCCCACAATGAGTCTTTGAAGCTCCTAAGGCACCTTACTTCCTCCCTAACTCAGAATGTCTTATATATCTGAGCCCCCATTCTAACTCTGAACCTTTCATCCCTGTGGGGTCCGCGCCTCTCATGTATGCAGGGTTCCCATACGTATGTATGTATTAAATTTGCTTATGTTCTCTTACTAATCTGTCTTGTGTCTATTTGATTATTGGACCAGCCAGAGGAACCTTGAAGCTAGAGGAAAGTTTGTTCCTCCCCCACAGTTTCCTGTGACTCTCCTTAAGTTTCTCCTCCTTTGATTCTAATACATAAAATAAACTGCAAAACTGCCATTCTCCCAAGCATTTTCTCAATCCGTTGAGATTTTTTATTTAAAAAAATATTTTTATTGGTTTCAGAGAAGAAGGGATAGAGAGAGAGATACAGAAACATCAACGATGAGAGAGAATCATTTATCAGCTGTCTCCTGCATGCCCCACACCGGGATCAAACTGCAATCCATTGAGATGTTTCTTCCTGACAATTGCTGTCATTTTGGCTCACATAAACTCTTTATTACTTTTTCTTAGGCTGGATGTTCTTTCATGGACATTTACTTGGCATAGTGGACAGGATTCCAAAGAAGCCCACCAAGGACCACCCTGCAGGCTTGGACCCAGTGTTAGGGGCCCATTGTGCCCAGCTCCCCACTTTGGGTGACTTTTTATTGGGATTCTGGGCCTCCCTTTTTAAAGTAAGAGGCTCAGACATTATCTGAGCTGTTCTTTAAACAAACAAAAAAAAAAAACTCTCGGGGGTGGTGGTGTAGGTGGCGGAACAGCACCAGGTGTTAGACCGGTGGGGTCAGACTGGACCTGTGTTCAGCAACCTCGATGCTTGAATTCTGGCTAAGAAAGAACTCAGAGCCAAGACTCAACCTGTAAGATAACATTTATTTATAAAATCACAGAGGTAGAAGGAGTAATTAGTGAAAAAAAAAAAAAAAAAGAAAGAAAGAAAGAAAGAAAGAAAGAAAGAAAGAAAGAAAGAAAGAAAGGGAGGGGGAGAGGGCTTATAAAAATGGGCTTAGGACACAAGTTATAGAGAAAAAAGAAGTTTCCTTGGAGCTTGTAAGTGAGGAAAGTAATGGTCACTTACCTGGGGGAAGGTGTGGAGAGGGAGGGAAAGGTGCAGGTATGCTTCCTAGAGGGAAAGGGAGACTTTCTGGGTCCTCCATCTTAAGGGTCAGTATGGTCTCTATGGATAAGCTTTGATTCTCTTTACCCCAAATAACATTCCTAGGTTGTCAAATATCTAAATATAGGCTACTAATTAACCCTGAAAGACTCAATATCCTTTCCTTTTCTAAAAACAAACAAACAATTAACAGCTCAGAATGTTCCTAGGTCTGACTGGATATTGTCACAATTAGATTCCAAATTTTTCATTAATGGTCCATCCTCTATATCAGTGGTTCTCAACCTTCCTAATGCCGCAACCCTTTAATACAGTTCCTCATGTTGTGGTGACCTCCAATTTCATTGTTACAAATTGAACATAATTAAAGCATAGTGATTAATCACAATAACACAACAAAACCAAGATGGCGGCATAGGTTAACGCTGGAGTTTGCTGCCTCAAACAACCACTTCAAAAATACAACTAAAAGGCGGAATGGACATCATCCAGAACCACAGGAAGGCTGGCTGAGTGGAAGTTCTACAACTAGGAGGAAAGAGAATAGCATACCGAGACTCAGAGGAAGCACAGTGCTGAAGTAAAATACTAAGGTGCGGAGTGCATGCAGAGTGGGCTGGTGGCGGAGGGCGCGGATGTCTGTTTCAATCGGGAGGGAGTCTCAAACTCTGAGCTCCAGATCTGGGCGAGTCTCTAGGGACCCAGACTCAAAAGGGACTGTCTGGCTTTGGTCGGAACTCGAAGGCAGCTTTCTCTCTGAGGTTTGCAGCGGTTGCTGGGACTCTGAGAGGCAGAGCCCCTGGGGACGGGACTGAGAGCAACCATAACTGCTTGCTCCATCCACCCTGTAGATCCCCTGGGACCCGCCCCACCCAAGCCCTGCACAGAGGCATTTGCCGGATAGCCTTAGGCAAAGGCTAGATTAGCACCGCCCTAGAGGACAGAAGTTCTCTCACTACAGACACAGCTGATCCTCATAGCCAGTTGGCCTGGAGGTCAAATCACCCCCGGTATTACCGACAACAATCAAGGCTTAACTACAACAAGACTGCGCACAAAGACCACAAGGGGGTGCACCAAGAAAGCATAAAAAAATGCGGAGACAAAGAAACATGACAGAAATGGAGGATATAGAGCTCAAAACTGCACTTTTAAGGTCTTTCAATAAATTTCTAGAAACTGCTGATAAACTTAATGAGATCTACAAGAAATCTAATGAGACCCTCGATGTTGTGATAAAGAACCAACTAGAAATTAAGCATACACTGACTGAAATAAAGAATATTATACAGACACCCAACAGCAGACCAGAGGATCGCAAGAATCAAGTCAAAGATTTGAAAAGTGAAGAAGCAAAAAACACCCAACCAGAAAAGCAAAATGAAAAAAGAATCCGAAAATACGAAGACAGTATAAGGAGCCTTTGGGACAGCTTCAAGCGTACCAACATCAGAATTATAGGGGTGCCAGAAGAAGAGAGAGAGCAAGATATTGAAAACCTATTTGAAGAAATAATGACAGAAAACTTCCCCTACCTGGTGAAAGAAATAGACTTACAGGTCCAGGAAGCACAGAGAACCCCAATCAAAAAGAATCCAAAGAGGACCACACCAAGACACATCATAATTAAAATGCCAAGAGCAAAAGACAAAGAGAGAATCTTAAAAGCAGCAAGAGAAAGAAACTCAGTTACCTACAAGGGAATACCCATAAGACTGTCAGCGGATTTCTCAACAGAAACTTTGCAGGCCAGAAGGGAGTGGCAAGAAATATTCAAAGTGATGAATACCAAGAACCTACAACCAAGATCACTTTATCCAGCAAAGCTATCATTCAGAATTGAAGGTCAGATAAAGAGCTTCACAGATAAGGAAAAGCTAAAGGAGTTCATCACCACCAAACCAGGATTGTATGAAATGCTGAAAGGTATCCTTTAAGAAGAGGAAGAAGAAGAAAAAGGTAAAGATACAAATTATGAACAACAAATATGCATCTATCGACAAGTGAATCTAAGAATCAAGTGAATAAATAATCTGATGAACAGAATGAACTGGTGATTATAATAGAATCAGGGACATAGAAAGGGAATGGAGTGACTATTCTTGGGGGGGAAAGGGGTGTGGACAAAAATCGTGCACCTATGGATGAGGACAGTGGGTGGGGAGTGAGGGCGGAGGGTGGGGTGGGAACTGGGAGGAGGGGAGTTATGGGGGGAAAAAGAGGAACAAATGTAATAATATGAACAATAAAGATTTAATTTTAAAAAAATCACAATAACAATATGTAATTACATATGTGTTTTCCGATGGTCTTAGGCAACCCCTGTGAAAGGCTCGTTCATCCCCCAAACGGGTCGCAACCCTCAGGTTGAAAACCGCTGCTCCATATATCTTTTTAAAATCAGATCAACCTGACCCAATTCAGTGGAACCCAGAAGGAAAACAAGCTATAAAAGCTCTAAAGAAAGAATTATTTAAAGCTCTTTCTTGGGACATCTAAAAACACCTTTAGGAGTTTTTAACTCAAAACCACAGAAATCATCATAGGATATTATAGACAGCAATTAGACTTAGTAGGCAAAGGCTCCCTTCCTGCATGACAGCCATCTCTGCTACAGCCACGTTATACAAACAAACAGGAGAAATATTTATGGGCTCTCCTTTAGTTATGTTCTTCATTCTGTTAATGTAAAAAACCATTGAAACCTGTAAAGAATTATTGTGAGTTTATTTGAGTCAAACTGTCGACATATGCCAGGAAGCAGAACCTCAACGAATTGAGATAGTGCTCCGGAGAATGGCAGGGTTACATCCGTATTTATACATGAAATTCATTGGTGACAGATTTAAGGAGGTGGGATTAAGCGAAGCGGGGGGGGGGGGGGGGGGAACCTCTGTGATAGGATAAAAAGTAAAATGATGGACACATACTTAGGTGGGTGCAGGAACAATTAACATGATAAATGAAAGAATCTGCTGCATCTGTCCTGGGCTCAGCACACCTGGTTGTGCCCCAGGGGCTCCATAATAAGGGAAGTCACAAGTTACCCAGACATCCCAAGGGTATGTTATCATAGATGCAAAAAGACAGATAGGCTCAGTGACGGTAAACGTTGACCTTATCAGTGAAGGTATCGGCTTAGGACGTAACTGCCCACCATCACTGCTTTTAGTTAAGGTTTAATTTCAGACCATCCTTTGTGGTTACTTTAGGTCTGCAAAACTGCCATGCAGGCCTCTCCTGAGCTTGTCAGGTCAGCATGTGGCCCCTTTCGTCCACAATTCTGTTGAATCTCTATGAACTTTCATCACCCTCAACACTTCCATCAGTTGATTGGCTTCTAATGGCTTATTCTTGCTTTCTATGCCTAACATTACTTTCACTTGATGGAACCGTATTTAAAAAACAAAACAGGCTTAATTCATTTTATTTTATAAAATTATGTGGTAGCCACAGCTAGAGCCTGAGTCCTCTGCACAAAAACTCTGGGGAGGCTCTTTATGGTTGCTTAGTGAAATCCTGATAGGGAGACTTGGTGAATATAGTCTGTTTCCAGAGGTTGGAGCGAGGTAGTTGTAGGTCTTGGAGAAGGCATCAAAGGCGGCCTTGGAGATGTTTCCCAGGGTGGCAGTGCAGTCCATGGCTAAGGTGTAGCAGTTGTCGATACCGACCATCAGCAGCAGCTTCTTGGGCACAGGGGCTGAGATGATGCCAGTGTCCCGGGAGGGTGGGGATGAGGCACACCAGCACAGAGCCTTAGGGGTTGGTCACCTTTCAAGGCACGGTGTGGAGCTTGCTAATCTTGTTTCTCCTGTAGGCTTGCCACACAGAGACAATAGAAAGCTTGGCCAAAATGATGACACCCCCCCGCCCAGATGGCAGTGGCTACCTTCTTAGAGCGCTTAACAGCCAGACCAACATGTCCAGTGTAGTCTCCAATGATGATAAATGCCTTGAACCAGGTCGTCTGGCCAGTACGTGTCTGCTTTTGCGTAGACATAATCTTTAAAACCTCTTCATGTCCTTGACCACGTGGCCCAGCTTGGTGATGGAAATCCCCTCCTTGTCCTTGGCCTTACCTCTGTGAACTCCACGTTCTTGGCCCTGGCCTGACCCGGCCACAACCTTTTCCTGGATGCCGTTGCCAAATCCTCCAAGGAAGCCGCTGTAGCATCTCATTCCAGGATCCTAGGGCCTTCAGGCCTTCCTGCAGTCATCTGTCATCTGGTGTTTTTTCCAAGAAGAAGAATGTAACAATCCTAACCCATCAACTTTGCTACCTTCTTTGCAGGATGAAGACATCCAACAAGTGTGTTTTGCTTACTGACCACTTTCTTGTTCCTAGGAATGATTTATAGAAACTCTTATTGACTAGAGGCCCAGTGCACGAAATTCATACACTGGTAGGATCCCTAGTGGCTGCCGGCTGCTGGCTGCAGACTGAGACCTCCCTCCCTTCCCCCAGCCCAGCCGCACCCTCTGGTCAAACTCCCAAACTCCCGGACAAACTCCTGGCCAAAGGGACAATTTGCATACTATGCTCTTATTATATAGGATAATGCTGCATAATTTGGTTTACAGATGGATCATATCTGAAAGATGAACAAGAACATTGCCCAGCTGGATATGCAATAACTTCCAAGACGGACATAACTGAAGGTTGTTCTTTACCTGAATAAGATCTGCCTAACAGGCTACATTAATTGCTCTAACTATAACTTGAACTTGTCAATTGGCCAAAGAACAAAATCCAGTATTTACATTGATAGTTAAATTTGGAATTTAAATTTGAATTCTGGCTAAGAAAGAATTCTTATTAATTACTAATTACTTATTACTAATTACTTATCAATTCTACTAATTACCCCTCTGTGATTTTATAAATAAATGTTCTCTTACAGGTTTCCTATGCCTTTGGTATAGCTCACAACTTTGGAATGTTATGGAAGCAGCAAGGCTACTGAACATCCTCAGGGCAGCCCGTAAAGAATGAAAAACAGGTTGCGAAATTGTTAGATGCCATACAGCAACTGAGACAATTGGCAATCATCAGAATGTCAGGACATTCTAATGCTGCCATCATGGAAGCAAAAGGAAATCATTTAACTGATGCTACAGCTAGACAGGTAGCATTAAACAGCCAAGTTATCCAGACCCGAGAATTCTTGCTTCCTATTAAATCAATAAAAGACTGTCTTTTACAGTTCCAACTGATAGCTACAGAAGATGAAAGGAGGATATGGCAACAAAAGGGGGAACTTTGGCCCAGACAAGCAGATTTGGTTTTGACCCAATGGGAAACCAGTCTTACAAACAGGGGCTCAATTACCTAAACTTCAACAGGTACATGAGCTAACACGTTGAGGCCCTTAGAAGATGATTTCATGGAGTAAACAATATAGGGTGGGGGCAAAAGGAGGTTTACAGCTGTTCATGTGGAAAATAATACAATAATTAATAAATAATAATACAAGATAAACTCTGTGTTTATCATACAACTGTAAACTTATTTTTTTCCACCCCAGTATTACTGGAAGCTCCTACTGTAGCTCATAAAGTCTATTGTAGATGTCTGTGTCCAAAATATAGCCCTAGAAAATCACTCCATGGGTCCCAAGGGCATTTCCTACTTCCTTTAGGTTAATCTGAAGTACGGTAATTGGATTTTATCCAAATGCCACCATCTCAAGTATACAAATATTGTTAGTTATGATCTGTATGTTTTCTCACTGGGTTAAGGCCTTATCTTGCAGAAAAGCAACAGCCTTAATGGTAGGTAAATTATTATTGGGAGAAAATTCCCAATTGCGGAGTTTTCTCTGAGTTACATAGTGACCGAGGAATTCATTTCACTGGGCAAATAATGCAATCCATCTGTAACATTTGGCCTATGCTACAGCATTTTTATTAGATTAATTACCCCAGTCCTCTGGATTAGTGGAATGTACAAATGGTACAATTAAAACTCAACCAGGTAAAATTTTAAAAGCTTTTAATCTCCCTTGGCCAAAAGCTCTCCCTATAGTGATTGTCAACCTGAGATCTACTCCCTTTTGCAAACACCGTCTTTCTCCTCGTTAAATAGTCATGTGTCACCTTATGTATCTGGATAAAGGGGCATATGAACCAACCTTACTAAAAGGAGACATCCTGCATTATTATCAAGGACTTATTAACCAGCTTAAAGAAAATGATAAACTAGTAACTTATTCATTTCACAGTATGCCCTGGGAGATGAAGACTTCAAAAACCATGACTTACAACACGGAAATATTGTCCATTGGAAAATACGTCAATTAAAAATTCTCTCCAGCCCTGGCTAGTGTGGCTCAGTTGGTTGAGCATCATCCCATGCTATGAAAGGTCACTGGTCTGATTCCCAGTCAAGGCATTTACCCAAGTTGCAGGTTTGATCCCTGGTTGGAGTACAGACATCGGAGGCAACCAATCGATGTCTCTCACATCAGTGTTTCTCTCTCTCCCTCTCCTGTCCCCTCTCTCTAAAATCAATAAAAATATTAAAAATAAATAAAGACTCTCTCCAACCTTGTTGAAAGGGACCTTATTGGGTATTACTAACTAATCCATGTGCAGCTAAACTTAAAGGTGTTCATTCAAGGGTTTATATTTCTCACTTAAAAAAAATGTTTAAGGTGCCTCACTGCAAATGTACATCTGCCCCTGTCTCTGACACTCACCTCTGTCTACAGCGGACATCAAAGGCTCCTGGAAGACAAAAAGCCACCAACATCAGAGGTAAACAGCTATCCCAAGACCTCAGAAGGCCTGTATACCTACAAATTGATGGTGAACTTTGTTTGATTGTCTTTACCCATCTGCTAATAATATTACTCATTATAATACTTGTTCTTTGGACTTTTCTCAAACCTTGTTCTTATATAGCCCAACTATTAATAATTGCTAATGGTATATAAGATAATTTTTATATTAATAAGAATACTCTTTACGGTTTCTCTTTTGAAATTTAGAAGGACTATTATTACAGAAGAAGAAAAAGAGATGAATGTGTCTTTGAGAGAAATTAAAAGGAAGTAGTTTATCCTAATAAGTTGGTTATTTCTGAATGAGTAAAAAGACAAAGTAAGAAGGACAAGGGGCATTGTAGAAGGTTAGTAGAAATGGAATCTTGAGAAAGGAAGTTTATATATAAACTAGTGGCCTGGTGCATGAAATTCATGCACATTAAAAGGGGATTAATTAGAGGAAATACTTTAATATTGCTATTTGTCCTTTCTCTATAATAGAAGTGTCAGAGATGAAAGAAAATTAGTAAAATGTATATGAAAATCTTCCTCCTGTCAGAGTCTGGGGCATGCCACGGGACCCAGAGTCAAGTCCCCGCCGACCCACGTGCTCCTGGAAATCGCATGAGACCCAGCCCCAGCCAGCCCCATGCCCACTGGGCTAGCTCCAGACACAGCTAGTCCCACCCTTGTCAAGCCCTACCGGGCAGGGTCACAGCCTCAGGTCCCCTGGCCTGGCGCTGGGCAGGGGGGAGCAGCCTGAGGACCCCCGTCAAGCCCCACTGGGCGGAGGGCGCAGCCTGAGGTCCCCTGGCCCGGTGCCAGGGTGAGGGGCGTGGCCTGAGGCCCCCCAGCCCGGGCCGGGTGGGGGGTGTGCCTTGAGGTCCCCCATCAAGCCCCGCCGAGTGGGTGGCGCAACATCAGGTCCTCCGGCCCGGCACTGGGAGGGGGGCGCAGCCTCAGGTTCCCTGTCAAGCCCCACTGGGCAGGGACCCACAGCCTGAGGTCCCCTGGCCCAGCACCAGGGCAGGGCGTGTGACCTGAGGTCCCCTGTCAAGCCCCGCTGGGCAGGGGGACGCAGCCTCAGGTCCTATGGCCCGGTGCCGGGGCAGGGGGCGTGGCCTGAGGTCTCCCGGCCTGAGGTCCCCTGTCAAGCCCCATGGGGGGGGTGTTGGGGGGGTCACAGCCTCAGGTCCCTGCTGATTGCTTGTTAAGGCTCGTTACAGGAACTCGGCCTCCACTGTGGGTGCAACCATCTTGCGTCACGGAAACCCCTTCCTCCCCCCTTCCGCTATGGGTGCCGCCAGCTTTGTGGCGGAGTGATGGTCAATTTGCATATTCCCTCTTTATTATATAAGATGGTAGAACCTAATTATGGGAACATGCTTACCCCTTAACCCAACAACTACTAGCTATGTTCATTCAGATGGAAGCTGAAGTGGCTACTTTAAAAAACGGCCCTCCGTAACTGCTGCTGAGGCACCGGCCATTCACTTATGAAACCCTTACTGTCCTCCGACCTCTGGAAAGTTTTTGATGGTAACTGTAATTTGTGCCATTGCATCCTTACAGCCTCGGCCCCAATTAAACCTTAACATTACAGTTTCTAATGGCACAACCAGCAGGAATCAGATTTATCATGAATGGTACTTAAGTGCTTCCAAAGTGAAGTAGGCAAGTCATATTAAAATAATGATGATGATGATGATGATAATAATAATAATAATACCACCAGTAAATGGGAACACATCTCATGGTCACATTGTGAAAACTGAAGAAGTGTATGGGATGCCCTCAAACTGTAAGTAAATGTTATACTGTGGTAGATGGACAATAGCAGAGCAAGGATGATGGGTCAGGTGGAGAAGGCCACCAGGGTGGAAAGCTCCCCCAGGTGCCTATCAAAGGACAATTGTAGGGTGGGACCTTGTCCCCAGAGTGACCTTTCCTCCCCTAGCATATCACTGGTTATGTGGTTTGGACCCCCTGACCTTTCCTCCCTAGAGATAACATTTAGATCTCAGTTGTATTTTAGCTCCAGGCCCAGTAAAGCAACAAAAACCAGACAAGTGACACCAAGGCTGCCCTCAGGACTAGCTGCATTGAATAATGACTCCCCTGCCCTGGCATCGGCCAACCAATCAGTGGAGACCATAACCCTGAATACTCTATTAAGATGTTCTCCTGGGACCTCCCCTAAAATCTCCACCCTTAAAACTCTCAGGACAGAGGACCCAGAGTGTTCTCCCTCCCAGGAGCATGGCAGTGCCGTTCCCATCCCTGATGCCCAACCCCACCCAACCAGGCATGTTACCATTAGCTTCCTCACTCCCAATGCACTACCAACTAGAGGCCCGATGCACAAAATTTTTGCAAAAGACTCAGCCCTTGCAGCCCCGGCTGCCTCGTGGCCCCGCCCACTGGTAGTTATGGAAGGTCCTTCCTCTGCCGTCAGGTCTAATTAGCATACTAGCTCTTTATTATATAGGATGTTGTCTTACAGTTTGAGTCTTGGCTCTGAATTCTTTCTTAGCCAGAACTCAAGTACTGAGGTTGCTGAACACAGGTCTGGTCTGACCCCACCGGTCTAACACCGGGTGCTGTTCCCGCCACCTACAACAATACTAGATTCAAAACACAGAAAACTGAGCAGACAGCAACACTTGGATCATGATCGCTTGCAGGTTAGAAATTATCCAGATTGTTTTTTTCTTAATGAAGCCCCATAAGACCTGACTGCCTCCCATTTATCTGCCTTTCCTTTTTGAGAAAAAATTTGGCCTTGACTTGCCTCCAAGGTTAGAGTCTTGCTGCATCCCCAATAGTTCATCATTTCACAAGACAAACACTGACACTAAGACATCCTAGGAATGAGCCTTCTTAGCACCATGGGACCACATTATCCAACCAAGCAATTGGTCATCAATGCATTCTTCCTATTGATGTATGACCAAACGGAGGAATTGTGGACCAAAAAGGGGCCACATACTAAACCTCACAAGCTCAGGGGAGGCTTGCATAGCGGGCCCTACACACTCAGAGGCCAAAAGAAACAACATGGGATGGTCTGGACAGAAAAATTCCTAACTGAAAGTGGGTCATGACAGGTAGTGGTATCCTAGGCCTGTAGCTTCCGTGACGAAGATGAACCTTTACCTCATCTGAGTCTGTCTACTGTCTTTTTGGATCTAAGATAACATACCTTTAAAATGTCAAAATGACCTTCTTTTCCAGGCGGCTCAGGGCAGAACCACTGCAACAGAGCACGAGACCAAAGAACCCCTTACAGTTACCTTGTGGCCAGCATACCATCTCTATGTGCTCTAAATGTTAATTTTTAACTACACCGTACCCACCAATGTGTCTTCCCCTTTTACTTTTTATTGAACCGCAGAGATTTTCCTGCTTTGCTTTCTCCTGCCCCCTTAATTTACCACCAATGGATTTCATGTAACCCTACTTAAATAAGCTGCAAAACTGCCATTCTCCACAGCATTTTCTCAATCCATTGAGATTTTGTGTCCTGGCAATTGTTGTCATTTTAGCTCAAATAAACTCATAAGTCTTTTTCTTGCCCTGGCAGGGAAGTTTAGTTGGTTAGATACACCAAGGTTTCGGGTTTGATCCTTGTTCAGGGCACATACTAGAAATAACCAATGAATGCAAAAATAAGTGGAACAACAAATCTCTCTCTCTCTTTAAAATCAATGTATGCATCTATATATATTATATATATAATATATTATATATATATACATACACACACACACACACACACACACGTGTATGTGTGTTTTTAAAAAGACTTTCTTGCCGAAACCGGTTTGGCTCAGTGGATAGAGCGTTGGCCTGTGGACTGAAAGGTCCTAGGTTCGATTCCGGTCAAGGGCATGTACCTGGGTTGCGGGCACATCCCCAGTAGGAGATGTGCAGGAGGCGGCTGATGGATGTTTCTCTCTCATCGATGTTTCTAACTCTCTATCTCTCTCCCTTCCTCTCTGTAAAAAATCAATAAAATATATTTTTTTAAAAAAGACTTTCTTAGGTTGAGCATTCTTTTGTTGACAATCTTAACTAATAAAGTTAGAAAGGGTTTGCTCATTCTAACTACAAACACAACCACCCTCACTCAAAAATGAAGTGCCTGGGATAGAAGAGCTGAAAACACATACACAGCTGCATGATATCTCCGTTAAGCCTACCAAAACTTGGATGTCTCCCTGCTGACGTGCTCACATTTACAGGGTTCCTGTGGGATTCTCAGTGTGTGTGTGTTTACAACACTCTATTCAGACATGCTGCTTGTTCAACTCGATCTGGCTCTGCATAGTCAGTGACATAAACAGAAATCTGAAGGAGACAAAGAAAGAACATGTTAGTTCTCTCCTCCTGGTCTCATGTTTATATCCTTCATTATATTTTTGTTCTTACCCATTATTTTATTTTTATTGTCTACACACTTAGGGCCTTCTCTCTTTGTCACTTCCAGCTCATCAATGTATCTACATTCTCACTTGATTTTTTAGTGCTTTAAAAGTATACCTTCAGCCCTGACTGGTTTGGCTCAATGGATAGAGCATCAGCCTGTGAACTGAAGGGTCCCGGGTTCGATTCCAGTCAAGGGCACATGCCTGGGTTGCGGGCTCAATCCCCAGTAGGGGGCGTGCAGGAGGCAGCCGATCAATGATTCTCTCTCATCATTGATGTTTCTCTCTCTTTCCCTCTCCCTTCCTCTCTGAAATCAATAAAAATATTTAAAAAAAAAAAAAAGTATACCTTCAGCCCTGGCTTGTGTGGCTCAGTTGGTTGGATGCTGTCCCGTGCACCAGGAGGTTGCTGGCTCAATTTTGGGTCAGGGCACATGCCCAGGTTTTGGGGGATGTGCAGGAAAAGGCAGCCAATCCATGTTTTTCCTTCTCTCTCTCTCTCTCTCTCCCCCTCTCCCTCTCCCTCCCCCTCTCTCTCTAAAAATCAATTAAAAGTTTTTTTAGTTGATCTCACAAAAGGACTTATATGCAAGCATATAGGCCTAACCAATGGACACGGACAACAGGGGGGTGAGGGTATGAGCGGGGTAGTAGGGGATAATGTGGGGATAAGGACACATATGTAATATCTTAATCAATAAAAAATGTATTTTAAAAAAAAGTTTTTTTAAATGCCTTCAGAAAGGTAAACTGCGTGCCCACATTTTGAGGTAATAAAATGATCTGGAGGTCAACCGTCCATAGAGTCTAGGTCAGTGATGGCGAACCTATGACACGCGTGTCAGAGGTGACACGCAAACTCATTTTTTTGGTTGATTTTTCTTTGTTAAATGGCATTTAAATATACAAAATAAATATCAAAAATATAAATCTTTGTTTTACTATGGTTGCAAATATCAAAAAATTTCTATATGTGACACGGCACCAGAGTTAAGTTAGGGTTTTTCAAAATGCTGACACGCCGAGCTCAAAAGGTTCGCCATCACTGGTCTAGGCCAACTTCCACCAGGCCCTTGGCAGAGAAAGGCAGCCCCAGGAGGCATGGAGACGATGATTTTGGCTGGAGTCAGGAATTTAAGCAGAGAACTCCGAGTTTCTCCTTTCCCTGCGCTTACGTGGCTACAGATGCACATTGTCCTCTGGGTGCTAATCTCAACTGTCCCACCAGCTACCACTGAGTCTTTAATCATATGTTCTTTCTGCTCATTTCAAGTGAAGGGGTCCCTCATATCCCTAAAGTAAGAGTCAAAATCAGCTCTCCTCCATGACCTCACGTTGCCTGTCTCCTCAGCATGTGACCTGCTGGATTGTTGGGCTTTATCAGGCAGCTGACAAATGTTTATTCAGCATCTCGGGTGCCAGGCATTGTGCTAGACTCTGGGGTGCTGTGGTAGAGAAACAAACAAGACCTCTGCACTGTGGGGCTCAGCTTCTGGTGGGGAAAACAGACGGAAAACAAACCGGGCCCTGATCACATGGCAGGCGTGACAAGAGCTCTGATGTCATCTGGTGCTGTGGGAGGCTCTGTGGGAAGCCAGAGCTGGTCCGATACCTCAAGGACTATTCCCCAAGGAAGTGATATTTACAACTGTGAACCCTTCTGAGGAAAGTAATTCTATTCTGCTGTTGTTTTTAAGTGATTCAGGAGGTTAGGTCCCATAAGAAGTGTATGGTTGGGATAGTTCAGAGTGTCCTCTCCTGGGTTTGAAATGACAGTTTTTATTGTCCCGGATGAACTGTAATTTTCTGATTATTGAATTACAAAATGATTGAATGCACTCAACTAAGAAACTGTCCTGTTCAAAAGAGACAATTGAGTTTCCCTGGGATTGAAATTTGATTGCAACCGAGACTCCAGACATCCCCAAATCTGTCCCTTTGTCATCCCGGGGTGACGTTGTCTTGGGGAGATAAGAGGAACACGTGCTGTCACCCAACTTCCTGAGCTAATGTTTCACAAGCTGACAATGGCAGAGTGATTGCCTATGATTAACCACATTTTCAATTATCCACTGGGTACATACAGACTCTTAGAGTATGCACTGCAAAGTAAAGAACCCAAGACCCTTCAAGGATTTCATATTGTGTGTGCCTTCAGTTTATTTTGTTGCTCCCTAATTGTGTTTATGAAAAGACTTCATTGCGTGCGTAGTAGATGTCTCAATAGTTAATGCGTATTCCTCCTGGGAGAAAACCCGACCTGTTGAGTTCCGGCTCTGATTTAAAACCACTAGAGGGCGTGCGAGGCCAGCTCAGAGTCCAGCGAGGTCCATTCTAGGAAAGTCCACAATTAGTGCCTGAAAGGAAGCCACAAAGTGTTCCCCAATGTTCTGGAGAGGAACCAAGTCAGGGCCTCTCCCTTCCCTCAGGCTCCCCAGTCACCCCTAAAAACCGGTTCCGTTCCAGAAGCCTGCAATTGCACTTCTCCGGAGTCATCTCAGAACACTACGGGGTGTGTGTGTGTGTGTGTGTGTGTGTGTGTGTGTGTGTCAGTGCAAGGGGGTGGGGAAGAGGGCATTTGATGTATTGAAAACTAAAGCCAGTTTCCACCCCCTACCAAATGTCAGGCTCTGTGCTAGGTCGACAGGCAATTTCAACATAAAAAGGTTGGTGATAACAGAGGTACAAATAGAAAGCCATGCACACACAATTGGGTGCTTTCCGGAACTTCAGAGGTTAGGGAAGGCTTCCCAGAGGGGGTAGACTCTAAACCAGCCGCGGGCAAACTACGGCCGGCAGGCCGGATCGAAATGATTAAAACTAAAAATTTATATTAGTTCACACAAACACTCCATCCATGTCCCGGCCCTCCGGTCCAGTTTAAGAACCCATTGTGGCCCTCGAGTCAGAAAGTTTGCCCACCCCTGGACTAAACCAACACTTGAAGACCAAGTAGAAACAACTGGGGAAGAAAGGCCTTCCTTTAGAGGGAACAGCTTGAGCCAAGGCACGGAGGCCAGAGTGGGGAGAGGAGAGGCAGGGACTGGCAGTCCGTATGCAACTCTAGAGCAGATCTGAAATCCAACAGGCCCGCAGGGACTTCAAAGAGATAACTCAGGACCTGAACTTAAGTCCAACTCAAATTAAAATGTCCAAAATTGGCTCCTGACTCAGTCCTCATGATGTTCAATCTGCATTGGTTGCTGGAATTCTCAAACATTAAAACAAAAATCTTAGCTTCTGGTAAAGAATGTCGTAGTAAGTTTTGCATTTATTACACACACACACACACACACACACACAGACACACACACACACACAAAACAACAACAATATGTTGACAGACTGCCCTGCATTGTGGAGCTAAAAGGGTTAGCTTTCTGAGGCTCCCCCATGGAAATAGCTGTCTTAAGTCAGCAGGCATTATTGGAGGTAGGTCTTAGTAAATAATTTTCCATGGCAGCCCTATGAAAAACCTGATATAAGTACTTGGGTTATTCCCATTGTGTCTACTTGGGAACATTAAGGCCAAGTGAACCAAAGTGATTTATCCAACTAAAAGACATGCGTTTATGGTTAAGCCATGTTACTACAGAAGCAAATATCACTTGACAGACACATGCATACATCTTTAAGAAGAATCCTGATCATTCAGATCTAATACCTATTTCCATTCTGGTTGATTTCAGGCTTGACAGTGATGACTTCCAATTTTTGCATTTAATTCTCTACCACTAGCCCATCTCCTACTAAGTAAGGTGCAATGGGCATGATTTTATCTGTAAAAACGCATACATGAATGTAAATTTTATTTAATACTCCTTAGATCATTAGAAACACACTGGACTATCATGCACGCAAAAAGTAAGGAGTGACTAAATTCTATCAAAGATTTCTGTGGGCCACCTGAACTTCCCAGTGACAGAATCTGAATGACATTTGACAACTCTGTCATATGTAGCTGCTGCTTCTGTGGGTCCAAAACCAGTTGAACATCAGCACTTCTTAGGGTTTAACATAATGCCTAACGTATTAACTAGTCTATTATTGCAGGTAGAAACTCACATTACATAATTCATACATGAATTGTCTATAGTTATGAGCTTGAATACTTAATTTTGGCCTGACATGAGACTGCATATATTTCCAATCAAAAACAACTGAAGAGAAACCAAGATGGCGGCATAGGTAAACACCAGAGATTGCTGCCTCGCATAACCACTTCAAAAAAAAACAAACAAAAAATAAACAACTGAAAACTGCAGGCTCACACTTCAGATAGTGGTTATCTTATCTGCCTGTCTGAGCACTGTTTGCTTTCCCTCAAGCCACCCATAAAACCTGAGAAAGTGGAATTGGCCACTCAAGAGTTCCCTGCCCCCACCCCACCTGGATGACAGAGGAAGAATGGGTCTGATGGGTGCTACTTAAAACAGTGGTTTGCCAAGATGACTGGTGAAAATGCACAGCCCTTGCCCTGACCGGTTTGGCTCAGTGGATAGAGCGAGTGTCGGCCTGTGGACTGAAAGGTCCCAGGTTCGATTCTGGTCAAGGGCATGTACCTTGGTTGTGAGCACATCCCCAGTAGGAGGTGTGCAGAAGGCAGCTGATCGATGTTTCTCTCTCATTGATGTTTCTAACTCTTATATCCCTCTCCCTTACTCTCTGTAAAAAAAACAATAAAATATATTTCTTTTTTAAAAAAAGAAAGAAAATGCACAGCCCTCTCCATGAGTGCTACAAGTTTCATTCTAAAGCTGTGTGAAAATCACATCGTTATATCACCATCGCACATACCTTCCAGAGCTTAAATGCCAGCAGCGTGTACCTATTTCAATTACCCTGATACTTTCAAATCCGGACAGACCACTGGAAGTACAGTAGGTCACTTCTTTGATTCCAGTTTTTCTATTTCATTTTAGATGACCCCATATTCCCATGCCATTTTCCAAAATGCTTCTGCATATGCTAGCTTCTTCGATGCCCCTCACAGCCAAGGGCTGAAAGGGCCACAATTCCCCGCCACTTGCCCAAGCAAACTGAGAGGGAGAGGCTGGTGACTCATCCCAGCTGTCATTCTCGGGTAAGGAAAGAAGGGGGGGGGGGGGCGGCCTCCTGGCTTCCAGCAGTGCTCTCCCCACAGCCATCTTCATGCTGTCTGCAGTTAGAAATCATTTCTGTAAACAGAATGGGAATAGAGTTGCTAATCAAGAAGCTCGGAAGTAAAATGCTTTTTCCCTCCTTTAATCTGAGCAGGGTAGGTTTTCCTGTTCCTGTGTCTTTTTCTAGTGTTATGATTCACATCATATAAGTGCCATAAAAGTCAAAAGGCTTATTAAATACCTTTCTGAGCAGGGCTGGGAGCTTGCTAGGTGACCAGGAAGGGACACCATAGAAGTGACAAGAAATAGAAAGCTATTTCCCAAAAGTTTAAAATCTAGTCTTTAAGAAACAGCTCATTAGCATATGAACAAAATCAGACAGTAAGTGCGTGCCTGTAGGGTGGGGATGTGGCTTGAACAATGAGGATTTTCCTGGAAGCAGGATTTAGGCTCTGACCAGGTCAGGATTCAACTGGTCCAATTCACATGACTCCTCTGAACTTGCTTCTTCCCCTAAATTCTCTCAGTTGTTGCTATCACAACCCCAAGGGCCCCTCCAAGCTGGACATTATCTTTGACTCATCCTCTTTCCTCCTCTTCTGAATCTGTTCAATCTCTAAGGCCTCCAGATTTATCTCCCAAATCTTTCTTTGCACCATATTTTCCTTTCCTCCCCTCTTGCCTCCAGGGTCCTATTTCAAGTCCTCAGCATCTCTCCTCCAGACTGATTATAGCCCCCTAACTGCTTGCCCCCCTCTAATCTTCACAATACTGCCAGGGGGATCCATCCAGAATGCAAATCTGACTGTGGTACCCCAATGACTACTAGTAAATGACCAAGTTGCAGAATCTTTGGCACACAGCCTCCAAAGCCCACCATAAAGGGTCCCTGGCCACCTCTCCAGCTGTGCCCTGGACACCTCCGCCAGCCCCAGTATGGCAGCTTTGTAGACAGAACTGTTTGGGTCAGAACCGAGACAACTCAGAAAACACTCTACTTTCCCGTCCCCCTGTGTCGCCGGTGGTATTTGGGTTGCTTTTCTTTTTTCCTAGTAAAAGTTGTGGAGGTTTTTTGCTTACAACTCTCTCTGATCTAAGGGGAAGAGATAGGAATTTTCTACTTTCTGGCCAAGAGAGAGGAATGTAAGGATATTCTTGGTGCCTTCCTGGCAGTGAGGATTTGCTTGTTAGATCCAGAGGTGAGGGAGTGGGGAGGAAATGGAGGAGAGATTGTGGAATTCTGGGAAGAGAATACCTCATTTTGAATGGAAATGTTCCCCCTTTTTCTGTCCAGAGTCCATTTCAGGACTGGCAAGGCTATGGGTGCTGAGTCATTTCAACCTTCTCCATTTCTCCTGGGACCAGCCTTACACCAACAGAGGTGGTGGGAAGTCCTGATTCACAAGCCATAGATTTTCACCCAATCTTAGTTCTTTCCTGATGTTTCCCATCTCAGGTAATGACAGCACCACCATCCTCTCAGCGGCCCAAGTTCCAAATGTAGGAGTTCACTTTGTTCTGCCTTCTCTCCCTACCGCTCATATTCAAGCCATTAGTGAGTCTTATTGATTTTACCTTCTAATAATCTCAAACCCTTCTTCTCTATCTCCATAGCATCCACCTAGTCCCAAGAGACTCCTCTCACCAGGAATTATCCTTTAATTGCTTTTCTACACCTTTTGCCTATAGTCAATCCATTCTCCATGCAACAGCCAGGTGTTCTTTTTAAATGTAAACTCTTGTCTTTTATGTGTAAGTTACATATGTTGTTAAAATATCACATATATACAAAGAGAACACAACTTAGTGATTTTGTGTAAAATATATAGCTCAGTGATTTTACATAAAATGAACACACTCATGACCATTATCTCAGAAATCCTCTCATGCCCCTCCCACACTGCTCCCTTCCTGGGATACCCAACTATCTTTTTAAAAAATATATATATTTTTATTGACTTCAGAGAAGGAGAGGGAGAGGGAGAGGGAGACAGAAACATCAATGATGAGAGAAAATCATTGATCAGCTGCCTCCTGCGCGCCCCCTACTGGGAATTGAGCCCACAACCCAGGTATGTGCCCTTGACTGTAATCAAGCCAGGGACCCTTCAGTCCGCAGGCTGACGCTCTATCCACTGAGCCAAACTGGCAAGGGCCCCAACTATCTTAACGTCCAACACCATAGACTGGTTTTGCCTGCTTTAAAGCTTTCTGGAAATAGAATCATACAGTGTGCATGCTTCTGTATCCAGCTCCTTTTACTCAACACTTTGTTATTGAAATTCATTCATGTTCTTGCTTGTAAGTTGTAGCTTGTTTATTCTCATTTCTGGGAAGTATTCCATTGCATGAATTCCCCTCAATTTACTTACCCACCCTACTGTTGATAGCTATGAGTATCCAGTTCTTAGCTATCAAGCATAATACTGTTGTGAACATTCTCATGCCTGACATTCACAATCTTGTTGGTGAGCTTATGCATGCATTTCTGTTGGGAATATACAAGGAGTGGAATTGCTGTTTGGTTGTAGAGGGTGCATACTCCAAGTAGTTGTACCCATCTGTGCTCTCACTAGCAATGTATGAGCGTTCCATTTGCTTTGTGCCCTTGCCAACTCTTGACATTTATCTGTCTTTTTTTTTTATATTAAATCTTTATTGTTCAGATTATTACATTTGTTCCTCTTTTTTCCCCCCATAACTCCCCTCCTCCCAGTTCCCGCCCCACCCTCCGCCCTCACTCCCCACCCACTGTCCTCATCCATAGGTGCACGATTTTTGTCCAGTCTCTTCCCGCATCTCCCATACCCCTTTCCCCCCCAAGAATAGTCAGTCCATTCCCTTTCTATGTCCCTGATTCTATTATAATCACCAGTTCATTCTGTTCATCGGATTATTTATTCACTTGATTCTTAGATTCACTTGTTGATAGATGCATATTTGTTGTTCATAATTTGTATCTTTACCTTTTTCTTCCTCTTCCTCTTCTTAAAGGATACCTTTCAGCATTTCATATAATCCTGGTTTGGTGGTGATGAACTCCTTTAGCTTTTCCTTATCTGTGAAGCTCTTTATCTGACCTTCAATTCTGAATGATAGCTTTGCTGGATAAAGTGATCTTGGTTGTAGGTTCTTGGTATTCATCACTTTGAATATTTCTTGCCACTCCCTTCTGGCCTGCAAAGTTTCTGTTGAGAAATCAGCTGACAGTTGTATGGTTATTCCCTTGTAGGTAACTGAGTTTCTTTCTCTTGCTGCTTTTAAGATTCTCTCTTTATCTTTTGCTCTTGGCATTTTAATGATGATGTGTCTTGGTGTGGTCCTCTTTGGATTCCTTTTGTTTGGGGTTCTCCGCGCTTCTTGGACCTGTAAGTCCATTTCTTTCACCAGGTGGGGGAAGTTTTCTGTCATTAGTTCTTCAAATAGGTTTTCAATATCTTGCTCTCTCTCATCTTCTGGCACCCCTATAATTCTGATGTTGGTACGCCTGAAGCTGTCCCAGAGGCTCCTTACACTATCCTCGCATTTTTGGATTCTTTTTTCATTTTGCTTTTCCAGTTGGGTGTTTTTTGCTTCCTCGCATTTCAAATCATTGACTTGATTCTTGTGCTCCTCTGTTCTGCTGTCGGGAGTCTGTATAATATTCTTTATTTCAGTCAGTGTATGCTTAATTTCTAGTTGGTTCCCCAATATAACATCGAGGGTCTCATTAGTTTTCTTGTAGATCTCATTAAGTTTATCGGCAGCTTCTAAACAGTTCTTGAGAGACCTTAAAAGTGTGGTTCTGAACTCTATATCTTCCATTGACAATTTTGTCCTGTTTCTTTGTCTCCGCATTTTGTTATGCTTCCTTGGTGCACCCCCTAGTGGTCTTTGTTCGTGGTCTTATAGTTAAATCTTGATTGTTGTAGCTAATTCCAGGGAGGGTTTGACCTCCAGGCCAAGTGGCTATGAGAATCAGCTGTGTCAGCAGTGAGAGAACTTCTGTCCTCTAGGGAGGTGCTAATCTGGCGTTTGCCTGAGGCTATCCAGCAAATGCCTCTGTGCAGGGCTTGGGAGGCAGTTCGCACAGGATCAACAGGGTGGGCCGGAGAGAGCTGTTATGGTGGCTCTCAGTCCTGTCCCCAGGGGCTCTGCCTCTCTGAGTCCCAGCACCCTCTGCAAAGCTCGGAGAGAAAGCTGCACTCGCTCTGACCGAAGCCAGGCAGTCCCGCTTCTCCCGTTTGAGTCTGGGTCCCTAAAGACTCGCCTGTATCTGGAGCTCAGAGTCTGCGACTCCCTCCCGATTGAAAACGCCAACCACGCCCTCCGCCGCCAGCCCGCTCCGCGCACTCCGCACCTCAGAATTTGACTTCAGCACTGCGCCTCCTCTGAGTGTCCGTATGCGTTTCTCTTTCCTCCTAGTTGTAGGACTTCCACTCAGCCAGCGTTCCAGTGGTTCTGGGTGATGTCCGTTCCATCTTTTAGTTTCACTTTTGAAGTAGTTGTTCAAAGCAGCAAACTCCGGCGTTAACCTATGCCGCCATCTTGGTTCTCTCCAATCTGTCTTTTTAATTTCAGCCATTCTCATGGTCAGTGTGCTTGTTCATTAATCTGGCCAATATCACTTCCTACTTAACATCCTTCAATGGCTTCTCATCTAATTTAAAACAAAATCCAAACTCCTATATGTGGCCCTGCATACCTCTCCAATGCCACCCATATCACTTTCTTTTCTTACACTCATTCTACACTGGTATTTAACTTCTTAAAACCTATCAAGGTCTTTCCCACCTCTGGACCTGCATGCAGTTCCCTTACCTGGAAAACTTCACTCCATCCCTTCCTCTCTCCACCCCCTACACAAGCCTTCCTTCCTACCCTTCATATCTCAGATTTAAAGTTTATTCTTTGTGAGTGCTCCCTCCTATTCTTCCTTTCACAGAAATAATCACACAGTTCTGTGATGAGTTACTTCACCTTCTCCTTCTCTTTGTCCTCCTTCTCCTAGTTCTTGTCCTTGTCCTTCTTCATCTTTGTCTTCTTCTTCAGCTTCTTTTTGTCTCTCCTATTAGACTGTTAAGTCCTTGCAGACTGGGAGCCTGTCTGCTTCATAAACCACTCTGTGTCCTGTGCCTGGCAGATAGAGCTTGGCATATACCAGGTAATCATCAAACGTTTATTGAAGAGAAAAGTGAATGAATCCAGTCTTTTTCAAATTATGAGTAAAATAATGTTCAATATCATCTTTTTAATCCACTGAAGAAGGAGTCTCTGCCTGGTGCATGGAGAACACATGGCCAGACCCCAGCTGGGTAGTTCAGTTGGTTACAGCATTGCCCCAATACACCAAGGTTGTGGGTTTGATCCCTGGTCAGGGCACATACAGGAATCAACCAATAAATGCATGGAAAGATGGAACAGTAAGTTGATGTTTCTCTCTCTCTTCCTCTCTCAAAGATCGAGAAATAAAATTTTAAAAAAGAAAAAGAAAAGGCATGGTCAGAAATGGACACGGAGAGGGCCTGAGGGATGAACTAGCAGCACTTAGACAAGCAGCGCAGAGCTTGTCCATGAGTGTCTGAAAAAGGACAGAGTTAGGGTTAATCCCGAAGAAGGGGAAAATGACCTAGTCCCTAGAGGGAGAGGTTTGGGTACTCCAGGAATGAATCTTTTTAAAAATCCAATAGTCCTCCATATCTCCAGGAAGAATGGAATGGCCTTTTCTAAGGGCTCACGTTATTCCTAGGGAGTGGTGTAGGCAGTAGGGATCAACTGGCTCAGATCCTAAGGCCAGGAACATTTGTGTAAGAAAAAATATGCTTCAAATATTCTACCATTTCAATAACAGCAGGGACAGAATTTGATAACATGAAAAACAGTGTTCCTGGCAAGAATTTTGGGAATCCATTTATTATTATAAGTTGGCAATTTTGTGAATTTCTTAAATTTGTTCAGCCTCTCTTGTGTAATCTGATTTCCCTCTATTGTCTATGCCCTCAAATAGCACACCTCCAGCAGCCACTGCTGTAGATTTCCTTCCAGACTAGAGTAAGCATCCTCGGTGTGTGAGTAGAGTAGAAAAATACAGCATATTCAAATGAGAACAAAAGCAGGAGTTATTGTCATGTACATTTAAAATGCCATATTAACTTCTCAGATCACTGAAAGGCACTCATCCTCCATGGCATATGCATTTAAAAGGTTTACTTTGGCTCCAAAAGTCCTACTGATTTAGCCACAAAAGTATGTTTCAAGTAATGAGCTGCATGTTCGACATATCTTAGCACTATAGGAATGTACTTTTCTGTAGGGCATATGGTATTTTAAGTTAAATGTAGTCATTTTTTTTGTAAAAGATCTAGTTTCAGAAAAAAAAATCATGGTGGTAGATCATATCAGTAAACCCTTGTCAGTTGTAGGTTGTTTATCCTCATTTCTGGAAAGTATTCCATTGTATGAATTCCCTACAATTTACTTCCCACCCTACTGTTGACGGCTACTGGGTATCCAGTTGCTCAGGGTACAGAGAAGTCCAGGCAGGTCTCTGTTCCCAAAGAGCTTATATTTACCTGGGAAGAGATAAAACAAAACAAAACAGACAATGGCAGGAAATGTCCTAAGGGTGTAGAAGTCCAGAGGAGGGACTTACCCCAGAATTGGGGCGGAGAGGGGCTGTCAAAGGCTCTAGGAATCTGTTTTCTCTTGCTTGACATTTCCCCTGGTTTTTCCAAGCTCATCTCAAATTTCAGTACTCAGAGAAGCCTTCCCCGGACCTCTGGGCTGGAATGTACCCGTGGTGGTTTTCTTTCCACTCTCTGAGGATTATACTTGTGTTACTGCTATGTGCACACATTTCAGGGGGGAATTTAATGTTGGGGTCAGGAGATGGACCCTTGGGTCAGTTAGCCTACATTGGAATCTTGTCTGCTGCTTGCTAGCTGTGATACCTTCCTTACATTTCCTGCGCCTCCGTTTCCTTATCTGTATGGAGATTAAATGAGTTAGTATGAGTACGCACTTAGAACAGCCGGGCATGAAGTAAGGCTCAGTAAGAGTCCTCTTTTTATTCCACAAGTGCCTTGTCTCTTTTATTCATGTAAAAACAGGTACTATGGTATTCATCTCTGTGTCCTACCCATGGACCCCAACCATTCTCCACTCCCTCCAGTGTCTACAATGATCCCTTGTGCATTTCAAAAAAGATAAATAACATTTGCTGTGATTCATAAGGGTCTAGCAGGTGTCATAGAATTAAATTTGAGTTCCTTGTGGAGGTCATTTTAAATGCACACAGCACATCATTTACGTTGAATGCTTACTTAGACATATGCTATTGCCAAGTGATGATACCTAATACTTACTGAGCATTTACCACAAGCCAATCACTTGGCTGTGCATGTTACACTAATTGTTGTTGCTTTAATCACACTTAAGTCTCCAAGGCACTTTCATACTCTAATAGGAAGCCTGAAAATTTGCCGTTACCATTTTTTCCTGGCACCAAAAACAATATAGTGTCAACAGAATTAGACTTTATATCACCTAAATACAATACCCTTAGATTATATGCTACTTCAAAACAATTTCTTTCCACAAACTTGCTGTAATTACAGTGGTATTTTACTTCTCCATGTTATAATTCTGAAATTGCCATGTGCATAGAGGGGAGATTCCTTTGTATCTTCATAACAGATCCCCTTCCCCCCTCCAGAGTGCACATACACAAATGCTCAGTCAGCTATGCTGTCAGAATATACTGTACAGGTCAAACCGTAATTAAAATAATTGTTATTTACATAGCACCGTAAATGTATCCACTACTTGAGTCATAATCACAGTAGTTAGAGACAGAAAATAGCAATTAAATAATCCAGTCAACCCCAGCAAGTGTATGTCAGCCAAGATCCCAACAGAGAAGATTTGAGAATTAATTTTAAGCAAAAAAACAAAACAAAACAAAACACACCAAATCAGGCACATGTATTGCTCTTCTTTCTTAGATTTCCATTCTCTTCACTTTAGTGTGGTTTTCATTCATTCATTCATTCACTCACTCACTCACTCACTCATTCAGCAAACATAGATTACCATTTACTATAGTAACCATCTACATTGCTTACCATATGCCAGGCTCTTTGCTAGGAACAATGTCTAGAATAAGAAGAGGTTTCTATCTTCAAGGAGGCCTCAGTTCCTGAAAATAGACAAAGATGACTGCACTCAGGGTCTGCTCCCAGACTCCTTATAACTAAATGGGAGTGACTTGCTATCTGCAAACAATTCTAGAATAAGTATCATGTGAAACAATAACTGTCATTTATGGAACTCTTACTACATGTGAGACACTGCTGGATGCTTTACACATGTTCTTTTATTTAACCCTTCCCCCAACAGATTATTAAGGTAGAAATTATTATTACTGTCCTGTTTTATAGATGATGACAATGAGGCCTGGAAAGATTAGGTAAACTAGTTTCAAACACCCTCCACCCTTCCCAGCCCTCTTTCCCTTGTCATTAAATGTCTCTTGAGACTGTAAGTGTCCAGGGGTGCATCTGGGATGCCTTGAAGAGATGAACCAAAGGCTCAAAAATGGATGGGTTCTCTATCTATAATGGCATCTTGGGGCGAGGGGCCCCAAACCTTCTATTTGAACCTTCTAGCAGCTGGTTCTAGTCCAGCTACTGCCCTGGGCACTGTCCCCACTACAGTGTTTCCTCTCTGTATGGTCCTGGCTGCGGCACAACCCTGGAGCTTGATGTCAGTGTGGGTTCATGTAGTTGCAACCTTGCAGAGACGTACCCTTGCCCCCAAACATTTCTTCCCACTTTTTAAAAAATATATATTTAAAAAAATAAATAAATAAAATATTTTTATTGACTTCAGAGAGAGGAAGGGAGAGCGAGAGAGAGATAGACACATCAATGATAAGAGAATCATTGATCAGCTGCCTCAGCTGCCTTCTGAATGCCCCACACTGGAGATGGAGCCCACAACATGGGTATGTGCCATGATCGGGAATCAAACCTTGGCCTCCTTGTTCATAGGTCAATGCTAACCATTGAGCTGGCCAGGCTCTTCCCACTTCTTATTCTTTTACCTCCTATATCTCACTTTAAGTCCACACTCTCAGATAATTAACAGCCAAACTGTCTCCCCAAACTGCAAAGTGGTTTCCTTAGACTGGACACACACACACACACACACACACACACACACACACACAAGCTCAATCTCTACCTGGGCTTCTGCTCCAGAGTGACAGTGAGCATATTTGAACATTGAAATGGTTTCTAAGAATGAGGCTTCCTTCTCATTTGGTGCCACCTCTCTTTGCCGAGGAGGCAGTGGGGAAAGTGGCCGGTCACGACAGTTCTCGGCGATCTACACGCTGGTGGATTGCGCCTATGGCACATCTGCCAAGGCTGTTGTTTCCTTACTCGTGGGGATGGGAAGCAGGAATGGAGGTGGTTGGACAGTAGACAGGCTCTCTGCTAGGACCCAGTGCAGCATCTATGGGAGTTGACAAGGCATTTATATCCTTGTTTCAACCACTCACTCACTTCCTAATTTATCCAAGTTCTACTTCTCAAAGCCTTTGCTTATAAGCTGATGTCTGGCTCCAAAGGTAAGCGCAGTCAGGATGCCACAACAGTGTACCTTTAAAATTCTGAAAGAGATACTTTGAGCTCCCAGTCAAGGGGACAATTTGCATATTAGCCTTTTATTATATAGGATGGCTATAATTTATATTAGGATTCACTCTTTCTATTGTACAGCTCTATGAGTTTTGACAAATGCACACTATTGTGTATCCACCATTACAGTATCATATCAAAGAGTTTTGTTCCCCTATAAACTTTCTGTGATTTGCCTATTTGTCTTTTTCTCCCTTCCCCACCTCAAGCCCCTGGCAACCCCTGATCTTTTTACTGTCTCTATACTTTTGCTTTTTCCAGAATGTCATGTAGTTGAAATCATAAAGTATGTAGCCTAATTTATAGACTGACTTGAACTTAGAAATACACATTAAATTTCCTCCATGTCTTTTTTATGAATTGATAGCTCATTTTTTTTTGTCTGTTGTCTGATGTACCACAGTTTATCACATCCACCTATCAAAAGACATCTTGGCTCTTTCCACTTTGGGATAATTATGAATAAAGCTGCTATAAACATTTGTGTGCAGGTATTTGGGTGGCCATAAGGCTCCATTTGAGTAAATACCCAGGAGCATGATTGCTGGATCATTTCGTATGACTATGGTTAGCTTTGTAAGAAACTGCCAAACTACCTCCCAAAGTATCTGTACCATTTTGCATTCCCACCAGCAGTGAATGAGAGTTCCTTTTACTCTACATCCTTGTCAGTATTCGGTGTTGTCAGTTGTTTTGGATTTTCACTATTCTGAGTGTACAGTGGTATCGCATTATTGTTTTCTTTTCCAATTACCTTTTCACATGCTTATTCCATCTGCCTATCTTCTTAGATGCATGTCTGTTCAGATCCTTAGCCCACTTTTTTTACTGGATTGCTTTTTTATTGCTGAGTTTTAGGATTTCTTTGTATATTTTGGATACAAGTCCCTTATTAAATACGTGTTTTGCAAAGCATTTTTCCCAGTCTGTGGCTTGTCTTTTCATTCTCTTGAGTCATTATTTTGAATGCAAGTTAATCCTCCTTGATCCCCTAGGGTTAGTTTTCCACTGTGCCATTGCTTTAGTACCTGTGCTAGCTTCTTTCACAAAATAAATGTAGAGGGAAGAGACAAAAATAGATTAAAATATTTAAAAAAAAAACATGGAACAATTTCAAGCCCTCAACTGGGGGGAATTCATAGCCAGGGAATTCAATGTCAGACATTTTCTGTTGTAATTAGAAATTAGAATAAATAGGCTCAACCAGCATCAGAAAAATTACATCTAAATGGAAATACCCTGTCCTGAATAAATGGTTGGAAATAAAGGCTCTACTTTTACACCCAGTGAGTTTCTTTGCTTTAGAATAAGCCTGTCTGTATTTAATAAGCTCCATTTGGGAGCATGTCCGCAAAAGGGTATTAAATCCTTGATGGGTTGTTATAAATCTTATTTCTTGGCCGCACTCACAGAGCCCAGCCCAGGAACCCCCCTCACCCATCCCCAAAGAACTTTACAATGTCAGTTAGTCATCCACGGCAATGACTTCATCCGTTACCTACGCCCAGCCAGTCTGCCTGGCTGAAAGAGTGCAATCGCTCTGCCCAAAGTCTTGGGGGGGTGGGGGTGGGGGGGTAGAGAAAATTGTAGGGAGAACCTAAGCATGGATATGAACCGGCTGAACATTTTCCAGGAACATTTGGAACATTCTTTCTACACTTGTGGCAAGTGACAAGGGTTTTCTTAATGAGCACATGCAGCCAAAACCCCCAGTTTATACATTGGAAGGAAGACAATCCTATAGAACAAGCAGCAGTGCTCTGAGGAATGGGTTGAGAAAGGATGCCAGACCCAGAATACTTGGAGTTGGTTTCTGGAACCCCCCTTTTCAGACCACCTCGGAGTGATGTCCAGGCCTTACCTCTGCCCCTAGAAAGTCCTCAGCGCCCCTTCTCAAGCTGTCAGCCATGGATAGCACCACCATTAGCATGAAGAATAATCAACCTGAAGCCTTCAAACAGGAAATATGAGAAACAATATTTTCCACATGGCAGCGCTAAAGAGTTCATTGAAAACAACAACAACCACCACTTGCGACTGTTATGGAAAATCCAGGTTAAATGTGCTTAAAAAAAAACTGGTCAATATTTAGCTGGGAAATTGACACTTACCAAAACTATCTTTGAGGCCCCTGGGGAGAGGGCACTGACCTGACACATTTTTCACATCAGAATGGCTTCCCTATACACACAGACCTTCCTAGGAAACATGGGAGAGAGCCCAGTTCCTCCTGCTGTGGGACGCCCACTGCCCACTCAGAGCGCCCGTGCCAAGAAGCCAGACTCTATAGAAACTTGGCTCCCCCCTGTCTGTACTGGCCGGTGGAGAACATGGTGCAGTGCCTTGGCTTTCTGCTCTGCTTTGCTTTGTTTTTCAGATTGTGATGATCACATCTGTTCCTTATCTCTCCTTTTCCACAGGGATTTTGTTTACAGGGGTCCCAGAAACAACAGTGTCTGTCAAATCTCCACAGAGATGACAAAAGGCAAGACGCCCAAGGATTTGGCCTGTCTGCAGATCCCCGAGCCAAAGGCGGAGTTTTCAGCACGGCCGCCAGGCCTCCCCAAGTGACTCAGGCTCAGGAACTGGGAACGGACTGGAAAGAATAGGGCCTTGTCTAGGGAAGCTCCAGAAGCGCAGATGCAGTTTCTCCCATGTCATCTCCTCACAAGGGCTGCCCACTTCCTCCCTCACAGAAGTTCTCTTGTTTTCTAAGAGGCTTTCTCGTGGCTCTGTCTGCTGCCATTTCATTCTCCGGACTTCTCTTTCCCTCTTTTCCTCTCTCGATTCCCAGAAGTCAGGCTCAGAGCAGCCCTGCCAGTCTCCATACATCATTATTCTGGCAGGATATTTTGACAATGGCATGAAGGCCGGCAGAAGGTGATCTGGAGGCTTCACCCAGACACCCACATTTTTTAAATGTTCACCCAAGTACATGGAGAGAGAGAGAGAGCGAGAGAGAGAGAGAGAGAGAGAGAGAGAGAGAGATTGGTTGCCTTCCATAAGCTCTCCAATCAGGGTTGGAACCCACATCCCAGGTATGTGCCCCGACCGGGAATCCAACCGGCAACCTTTTGGTGCAGGGGCCACATCAACCAACTGAGCCGCTCCAGCTGGGCTAGACGCCAGCATTTTCCAAGAGCACACCTGTGACTTCTCACAGCAGAAGTTGGGGTTCTTGGTTTCATTTTATTTTTTAATTTTACTTTTTAATGTCACAGTTCGAACATGAAAAAGCCTGGAATGCAGTGGTACGCAAACTGCGGGCCAGGAACAGCTGCTGGTCCACACAATGTTGTTCTGGTCGGCAGGGAGAGGAGTGTAGAAATGGGAGGAGGCACTTAGGAACTTTCATAGCAGTTTCACAGGGGCACCTGTGTCTGCTGAATGTGATTATAGATATTAGAGGGTCTCTGTTTTATAGATCTTTGTGTGCTTTTTCTAGATATTCATTGTTATTGCGTTTACAAAGGTATTAGGCTGTAATAGACTGGAAACTTAAAAAGAAAAAGCTTTGCCAAGTTTGAAAAGCAAACCACAGAGGTTACTATGAAAAACACTCATATACCTATTCATTACCCAAGATTCATTAAATCTGAACATTTCACCATAGTTACCTTACCTTTGTCTTTTTTTAGAAACAAAAACATTAGGTATTGCTCCTCCTTTCCCCTCTCCTGTCTTTTTTTTTTTTTAATCTATTTTTATTGATTTCAGAGAGGAAAGGAGAGGGATAGAGAGACAGAAACATCAATGATGAGAGAGAATCATTGATTGGCTGCCTTCGACATGCCCCCTACTGAGGGGGATTGAGCCCGCAACCCCAGCATGTGTCCTTGGCTGGAATAGAACCCGGGACCCTTTAGTCCGCAGGCTGATGCTCTATCCACTGAGCCAAACCAGCCAGGGCTCTCCTGTCTTTTCCTTTCCTTCCCTCCCCACCACTCCCCTCTTCTTTCCTTTTAGGTGGATGGAGCACGGTAGGCCTCCATGACTAGGGAAAGAGGGAGCCATGGTGGCCCAGCTTCGGGAGGCAAAGCTGGAGCACAATGGAGACATGGGACACCCACGTGAAGGGGAGGGTATGGGATGGCAAAGCCCAGGAGGGGTGAGGAGGGTGTCCATGCAGAGAGGCAGCCTCTGGCATGGGGAGTCAGAGCCCAAACAGAGGAGGAAGGCTTCTTTGTAGGGGAAAAGGTGATGGAAGAAATGAGAGATTAGCTACATTTCCAAAATTGATCAAATTAAAAATATAATGAGGATCATAGGAATCAGGTTTTATGGAAAAGGAGAGAACTAGAATAAACTCTGTGGTGTTAGATTGTAATAAGTGTAAGTAAAAATGTATGGATATATCTATATCTATATCTATATCTATATCTATATCTATCTATATACATATAGATAGATATAGATATATATATCAAGAAACAAGAAATATTGAGGTAAATGTATGTCTTTGTATATTCCCTAGCTCTGTCCCCTACTGAACAAACCTACTGCTCAAATATTGATTTCTAAATACTATTCTCCACCAAAAGAAATGAGGGCTCCTTGGAGGACTGGCTGAGTCTAGAGCTAGGACTAAGAAAGTACAAGAGCAGCTTTTGAAACACCTTATGCCAGAAACCAAGAAAGGGCTCAAACAATGATGAGAACCTGTCAAAGGACACAGAGGTGAGCTTGAGGTGCTCCCATTGGCCAATACAGACAGGATATGCACATAAAATTAAATAACAGTAGCAAATTATAACCTAGTTAATAAAATAGAAATCATGAGCCCATACAGGTGTAAATAAGTAAATGAATAAGTAGAGAGTTTAAGGAGGAATGGACTATTGACATAGTTATTCATTATGAAGAAGAGGAGAGTACCTTTACAGGGGTACCTTTTAATGGGGCAAACTGAAATTGTCACCATCTGATATATAATCAGAAGAACACATTACTTTTGTGATACTTCTGCTAAAGATGTACAGTGTGAATCTAATCACAAGGAAGCATCTTGAAGGACATCCTACAAAATAACTGACCTGAAATCTTCAAAAGCCACAGGGTCATAAAAGTCAACAAAAGACCAAGGAACTGTTCCATAAAGGAGGAGATTAAAGACACATGACAACTAAATGCAGAGATGAGACTGGAGGCAGCAGCCCCAGCTGTGACACTAGGGATCAAAAGGAGAGGAGGGACAGGAGGAATGTGCTTCAGATAGAGTCAATCAGATTTGGGGCTGACTTGGCCACCGTGGGTGAGGAGAGAGAAGAGTGAGTCAAAGACAGCCTGGAGTGTTTGAACCTGGATGCCAGGGAATCCTAGAAACAGAAAGAGACCCTTAGAGCTGGTTGGAGGGGATTATGATGGCTTTGGTCTTAGATATTTTGAATGGATAGAGCTGGAGGACAGCCTGGTAAAGGTGGCAATTAGAATATGGTCATGGAGCTAGAAAGAAACTTGAGGCTGCATAGAAATGACAAAGTAATATTTTATCTTGAAAAAGAAATGCAAAACCTGAAAGACAAAGTAGTAACAATAACTTTCTTTAATTGAGGACTTACTTTCTGCCAAGAACTATCTTAAATGTTCTAAATATTCCTTTCTAGTCCCCACGGTACACTATACATAGGTATCATTAACCCTATATTACAGATTCAGGGGGATTGAATAAGCTAAGCATTGGGGGCATTAAATAGATTTTCATGCTCAAGGAGCTCACAGGTAAAGAACTAGAACTTGAACCCACACCTGCCTGACCTTGTGTGGTCTGAGAACAGAATTTGGCAATAGAAGCAGGAGTTCATGAAGAAGATGGAGAAGGAGCTGTTAGGAGAAGGAAATCATAGACTGTCATCTACTGAGGATAAAGAAAGGGGGTAAAGAAATATCCAGAAGGAGAACTTCACCAGTAAAATGCTACAGAATTGAAGGAAGACCACTAGGTTAGTTGTTATGTCTGCTTCAGTGGATGGAGAAAGGCAGATTCCTAACTCTAAATGTGAACATGCCCCACAGTGAGGGAGAAATAAGGATGTAAGATTGTTTCAGGTTTCTTTTCTTTCTTTTTTGGGGGGGAGGGAGTGGACGGTCGTAGGGGGGGATTGTTTCAGTTTTAGCTCTGAAAGTCCTGCCTCTCTGGAAACTCCTCTGTCCTGGAGAGCTAGGGCAGCTATTCATCCAAGCAGGGGCAATGGTGTACACCACTTTTTCCAATTTGTTTTATTGTGGTTAAAATACAGATAATAGCTATTGGGCCGAGCCTGTGTGGCTCAGTGGTTGAGTGGCGATTTATGATCCAGGAGGTGACAGTTTGATTCCCGGTCAGGGCACATGCTGGGGTTGCGGGCTCAATCCCCAGTGTGGGGCTTGCAGGAAGCAGCCTATCAATGATTCTCTCTCATCATTGACATTTTTATCTCTCTCTCCCTCTCCCTTCCTCACTGAAATCAATAAAAAATATATTCAAAAAAATAAAATACACATAACATAAAATTCATCATCTTAACCATTTTTCAGTGTACAGTTCAGTGGAATTAAATACATTCATAATGTTTTGCTACCATCATCACCATCCATCGCCACAGCTTTTGTCCTATAAAAACCGAAACTCTTACCCATTAAACAATAACTCCTCCTTCCTCCTTCCCTGGTGTAGACCACTTTTAAGAGGCTGGGCAACAAAGAACAGAAAGAAAAGGTGGGTATTTGAAGGTCTTTAGCAACGTCTTGGTAGTTTTCAAGATAAAATAAATTTAGACCCGTGAAACAAGGAGAAGAGATTGAAAAATGCAACCAAGAGCAGGAACACTTGTTGAGCTCCAGCCCCAGAGGAAGTGAGACTACGTATATTCCCCTGAAAGCAAAGGGAAATGTCCCGTGACTGTCACCACCCTCACAAGCTGGCCTGGAGCTGAGGAATCCTGGGACTCCAGCAGGCAGTGAGTTCTGGATCCCTGCCTTCAGACACACCCTCGCAGGCCTGCAGTAGAGACTGTTGGATTCAAGTCAGACATTTTTTTTAAATTTTGTTTTATTGCTTAAAGTATTACAAAGAGTATTACATATGTCTCCTTTTTTTTTTCCCCCTTGACATTCCCCTGGTCTCCCCTACCCCCCAGTGTCTTGTGTCCATTGGTTATGCTTATATGTATGCATATAAGTCCTTCGGTTGATCTCTCATCCACCCTTCCGCCCCCCAACCCTCCCAAGCCTTCCCACTGTAGTTTGACAGTCTGCTCGATGCTGCTGTCTCTGTAACTATTTTTGTTCATCAGTTTATAATGGTCTTTATTATCCATAAATGAGTGAGATCATGTGGTATTTTTCTTTCATTGACTGGCTTATTTCACTTAGCATAATGCTCTCCAGTTCCATCCATGCTATTGCAAATGGTAAGAATTCCTTCCTTTTTACAGCAGCATAGTATTCCATTGTGTAGATGTACCATAGTTTTCTAATCCATTCATCTGCTGATGGGCACTTAGGCTGTTTCCAGGTCTTCGCTATGGTGAATTGTGCTGCTATGAACATAGGGGTGCATATATCCTTTCTAATTGGTGTTTCTGGTTTCTTGGGATATATTCCTAGAAGTGGGATCACTGGGTCAAATGGGAGTTCCATTTTTAGTTTTTTGAGGAAACTCCATACTGTCTTCCATAGTGGCTGCACCAGTCTGCATTCCCACCAGCAGTGCACGAGTGTTCCCTTTTTCTCCACATCCTCTCCAGCACCTGTCGTTCGTTGATTTGTTGATGATAGCCATTCTGACAGGTGTGAGATGGTACCTCATTGTTGTTTTGATTTGCACAAATCAGACATTTTAGGGGTTCAACTCCAGTTCTGCATGGCCTTTGTGGCCATGATGTCACAGCCTCTCAGTTTCAGCTTCTTTGGCTGTGACATGCAGTAATGTTACTTTGCTTGAGCTGGAGGTTACAAAGGTAGTGTACTGGCAGGTCATAAATTCTAAGCACTCACTACTTTTACGATTTCTCCTATCTGCTGTTTAGGAATTTTCTTGCTGGGCCTCTGCCCTCATTCACCCCAACCACTTCTGTCCTGAAGCATAATCCGGGTGGTAACAGACCAGGGAGCAGGCAGAGAGGTGGGGTAGGGTGATGTAAACCCGTTTAAGGGCCTGCTACAGAGAGCTGGGCTTAGGGACTGGCCTGTCTGCAGCCCTTTCCACTGCCAGTAGGGGCCTAATGATGTGTCTCTGGGTAGAGGCAGGGGAAAAGTGAGATGCATGTATGTTTCAGCAGAACCCCAGACTCTGACCACCACAGGAGGCTTGGGGTGGGGGTGGGGTGGGGAGTAGCAAGAAAGTGGGGAGCACAGCTCCTGGCAGAGGACGGGTGCTCGATAATTGTTTCAGTGAGTGGGACTCCAGCCTTTCCAAATCTATGGTTAGCTGCATTTATTTTGGGGGGGAAACTTTCCCATATTTAACGTGTGTGTCTAGTTCATCTTCCTTAGGGCGATTCTTGTCCCACGGCCCACTGCATTCTAAGTTCTGGGCAGCCCTTGCCATCAGACTGGTTTTCTGACTTCCAGGATATCCTACTTCAGGCCTGATAGGGAAATAGGCAGGGCTCATCTACATAGATAGAATTTAAATTATGTTAAAATAGAAGTATTTGGAAGTCAAACCAATACTGATAGCCATTAATTGTCCTGAGATAAGAGAAGGCCTTTCATTTCCTAGACGAAAGAAATGTTTTTGATTGCTAAAACTCTTTGGAAGGAAACATATTTCTTGTGAGAAATGAGAAAAATTAAATATGGTATCAAATTAAACTTTTTATGATTATGTAATTGGAAATTGCTAGCATCATTGCCACCTGCCTGATCAGAACAGTAACATGCAAATTCATAATCTGACAGTGGAAGTGCGCCACTGTGGCTAACTCTACTGACTTTGGAGTCAGAAAACATGCTGTGTTATTCTAGCTCCCCCTATCTGTGTGACTGTGGATGAGTTACTTAACTTCTCTGAGCCTCAGTTGCTTCCACTGTATAAAGGGAATAGAAAATAATAGTACCCCCTGGGGGGAGGGGGGCGAGAAAGAAAACAGTAGTGCCTATCACATAGAATTGTTGTGAGAATTAAACAAGATAATGTATACAGGGCACTTAGCATAGAGCTATGAATAGAATAAATTATTATCATTAAGATCACAAAATATCTAAAATTATGGTTAGTATATTTTGGCCCTAAATGCAGTTATAATATGCCAATCTTTAAAAAGCTGAGCACCTGTATTTGACAGAGATCCTAAAACCTTGATAACTGATGGGCATAGGGAATAACTGTTTCCTGAGTGAATGAAAATAAAATCAGTTTGTAGTCTGTGCTCTCACCTTCTCTAAAGCTTTCAAACTTTAGCTTTTTTGAACAATGTTCATGTGGTTACAAAGAGTTAAAGATTTCCAAGAATCTTAGTTTACCACCTAAGAAAAGCTTAGGTTCTGGAAGGTTCTGACTCATTTACTCAAATACAAAGGCTGAACTAACAATAACAATCAGCCCACATTTTCTTTTGCTAAGTGGCATAAATTTTATTTTTAAATGCATTAAACTAAAATTTAGACTACTTTTAAAAAGCTCTTATCCAAAGGAACCCCATATAATGACAATTGATCATTTATAATTCAAATTTTCAACTTGCGACATTGTAGTTAGCAATTATCTCTCTACATCATCTAAGATATTTATCAGCAACTTCCTCCATCATAACAAATAAGTATAAAGATAGAAATATGTTTGAGAGGTTTGAGAATTTTTACTTCTTTACTTTCCCAAATTTATGGCCTTATAAGAGACTTATTTAAATAACGGGTTCTTTTAAAATATACTTTTATTGATTTCAGAGAGGAAGGGAGAGGGAGAGAGAGAGGTAGAAACATCAATGATGAGAGAGAATCATTGATCAGCTGCCTCCTGCACGCCTACTGGGGATCGAGCCCGCAACCCAGGCATGTGCCCTTGACTGGAATGGAACCCATGATCTTTTAGTCAAGGCCAACTAGGGCTAAATAATGGATTTGAAATATTCTTTTTAAAAAAGCATCTGCCCCTAGCTGGTTTAGCTCAGTGGATAGGGCCTCAGCCTGTGGACTGAAGGGTCCAGGGTTCAATTCCAGTCAAGGGCATATGCCTGGGTTGCTGGCTCAATTCCCCGTGGGTGGTGTTCAGGAAGCAGCCAATCAATGATTCTCTCTCATCATTGTTGCTTCTCTTTTTCTTCTCCCTTTCTCTCTGAAATAAATAAAAATATATTTTAAAAAATAAAAATAAAAAAAGCATCTGTAAATACTTGTTTATTATACAAGCTAAAAATATGTTTTACTATTAGGATGTTTACTTTATGCAAATTATTTACCTTCCTTTTGCATTATTTCCAATTCTTTGTTTATGCAAACATAAATTTTAAAAAAATAACTAACATATTTATTTTTAGGTAAGCACCCAAAAGGTGCTTTTCGGATTTCATTTTCTTCCTCCAAAGTATTTTTTTCCCAGAGGAAAAACAAAGTTTAGTATCAAAGGTTACAAAACAGACAGTTCCCATCCTCATGGAGCTTTAGGTCCAGGCAAGTAGACAAACACTGAATGGGTCATACAATTGTGATGAGCAATTAAAAAAAAGGAGGGGACAGAGGGTGGAGAGAGGTTTGCTGGCAATCTGGGGCATTGGGGAAGGGTATGTGAACTAGAGCCTTGGGTTTGGGCAGCAGAAAGGAGGACGAGAATATTGCTGGAGCAGAGATAGTAGGTGCTGCCTACAGACAAAGAAGAGTGTGGTGAGCAAAGCAAAAGGGAGAATGGCCCCAAGATGAGGCTGGCGAGGCTAGCAGGGGGCTGGCTCATTAGAGACCATGGGAAGAATTTGGACTTGATTCTCAGGGCATTGGGAAGTCAATGAGCAATTATATACAAGAGAGTGGCATGATCACATTTTTGTATTTTGAAAAGATAATATTCAGGTGGAGACAGAAAAGAAAGGAAGCCAGATTGGAAGCCTGGGAACCAATTAGGAGACTGTTGTAGCAGACCAGGGGACAGGTGAATATGGCTGGTACTAGATGGTGACCGTAGGGAATGGAGAGAAGTCACAAAGTCAAGAGATGTATGGCAGGTAGAATTAATGCAACTTGGTGTTTGATTAGATTTGAAGGATTAGGGAGATGGAGGAGCCAAACATGACTTCCAAATTTCTGGCTTGATCACCTTGATAGGTGATCTAACTACTCATGGGGGTGGGAACCCTGGAGGAAGGGCAGGTTTGAGCATAAGGTGACTGACTAGTCCAGCCGTGGGCAAACTACGGCCCGCAGGCCAGATCCGGCCCATTTGAAATGAATAAAACTAAAAAAAAAAAAGACCGTACCCTTTTATGTAATGATGTTTACTTTGAATTTATATTAGTTCACACAAACACTCCATCCATGCTTTTGTTCCGGCCCTCCGGTCCAGTTTAAGAACCCATTGTGGCCCTCGAGTCAAAAAGTTTGCCCACCCCTGGACTAGTCTGAGATGATGATGTCCAATGGACAAGTGGATTTGGGGATTTGAAACTTAGAGGAGCAATCTCAGTTGGAGTTTAAATTTCTAATTCATTGGCATTTAAAAGGAACTTTAAATCCAGCACATGTGCATGAACTGAGAAGATGAACAACTCCAGAATACAGCCTGGAAAAACTCCAGTGTTTGATGACAGGGTAAAGAAGGATCTGACTTTAAAAAGAGACTGTCGTATCACACAAACCAGAGAAGTTACTAATGTTAAACACTACTGATCTGTCAAATAAGAAAAAGATTAGAAAAGATCTTCTGTACCTACCAACAGGGAATGGAGGCCACAGGGAGCTTTAAGGAGGACAGCTGGGGCACACTGAGGTGGGCCTGGCATGTCAAAAGGAGATAGTTGTTTTTAGTGCAGTAGGCATTGAGGAGTCATTGAAGTGTTTTGAGCAAGGAGGTATGATCATAGGTGTAATTAAGAGATACTAACCCTGTAACAAAGCGTAGATCAGAGCAGCGTGGACTGGAAGAAGGACGGTAGTTAAGAGGTTACCGCGATAGGCCAGACAAGAGGAAAGAAGTTCTGAACTGGGTGCTTGAAGCAGAGCAAGGAAATAAAAGACAGAGGATGTATCAGTCAGTGTCTTTCAGTTTCAAGTGAAGGTAAAACAACTCAATTGCCTTAAATGATGACAGGGATTTGTTAGTCACATCCATGAAAACTCTAGAGGCAAAATCAACTTCGGACAAGGCTCTTTTCAGCAGGTCAAACAGTGTTTCCAAAGACACATGTCTTTTATCTGCGCTCCATGGTTTGGCTTCACCTTTGGCTCTGTTTTGTGGCCTTCTGGCAACTCTAGAGTCTCCTCTCTTTGCAGAAAAGTGACTTCCACAATTCCATATCCCATACATGCAGGGATACAGGCTTCTCCACATCAGAATTCCAGCAAACATCTCCTTGCATCTCATTAGCTTTGACTGTGTGTGCTCCACTCCAGAACCAACACAAGTGGCCATGGGACATAAGCCAATTGGAGCCCTTACCTGGAATTTGGAGTTAGATTATTCCCACCCAAATCACATGACTGAAGAAAATAAATTTTGGAGTATGGATAAAGGAAAAAGTGGAAGATAGGTGCCAGGGAGGCCACCAATAAATGATCATCACAAATATGAAAAATAACCTTTGATTGCTTTATTCTTTGAAACCCAGTGTCAAAAGCTATCAGATCAATCAGCTAATGGAGTTAATATGGTCCAATTAATTCACTTATAGTAAAACTACTATAATGAAGATTAATTAGCCAGGAAACAAGTAGAATTAATTTATAAATTAATTGAATATTTTTAAAATTTATCTTTATTATTGAAAGTATTACAGATTACAGATGTCCCCCACCCCCATTGATGCTCTCCACCCCACACCCCCACACCCCACACCTCCAGGCCTTCACTACACTGTTGTCTGTGTCCATGGGTTTTGCAAGTATGCACATAAGGTTTTTGGTTAATCTCTCCCTACTCACCCACCCTGCCCTCCCTCTGAGATTCGTCAGTCTGTCCCATGCTTCGATGTCTCTGGATCTATTTTGTTCATCAGTTTATTTTTTTCATTGGATTCCACATGAGTGAGATCATGTGATACTTGTCTTTCTCTGACTGACTTATTTTAAAAGAGCATATAATACGTGGAACCAACTGTTGAAACAA
The DNA here is from genome assembly GCF_964212035.1 of Myotis nattereri. Taxonomy (NCBI): domain Eukaryota; kingdom Metazoa; phylum Chordata; class Mammalia; order Chiroptera; family Vespertilionidae; genus Myotis; species Myotis nattereri. Next base: position 198,777,012 of record NC_138075.1, read on the forward strand.
GAATTCATTTGTTTTTATTAACCAATGTCACCCCAATAAATTCAATAAAAAAGGAATTCGCTTGTTAGAAGGATGGGTTTCAACCAAGAGATTAGCCTAATTTGTAATTATATTAAAAATGATGAAATTATTAAAAATAAATTATGTCTTTCAGTAAGATAACCATATCCTTATACTCACTCCATATGTTTTTTTCTGTTTCATTTATTTAGAACCTCCAACCTGCATAAGGAAATCTACCTATAAATCCCAGCACCTCCTTTTTTTTTTAACTGTATCCCTGCAACTGTTTCTATCTCCCCATATTTCAAGGAGATAAAAAGGCAGCAGCCAGAAATTCTTCAAATCTTTTAACAGCTTGCATTACCCACTGTCAATCATTAGGCCTCAAGAAACCAAAACCCTCCTGCTACAGGCAAAAGGCTAAGAACCTGATCTGGGCTGGCTCTCTCACATGCTGGGGAATTCGCTGGCTGCAAGCTGCTTTAGGAGGACTTCACAGACATGCCTGGCCTTTCCTCTGTGGGGTCTCTCGTCCTCCGGCAGGCTGGCCCGTGCTTGCTTACATGTCTGTGGCAGGGTCCCACAAGAAAGAATGAAAGTGTGCAAAACATCTGCTAGGCTTAGAACTGGATGCTGTCCCTCATTCTGCATTCGATTGGCTAAATCAGGTCACTAGTTTAGCCCTGATTCAAAGGATGAAGCAAAAGACTGTGCCTCTTGGTGCAAATTGCTGCAAAACCATACTACAAATATACAGAATATTCACTGGGGCCCCTAATGCAATCAAGTTCTCAGGCTGCCAGGCTTATAGGTTCAACTCATATTGTGCAGCACCTACTAATAAAATGTGGTAATGAGCAAATAGACGCCTTGGTGGTGGCAATGCTAGTGTCCATTCAGGTTTTGTGCATGCCTGTAAAAATACAGAACGTGCTCCCACTGAAGAGTTTGATCTTTAAAAAATTATGAGTAAGCAAAAAATCTGAAAACAGACTGAAGTTTTTAGGAGCACACTTTTCTAAACCATCTATATTCTTATTAATATTTTTCTAAACAGTTTGGTAAATAGGATATTGCATTTTTATGGAAACTGCTGTACTTGTTTATAATTTGATACAGAGATGAAATCTTTTTAAAGAAAAGAAACAGGTGCTTGCTTACCTTCTCATTGTTAATGGTTCCAGATGGTGACTATTCATTTCAGAAACTTCTTAAGAAACATCTGTTCACAATATTTATATTTGGCTTTATTATATTTTTCAAAAATTGCATTTTAAATACAGTTTCCTTGAAATTTAAAAAAACAACAACATTCATTCTCCTATTCATGAGAAAAGTCTTTGCATTAGTTTACTGTCACTTTGTGCACAAGCTCTACATTATTATACCACAAACAGGACTGGATTTAACTGGTGACTTTGTGAAAGGGAATGTGAAAGGAATGCATGGAGTCTTTTTTAGAGTTCTCTAATGCTGCCATGTACAAATTAATTATTTCTTGATTAAGAAAATCAAATTGGTTTTAGTTTTCCCTTCAATTGCTATCCGTCTGAGTTTTGCAACCTATTTGAAAGTAATGGGGGCGGGGAAAGCAGGCTGTACTGGGATATTGATAGTGAAGATGATCATTCCTCTAGTTGTGTGAAAAGCTTTAATGACAAAATGCATTCTCCCAAAACAAAATACATAATGATTATAAATGCAGCAAAATTGCACACTGTGAAAAGCCAACATGCAATGAGAGAAAAAGAAAGAAATCCTTTTCAACATTTAAACAATAGTGTACTAAAATTCTGTATACTCATTGTAAGGAGCAGCTTTTCTAGGGATTTGTAAGAATTCTAACTTGTGATACGATGAAGAGAACCAGAGAAGTGGACAGTAGATATAGTACTTGGTCCAATCAATCCTTAGAACCAGACAATGCTGGGTTGGTCCTCTCTTCCTGTCCAGTCCCCCTTCCCTTATTATACCGAATGAAAAGAGAGATAAAGTGAATATTGGTTGTTTTAACCTGCCAGGTACCCATTCATTCTCCTGGGAGTGATGGTATTGCTCTTTTCTCTTTGGAAATATTAGCCCCTCCCCCATCGTTTTCAGCCCCTGTAGCTGAGATGGGTGTGTTGACTATATTCTCAGCTCCCAGTGTTGACCTTTAACTAAGGCTGGCCTATCAGAGGCAAGAAAAGGTTTTCCCTTCTTTAACCCATTAAATCAGCTATATTGATCAGGCTTTTGGATATAGGCTTCATAACAAGAGAAGTGAAAATATCAGTTTCCTACCATCATCGAAAATGATATAATCTCTCAAATTTTTACCATGCTTTCTCTTGAAAAATGAGTGCCATCTGTACTTTCCAAATCAATTATCCAGGCTCCTGGGACGTAACGCATGTATCCTGACACTTCCCTGACCGTGGGGCACTGTCTTTGAGGGAGGGGCAGTTACATGTATCCATCATAAAGTGGAAATGGGAGTGAGGGTTGTCATTCTAATTCCTGAGGCCCAGACTATTTTTCCCCAACAATTAGTAGTTTAAAACGTATGTGTGGATCCTGCAGGCAAATGCATGAAAAGGCTAATGGCTTCTCTACAGAGACAGAAAAATCAATTGTGAAAACCATGAATTATCACATGGAAGGAACTGCTGTGATTTTCGGTGGGCCATTTGTCAATGCGGAAATGTCAAGATACGTAAGCCCTCTTCAGTTCCCCTAGGTAAAGTTAGCTCTGTCCAGGGCTCCTGTGAAACCATTTTCATACTGCATTATGTGCTCTAGTGCTACATCCCCATTAAAATGGGGGTATTTTAAAAGGAGGGAGCATGCCCCATGTCAGTTTGTAACCCTAGCTCAGGGCTAAAAACAGTAAATACTCAGTTACCGGAGAAAGGATAAGTAAATGATGCAGTCTTTACCTTCCAAGATGTACAATCCAGAAAATGAAAGAGTTAGGGAAGCTGCACGGTCATGCTCCCAGGAACAAACTGGTATTACGACTAAAATACAAGATGTACACCCCAGTTATGGAACTAAGACACAGGGAAGTGGATAAATAATTCCAAGACAGTTAATTACTAAGGACTAAAAGTGATTTATAATAATTGCTAAAGAGATCCAGGAAAGGGAGAAGTTAGTGTGGGCTGGAGTGCACATGAAGGTGTCAAGGGGGGATGGTGAAAGGTGCAGAGGTGAAGAAGAGCTCAGGTGTAGAGAATGGCACAGCTAAGATGCTGGGGTAGGAAACACACCGCGTGCTTAATGGAATTCATTAATTAACTAATTAGAGTTAAAAATAGTAAGGGCCTAAGTTTAGGTAGTGATGCTAAAAATGGATGAAATATAAAAGATATAGTGTATATGTTAAGCCTGGGTTGCTGTGGTCATGGAGTTTCCTTTGGAAGGAGTGATCAGCCACAGCACAGCTAAGTGAACGTGGCCAGCAACAGTGGGAAATGTGGAGATGGCACTGAGGTTACAGTGCTTTCGAATAGATAGTGTACACCCATGTTTATAGTAGCATGAGTCACAAACAATCCAAATGTCCATCAATGGATGAACAGGTAAATAGAAGGTAGTCTATACATAGAATGGAATATTATTTAGCCTTTAAAAGGAATGAAATTCTGACACATGCTACAACATGGATGAACCTTGATGACATTATGTTAAATAAGTCAGTCACAAAAAGACAAATACTGTATGAGGTCCCAGAGGAGTCAAATTCATAGGAGAGTAGAATGGTGGTTGCAAGGGCTGCGTGGAGGGAGGAATGGAGAATTATTGTTTCTGGAGATGGATGGTGGTGATGGTTGCACAACAATAAGAATGTACTTAATGCCACTGACCTACACATTTAAAAATGTTAGTGTGTTGCCCTCACTGGTTTGGCTCAGTGGATAGAGCGTCGGCCTGCGAACTCAAGGGTCCCAGGTTCGATTCAGGTCAAGGGCATGTACCTTGGTTGTGGGCACATCCCCAGTAGGGGGTGTGCAGGAGGCAGCTGACTGATGTTTCTCTCTCATCGATGTTTCTAACCCTCTATCCCTCTCCCTTCCTCTCTGTAAAAAATCAATAAAATATATTTAAATAAATAAAAAATAAAAATGGTTAGTGTGGTAAATTTGATGTTGTGTTATTTTACCACACTCACAAAAAGATGTTAGAGATGCAAATTATCCTTATAAAAGGGACCAGTGATCTGAGGGGAGAAGTGAGAGCTCTGAGGAAAAAGTGAAAACAAGACAGAGCCCGCTGGGTGTTGCTCGGTGGCTGAGTGACAACCTATCAATCAGGTCATGGTTCATTCCCGGTCAAGGCACATGCCTCAGGTTTCAGGCTCAATCTCCAGTTGGGGGCGTGAAGGAGGCAGCTGATCAATGATTCTCATCATTGATGTTTCTATCCCTTCCTCTCCCTTCCTCTCTCAAATCAATAGAAAATTTTTTTTTTTGTAAAAAGAAAGAAAAACAAGAAAGAGGGGAAAGTTAGAAAATGCCTGCACTTAGGAGAAGAAGAAAAAGGAGTTTAGTCAAACCTCCCAAGACATTACATCTCTCCCATTCAAACGTGTAGCCTGCAAGTTAAAAGAGAAAAATCTGAGTCCTGTTGATTATTCCTGAAATGTTCAGTGAGGCATTGAAATGTAAAGTTGCTGGAGGATGGAAAATGATGGTGTGATTTTAAATTACTTTCCTTCCAAGTTGTTGCAGTGGCAACTCTATGAATGTGTTTTGAACAAATAACAGTAGCTGTTTGGCAAGCAATGAGTTCTTAATGGCCATGGGCTTCTAGCCAGGTTTTCTCTCAGAGTTTGGAGAGAAAAATAAATACATCATAAAACATATTCACTTCAGTCAGTTGCAAGATTGTGATTCTGTGTGTGGTGTAGAAAGGATACATACATGTATGTATGTGAAGAGGAAGACAAGACAAGGAATTACTTTCAGGCTTTCGTTATAAAATGAAGCACCCCAGCACCCATAGTCATGTTTACTTAGAGAAACTTCATCTAGAGAAAAAGAAATATTAAAATGGCTTGCAGGAGAAATAGTAGTAGTCCTTTCTTTATCATTCCAATCAAGTATGTAGTTAAAACAAGTAGGTCTCTATAAATAGCAAATAAGATTTTAGTATGAAGAGATGAAAAAAGAAGTCAATGTGAAATACAACAAAACTTGCCAGGAATACATACTCATAATCTTATTATCAGATAGATCCCATTCCCTCAGAAGTCACTTGTGGGGGAAATAGTTGTTTCTCAGGGAATACACGACAAAATTGGTATATGGTTATAGATTAAAAACTGGTATGAAGGAGGGTTTTAAAAATTTGTTTATTTTCTTACTTATCTGGAACTACTACTAATATATCTGTTTTCATAGTGGAAAAATCTACACTTAAATATAACTACTCTCCAAAGTTGATGGTACCATAAGTGATTACATGAGTAGCTTCTAGATTTTTCTCACTTTGCAAAATCTCTGGTGCAAAGGCCTTACAGTAAACTGGTAACTTTGCTTTACCTTTTATTATGCCAAAAATCACAACTGAAGTTAAATTTTCATGTATTTGATAAAACCTCAACCATTGTGTATCCCTTTTTAAGGATGTCATTTTAGCCAAAGGAATGCAGAGAAATCCTCTATTCAAAACTAGTTTGATACCAGCAACCATCTGTTTACATCATAAATAAGTAGCCAGCTAAAAATTTTAACAACATAATTTCATCTTGACAACAATGAAGGCAAGGCAGCAGGCTACCTACCCTGCATGATCCATAAAACTGACTCGCGTACTTTGTACGAGCTGCTTGATCTTTGAGTAATCACAAAAGACAATTCAGAAAGAGAGGAATTCATAACAAGAGAATAAAGCTTTGCAAAAAAGAACCTGTCTTTGGATTTTTGAAAGTGACTAAAATATTTCAATAGGTCTCTGTTAGTGCCTCTTTCTGCTTGCCTATCAAATATTGACAGGTCTTCCTGACTGAGAGAATCAAAACTCATTAAACTCACTATGTCTTGATTAAATAAAAATAGGTGGAAAGATAGGTTTCTTATTATAAGAAAAGAGAAACAATGGGAAATATAGAAATTGGGTTTCCAAATATCAATCCTAATTTGTGCATTCCTGAGCAATTTTCAGCTAGGTATCAGCTCCCCACTCCTCTTGTCATGAGCCGTCCTCTTCTGAGAATACCTGGGGTGTCCAGAACCTGCCACTCAATACCTTCTAGTTCATAAGTGCCTCAAAGGTTAAACTTTTTCCATTTCCATTTTCTTCATATGTCCCCCAAGATATGAGTGTTGACTTTTAAGACTACATCCAAATGTTATCTATCTTCTTCTGGCTTTGGACGGAGTCTATAAGCAGAGAAGTCAGTCAAGTGCCCATCTACACTAATAAAAGAGAAACATGGTAATTGGCGTACTACCGCTACCCTTCCCATTGGCTAATCAGGGCAATATGCAAATTAACTGTCAGCTAAGATGGCGGCCGGCAGCCAGGCAGCTTGAAACTAACATGAGGCTTGGTTGCTTTAGTGACGGAGGACTCCAACGTTCCCCGCCGCCTGCTGCTGCAGGCCTCTGAACCTGCAGTTTCAAACATTGTAACAAATACAGACACTAAACAAAACCCCAGAAACCAGCTTTCAGCCGGCTGGGATCTCAGAGCTGGAGTTGATACAGAGTTTCGAGAACCGAAACAAACCAGATACCTGCTTTCAGGAGCGGAGGCCTAAGAGCTGGAGCCTCAGAGCTAAAGCTGGCCCAGAATAAAAAAAGAAAAAAGAAAAAAAGGAGCAGTTGGGAGCTTCAGTCCCAGCCTGAAAACAGCCCTCAGCCCCTCACCCAGACTGGCCAGGCACCCCAGTGGGGACCCCCACCCTGAAGGGTGTGTGACCAGCTGCAAACAGCCATCATCCCCTCATCCAGGCTGGCCAGGCACCCCAGTGGGGACCCCCATCCTGATCCAGGACACCCTTCAGGGCAAACCAGCCGGCCCTCACCCGTGCACCAGGCCTCTATCCTATATAGTAAAAGGGTAATATGCCTCCCAGCACTGGGATCAGTGGAGCCACGAGGCCTCCTGGCATCGGGATCAGTGTGACGGGGGCAGCGCCCAAACCCCCTGATGGCCCTGCGGCTCTGTGTGTGACAGGGGGTGGGGCCACAACCTCCCTATCTGCCCTGCTCTGTTCGTGACAGGGGAAGGCGCCCCAACCCCCTGATCGACCCTGCTCTGTGGGTGATAGAGGGCGGTGCCCCAACCCCACCCCCCCTCACGGGCCCTGCTCTGTGTGTGATGGGGTAGAGCCATAACCTCCCCATCGGCCCTGCCCTGAGTGTGACAGTGGCGGTGACCCAACCCCCTGATGGGCCCTGCTCTGTGCATGACAGGGGACAGCGCCCCAACCCCCTGATTGGCCCTGCTCTGTGTGTGACTGGGGGGAGCTCCTCAACCCCCTGATGGGGCCTGCTCTGTGCATGACATGGTACAGCGCCCCAACCCCCCAATTGGCCCTGCTCTGAGCCCAACCAGGGGCTGCACCTAGGGATTGGGCCTGCCCTCTGCCACCCGGGAGCAGGCCTAAGCCAGCAGGTCGTTATCTCCCAAGGGGTCCCAGACTGCGAGAGGGCACAGGCCAGGCTGAGGGACACCCCCCCCCCCCCAGTGCACAATTTTTTGTGCACCAGGCCTCTAGTCTGAAGATACAAGCCTTTCTGGTTTTTGGATGAAGGGAATGCTATAATGAGAGGAAAGTAAGTGAGGAGAGGTGATCACTCACATCTATGACTGAGGTAATACCTTGTTTTAGTAACCAGGCATGTGTGAGAGGGTAAATTGTTCAGCCTGCTCCTTTGTGGTGTTTGTTCTTTGGCCTCAGGTAGGTTCTTCATTTACTGATGAATAATCAGCTAAAAGATTGAAGGAAACCTTCTGCAGATTTCTACAGCTTTCTTTCTGAACAGTTTGCTACTGCACAGGTACTATGTCCTATGAATTCTAGTCTCCTTGGTCTCCTCTACTTCTGAATACTATCTCCTTACCTCATGGTGACTGCTGGCCTTTGTCTGGGTTACCCTCCCTGCACTGTGTCCTGGAAATTCTCTGCAGGCAATAAGCTGGGCCAATTATACAACTCACCTCATTGCTTCTCTCTCTGCTAGTTCTTCACACACACACACACACACACACACACACACACACACACACACACCTGTGCTTTTAAATCTTAAGGGTTCTCCAGGGCTAGTCTTTGGACTTCTTCCCTTTCTACTCTATGCTCACTTCTTTATGAGCTCCCCTTCATCACATGGCTTTAAGACCATCATTATATTCATGACTCCTTAATTTACTTCTCCAGTCTGGATCTCACTTCAGAACTTCAGACTTATTTTTTCAAATTATCTTCATGATGTCCTCACTTGGATGTCTAATTGTCATCTCAAGCTTAAGAGAGCCCAAAATTTGCTCCTTCTATCTATTGGCAATCTGTTTTCTTCTAAATGCTTGGAGAAAGACCTTGGTATCATCCATGACCCTTTTCTTTCCCTTACTCCTCAGATTCAGTTTGTCAGCAAATCCTGGCCATTCTCCCCAGTCAAATCCAAAAATTCAGCGCTTCTCCCCACTCCCATTACCCCTATCCTGGTCCAAGCCACCATCATCTCGTACCTTGCTTAATTTAACAGAATCTTAATGTCCCTGCTTCTTTCAGCACAGCAGCCAAATTCATTCCGATTAGTCATAAGTTAAAGCATATCACTCCTCTGCTCAAAATCCTCCAAAGGTTTCCCAGAATCAAAGCCTAAGTCCTTACTACAACCACAGAACCCACCCATCACCACTCTGACCTCCCTCTCCCCCATCCATAAACACACTCACTCTTCTATAGTCACTCTGCCTCTTTATTGTTTCCCAACTATTTCAAGCATGTTCCCACCCAGGTCTTGCTCTTGAAATTCTCTTCTCCCCGCAAGCCATATGGTCACTTCCCCACACTCTCTTCAGGGCTTTATCCAAAAGTTACTTTTTCAGTTAGAACTTCTCTAACTTATGTGAATATCTATATATTTTACATATATTTCCTTATTTAATCCTCAACATCCTTATAAGGAAGGTACTATCAATTATCCCCATTTTACAAATGAGGAAAATGAAAGAGAAGTTAAGCAAATTGTCCAAGGTCATAATGCTAGTAAATGTAGAGCATGCAGACTGATTCCAGAACCTTCAATATATCCTATCTATATTTATCGTATCTATACATGTTTGTCCTACATATGTACACATATTTATCATATATATGTGAGCACCTATGTATATGCGAGCATATATATATGTATATATATGTATATATATATATATGAATGATGAAATATAGGTGTTTCTAAATATAGCTCTTTCCTTGATTGCAGGGACTGGTGGAGACCTGGAAGCAGAATGATGCCTTGATTCAGCTGGTATTTACAGAGTATCTGCTTTGTGTTGGGCATTGTGATGAATGCTGAGGATGTATAAATGACGGGTGCAGTGACTGTCAAGAACCTCACAGATGGGAACAGGGAAGAAGACAGACATCTAGAAGCCCCCTGGGGAAAGAACTAGGCAGCGCCCATGACAGAAATTATGAAGGAAGATCCTGATTCAACACAAGGAAGTGTTCCTAATGGTCAAAGTTGTCTGAAATGGAATGGGCTAGGGCAGCTGTGGGCAAACTACGGCCGGCCCGCAGGCCAGATCATCCGGCCCGTTTGAAATGAATAAAACTAAAAAAAAAAAAAAAAAGACCGTACCCTTTTATGTAATGATGTTTACTTTGAATTTATATTAGTTCACACAAACACTCCATCCATGCTTTTGTTCTGGCCCTCCGGTCCAGTTTAAGAACCCTTTGTGGCCCTTGAGTCAAAAAGTTTGCCCACCCCTGGGCTAGGGTGTGGAGTTCCTCTCAAAGGAGTTATCCCAGCAACCATGAGGAGACAAGCTGACCTGCTGTTATAAGAAGGGATTCACTCAAGCATAGCATGGCTGGAGAACTCCTCTGGGCTGGAGTTCTTTGAGAAACTTTTCCACGAGGTGACAGAGATGTGTGTAAGGCTGAGTGAGAGAACTATCAAGAACTTTGATGCATTCTAGGGACTGTTAGGAGCCCTTTCCATGAAGTCACAGCAAGGATCCTGATTAAGAGCTGAACCCTTGGAAAAGAAGACCTCAGGGAGAAGGGGAATCTAGAGAACACCGCCAGAAACAGTCAGTATACCCCCCTTCTCTCCCCTGGGCATGGGCTGTGATTCGCAGTGCCACTCACTCACCAAACCCAGATGGTAGCCAGAGGCAAGAAGCAGCAGGTGACTCCGTTAATAGAGGAAATAATACAATCCACAAAGGCCCGCATTTGCCAGCACCAAGCAGGACAGAGGAAGGGTGGACATGTTTCTAGAGCAGCCGTTCTCAACCTGTGGGTCACGACCCCTTTGGGGTCGAACGACCCTTTCACAGGGGTCACCTAAGACCATCGGAAAACACATATATAATTACATATTGTTTTTGTGATTACTCACTATGCTTTAATTATGTTCAATTTGTAACAATGAAATTGGGAGTCACCACAACATGAGGAACTGTATTAAAGGGTCGCGGCATTAGGAAGGTTGAGAACCACTGTAGAGGATAGAGAATGGAGAATAAGAAGCAAAAAATTCTTTCTGGCGAGTGCAAAATTGAATGATTGGGAAGTGAATCTCAATTACGAGAGAGGAGTGTGGAGAAAATTGGAGTTGAACTGAAAATCTGGCTCTGCCACACATCTTCCCAGAGCAGCATCCCTCCTGCGCTGCTGAGTCTGCCCCCTGAGTCTGCGGGGTGACCAAGTATAGCTGGGCGCCTGGTCTCCGCACAGCTTTCCCGGGACAAAGAGACGAGGCTGGGGCACGCGTCCCGTCCCGCCCCGCCCGTGCGCCGGTGCCCGCGTGGCCTGCCCGGTCCTGTCCGGCGCACCGGGGTCGCCTGGACCAGTCAGGATGCCTGGGCTGCCAGACAAGCAGAGCTTTCCACGTGGGCAGAGGAGGTGCCTTTCAAGTGGCAAGGATTCCGGGCGGAGCCATCCTCCCCTCGGGGTCCACCCACCGCCCCTCTCCCTCCCAGGCCCAGCAAAGGACACGCACACAAAAAAACTTTTGCCACACTATTAATATATTCGCGTTTCCTCCCACTTTCCCAACGGGCTACCAGCTGCAGAACTCCTGAATAGAAAGCTTAATTGTGCTTTGTCATGCAGAGTACCTCGATTTTCTATAGAAGGTTACAAAGGCCCATTGGAAGTATTTCTTTCTCAATAGTGAGCCATTTGCATAGGGCACCTCTGCGCCTGCCAGACCCAGGTAGCAGCGCCGGAGCTCCCGGGCCCGGGGGACAAAAATCGGTGCGGTTTCCAAGGGGCGCCCTACTCCGCCCGCAGCCCGGCATCCCGACTTTTCTCTCCATTCCCTCGGGTCACGGGCAGCTGATTTAGAAGATGCGAAGCCTGCGGCCTATAGGCCGCGCTGGCCCAGCCCCTCCGGCTGACCTCTGGGCGGCCTCGGGCCCTCCCGCCTCCTCTACCCTGGGCGGGGCCTGCTCTGTGTCGGGCCTCTGGAGTCCGAGTGGTGTTTCCAGGAACTGTCCGCGGGTCCGGAGACCAGGCGGATACCCACTGGGCCCCCCCCCACCCGCCCCCCCCCCGCCCCCCCCCCCCGCCCACTTGCCTACCGCGCGAGGACCAAGACAGGCGCCGAAGGACCTGGAAGCTGACAATGATTGGGATGCCACGCTGCTTCCTTCCTCCTGGTTGATTGGCAGGGCTGCCTTCGGAATATCTTTTCTGGTTGCTTGTTTTGACAGTTCAAATCCAGGTCTATGTGACATAGAAAGCTAATAAAATTCTAATTTCATTGTTAATCTTATTTCATTGCAGTATAGGTTTTTACCCTCACACCTGCATGGCAGGGTGTAATTCCATTAATAAAAAAAAATCAACATATTCATTGCATGTCTTTTCCCTGATGATATATTGTGAACAGTGTGAGTTGAAAAAGAACCATTTATTCCCACCGTGAATGCGCCTGCATGGGGCGGGAGCTTCACCTGCCCCTCAGTCAATTAGGAATGTATCGAAAAGTCTAGCAGAAAACGAGTTAAATTAACCGTTCGCTAATTTCCTTGTGTCCCTCCTACATAATCCCCCCTTTTCAGCTTGCCCCAGAAATTACCACATGTTGCAAGGTTCAAATAGCGCCTAATGAAACAGCGGCGGCCGCTTCTGCCTCCAGCTTCGCTGTCGCAGGAGCCCTTTCGCCGGCCTCCAAAGCCGGCGCCATCTCCTTCCCGGTTCGGTTCCCGTTCCCATAAAAAAGAAGAAAGAGAGAAAGAGAGAAAGAGAGAAAGAAGGAAGGAAGGGAGAGAGAGAGAGAGAGAGAGAGAGAGAGAGAGAGAGAGAGAGAGAGAGAGAGAGAGAGAGAGAGAAAGAAAGAAAGAAAGAAAGAAAGAAAGAAAGAAAGAAAGAAAGAAAGAAAGAAAGAAAGAAAGAAACAGAAGTTGTCACTAACTCTTGATAGAGCAGGTGAAATTACCTTGCTGCCCACTCACGTCCGGCCTCCGACCACGCGGTGGGATTCCGAGGGGAGGGTGGCGGGGTGGGGGCCGAAGCTTGGGCATCCTCCCTTCTCGCGGGACAGCTTGGGTCCTGAAGTTGGGAGGGTCGAGACACGGCCCCGGGGAGATTGGAGGAGGGTGGGGAGTTGGTCCAGGAGAACAAAGAAAGGGAGTGAGAGAGGAAGAGAGAGTGTGAGAGAGAAACTGAGGCAGAAAGTGACAGACAGACACAGAGAACCGCAGGCAAGGGGAGACCTAGAGGGAGGCAGATACAGAGAGAGGAAGGGCGAGCACACCTCCAACCTCCCACTCCCTTCTCCCAAGTTATACCCGTGCCTCTGGCTCAAGCAACTCATCGGTCCCTGTTGGAGGCGTTTGGAAGACTTGAGATGCAAGACCCTAATAATTAATTGTGGTCATTAATTAATTAAGGAGGAAAAGGGGGAGGCGGCTTGCTGCTGCTTGACCCCAAACAATTTAAATTAGGCTTTGTGAAGGTGGCCTCCAAAAGCCTGCCCTCCCCCTCCTTCCTTTCTCTTTCAGGCTCTCGAAAATTTCCATGATAATCCTCGCGGTCTGGGGCCAGCCAGGGCTGTGCTCCTGCTCCAGCCCTTCCCGGGAAACTGAGGCGGAGCTGGCTTCGGAGCCCACTGCAGCCCACGGGCGGGGAGCTTTTTCCATCAGGAGCAGCTTCCACCTGCCTTTTCTTCTCTGCACCTGCTGTGGGCTGTTTCTCCGTGAACTTCAGAAATCTAGCAGTTGCCTAAGAATCAGCCCTGCTGCAGTGCTCACACAGGCTAAATAGTGCTTCTCTCTCTCTCTCTCTCTCTCTCTCTCTCTCTCTCTCTCTCTCTCTCCTCTCTCTGCTTTTCCCTCCCTCTCACTAGAGACGTGAGTTCCTTATTTGAAATGGTTGCAGCTAATACAAAGTCATCAAAGCACTATGGTTCTTGTCTTAAAGTGACAGCCCTCTTTATGGGGCTGTTTGAAATACGCCCCCTGCTTTTCAATGTCTCTCTATCCATCTTTGTCTGCTCTTCAGAAAAGCAGACAATATAAAGCCCAGCCTGGCGAGCTCCCCACGCTCAGGCCTGGGCAGTGCCAACCTCCGCCTTTAAGCAGATTGAAATTGTCACTGCTTCATTAATCTGAAACTAGTTACTTTCCTAAGCACACAGCACACACTTCCGATCTGTCAGGATTCACTCAGAGGAGTCCCTGGGGCCTTCCTGGGTTTGGGATTTGGAAGGGTCCACAAAGGTACGACAAAGGCTCAGGAAAACATAGGACTCAGCTTGAAGAAAAGCAATGCCCAGTGCAGAAGGGCAAGCATGGACATCAATAGACGGGCACACAGAGCACTGTTTTTAGAGACAATGCGATGCCCAGAATTTTGGAGGGTGCCCTTGAGAACAAGGAGTCCAGCTATGGGGACAGACAAGGATATCTACCTCCACATGGAGTAGCTTTCAGGACTGTGAGGTCTGAGGCTTCGGATTTTTCTTCCCCAAACAGAAGAAACTTGCTTCCAAATATGAGTCAAGGTTGGTTTTAATGTGTTTCCCCCCCCCCCCCCCATCTGAGCTCTGATTCCATCCTGTTCCTAAGAAATGTCTTTAAATTCCTGTTCTTGTTGGCCCCTCCCCAGGGCCTCGAATATAGGAGCCCTGCAGGCATCTCTGTGGAATTTCTCATTTTCTGTGAGAAAAGCTGCTTCTTTTCTCCATGCCTCCACCATTAACAAAAGACAATATAAAAGATTTCTTTACTTTTAATATTTCCATTGGCTTAGAATAGCAAGATTTTGGATTCGATTCCCCCTAATTTAGGAAAGAGATGTAGGCATTCCCCACCCCACCCCAGAGGTTTAATTTTCAGTAATGTGAGCCTAAAGATTTATAAAATAGATTTATATTAAATTATGTTAATAGAAGCCTAGTAAATGCACCATTTAATTGCATGGAAAAATGTTCCCTTTTAAGAGGTCTGTCACCTTAACAGGAACATACAAAGATTCCCTGTGAATAATGAAAGTAGAAACAATTGCTTTGATGCACTGAGCTGCATTCATGCTTAGGAGGTGTTAGGCTGTGTTTGGAGAGGATAGGAGGAGCTCCTTTTAAATCAGGCATTGCTCCTTTAAACCAAATTTCTTCTGTTGGAAGTGTCATTCTCCTCCCTCACACCCTTAAGGTCTGGCCTAAGATCCAACCCATTGCTCTCTCTTGTCTCCCCTCAATGTTCAGCTTTTTATTCCTTCCCCCAACCCAACTCTGAGCACCTTTCCACCTCCCTCCAAAAAATCTCCCAAGAAGTACCATGAAAAATGAGTGGAACCTGCAGGAAAGTTATAAATGGGGTGGGTGGGTGTGGGGGGAAGGAAACCTGGTAAAAATAACTCTTAGCTTTTTTAAAAAATATATTTTTATTGTTGATAGTATTACAGATATTTCCCATCTTACCCCCCCCCCCCTTTACTCCCTTCCTCCCAGCCCTTACCCACACACCCCCAGGTCTTCATTACCCTATTGCCTGCATCCATAGGCTATGCATATAAGTATATAAGTTCTTTGGCTTATCTCTTCTCATCCCCCCAACCCCACATGGAGATGTGTCAGTCTGTTCCATGCTTCCATGCCTCAGGTCCTATTTTGTTGGTCAATTCATTTTGTTCATTAGATTCCACAAATAAATGAGATCATGTGATATTTGTCTTTCTCAGATAATTCTTCTCTTTTTGTTTATTTTTAATTTTTTAAAATATATTTTATTGATTTTTTTAAAGAGAGGAAGGGAGAGGGACAGAGAGCCAGAAACAACGATGAGAGGGAAACATCGATCAGCCGCCTCCTGCACACTCCCCACTGGGGAATGTGCCCGCAACCAAGGTACATGCTCTTGACCAGAATCGAACCCAGGACCCTTCAGTCCGCAGGCTGACGCTCTATCCACTGAGCCAAATCGGTCAGGGCAATTCTTCTCTTTATGTAACATGACCACCACCAATGAAGTTATTTTTCTCTCACATACACATATACATATGCACACATACACTCACACAACCATGTACATGCATGTACATACACCTATACACACAGACCCTGTTGCCCTCTGTGACCTCTTTTAGCTAGAGCAATCACCTTTCTGGCAATTCCCTGACCACAGTCAGGGTGGACCAAACAAACTACATTTCTAGTCCAGATCAGATTTAAAAGGGTAGAATTGGTGGGTAGTGGGAATGAGGGGAGGAGGAAGGAAGCCAGAAATCAAAGACTTGACACCCCAAGTTTTTCTTTCTCCTAAAATATCCTTAGATGTCCTTGGAGAAATGAGGTGGGTGGGAACTAAGCTGTGATGACCACTTCAGAATAAGGGGAGAGCGTCTATCTTCACCAGCGTCTCTATCACCTGGGCCCACGGGCACCCTAGGATGGGCTGCTGGTGAAACTAAGAAGCCTTGCTGAGTGGGCTTGGCCTTGGGTGTGTGTTGGTCACTGCGTGGGTGGGTGAAGGGAAATGTCTCTGCTCCTCCTGTTTTCTCTGAATGTCTAGACTGGCTCAGGACAAAGGGCAGGAAGTCATCCTTCCTGCTCTCCATCCCCAACCCTCCAACTCCGTTCCAGTTTAAAGCTACCACAGGACTTGTTCTCCAGGAGGCGGACTCAACCACACTAATGGCTCCTGCTGCTCACTTCTTCTCTCTTAGTGGAGCAAGGTCCTGCGTTCTCATTCTCCTTCTCTTTCTCTCTTTCCATTATGTATCTCTAGGCCCCTGAAATACAGGGGCCCAGTCCTGTTTCTCAAGAGGGGGCAGTGAAAACTGGCACCTAGTGCTTTTCAGGTAGCAAAGTTGTCCAGGTGACCCCACATTTCCCTTTAAATAAACCTGGAGACACTTCCCTGGGCGTGTTTCGTATCAAGATTGATTAGCGGAGCATCTGTGTGTCTGAGCGTTGGCCTAAGTATTCTTAACCTGAGGAGAAACTGTAGGCCTTTAAAAGCAGACAGATCTCCAACGCCATATTCTGATTTGCAAACTTCAAAAACATCAGCTGATTAGGGGGCGGATGGAGAATCCACGCTAGTGTACAAGGAGACCGCAGGCTTCACTCTGAACGGGATCCGAAGGTCGTTTGGCACGGAATGTCCTAGGACAAATAGGATACCCCTACCCCACCCCCACCCCCACCCCCACCCCCACCCCAAAACCCTGGGGAACCTTTCTTTGGAGAACGTCCAATGACTAGATAGGTATCTTTGCCTTTATCTCTTTGCTTCTGGTGAGGACTCAGTGTTTACCCTCTCTTTCCTGAGTAATTCCCCCCCCCCCCCAAGACAGGAGGGAGAGGGACTGAGACCACGCAAGCAGCTCAAACCCAGTCCAGGGGAGTGCCGGGGGTGCCCCATCGCCTTGGCGGGCGGCGGAGCTGGCAGCATCGGGCGTGGTGAGTGGGTGGCTGTGCGTTCAGGGCGCAGGGCCTGGCGCCAGGCGTGGACCTGGGGAGGGCCAGGCCCGAGCGCGGGGACAGAGGGGGCCGGCCAAGTGTGGATGGGAGGAGGCAGTGTCTGCCCACCGCCCAGGCGAGGCTTAGTGTGGGACAGGAGGGCAGAAAGCGTCAGCAGAGGCTCTGTATCCGGAGCAGGAACTTTCCTTAAAGGCGCCTTCTTTGCTCCTCGACAGTCACTTCCTCCCACCCGCGTACTGGGGCCCGGAGAGGCCTGTCTAGTGGGAAGGAGGGAGACGGGATCTTCAGAGAAGGCAGCGGGCCGGCGCCCTCTCCCCTTCGCCGTGGGCAGGGCGAGGGGCCGAAGGCTGTGCTCGAGAGAGACCCAGAGGCTGCGCCTCCCTGCCCCAGGGGCGAGCTGGCTGCCCATGACCGCTGTGCAGGGCCAGGCTAAGTCGCTGCACAAAGAGGCGCCCGCTCCGTGTTCAGTTCGGCACCGTGAGGTCTGTCCTCCCTCCGGCCTCTCTGGGCCAGTGCCCGAATTGGAACTGATGGACAGGCCTGGAGTATCTGAAAGGGGTTTTTTCCTTCTCCCATGGGGAGGAGAAGGAAGGGAAGGAGAGAGGGAGAGACTCTGACGGGAAAACCTGTATCACATCCTCCTTCCCTTCTCCTCCTTCCCAAATTAGCTTCCTGACCCCTAGTTTTAGAGCCCCAAGCCCACCTGGTGAGATGTTGGTTACAACAGACCTAAAGTAATTCAAACCTAGAGGTCTGTGTATCTGTAAAAAGTTCCTGTGGTTTGACCTCTTGGGTGGAATCTTTACAGAAACTAATCAGAATTAACATCCGCGGGTGTTCATGAGCGTTAGCTTGCACAAAATGACTCCCTGGTTTCCCTGCGCCCAGCTCCGCTTTTCTTTCAGATGCCAGGACCTGGCAGCGCCAGGCTGCTGCCGAGGGCTCAGCCAGTCTCCTCCAG
Source organism: Myotis nattereri (assembly GCF_964212035.1). Classification (NCBI taxonomy): domain Eukaryota; kingdom Metazoa; phylum Chordata; class Mammalia; order Chiroptera; family Vespertilionidae; genus Myotis; species Myotis nattereri. The sequence continues at coordinate 198,795,081 of NC_138075.1, forward strand.
GACCGGCTTGCAGAATTAACTCCGAAAAGTGATGGGGAGAGAGGGACTAGAAAGGAGACAATTCAGGTTAAAGTTAGGGAGACCAGAAAAGAATCACATAAAAACGAGAGTCCAAAGGCACATTTGAGCTAGTTCAGAAAAGTGAGAGTGTAACCTTTTGTTTTCTTGGCATTGGTGAGACCCGCTAATTTCTTAGCTAGAGGAACAACTAGGAATGGCCATGTTTCTAGTCACAGCATTCTTTGTAAGTTTCCATGTGCACTTACAACCTGCTTTGACCCATCGTGCTCTTCCTAAAACTATTGCAACTATTCAAATGTCTTCACATAATTCTGATTTTAGTATAAAGAGAGACGAGGGAAAAGGGAAAAAAGGGGGGGCTGCCACAGAAAAGAAATACTAGGTAAGGAATTTTCACCTTTTCTAACTAAATTAAAAGGTTTGCCTGTCATTAATGTCAGCATCACTCTAAATGGAGTGATTTGTCCTGTTCACTGTGAGGAGGCTAGTTATTTTGAGGATGGGGATTACTTCCTGGTAGGTGGCATCAGGACTGAAGGTGTCTCCTTGGCAGAAATTTGTTACACAGAAATCCTGTAGCTCCCCAACCTCCCTCGACCAAGTGCCCCACGGTACCAGCTTTAGTCAACACTTCCATCTGAATTCACAAACACTTTTTCCCCAGTTCCTGGGGAGAGGGAGACAGGGAAAGAGGGTGAGAGCAAACACCATGAATGCAAAATCTTGATTTTGTTTCATTTATTTAAATAAATATAAATATAATCTTATATAAAACTATTCACATAAAAAGGAACTTCCAACACTTGGATTTTAAATTCTCCCCAGGCAAGTTTTCAGAAAGCAAGGCCTACAGGTTTTACTTTTCTAAATTATTTGCAAATCAATACTTTTATTTAAAAAAACCAACAAAAGGAAATCATCAGGAAACCCGGTGTTCTTATCAGGTTCTGAAAGACAGTAGGGAAGGGAAAATGACAAGCGCTTTAAAAACAAAATCCAGACGGTGCTAAACTTAAGCCAATGATGTTTTTTTTTTTTCTCTGTTATAAGACAAGACTGAGTTGAATCTAGGTTATTTACATTTAAACAAAATCTATTCGCATTCTCGAGAGTGGAACCTAAGCAAATAGGCCAAGGAGTAGACGCGAAGGATGGGCCGGGCTGGTACGCCCTGGGGACACTCAGCTCCGTGCTTCTGCAGGCGGGACCACGGAAAGGCGCGTATTTGACCCCTGGGTGCCTGCCGCATCGGCTTTGTGGGGGCTCCCGGGAGCGGGTGCTGAGAGGGAGGCGGCCCCCCCTCCCTCACAAGGGGGAAATCTCCTTGTCCTCGGTGGCCGAGGCCGGCGACAGGGAGTCCTCGTCCTCGGAGCGCGCGTAGTGCGCTTGGCTGCCGACGCACTTGCAGCCCGCGTGACTGTTCCTCTGCGTGCCCTTCCCTTCCTTCTTATGCTTTACCCGGCGGTTCTGGAACCAGATCTTCACCTGCTTCTCCGACAGGTTCAGGTACGTGGCGATTTCGATCCTCCGGAGTCGAGACAGATACATGTTGGAAGAGAATTCCCGCTCCAGCTCCAGGAGCTGCGTGCTAGTGAACGCCGTCCTCATCCTCTTGCCATTGGGTACCTGGCTGACGTCCGAGCCCCCTGCACGCGGGCCAAGAGAGGGCAGAGAGGTCATTCTCGAGAAACTTGCTCCCACCCCACCCTCAGCCCCGTGCCATCCCTTGGAAAAGATGCCTCTCAAGGACCCCTTCAGGAGCTCAACCAAATAGCTGTATCCATCCCTCACCCTTCCCTCGTCCTATCACGTCGTTACTTAGCCTGGAAGGACAGAGATGCCCAAAGCACGGAAAGGCCTTAGGTGTGTGGGAACGTAAAGCCCGAGGATTAAAGGGGGGCTGGGGCTGGCATAGTCAGATCATCTCCTTTCTGGCCTAGCGGAGAGGTAGAGGCGATCCAGCTTAGCCCAAAGTGTGGAAACGCCTTAGCCAACCCCACGCCGAGTGTCACACTAAAGTTCAAACACACCCACCCCAAACCTCAGCCAGTTGCTCAGCCCTCAAGTTCGATGTCCCTGAGGCCCCCATATTACGGAACACTTGGGGGCCAGGGACCAGGAATGAAGCGCACCAGACTCCTTGGAGAGGCTGGCAAGCTAACTTCCACTTTCGTGGAACTTCTTGGGACCTCTTCCCAGTTACACCGAAAGCCCCTCCTCCCTCCGCCCCCCAAGCTCCCACTCCCTCTACAGCAGGCGAAAAGTTGGTTCCCGAGAGCCAAGAAGGCGCGGCGCGCAGGTGCCCCAAGACCCCGCCCTACCCATGGTGAGGCAGTGGAATCTCCGCGGGTCCGCCACGTTGTAGGTGGTGGCGGCGCAGACAGGTGCGTGGTGCTGCGTGTGCCCCAAGGCCGCTGCGGCCGCTGCCGCTGCTGCCGCGGCAGCCGCTGCCGCCGCCGAGCCGGGCTGTTGGGGTTGGTGGTGGTGATGGTGGTGCTGCGGCGGGTGGTGGTGATGGTGCGAGTGGCTCACGCGCGGGCAAAACTGCGCGTCCCCAGGACCCGAAGAGAACTGACTCTTGAGCAGGGGCAAGGCCCCGGAGCCCCCCGCCGCCCCGCCGCCGCCGGCCCCGGAACTCCCTGTCCCTGCGCCCCCGCCGCCGGAGCCCGCCGGCCCCCGAGAGGAGTGCAGGTGCGAAGTGACGCAGAGCGGGCACACGCAGAACGCGCCGCTCTTGCGGGACGCGCAGCCGGGCCCGGACATGGACATCACCAACGGGGACGGCATGCCCAGCGGGATGAAGAAATCTGGCCCGGGGTGCGGTTCGGGCAGCGAGGGCGCGGGTCGCGAGGAGTCCTTGATGATGAGCGAGTCGACATAGAAGGAGCGCGACATGTCGGGAGGGGTGGGTGGCTGGAGGGCCCAGCAGGCTGTGGCGCCCCCTCCCTTCTCCTCTTCGGAGCTCTGCCCGGGGCGCAGAGCCGGTGCAGCCAGTCAAGCCCTTGGGGATGCGGAGGTGTCGGCGTCTGGGCTGCGAACAAAGGGGTCCCTGGAGAGGGCTGGTCCTGAGGTCCCCCGCCCAGCGCCCCGGCTCCGGGATTTTATAGCCCCCACCCCGGCACGTGATGCAGTTGAGTACCGCTCGGCTCAGGCTCCTCGGCTGCTCCCCACCCTCGGGATAGGCTGCCCGAGTCACACACAACAGAAGCGGCGAGGAGGGGCGGGCGCGCGGCAGGGAATAACTCGGAGGAGGGGGATGGGGGAGACTTTGCAAAATGTAGGTTTTGTTAATTTCGCGGGGAGGCCGGCCTCCTCCCCCTCTTTCTCCACGCTTTCCCGAGAAATCAGAGCTGAATCCTCCATCCCACCCCTTCTCCATCCTGGGCCCCAGCCCAACTCCTCCGCTCCCGGCCGCAGGGCGCACCAGGTGGAGACTTTGAAGCCTTTTTAATAGGGATGCCCAGTGCTCCCTGCTCCTCTGTGCCAACCGTGACGAAGGCGCGGTAAAGTGTGAGGCCTGCAGCTTGGAGCAGGATTGTGCAGGCAAAGACTGGCAGCAGCCCAGTCCGGAGCACAGCTTAGGCCACGGGCACACATACGGGCGCACGCGGAGTCCCCCAGCTTTTGGCCTTGGCCAAGGTCAGTCATGTGGGTAGTTCAGGAGGGGTCCCGGGAGTAACAGTGAGGCCTCCCAGCTAAGAAGCTGACGGGCTTTTCATTCTAATTTCGAGAAGCTCTAAAATGCCTTTGCACTTGGGGCTACTCAGATCAATGACCCTTCTTTGTGTCCCTTTCTAATGGGCGGCTCCCCCTTTGGCAAAGAGAGATGTTGAAGCGTCACTCTTTTCTTTCTCCAAATGGTTCCACCACTTACCAACTCCATCCAAGGACTTTGGAGAGAGGACCTAAGCCCCAGCCCTCTTTGCTCTGGGTCCTCCCTCCTGCATCTTCGCATTTATAGATCTTGGGCAGCTGGCAGACTACCTGGGAAGCACTGTCCCCTCTGCACTCATTTAAAAACCCCAAAAAGATAGAAGGAAATTGAGCCATGCCAGGAATCCAGCCTCGGATGGCAGGAGTATTTGGAAAAGGACATTTATGAGTGGCACAGGGTTCCGTGGAAAACTTGGACACCCGTGGCTACGTGAAAGGGTGGCTGCCAGATGGGGCTATTGATCGTTGGGGAAGGCAAGGCCACAGCTTTCTCTTCTCCCCGGGCCCCCCACCCCCCTACAGAAAATCTGTCCCGAGGAGGGAGGGTGAGCAACAGCTACGAATCTGACCCTTTCCCCAAAACAGCTAATTTCAGGCCTGAGTCCACAGTGATTCTAAGAAATCTGGGGGCAGGACTTCCTGCACCTGTGAGAACCAAGAGCTCAAATCCTAGGGGAGCACCAGCTTCTTAGCTGGAGGCACGGCTGTCTCTCTGTCCTCTGTCCTTCTGTCCCTCCTTTTCTCTTTCCATCTCTGCGACAGTCTCTCTTGCCTGCTAGGGAAGTGTAATTGGGTTGTAGGGATGCCCCGCTCTGGGGAGCCCAGGATTTATGGATGGCAATTAAAGTTTTATGAATTGCAGCTGAGGCTGGTTATTGAGCTATTTGAATGTGATTAGAATTCAATTAGAAAGTGGTTAGTGGACGGTGGGTCTCCAGAGTGTAAACAGACAGCTATTCCAGAAATGTGTTAATCCAACATCTTGTGACAACAATTAAGGAATCTCGGGGCTTAACTCAGGGCAGCTCAGCTGTAACTACTTTTGTACCACAAGGTTTGCCGGTGCAGCCATCGCAGATGCTCAGCCCGACCTCACTCGAATCAAATCAGGAGAATCCAGGCAGTCCCTGGGATCATTCCAGCCCCCAAAAGAAGACTGGGAGCTCCACCATCCAGAGAAGCTCAATGACAGGGTGTTGTTTACAGGCCTAAAGTGTCCAAATAGATGATATGATATTCCCATGCACTTGCAAGTAATATATTCATGTAGGCATATATTTAAAATTATATAACATATTTATAAGATATTATAAATTAAATATATGTTATTTATTTCCCCTGGACGAGGTAGAAGTTATTCAAGATCTTTTTTGGGCTGAAGGTGTGGGTCACCATGTTCCCAGCAGTTTTGGGTGTGTTCACAGGAAAAACTATGCTAATGTGCTGGAAGTTGTGCTTCTGTGAGGACCATTTTATCTCGGAGAGTCCTAATTGCAAAGCTTGAGCCTCTAGTCTAGTCTAACTAAATGCATACCTGGCTACAGAAACGTAAGGTTGGAGCGCTAAGGAATGTTGAGAAAAGTGAGAGGCTCTTGAGGTTGCTTAGAGCTGCAAGGGGAACAGCAGTTTAGAGCCACACTGAGGCCAAAGCAGACCATGGCTGAGACATTTGCCTTTAGGATACTTGGTTAATTGATTGAGCCCAATAAGAGCAAGTATTTGGGGGCAGGGGTCATGTTCAACATTAGAGTCTTAGACTTCTCTTTAGTTCTCCTTGGATCTCTCAGTGTTTCCCCTTCTGTCTGTCTGTCTGTCTGTCTCTCTCTCTCCTTTCCTCCACTCCAGTCCTGTCTTCAGAAGCAGGCCCCACTATGCCTTACCACCGTCCTCCCCCCCCCCCCCACGCACACGCAAGGAAGCCTACCCTCCAAGGCAGTGGGCAGCTTTGCCCAGCTAGAACCTTCTCCAGGACGGCAGCATCTCAGATCAGCTCAGAGCAGGAGGGGACCCTGGGAAGACGCTGGCATGCCCCCATGGGGCCCCCACTGCTGCACAATTTTATTTCTCAGTGATTCTGTCCGATAAAATTTCATCGTCCATTAAGTAATCCCTGAAATGAGAGCTCTTATGAGCCTATAATGAGCTCTAATTGCCAGGACTCGGGGAGCCACGTGGAAGGATTTATTCGGTATTAAGCAGTTGGGTACAGAGTACAGGCTGTTACCTAAGCCATTGCTTTCATAATTCAAGGAGAAAATTAGTTCTTTTAAGGCGGGGGATCCTTTGATTTCCTCCCTTTTGCTCAGGATGACAGGATGGCTTTGTCTTCCTTGAGTGTAAGACGATGTCACAAATGCGAAGGTAGCAAAATTGTCTCCCTCCTTCCCCCAACCCCTGCCTAGTCTGGACCCCCCACCCTTACCCTCAACTGAGAAAAAAATCAAAGCAGTTCAGAGGTGCCCTTCTGCTCCCGGACGCTCCAACTTGAGATTTGAATTCTTGGTTGTTGCTTTCAAAATAGCTTCCAATACTTTACCCCAATCCGGGATCACACCTGACTTGAACCCGTCATTCCCTTCTCTTTCCTTCTTCCTTTTTCCTTTCTTGGGCAAAGTCCGAGAAAGTTGAGGGCGGGGACTTAGCATCTCTTATTCAACAGGCTCTAGAGTTCTGACCCATTGATGTACTCTGCGGTTTTTGCGGCTGTAACTCCCACTCTGCCCCTCCCTCTGAGTGTCCTTCCCCAAAAGGCCCCCCTCCCCCCGCATCCCTAGCCCCCTTTTCTCTCCGTTTCAGCGTTTGCCCACATGGTTCCCCTGCCCCAAACCGAGGCCGCGAGCAGGGCGGGACAACCCGGGAGTTGGCGGGGCCGCCTCGGATTTATTTGCTTCTCTTACATTGATTTCATATTAGTTTCCAAAGCGATGAATGATCTCAAAGCTGGGTTTTGTTAGGCGAACACAAACAGGAGACAGGACTTACTTGCCCCCAGCTCCCTTTAATGAGGTCATTATCAAAGCGTGAACAAGTCTATGAATGTTTTATTGAAAGCGCATCGTTAACTTGTATCCATCCTTTTCTCCGAGTGGCATTGTGATATTGCTGTCTGTGGCACATCTTACCCGATATAGCCCGAGATTTCCCCATTCTCTGTAACCAGGCAACCCTTTCTGAATACCCAAAAATTGAAAAGAACCGCTTAGTCTTCAAGAAAGTCCTCAATAATAGTGGAAAAGAACAAAGATCCAGGAGACAACAAAATGCCACAGGGGTGACTTTTCATGAGCAATTATCTCTCATTAATCAGAAGAACAGCTGCAATATTAATTTTCTCTCTTTCTTCCTCTCTTTTCACAGTCCCCAACATTTGAATAATCACAAATTTTGATTTTATGAAGGAGTCACATTTTCAGGGGCTGGAGGAAAGCAGCTACCTAGGTGAAGAAGGAGAAAATGCTCTGGTTTTTTTTTTTTTGGTTTTTTTTTTTAATTTGGGTAAAGCTGCCAACAAAGCAAAGTGGAAAAAATAAATGAGAGAAATACCAGAGAAAATGGTGCCCCCCCCCCCTTCTTCTTCTTCTAGAGGGCCGCCGAGAATCGGGACTCTTTTCCAGCACCCCGTACCCCTCCCTTCTTTTCTCCCCCTGCCCAGACCCATTCCCCAATTCTGCTCTGAGCAAGGCGCAGGGAAGTGTCCCTGGCGTCTGGCGTGGGAGTTTCAACCGGGTTTCTGCCCGTTTAACTTGCAAACGTGAAGCCAGGCGTTGTCGACCTGACCAAAGAGACACTCTTTGGGCGTTAACTTGTTATTGTAGCCATCAAAAGCCCGCCTGCCTGGGATGAACTGAGCCGGCATTCAGCAGAAGTGGGGCTCTCGCTCTCCTGAAAAGCGTCGGAGAAGCGATTGTTCACGGGGTGTGTAGGCAGAGTGGAAAAAGCGGGGTCTCCAGATAAGGCTGTAACCTGCACACAGTCTCGGGGGAGTTAAAGACTCTCATTAAAACCGAGGCTGCAATGAGCAAAATGCACACTCAGAGCGAACGCAAGCCCTCTGGAGTCGGATGAAAAGAGGGGCAGGTGTGAGTCGGTCCCCACATTCCTCCGCTGGCTGAGGGATGAGGCTGCCCCTTCCTCTGCCCAAATATTGTTACTTTTCATGCAGGGCCCGGCGAGGCCGCCCCGCGCGTTTTAAAAGGCAGGTTGCGAGCCTTGGGCTCACCCACCAGCCAAAAAAATGATCTTGCTTTGCCCTAGTGTTTGTTCAGAGCCCGTGGGCCTTGGAGAAAACTCAATTCGCCTTTGCGCTCCGCACCGGCGCAAGAGTTCACTCCGGCCCTCCAGGGAGGGAATGCGGGGCTTCCGGGAAAGCAGTGAAAAGTTTGGTTCAGAATTTCAGAACAGGCTCGGTGCGCTTCGAACGGGTTTTGATGGCACCGAATTCCCGACACGCAGCCCCTGGCTCTCCGCTTCACCTCGGTTAATACTCGCCAACCACCAAATGCTTAAGCCTAACAAGTCATCCCTCCCCCACCCTCAAAGCTCTCCTCTGTCATTGGAATAAAATTTATTGAGCTCCTACTCAGTGCCCAGCGTGTGCTGAGCGCCGCGGGGAGCGCGCCTGAAAAGGCCCAGACTGTATCCAATAGAATATTGTTTCATTTCAGTAACAATGGCGTGAGGTGGGGGAACAATTATCCGGATAATTGAAGCAAATGCTCCACCTTCCGTCCTCCCCCAACAGTTCCCCGGTGCTAGCCGTCCTCCCAAACCCCCCCCCCTCCCCCTCTCCCCCCCCCCCACCCTTTTTACTCCTTTTTTCAGAGTTGGTGGTTTTTGTCTGGTTGACAGGGTTGGGGGGGCGGGGGGAGGCGGAGGGGAGATCTTTGAAAGTGGAGGGGGAGGGCTGAATTACCTACTCAGAGGAATACCAATTTCCCTCTTCCCATGGCCTAAGTTTGCTGAAAGGGGTGAGCCGAAATAGCTGCTTAGCAATGAGATTAAAGAGAATGTTGTTTTTTTTAAAAAAAAAAAAAAAAGTTACCAAAAAGAGAGTAAACATAATTTTTAGCAACTTGGTCTTCCTGATGTTTAACCTTGGACATCTACAAACGTCACCTGGAGAGTTTTATATAAATATGGATGCCCTAGAGACTTATTGTATTTTATTTATTTTTATTTTTATTGATTTCAGAGAGGGAAGGAGAGGGAGAGAGACAGATGGGAACATCAATGATGAGAGAGAATCATTGATTGGCTGCCTCTTGCACTTCCCCCTACTGGGGATAGGTCTCGAAACCCCGGCATGTGCCCTAGACTAGAATGGAACTCAGGACTCTGCAGGCAGACGCTCTATTCACTGAGCCAAACCAGCTAGTGCTGCCCTAGAGATTTTGATTTAATGGGGTGAGACCAGTTCATCAGAATAAAAACAACAACAAAAAACTCTCCACGAGGTTCTGATGCAAGTGTGAGTTGAGAAATAAGGGATGAATCCTACCCCCACTTATCCTGGAACCTCAAGAGAATTAACAACCTCTGAGTGTCATTCAGCAGTTGATATTTGGAAATTGTATTTCGAGTACCTACTAAACGACAGGCAATGTGCCAGGGAATTCCCTTGCCCAAGTCCCTTTCCCTGAGGGTCTCCCATATGGTAAATGATCCACAGATCAACAAAGAGCTGGTGAATTACAGTAGTTCTCCTGAATATATATTCCCGCTTGGCTCTGGGAATGGATAAAACGGAAACCTGAAGTGACCTGTAAGGATGGGTGGGTGTTGGCCCCGGACAGGGGGGATGGGGAACGTGTAGGGCCACCAAAGAGTGAGCACCAAAGCCTGGGAGAGTTTCCTTTGGCTAATGGCAAGAACTGAAAGGAGTCCAGGGAGGTGGGTAGAAGAATCTCAGTTTCTGCATCCGTGTATCAGAACGGACTTAATCTCATTGCTAACCATAGGAGAAATGCACGCCACCTTCCAGTCCTTATGGGGAACTAAGGCCTGCCTGGCAGTATTCCTGGTGCTTAGTAAGAGTTGGCGGTGCCTGTTGCTTTGTCTGGGACCTATAGCTCCCTGGGCTCGGAGGCTTGGAAAAGTGGTATCAGAGCCCTGGGGTTCCTACAGAATAACCAGGAAGTTGGAGCCTCTGCGCTATCATATCTTCACCGCTGCCTGCCTTTTCTGGCAGCGTTTCACCTCCAAGCCTCCCCTGCAGCTTGGCTCCGGCACCCGGCACCCGGAAGGTGCCTAGCCCGGGGGTTTCTCTAGCCCTCAGTTTCTGGGCGTACCTGTCTCTGTTTAGCAGCCCCATCAACCTTGGCCTGCCAGGCGAACCTTGCCACCTCCCACTCTCCACCTCGTCCAAGGCTTCTCACTTTGGCAATCCTCACTTGGGACTGCACCCTAAATTTCAAGGCTCCTTTGCCCTAGACCTAGAGAAACCTCCAGCTTTGTTGACTGGTTTCACAGATGAGGAAACAGGTACCTTTAGAACATATGACAATCTTCAAATCCACCGTATCCGGACCTCTCATTGTATGTCCTCCCTTGGATCAGGAGCCTTGCCTTCATGACCTCATTTAATCGGTACAACTGCCCTGCCAGCTATAGCACCATTATTATGGCTATTTCTATGATAATATTGAGTCTTATTGAAGTTCAAAGACTTACCCAAGGTCATACACCTAGAGATGGCAAAGCCTACCATCAGGATTCAGACTCTGTAGAATGTAGGGGTCTGGAGTCTTAGGCACTAGGCCAGGGGTGGGCAAACGTTTTGACTCGAGGGCCACAGTGGGTTCTTAATCTGGACCGGAGGGCCGGAACAAAAGCATGGATGGAGTGTTTGTGTGAACTAATATAAATTCAAAGTAAACATCATTACATAAAAGGGTACGGTCTTTTTTTTCAATAGTTTTATTCATTTCAAACGGGCCGGATTCAGCCCGCGGGCCATAGTTTGCCCACGGCTGCACTAGGCAATACTATCTCTATATATATAAAAGCCAAGCGACCAGAAGACAGGCCAACAGGCCCGATTGGGGGCAGGGCAGGCCGTCTGACTTCCCTCGGCCGCTCCCCCTGGCCCAATCGGCACCCATCGGGGCTGGCCGGACCCCACCCATGCATGAATTCATGCACTGGGCTTCTAGTCTCCTACTAATAACTAGCGTTTATTGAGCACCTACTATGTGCTGACTATGCCTTAAGCCTTTAATGCACCATTTATTTCTTACAATGACCCTGTGAGGTAGGTACTTTTCTATTTCTCCATTGTTTATTGTCCACTCCTTGGTTAGTGTGGTTTTCCTATTCTTAAAGATTACAAAGGAGAGCTTGATGCAGCCCATTTGACAGAAAGGGCACAGAATAAAATTGGGTTGGGGGAATGTGATTTTTATTTATTTAATTTTTTAGTGATTTTTCTTTATTTGTGTGCAGACCATAGTAAGGGCTGAAAGACATTTGGAGTAGATGAAAGCAACATCTTATTCTTTTACTTCAAAAGCCTTCATCATAATCAATACCTATGTCTGCTGGATTATTTCATAGCTGGTGGGTACTTTGTTCAGTTGAGTGCAAGCTGCACCTGGGCAGAAACTGGGTATCTTTTGTTATTCACCAGGGTATATCAAACGTCCAGCCTCGCGCTGGCATGTATTAGGAGTGAAGTAAATATTTGCTGAATGCCCGATTCCTCATTTGACAGATAGGGAAACAGTGTCCGAGAGGCTAAGCAACTTGTCCAAGGGAAATAGCAGATGGAGGATTCAAAATGAGGACTTTCGATGCTAAGATCCTGCCCCTCTTTTTTTGCTTGTAATTATGTTTCTTTTTTTATTATGTTTATTGGGGGTGACATCCTATATAATAAAAGAGAAACATGTAAATTGACCGTTCCTTTGCTACGCTCACCAGCCAATCAGGAGTGAGTATGCAAGAGAGGTAGAGCTGGCGGCTTGGAGGACTTGGCAGAATGGGAGGCCATGGGACAGAGACAGAGCAGGAAGGGAAAACCAAGATCACGGGGAACACCAGGAATTCTGGGAATAGTAGTTTTGGTGGCAGCCCCAGGACTGGAAGCGGAAGCCCAGAGCATGGGGAGCACCAGGAATACTGGGAATCATAGTTCTGGTGGCAGACGGATCTCCTAGACCAGTGGTCGGCAAACTGTGGCTTGTGAGTTACATGTGGCTCTTTGACCCCTGAGTGTGGCTCTTCCACAAAATACCACCTGTGGGCGCGCATGTACAGTGCAATTGAAACTTTGTGGCCTATGCACAGAAACCGGTATTTTGTGGAAGAGCCACACTCAACGGGCCAAAGAGCCGCATGTGGCTCACGAGCCAGTTTGCCGACCACTGCCGCATAACAAACAGAATTTCTGGAGGATGAGGCCCAGAAATCAGGATTTAAAAAAGATTCCCAGGTGATTCTAATGTGCAGCCAAGGTTGAGAACCACTGTCCTAGACACTAGAGCAACGTGAGCCTGGAGCAAGTTACTGTTGTGGTGGGGGATGGAGGGAAAGCAAAGGTGAGAGACATAAGTAAAATCAGAGTGTCTAGGAAAAACTAAAGGAAGATATCCTAAAACTTCCAGGAAATCTCCACCAATGGAGCAAAGAAAAAAAAATGCCTCTATTATTCTGTGAGCAACAAACCAAACTGAGTTGGGGTCTCAGATAATTCACTCATATGATTGCAAAGACAGAAAGAAACTCCCAGATTCGAGCAGGCTCCCCTGAGGGCTCCCAGATTGGAGGGGGTGCAGGTCGGGCTGAGGGACCCCCACACCCCCCAGTGCATGAATGTCGTGCACCAGGACTCTAGTTAGTTAATAAAATTATATAGGTTTCTTTCTTCTCTCTCTCTCTCTCTCTCTCTCTCTCTCTCTCTCTCTCTCTCTCTCTCAGCAGGCTGACACATGCAAGGACTTGGTTTGGACGTGTCTGGAGTCTTGGAAGCTTGACTACCCTACCTTCTCCTTGAAAGCTTGTTTGGAGGTTCTAGCAGGGGAGCACAGCTACTTAAATACCCTTGACAGAAGAACAGTTCTCTCTTCTATCGGGCAAGATCGTCCTCCTCCACCCAGCACTCAGCTTCAGGAGGGATGCACACATAGAGTGGGGAAAGGGGGAAGGGGATACCCACCCAGCCAGCCAGATCAGCCAAATCAAAGCTGAGGATCAATGGGGCGACAGCCAGATCTCTCTCACATCCAAAGTTATATAGGTTTCAAGTGTACAGTTCTATGATACATCATTTATATACTGCATTGTGTTTACCACTCAAAGTCAAATCTTCTTCTGTCACCATACATTTGACCCCCTATACCCTTTACTATTCCCAACCCCCTTCCTTCTGGTAATCACCATAATGTTGTTGGGATCCTGCTCCCCCTTTCACCCTAGGCCACAAGGACTGAGCACTGGAACTGGGATCAGGAAGTCCGTCCTCACTATCCTTCCCCACCCCCACATTTGGGTGAAGCAGAAGGAGGTAGAAGGAGGTTGGAGAGGCCACTCCCTAGATGAGGGTAACTTGGCTCTGAGACTCAGTGAGGTGCTCCCCATGCAGCTGCTCCTCCTGGGGCTGTAGTTCCCACAGGGTGAGAACTGCAGCCCAGGCTTTCCTCCCCCCCTGCCCCCCCCCCCAGTTAACTTATTTCTTACTGGAAAATGAAGCGATTCTAAGTGATCCTATTGACCCCACAGCCTGAAAACATCTCCATCAGAAAAGGCCCCCAAACTCCAAACACATCTGCATCCATGCTCTGCACAGCATCCTAGCCAGGACAGGTGCACATGCGGGAGCGGGAGTGCAAGGAAGGAGACCTGAGTGTGTGTGTGTGTGTGTGCAAGTGCGCATGAAGAGTGTGTGAGAGGGTGGGTAGGGGTGAGGGTGGGTGAGCATGAGAATGAGTGTGTACTTGAGTGTGTGAGGTGAATGCATATGTCTGCAAGCTTGTGAAGAGCTGAAGCATGCGTATGAGTAGTAGCGGGTATGTGTAAGTGTAAGTAGAAGTGAAGAAGAGTGTAGGTGTTTGAGCGCTTGAGTGGGGAGATGCAGCATAAGTGTGTGAATATATGAATATGGGAATAAGAGAGACTGGGTGCATGAGGAAGTGTGTGCTGGGGAGGATGTGTGCGTGGGTGTGTGACTGTGAGTATGCTCCTGTGAGTACTTGTCAGACTGTGTGGGTATGTGTAAGACCGTGTATGTATGCCAGGCTGTGTGAGCCAGGCTGTGTGTGAAAAGTACAAGTGAAGTGTGAGCCTGTGAGTATGAGTGTGGATGTGTGAGAGTGTGTGTGAAGTTTGCGTGTGGAGGGAGTATGGGGTGGGCGCCTGGGGCTCCTCAAGCAGCTTGGGGCCTTGGAAAGTGGTGGGTGTGGGAGAAAGGAAGGGCCCTCACTGGAAACTGAGATCCGCTAAGTGGGAAGGGCTCTGGGAGCAACGCCTGGGGTCCACCTCTTTTTTTAAACCTGCCCTCAATTTTCTTTACTCACCCCCTGAGTCATTTTTCTGTCTATTTACAAAATGAGCATTTATGGAGTGCCCACAGTATGCCAGGCTCTGCTTCAGCAGCTGGGAAACCTGGAGAACAAGGTAACGTAGGTTTTCCTTCTGTGGAGCTTCCACAGGGCTTTCTGTTCATGTGTAACTGCTTTGCAAAATGCTGGTGATACAAACAGAAGTTTTGGCCTCTGCCCTTATCTCAGAGGGGCATGGAGGGCTTCAAGGAGAGCATTGCAATAAGAGCATATGCATTCCATTGCCATCCCAACCTCAACCATTTTTACTGCACTGTCCAGCTTGAGCTCAAGGCTGAGGTTCTACCCTGGCTGGTGTGGCTCAGTAGGTTGTAGCGTGGTCTCATACACTGAAAGGTCCTGGATTCGATTCCTGGTCAGGGCACATACCTAGGTTGCAGGTTCAATCCCGGTCAGGGCACATATGGGAGGCAACCAATCAATGTTTCTTTCTTACATTGATGTTTCTCTCTCTCTCTCTCTCTCTCTCTCTCTCTCTCTCTCTCTCTCTCTCTTCTCTCTTCTCTCTTCTCTCTTCCTCTCTCTCTAAGATCAATAAAAACATATCCTTGAAGATTAAAAATAAAGGAGATTCTGAGTGTAAATCCCTGCTCCTTTGACAATGGAAGTAATAACAACCCTTCTCATAGAGTGGCTGTGAGGATTAAATGGATTAAGTCATGGAAACCCTGGGCACAATGCCTTGCACATGGTTAGCACTCAATATAAACAAGCAATAATGATAGTGAAATGATGTTCTCCCGGCCTTTTGAAGTGCTTTGAAGAAGGGGATATACTGTGTGTGTGGGCTACAGAATTTAAGAAATTATCCATGGAATTAAATTAAATTAATTTGTGTATAATTATAGTACACTAGAGGCCCGGTGCACGAAGTTTGTGCATGGGTAGGGTCCCTAGGCCTGGCTGGCGATCAGGGCCAATCTGTGGGGCAACCTGTGGGGATATTGGGGCCCCTGCTGGAACCTACCTTGGCTGGCCTGGCACTGCCTGTGTGCCAGCTCCACACCCCGCCGCTGCAGCTGGTCGCCTCCCTCTGTGGGACGACCTGTGGGGGGCCCGCTAGCACCCACCTTGGCTGGCCTGGGGCCTGCAGGCTGGGGGCAGCTCCCGCATTGAGCGTCTTCCCCCTGGTGGTCAGTGTGCATCATAGTGACTGGTCGTTCCGCCGGTTGTTCTGCCATTTGGTCAATTTGCATATTAGGCTTTTATTATATAGGATTCCTCTCTAGCATAAGGCTCTGTGTGTCAGATGCTTTCAACTGACCCATCTCATGTTCCAACCAGAGAAATTTAGGTCCAGAGAGATGATATAGGGTAAGTGGTCAGTTCCTCTAACCGTCACCAAGTAGAAA
The DNA here is from genome assembly GCF_964212035.1 of Myotis nattereri. Taxonomy (NCBI): domain Eukaryota; kingdom Metazoa; phylum Chordata; class Mammalia; order Chiroptera; family Vespertilionidae; genus Myotis; species Myotis nattereri. The sequence continues at coordinate 198,810,721 of NC_138075.1, forward strand.
CATCTCAATTTTGTTCCTCTATCCACAGTTTTATATTTGCTGGAAGATGCCCTGGCAACTAGGAGGAAAAAAGGAGGAGAAGTTCCATCTCCATTCTATATGGGCACATCTCTGTTGTTGGCAACTCTGTCTTCTGGTGGCTCAGACCCAAACCCTTGGAGTCTTCCTTGACTCTTTGCTTTCTCTCTGTACATTTTATCCCTTGGTTAGTACTGATGGATCTACCTTTAAACATATTCAGAAAATGGCCACTCTCCACATGCCCCCCCCCCCCACTATCATACTGGTTTATATCACACTCTAGCCTCCTGATAGGGCTCCTTCCTCTTATACTTGCCTCTAAAGTCTGCTCTCAATCCAGGAGCCAGAAAGGTCCTCTAAAAATAGAAGTCATATACAATGGAATACTACTCTGCTATAAAAAAAGATGAAATATTACATTTGTGACAACATAGATGGACCTTGAAGGGTATTATGCTAAGTGAAATAAGTCATATGGAAAAGAACAGAATCATGATTTCATTCATATGTGGAATATAAAACAGAGAAAGACAAACACACTCGTAGATATGGACAACAGATTGGTGGTTACCAGAGGAGAAGAGGGGTGGGAGAAGGGCAAATGGGTAAAAGCAGTCAAATGTATGGTGATGAATGGAAATGTATGGAAACTAGACTTTTGATGGTATACAGATACCAATTATAATGTTTTATAGCTGAAACCTGTATAATGTTATAAACCAATGTTAACGCAATAAAAAAAGTTAGATCAGGTCAGAGCAAGAACCAAGGACCTTACAATGGCTAAAAAGGCCCTCCCTGATTTGGCTGTGCCTCTTTCTCTGGCCTCTTTTCTTCTTACTGGCTTACTGTCTTGCTCTGCTTTCTTTGTTTGTCTGGTCCTCTCTTGCACTGGCCTTCCCTTTGTCAAGAACTCTTTCCTACTTCCTCACCTCTGGTCTTCCCTCAAATGTTACTTGTTCTCACTATTTTTAAGAATACCAAAGCCCCTACTGTGCCCCCTGTACTCCAAACCCCTTTACCATGCTCTATTTTGTTCTCCCATAGCACTTGTCACTTCCCTATATTCTACACAATGCACTGTTTATGTATTTATTTTATGAATCTCCCTGTGAGAATGAAAGCTCCTGGAGGATATTGATGTCCATTGGGGTCACTGAGAACAATTTTTGGCACAGTAGGTATCAATCAGTATTTGATGAGGGATCAAAAGAAACCCAAGGTTCTTGGTAGATGCCTAACCACAATCCTATCTTACCTCTACATAGCACTTTGAAGTTGACAAAGACTCTTAAATATGTTGTGTCATTGGTTCTGCACAATTAAATAAGTGACATAGGGCTTTTTAAAAAGCTGTTATTTCCACAATGAGGTATTCAGAGGTTAAAACATTTGTCCGAATCAGATCTGGAACTAGGATTTAGATCAGAATGTCATTTTGGATGGGAGAGAAGTCCTCTATTTCTTATCTCTTGGCTGAATGAGGTCACTGGATTGATTTACTGTGGATCTTTCTAAGTCCTGGTTGTGGGATGAGGGCTGGGGTCCTCGCTTCACTGTTTGCCTTTGGTATTAAGCAGCTGCTCAAGCCCCAGCTAAATGAATGGTGCTTGGGGAAATATACCACAATGGCCACATCCTCTTGTTTTTATAACTTGCCCAGGGTTGAAAACAAGAGATATTGTCTTGTTAGATTGAGCTCATTTGGAGTCTGGCCTGAATCTCTGGACTTGGCTGGATGCCCTCTCTCATCTGACTGCTCTGGGAAAACCAACATACTGTCTTAGTCAGTGTATTACACTCCCTTCCTCAAGTTTGAGTTCTCTGTCAGTCCATCAGATTTAGCTGATGGGCTCATTGACTGCAAACTGATTGAGCAAGACAATGTCCCTAATTCTCTAGGCACACACACTGCCATTGTTTACTACAAACACCAGTAACAATTGACATCCCTTTACCAGAGCATTGGTATCTCAATAGTCACTAATACCTGTTGTTGAAATGTATCATATTGACCTATAAAAGTAGTAAAAGAAAAAAGGTAATATTCAGAAAATAGATGTAAAATAAAATTACCAATTCTGAACAAGTTTTTAAAGGTAATACTTTTTCCTCAAGGATGCTCTCCTGCAGTAAAATGACAGTCACTTCTTTGTTATCCCTTGAATAGCATAAATTGTTACTTTTTATATGAATGGGAGAAATTTAAACATTTTGAGACAAGGAAAGGAAAAGAACAATTTAACTGTTGACTGAAATATTAGTTCAGTGTTTGATTATTCACAGATTCTCTCCATGCCATCTCCATCTAGATTCTAATTCATGCCCGGCCAGCGTGGCTCAGTGGATGAGCATTGACCTATGAACCAGGAGGTCATGGTTCGATTCCTGGTCAGGGCACATGCCTGGGTTGTGGGCTCGATCCCCAGAAGGAGAGAGAGATAGAAATATCAATGATGACAAGAAATCATTGATTGGCTGCCTCCTGCACGACTCCTACTGGGGATCGGGCCCACAACCCTGGCATGTGCCCTTGACCAGAATTGAACTTGGGACCCTTCAGTCCACAGGCTGATGCTCTATCCACTGAGCAAAACCTCCTAGGACAAGTATTTGGTTTTAAACACTCTGAGTTGTAAGTATGGTCAGAACAACCAACGGGAAATTTTTTTTTTAAATATATTTTATTGATTTTTTTAGAGAGAGGAAGGGAGAGGGATAGAGAGTTAGAAACATTGATGAGAGAGAAACATCGATCAGCTGCCTCCTGCACAACCCCCACTGGGGATATGCCCGCAACCAAAGTACATGCCCTTGACCGGAATCGAACCTGGGACCCTTCAGTCCGCAGGCTAATGCTCTATCCACTGAGCCAAACCGGTTAGGGCATGAAATTTTTGATGTATAGGAGTGATATGAAATATGGATCTGAACTTCAGAGAAATTGGGATTGGAAATAGAAATGGCATCAGCCTATAGTATTTATAGCATATATAATAGTTGCAGCATTAAGATAAGATGAAATGACTAGGGCTTGGGGTGATGGTCAGGAAAGGCCTGAAGGTTGTTGTTTCGGCATACGACCTATCAGAGTGATTGGCACATGGTATTTGACATGTTTGTTGAATGCTGACTGTTTCAGAGTCTCACTTGCCTCTTCACAGGAATTATATAATCTTTCGGTTGGTCTATCTAGGAGTAATCAAGTACTAGTACTTACTACTTGACAGTGAGATTGGAATACAGTGGATTTGGAAACCAAATCAAGGTTGTAAGGTGGCTTGGTGTGATTATGGAGTTAAAATTAAAAAACAGCTTCCTTTACCCAACCAGGTGCCTTAGAAAGTTGGCCTAAGTAATCTTTCCTCATCCCATTCCATCTAAGAATTAGAGGGCAGTGGGAAATCCTGATGTAATATTTAGATACCCGGCCTTGTTTTCTTTCCAAGAGACTTTCTTTTTCATATAGACCTTAGGCATTTTCTGATGGATTCACCTTATTTCCTTAGAGCCTGTTGACAACTTAACAGGCCAAGGACCCACTGTGTAGGCAGCCGGATTTTCCGTCCTGGTCCTAGCTGAGTACCACAGCACTGCTCAGATTCCCGGTCCGAGTCAGAGTTTTAATAACTGCTCCAGGTCACAAGGTGTTTGTGTTTTCCTGAAGGACTTAAATACTCGCAAAATGGCACACACAACCCCATGTCTGTGGCTTATTCCTGACACCTTTCCGCACGCTTCTCTCAAAATGGTCATAGCCACCTCCAGAAAGAAGATGGGTCATCTTTGAGGTCCCATGTAGATAGAAAATGGTAAGATAATGCAAAAAATCGGATACAGTATGACCATTTGTTATCGGTTATAACTTTTTTATTGGCCCTGGCTATTTTCCATTAGTCACCTCATTATCTATCTAACTGCCCTCATCCCATTACATTCTGGATCAACCTCTCTGCCTCAACCAGGCAGGCCTCTTTGGGGTCCATAGCACACACAGCCCCATATCTGGAGCTTACTCCTGACACCTTTCCCCACTTAAGGTGCTTTTATTCTTCTTTCAATCATCCACTTTTTAGTCTTTAAAATGTTCCTCAAGCTGTAGCTTCTTTATAGAATTTTTTTCTTCCTAATGGTGAAAACTCAAATCATTCCAAATTCCTTACTGTTTCTTAAAAAAATATTTGTATTGATTATTAGAGAGAGAGGGAGAGAGAGAGAAACATGGATGTGAGAGTGAAACATTATTCGGTTATCTCCTGCATACCCCCTACCAGGGATTGGGCCCACAATCTGGGCATGTGCCCTGAATGAGATTTGAACTGGCAACTCTTCGGGGCAAGGGATGCCCAGTCAACTGAGCCACATTGGCCAAGTCCCTTACTGTTGATATATATGAAAACTGTAAGTTTTATCTCAACATAGTATACCTTGGGGTATAATTCTTAGGACTTATTTATGCATGTTCTTAATCTTTCCAAAACCATATCTGATAGACTAGTCCTCAGCATCGCCTAGAGATGGTTGAGTTGAATGGACTATTCAACTAAGTCATTTGAAGTTTCTTAGATGGTAAGAATAATAATGATGACAACGTCATTCATTGAGCATCTGCTATGGGACTCACTGTACTAAGCATGTTGCTGAGTGTTTTTGACAAGGATAGACAGGGAGGTAAAAGAAAGTAAGATCTGCTTCAGTAACTGCAAAGTCAGACCCAGGGAGAACTGGAAAAATCGCTCCTCCGCATGCCCATTTCCTCAGAAGGGGCTTACTTAGAGTTTTATGGTTCCCCCAACCCCCCTGTAAGAACAAAGCTTGCTAATGTTCAGATAAAATATCCTTCATTAGAAAGCAGTTCTTTCATTAATCAGCAAACATTTATTGAGTGCTTACTATATGTCAAGCACTCTTCAAGGCACTAGGGAAAAGTAATGAACACAACAGTTTTCTCCCAGTGGGGCTTAGGTTCTAATAGTTCCTTTTAGTAAGGTTCAGTGATAATAAACCTCATGGGGCTGGTCTCTTTTTAATGCTTATTCTCCAGGTTTTAAGTTTTCCCCATCTTCAAGATTGTACTTGAATGAAGAAGGGGAAGTTTTAACACTAACATAAAGAGAAAATATACAGTAAAATTTCTATGACTGTATAATTTAATGTCATGTAGGAAAATGAAAAGATTATATAGTTAAATCACAAGAAGATCTCTTAAGGTTGAATTGAATTGAAAAATGAAAGACAGGCTCAAGTGAAAGACAGACAAATATAATTCAAAGTATATTAATAAGGTTGTTTATATGTTCTCTTAATTATGTCCTAGAAACATGGTATTGAAAAGGATTGTAGAACTATTCCCTAATCGTCTGTGCCTAATCTGACTTAATTAAATCTGAGTGAACTACTCTGTTCAATATGACAATCAAAATATTGTTTTGATCATTTTAGGAATGAGAACAAAAAGTAATATCTGGCCCTTTGGCAATGGCATTTATATAAATGACATTTGACCTGTATATGATGGTAGGGTCCTGAGTTGCCTAAAGTTTGTAAACTCATTTCAATAACCTGAAAAAACCTGTATTTGTGGGCACCTCTTATAGAATCAACATGTGAGAAACATTATATTCATGGGTTGATTGGCATCACTAGTAGATAATCTGAGCTTATCATCTAAAGAGGTTTCAATTTTGAATTCATTTGCCAAGTTACATCATTCCTAAAGTGTCTCAAATCAGGCAGGACAGGATAGAACCACATGCTTATGTCACAGGGTGTAGATGTGTCCAAATTGGCTCTGATATAGTCAATCGTCATGGCCTAATTGTGAATGATTGGCTGCTCTGTGATACTAACAAGAATGATCACCTGCTCATATGCCATGCCCTTAAATAACAGGTCCTCATGGTTGGTCACAGTGGGGCCACAGGAGGAATGAAGTTACAGGGACCTAACAAACCGTGGGTAGAGTGGTATCTCTGGTCCAAGGTAGAATCACTTCTAAACTGAGCACCAGCCACCATAGCTTTGCAACGACTTTTGAAGGAAACATCTCCTGTGGACTGACCTCTCACAGGCTAATCACCATGTTAATCCACAGCAAAATAATCTGCTCATTCCTTAGATGATATATGCATTGCCACCTCAGTGAACCTCTCGTAGGTAATGTGCATGGTTCTTTTGAATCTTGACTGTTCAGCCACTGAATTCTTAAATTGCTGGGTAACTGTGTGGGCCTGAATGGATGATTACCCATAAGCCCTTCTCACTGCTCTAAAGTATGGCTTTGCTCAGGATGGCAAGGAGAGACTAAAGCTGGAAGAGAGAAATGGTCTCAGCACCTTCTTGTATTTTCACAGGGCTTTGTAGATGCTCAGACCATGATCCAGCATGATGAATTGTTTTGTGAAAAAGGCAGCTACAGCCCTGGCCAGCAGGCTCAGTGGTTGGAGCGTCAGCCTATGCACCCAAGGGTCACAGATTTGACTCCAGGTCAAGGGTCAAGGGCATGTACCTCAGTTGCAGGTTTGTCCAGGCCCCAATTGGAGTGCGTACAGGAGACAACTAATCGATGTGTCTCTTTCACATTGCTGTTTCTCTCTCTCCTCTCACTCTCCCCACCAGTTCCACTTTCTCTGAAAATCAATGGGAAAAAATATCCTCAGGTGAGGACTAATGAAAAAGGCAGTTACAAAGAAGTATTGTCTTCATTCTCTAGAAAAGAGAATTGAAGGAAGACAATTTAGAGTATACTGGTTACAATGCAGCATGAAAATGCATATCTACTACTCTTTATTCTAGTATTCTAATCCACCCTGATGGAAATAACAATATCATCATCAATAATAACAACTAACACTTCCTGAGTACTTATCATTCTTTACATGTATTATCTCATTTAATCCTCCAACAACTCTGTGCCAACGAGTACTATAATTAGCTCCATTGCACAGATGAGGAAAACAAGTATTGGCTAAAACTGTTCCCTGTTTCTTTAATATCATCCTGAGATTAAGTGTTTGAAAGAGTAAATTAGCTCTTTTTATAACCACTTAGCAATTCCTCATTTTACTGTGTTAAAACAGCCCCACTTTCTCACCAGTTAGTTTATGTGTTTTCCCTTCGTATTTCTCTTCCCTTCCTTGTAGTGAAAACTTACCCACCGAAACAAAAGGAGTATTAGATCTTTGTTGTCTCTCAGCCTTTTAGGAGCCATTTGAGCTTGTACAAGGCAGTCATTTTATTTGTTTCCTCTGAAGTTTGGAGAATGGGAATCATATCCCTGTTTCTTTCACTGAAATGTGAGGGTCCAGAAGACATTATCAATGAAAATTTTTTTTAAAAAATATTTTTATTGATTTTTTACAGAGAGGAAGGGAGAGAGATAGAGAGTTAGAAACATCGATGAGAGAGAAACATCGATCAGCTGCCTCCTGCACATCTCCTACTGGGGATGTGCCTGCAACCCAGGTACATGCCCTTGACCGGAATCGAACCTGGGACCTTTGAGTCCGCAGGCCGATGCTCTATCCACTGAGCCAAACTGGTTTTGGCTCAATGAAAATATTTTGTTAAATATTGAGTACTATGTAACACTGATATAAATATTTCTACTTACAGATGGTCTTTTTTCTTTGCCTCATTTCCCTATTATTTTTCTGAATAAAGACATTGAATTCTTTTACATGTTTATCAGATCCAAATGTCTTCCAAATGATGTAATTAATTATAGCAAAAAGATAATAGCAAGGTTTCTGAAGTAGTTCCCTTAGAACTATTTTGTTCCTCCAGGCCCAAGTTATTTTTATGGTGAGTAAGGTGCATTTAACTTTCTAAACGACCAGTTTTCCTCACAGTGCATTATATCCTCAAAGGACACACTGGCATCTTTAAATATACCAAGGAGGCAGTTACTAGATGACCTCCTAAGCCTAAAATTGTTCATGTATCTCCTTAAGTGCTTAATGTCACTAGGAGCATCATGATACCTTGGATATTGAAGCCCTAAAATTAACTTACTTGAGAGAATTTGTTCTTTAAAATTTTAGTTCTACATAAAAGTAACTCAGGTTTATAAGAAGAGGTTGAAACATACTAGCCAATGAAATCAGAAAAGAAACTTCAAAAGTATGAATGTAAAAAAACTGATATTCAGAAAGAAAATATAAGAAAAAATTAAATATGAGAAAAATATGCACCATAGCAAGGTCACCTGTCTCTGTTGGGTGTTGGGGTGGGCAGTGAGAGAGAGAGAGAGAGCGCACCAGGACACATTCTCTCCTAAATTCCCATGGAAACCACATATTGCATCAGCTCAATCACGTGAGAAATCCAGCATGATTATAACTATTAAATCCAACTCTTCCCTGTATCATGTACAAAGAAGTACAGGAAAATCTTAACATTGGTGAGTAAGAAGGCCACTGGCTTCCATTGAGAGTTCCAAAAGAGTGAAGAATAGATTTTCACCACACCCATTCAGGAGTAAAATTGGTTGTACCCGCAAGACTTAAAGGTGAAGCCCAATATTTCAAATGTATGGTGTGTCTCCGTAAGTGTGGCACTATAATCAGGGGCATAGAAAGGGAATGGACTGACTGTTCTTGGGGGGGAAAGGTGTGTGGGGGATGCGGGAAGAGACTGGACAATAATCGTGCACCTATGGATGAGGAAAGTGGGGGAGGGGGGGAGGGTGGGGGGGGGTGGGAACCGGGTGGAGGGGAGCTATGAGGGGAAAAAAGAGGAACAACTGTAATAATCTGAACAATAAAGATTTAATTAAAAAAAAAAGGATGGTACTATAGTAGTGCTACAGAGGCATTAAATAAAACGAAACTAAAAAAGGCACCAAAGAATACACACCCACACCCACACACACACACATATACCCAGACTCCCACACACAACTTTAAAAATTAATACTTTGATCATTCTACTGTTTCTTATGATACCCAGGATCAGGAAATGCTAGCCTCTTTTTCTTCTGACCTGGATGTAATAATCACCTATGTGTATCACCTATGTAATATCACATAACCAATTACCCTAAAACTTATTGGCTTAAAACAACAACGAACATTTGTTATTTCTGTCAGTTCCTGTGGGTCAGAAATTGGTGAAGGGCTTAGCTGGGTGGTCTGACACAGTGTCTGTCAGAACATTGCAGTCAGGATGCTAGTTGAGGTTGCAGTCATCTGAAGGATCGACCAGGGCTAGAGAATCTGCTTGTAGAATGACCCACCCATATGTGTGGCAGGAGGCCTCAGTTCCTCTCCACGCGAGCCTCCCTATAGGGCTGTTTGAGCTTCCTTATGACATGGCAGCTGGATTCCACCAGTGAATGATTTAAGAGAACAAAGTGGATGCTGCCATGCCCTTTACAACCTAGCCATAGAAGTCAGATACTGCTATTTTCACAAATCTTCTTGGTCACACAGGTCAGCTCTACTGTGGGAGGGGACTGCAGAAGGATGTAAACACCAGATGAGGAGGCTTATTAGGGATCATCTTGGAAACTGGCTATCACACTGGTCAAATCACACTATGTCTGGTTCTGAGCCTCTCATAGTAAAAAGGCTATCGACTAAACAAAGCTGTTAGGAGTCAGCTATAGCCTATGTAAAGTCAGAAACTTAAAATTACCTTCTTGGAAGAAAAATGAATTATGTAAATGGTCATGTTTAGCTCAAAGGAAACAGATTTTAGGTGGGGATATCTTCACTTATTTGAAGGACTGTTACATAGAAGAAAGAATAAACTTGTATTTCCCCAGAGATTGGAAGGAGGATTAACAGATGAAGCGGTATTAAATGACTCTTGCACTCCAGGTCATATTTAAGGGCTTGGAATCTATATATGTAAAAGCCTAAGTGACCGAACAACTGGTTGACCAGTCGCTATGACATGCATTGACCATCAGGGGGCAGACACTCAATGCAGGAGCTGCCCCCTGATGGTCAGTGCGCTCCCACAGCCAACCTCCCACAGCCCTGATCGCCCTGATCACTGGCCACCCCACCCATCCACGAATTCGTGCACTGGGCCTCTAGTAAAAAATAAAAAGCCAAGACACAGTCCTTGACCTTAAAGAATCTAGTCTTGCCGAAACCGGTTTGGCTCGGTGGATGGAGCGTCGGCCTGCGGACTGGGGGGTCCCGGGTTAGGTTCCGGTCAGGGGCATGTGCCTGGGTTGCGGGCGCGTCCCCAGTGGGGGATGTGCAGGAGGCAGCTGGTCGATGTTTCTCTCTCATCAATGTTTCTAACTCTCTATCTCTCTCCCTTCCTCTCTATGGAAAATTGGTGAAATATATTAAAAAAAAAAAAAAGAACCTAGTCTTTAGGAACTGTAGAAGAACATAACGTATTTTTGTATGTGCTCAATATGCTAATGATATTTAATATAATTATGGGAGATGTTCAATAAAGAAAGAAGCACTACATATTGTAATTTAGACTGAAGCATGGTTTTGGAAGTCAATGTGACTTCTAGACTCCATTCTGGCTTGATGAGCCCAAGATTTTAGGAGTAGTCCCCAGATATTTGTGAATTTAAAAGATAGAAGTGAAGAAATCCCAGTCCATCTTGTATGTTATATTTACAGCATTGGTTTAAATCAGGTGAGCTGCCATAGATATTATTCTAGGGTAATCTAAGAGAACTCACTTGGATTTTACAAATTTATTATAAAAATATTTGGAGACATACACTAAAGTAAATATACAAATACAGTATGAAATGATCAAGGAAAAAGGAAAACAATATTATTTCACATATGTAGCTATGTATTTAATATTTATAAAGCACCAACTGTATGCCAGGCACTATTGTAGGTATCGGGAGACAGAAGGCAATCTGACTATTACCCTGCTGGTGTTTAAGACAACAGAGCATGGTGATAATTACATGGGTGATGAAACATACTGTTTAGGCTTAGATCATGTTCTACCAGTTTCTAGTTGTGTGGCTTTGGGTCAAGTTACCTAATTTCCTTTTGCCTCTGCTTGCATATGCATGAACTTGTACTGCACACCTTTCCATAATCCTAGAACCCAAGAGCAGCAGTGCTATTCTCCATTATTATTATTATCTTCCCACCATAGACCCTTCTAGTCTATGGTATTCTGTCATAGCAGCCCAAATCAATTAAGACAAACATACTCTTCCCAGGGCCTGGAGCTTTCTCATCTCTTCTATTTCCCCACACTCATACTTTTGTTTAGTTCATCAACTTACATGTTATTTCTCCAGAAAAGAATTCCTGATTTCCCAGAGTGAGTTAGATTAATGGCTGTCATGGTCCCTGTACTTCTCCACAGGACTGATCATAATTCTAACAGTTAATTATGTTTATAATTATCTGTTAGCTCTTCCTACTGGATTTTATGCTTGATGAAGGCAGGGACTGTGTTTTGTTTACTGCCTTATTGCTAAACCCTAGTTGCTGGCACAGAATATGGCACCTGGAAATAGTTCACTACATACAAGTACTTATTTAATAAGTGAACGAGTGAAAAAATGAGGGTTTACATGCTGTCTTAGTCAGCTGGGTTGCCATAACAAAATGCCATAGACTGGGTGGCTTAAACAACAAAATTTTATTTCTTTACCTTCCAGTAGCCCCACCAGAGAGCCAGCTTCCTGGCTTGCAGGTGGCAATCTTCATTTTGTGTCCTTACAACAAGGGAGGGTGATGGGGAGAGCAAATTCTCTGGTCTCTTCTGATAAGGGCACTAACCCCATCCTGAGGACCCCATCCTCATGATCTCATCTGAACCTAATCACCTCCCCAAAGCGCTATATCCGAATACCGTCACATTGGGGGGTAGGGCTTCCACATATGAATTTTGAGACGACACAATTCAGTCCATAGCAATGCATTGCCTCATTTGACCCTTGATAACCCCATGACATAGGTTTCCATTCAGGTCGAAGAAAAGGAAGCTTAGAAAATTAACTCTGCCCAAGGGGACTCAGCTGGGTAATGACAGAACTTGGAAGTTTCCAAACCTAAGAATATTTGTCTTAAAAACAACTGAAGATTTGGTGCCTCATGAGGCTCTTGAGGCATTATCCCTTTTGGTCTGAAGCCATTTGGTCTGAAGGCAAGTGTGAAAGTGTGTGAAGCAGGAATGTAAAGGGGAACTCAAATGCAGAGGAGTCCACCCAGCAGAGAGCAGGAGAGCACCTAAACACGGAAGGAAAAGATACTGCCAGTGGGGTTCAGCCCAGGGAAGAGACTGGGGGAAGGAGTGTGACAGGAAACGGGAGCCCAGAGGATTGGGGGTGGAGTTTGGAATTCTGATGTCAACATGTTTCCTCACCCGCTGGGCTTGGTTCCCGGGTCCCACACCCTTCTGCTGGCTCTGACAGGTTGTTTTTAAAGCAGAAAAAAAGAACAAAATAGGAAGAACAGAAATAAGGCAGCCCCAACTTACCCTGAGGCGGTGGGAGATACAAGAATCTCTCTGCTGAATAGATCTTAGGACATTTCTCCCCTATAGAACCTGTGTTAAGATGAGGATAAGGTTTTTGCAGTCCTCAGAAGCCGAATTAATTCATGGTGCTCTGGAAATAGCACTAGTAACTCTGTATCTCAGTTCAGTTAAGATTTTTGAGTTCCTCCCCTGGAGCAGGAACCATGGAAGGCGCTGGAGGTTTAAGGAGCTGTGGGTGACTTCCTCAGCCCCTGGCAGATTGTCAGCTATGTCATGATGTAGATATTTTGGGGCACCTGCCCCTTATCTTGGCCACGATCACTACAGAAAGGTGGATGACCATATCTGAAAAAGTCTGCCCTTCCTTCTTCTCGTTCCCTTTTCTCACCCTACCATTTGCAGCTGCTCCTTCAACTAAGCGCAGCCACTGGCCTCCTGGCTCCTACTAAGAAGAAAATGCAGGGGGTTTTGGTTTATTCAGTGCACTGGAGGTGGAAGTCCTGAGTGTGACTATTAAGTAGTCATTTGGCCATGATAAAGTCACATAATGTCTCTGAAATGAAGGAATAAATTACATCCTCCTTAGTTACCTCACAGGGTTCTTGGGGAATATTAAGTGACTTGCATTACTTAAACCAGCCGTGGGCAAACTACGGCCCGCGGGCCAGATTCGGCCCGTTTGAAATGAATAAAACTAAAAAAAAAAAAGACCGTACCCTTTTATGTAATGATGTTTACTTTGAATTTATATTAGTTCACACAAACACTCCATCCATGCTTTTGTTCTGGCCCTCCAGTACAGTTTAAGAACTCATTGTGGCCGAGACCGGTTTGGCTCAGTGGATAGAGCGTCAGCCTGCAGACTGAGAGGTCCCGGGTTCGATTCCGGTCAAGGGCATGTACCTGGGTTACGGGCACATCCCTGGTGGGGGATGTGCAAGAGGCAGCTGATCGATGTTTCTCTCTCATCGATGTTTCTAGCTCTCTCTATGAAAAATCAATAAAATATATTTAAAAAAAAAAAAAAGAACCCATTGTGGCCCTCGAGTCAAAAAGTTTGCCCACCCCTGACTCAAACAGTAAAGAGTATACTAGTACATAATGTAAAGAACTGTGCTGATCCTCGTAGAGTTGACTGGCTGGAGGGGCCTTGGGGGTCCCTGTGTGCCTAGCTTTCTTCTAAACACTCCAGTGGGCTAGGTACTATTATATCCTCATTTTACATATGGAGAACAGAGAGGTTAGGTGACTTACTCAGGGTCACACAGTAAGTGGCAGAGCTGAGAATAAAGGCAGGCAGGCAGGCCCCAGAGCTCATTGTTAACTACCAAACCAAGCTGTTTTCTGCGTGCTTCATTAGCACCCTCTGCATACCCTTCTGGGATTCCTAAATGCAAGTTCAATCGCTTCCCTTTGTGATACATGAGCTACTGTAAGGCAGGGACTATATCTCATTCACACACATGCACACATACACGTGCACACATACACGTGCACACACACATACACACACTTGCATGGTGCTTGCTGCATCACTGGAGCTCAGGACACATTTGCTGAGTGCGTAGATGAGTAAATGTCCTCTGCGGAGATACACAGCAAGCCTGACACATCTACTGTGTCTTTTCCTCACCTTTTCTTGGCTGTGTTCATTTCCTTCAGCTATTTCCAGTAGGCGATCGTTAGTCATTTCTCACTGTCCTCACTGCCCTCCTTGGCACGTTCTCTCGTCGAAAGTGAACTGCTAGCAGGGATGGAACTTGGAGAACTGGGTCTGATATGACTATTCTTCCTGCCCCCACAGTATATGCTCAGTATCCAGGACTCCTTCAGGCGCCCACTCCTGTCCCTGAACTTTTCTTTCTTTTTCTTTCTTTTTTTTTTTTTTTTGCCAGGGCAGGTTCTTGACTCTGGAACCAAGTACCCAGGTGACCCTTAGGCCTGTACTACTGGTCTAAGCAGGTAAGCGGCGTTCATTAGACGTTTTCTTCCTTCCCTTTCCTTCTTTGTGGGAGGAAGGAAGGGATTACCTAAGGTCTTAATGGAAGAAAACAGGTGATGGTTGAGGTAATCCAGAGAATTTGTCAATTTTGTTTTATGGCATGACTACAGTGAGTTTTCTTCCTTTTTTTTAAAAAAAAAGTTATTGAATTTATTGGGGTGATCTTGCTTAATAAAATTCTATAGGTTCCAGGTGTATAATTCTACAGTCCGTCACCCGTCTGTTGTACAGTGTTCACTACCCCAGCCGCCTCCCTCCGTCGCCATTTCTCCCCTTTACCCTGCCCTGCTCCCCTCACCACCCTTCCTGGGAATCCTCAGACTGTTGTCTGTGTCTATCAGGTTTGTTTGTTTTTTTTTTGTGTTTTTTTTTTTCTTAGTTCCTTCACTTTTTGACAGTGAGTTTTCTTTTAAGAACAGGAAGTATCAGCATCGTTGGCCTCACATATTAGAATATATTTAAAAGGATCATCGGACAAGATGCTTGAATTTGTTTTGAAAAATTCTGCATTTTAGTGGACAAAAATGTCTGCAGTGTCTGTGGGGCTCCTCAAATCGGGCAAGTCAGACGATGGCCCTCATCACAGACGGAAAAAAAAAACACGGACGAAAAGCGAGATTCAATTGTTAGATAAACTGCCAATCAGACGCACGATAAACTATTTCCAGTCAGGGTTTTCCTTTCCAGTTGTTTTGGTTGGAGACGACTTTGGTGAACTCTGTGCCCCGCCGGGCGCTCGGAGCCCTGTTCGCAGAATCGGGGTCACCGCCTCCGGCCCGCGGCGCCGCCCCCCCGCCCTCACCCCCCTCCTCCTCCTCCTCCTCCTCCCCCCGGCTGGTCGGCGATCCATTTGCGGGGGTCGGGGACGCGCCGCGGGAGCGCGCCCTCGAGGCGCCGTCCGCGGGTGGGAGCCGAGGAGGGAAGGCGGCCTGGGAGCGCGCGAGGCTCACGTACGCGCGCCTACGCGCCCACGCGCCCACGCACCGCCCGCGCTCCCGGGAAGTCTCGCGATGCCTAGCCCGCTGCTCCCGCTGCGGGCGGCTCTGGCTGTTGCTGTGGTTGCCTGAGTGGCGGCGGCGGCGGCGGCGGCGCTGGTGGAGGGGTCGGCCCTCGGGCGGATGTTGACATTGTGTTGTTATTGCTGACGGTAATGGCGGCGACGGCCGGGACCACATCTCCCCTGTAGCCGGAGTCCGCGGCCTCTGAGCTCGCGGCGGCGCCTCCCCTCAGCCTCCGCCGCCTCGCAGCCCGTATCCCGGCCACAGTCCCTGGAGTCCGGCTCCTTCGGGCAGGGGTCTCGGGGCTCAGGATGGCGGATTTCGACGAGATCTACGAGGAGGAGGAGGACGAGGAGCGGGCCCTGGAGGAGCAGCTGCTCAAGTACTCGCCGGACCCGGTGGTGGTCCGCGGCTCGGGTCACGTCACCGTGTAAGGCCCGGAGGAGGGCGAGGGCGAGGACGGGAGGTGCAGGGCTGAGGGCGGGGTGGGGGTGCGGGGAGGGGTGGCTTTACTTCTCGGGGGCCCCATTTTCCCGACGTCCGTCTGGTTCCGGGGGCCTCCGGGAAAGTAGGCGACCAGGAAGTGAGAACTTGCTTTATTTTCATTTGTTCGGTCTCCGAAGTGAGGACCTCCCTCCCCAGCAACCCTTTTAGCAGGCCTTACACGCCTGGGGCGATAGGCAGGATCCCAGAAGGGAAGGCTTTTCTTTGGGGTCCTTCCTTCGGGACACCCCCTCGGCTCCGGGGGAGCAGGACACGCATTTTTGAGGCCCCTCCCCCTTGTTTTCTCACCCAGTTACCCCGTGGTTCGCTCGCGTGTCTGGGCCTTGGAGCCTGGTGACATATGGCTTCGACTCCGAGGCTAGATCTGGGCCGCCTGGGACCCCGGTGACAATCGGCGATGACCGGTTCGCGGTCGTTGTGTCCGTGTGCTTCACACACTCCCCGCGGGACTCAGTTTCTCGCAGAGTCCATTTCTGCAGAACTCATGCAAGTCCCCGTAACGGTGCATGGTGAACCTGCACAGATGAACAGACGCTTAAAATCTGCAGAACGGTCTATGTGTACAAATAATTTAAAAAAAATCTCTGATAGGACGTACTTCTCAGGTGACTAAGGGTTCTTTGAAATATGAGTCCCTCTTTTGGGCATGAACTCTGGGATGGCTTCTTCATGTGATAAAGGTCCTTGAAAGTCTGAATTGGGAACATTTAAAAGTCCGATATTATTCAAACAGTAAGGAATGGGAGCTTCCTGAATGGTCATGACTAATAAAGGAATGTGAAGACTGAACCAAATAACGAGCTGGCCGGAAGCAGGAAGTTTTGTAATGTTTCTCTGAGAAGTCCAGAGTTTTGTACGACTTGAACTATTTATACTCTTTTTTTTCCTCTTAGATCTCTTGTTCAAATCATAGGGTCAAACGCCCCATGCTTGTCAGATATTTCCACATTTCTACCTTTTCAGTAAAATAAAAGGGCCAGCAAATCTGAGACTCTTTAACAGGTTCCACTCGTAGCGGTTCTCAACCTGTGGGTCGCGACCCCTTTGGCGGTGGAACGACCCTTTCACAGGGGTCGCCAAAGACCATCCTGCATATCAGATATTTACATTGTGATTCATAACAGTAGCAACATTACAGTTATGAAGTAGCAACGAAAATAATTTTATGGTTGGGTCACAACATGAGGAACTGTATTTAAAGGGCCAGAAGGTTGAGAACCACTATAGAGTGATTGGAATGTGTAAATTGAATAACTTTAGTGAAACAGTAAGACTTCTCATATAAGATTCTCAGGAAAATCCTTGCATTTGTTAGTACATGATATGACTAGTGGTATTGCTGTTAGGCTATGTTTATATAATGCTTTAATTTCTTTAGCCCCTGTTAGTTTATATTCAGATGACTTATAGGGTAAAAACTGCATCATCGCTGTCACAGCGCCATGAAAAGACAATGAAATTTATCACCACAGTAGCAGTTAATTTTTTTAAATTATATTTTTATTGATTTCAGAGAAGAAGGGAGAGGGGGAGAGAGAGAGAGAAACATCAATGACGGGAAAGAATTATTGATTGGCTGCCTCCTGCATACCTGCTGCTGGGGATCTAGCTGCAATCTGGGCATGTGCCCTGACTGGGAATCAAACCTGGGACCTCTAGGTCTATGGGACGATGCTCAATCCACTGAGCCACCACATCCGGACAGTTACTTAATGTTTTAACTGTCATCACCAGCAGAATTAAGAATTATAACCAAATATCATGGATATTAAATCTTTCTTTAACATATTTCACAGAACTTTTATTTTACTCTCATAACCGGTTATTTAATTTTTAGCATGATTTTTAAAAATTGTTTTAAATCTAAGGAGTATGTGGATGCTTAAAGAAGGGATTTTCAAACTTTTTCATGCTATCTGCCCATTTCCCCCCCTACGTTCCTGATGTCAAAGAAAAACTGGCAAAATTTTGGTATTTAAAAAGGTACAGCCATAGTTGTAATGTTTCCTTTTTTTTAAGGAAAAAAAAAGCTAAGCATTTATTTGGGGTAAATGGAAAATATAATAGGCAAAATGTTCAGAACCAAGTAAGTGATCAGTTAATTTGATTGTAGTTGGCTACCAGAGAGTTATAACAGGGTGGGAGAACTACCAGTGGTTCTCAGTCTTAGCTGCCCGTCAGAATCATCTGGGGAGCTTAAAAAAAAACACCTGCCTTTGCCCCAGGCCAGGCCAGTGGAAGGCCAAGTTTCAGAGTGAGGGTCCCAGGCTTGGGTAGTTTTTTAAAAAAAGTCCCACCGGTGATTTTTATGTGTAGCCAGGATTGCAGGCCACTATTTCAGAGCAGTATACAGAGCTATATGTCACCAGTAAACAGCATTCTTTTCTACATTGGGAGTTAATATTTCTGTGATTTCCCTGAACCACTTCCCTCTCTTCCCTGTTACCTTGGTTTTAGGCTCTGGGTTGAAATCTATAGTCTGCTACTTCTTGGGTAAATTACTTATTTGTGCCTCTTCAGTTAAGATAGAGATAGTTATAGTCCTGAACTTTTAAGATTATTAAGGATTAAATGAGCAATACTTGCAAAGAATTAGTCACATTTTGTGGTACTGTGCTCAATAAATATTAGCCTTTATTAATTATCTTCCACACATGTAGTATTTCACTTTGAGAAGCATAGGTGTAAAGAAATCTGAACTGCTGTTTTTAAACCTAACAGTGATTCACTTTGTCTTATTTCCATTTCTAAAATATTTGCATGAGGTTAAATTATGTGAAGTATTTCAATGGGAATTATTGAGAATCTCTCTGATTGAAAATCTAAGCCTGGCCCTAGTTGGTTTTGCTTAGTGAATAGAGCATTGTCGCGAAGACTAGGGTCCTGGGTTTGATTCTGATCAAAGGCATGTACCTTGGTTACAGCTGGATCCCCGCCCCCCTCCTCTGGTGTATGTGGGAGGCAGCCAGTCGATGTGTCTCTCTCACATAGATGTTTCTTACTTTCTGTCTCTCCCTTGCTTCCACTCTATGTAAAAATCAATGGAAAAATATCCTTGGATGAGGATTAACAAACAAAAAGGAAATCTAAGCCTGTTTTGTGGTGACATAGATAGGTATAGTAATAGTAATACAGAACTTTTAAACTTTTTTTACATGACTCTGTCATGCATAATTCACAAGCATGCTATGCCAATGGATAGCCCAGTTAATGCCTATTGTACCTATAAAAGTTTTTGAGATTAGTGCTTAGGGAAGTTACTGTAACTGTTGAGCCTGTTCAGTTTTTCTTGCCTTTAAATGGAAAGAGCTATTAAAACAGTTATAGTAAGAGTGGCTGAACTTATCACTTACTCACTGCCACTGCCCTGATTCCTTTTTTAAAACTAAGGAGTGTTCTTTCCTTACCAATTTGAAAATAAATGATATTGTTTACTGAGTCACCTGTAATCCAGATTAGTTGGAAAAGCTATAGGGCAATATGTATTTTTCACAGATTGCACTTTTGAGTAGACCTTTATAGTTGAATATTTCCCTTACTTTAACATATCATAGTATAAAATTGCTTTTATTTTATTTTAGAAATCACTGTATTCTCATATGATATCATTTGGTATGTTATTATAGTGGTGTGAAAAACTAAATTATTTTCCATTCTCTACTACATAGGCAGGTCTTGGTTAATTTTGGAACATAATGAGATT
Organism: Myotis nattereri; assembly: GCF_964212035.1. NCBI lineage: Eukaryota > Metazoa > Chordata > Mammalia > Chiroptera > Vespertilionidae > Myotis > Myotis nattereri. The sequence continues at coordinate 198,830,378 of NC_138075.1, forward strand.
TTTGGGACATAAGAATGTAAAAAGTATAATTTACCTAAACAAAGTCTACTTTAATGTGGTTTTAATAACAGTGTTTTCATATTGACTCCAAATTAGACTTATACTTTGTAATTTCATCAGGATCATCATTCTTTCTTGACATTCTTCTGGATGAGTATAATAATTTTCTTCATTGTTAGATTTGCATGTAGCAATATGGAACAAGATGGCAGCTCCAACAGAGAGAAATCTTGGCAGGAGCATATTTTGACAAAAAGTCATATTTGAAGGAAGAGAGGGAAATGATAAGTTCCTGTTATTGTATATTTATGTATATGTAATTTAAAAGACTTGAGTTCACACTTAATTAAAGTAGGTTTCCTGTGTGTGTGTGTGTCGGTGGGTGTATTTCTCATTTTATTATGTAAGGAAGATGAGGGAAAAAGTGATTAACTTATTAGGTAGAATTGGCCAGTTTGGTTGATATTTAAAAATTGTGGAGTTCTTTACTCCTCAAAATAAATTTGTACAAAATATAATGATCATTTGTTGAAGGCTTTGATTTTTCACAATGGTGGTAGTGCTAAAGGATGTGTTAACCTAAAAATTAGAATTTAAATCTAGTTTTGGACCAGTATTTCCTAGCTAATCTACAATTATAACTGACACTATTTTTTCCTTTTCACTTAGTCATGACCTCCTATATCAGAATCAAACTTGGAGCTTTTCTAATGTTTGAGTTCTAATTTAAGCCCTTTATAGAGCCAAGTTATTTTGCTGCAGTTTGTTTCTAATGTTATTCTTTTCTTATTTCACTAAATTATCATGTTTTCATGTACTCACTTCTGAGGTATAATTTTTCTATCATTGCCACAAATAATTCCTCATCCTTCACCAGTTTTTTTTCACCTCTAATTGTCCAACATTTATTGAAGTATGTTAATAATTGCATATTAATTGATTCCTTTGTTAGAAGAAGATTTAACATATCAATAAGGAGGCTATACCAAATGGCTCCTTCACTATATATACATATACATACATACTCCATTCATACCACATATGTGGATACATACCACTAAATATATAACACTTGCATGTGTATTTATACTGCCATATATGTCCTTCACCAGTTTTTATCAGTGGCTGTGGGACATCACTCTTTGCTTGTCTTCATCTTTCATCTTAGGTATGCTGTGGAAAGTTGAAAGATTTAGAAATGTGACTTGAAATGAAAAAATTTGGAAACTACTTTGGGGTACAATAGGATCTTTGTATAGGAGACATCACAAGAACACTTTAGTATGTTGATTGAGCTTTCTAATGGTAGGGTCAATTAAAAAATGTCTATCAAAAGCAGTATTTCAAGACTGTTACTAGATGTTATGGTAGCAAGGAGAGACCTGAACAAGATTTGCTGAAATAACAGAATCACTTCAGTTAAACAGTTTTAACTTCATAACTCCCATCTTTTCTCCCCCAGCTAGCATAATATTTAAGGCATATTTCATTTTAAGATTTTTTGAAGACTATATTTCTCCACAAGGCTGTAAAGTTGAGGACAGGGATTGTACTTATTGGTTCTTATTTCTCCACTACTTAATTTGCTGTCTGGAATATTATAGGTCCTGAAATGTTCTCTAAATAAATGAGATAATTCCATACATCTTTGGATCTTTTCAGTTGCCAATACTTGTTTTAGAATCCATTATAAAATCAGATTAATCAGTGTTTTCATGTTTGTGTAGTCTAGTTTAATCCCAGGGCAAGATTTCTTAAACTTGCCTAATTATCAGAATCACTAGGGCATTTTAAAAAAATACACATTTTAAGTTCTTATCCTAGACATCCTCAATCAAAATCTTTAGGAGAAGAGCCTAGGAATTTTTTATTAATAAGAGCGTTGGTGACACTCAGATCAACATTTGGAAAGCATTGGATGGTCCTATGGAAATAGTGTGGTATTTGATGTCAAGCAGATAAGATAGGTTTCAATGCTCAGATACTTCCTAACTGCAAGCTAATTATAACTCTTAGCTTTTCTGAACTTCAGTCTTCTCATCTGCAAAAGGGATAATATCTACCTCAGAGATTAGGTGTGAGAGTCAGAAATAATGTACCTAATGATCTGGACCCATAGCAGGCATTCAGCAAATGATTATCACTTATTTTGATGTTAATCCTTCATGCATATTTTTTGGTTAATCTTTACTGTTTTCTTGGAATCAATCTAAAAGGTGCTTTCCTGCTTTAAAACAAGATTTTGAGGATAAATCAGAATTATCTGATAGAGTATAGGAAACATTTAATCAAAAGCAGATACTATCAGGCTGGTAACAGTGATATTCTTAGAGGCTGTTAAGGTATTTTGGGGTTTGAGGATCTTCTGTAAATGTCCCTTTATTTTGAATTTCACGTGTGGGCTTTTGTTTTCTGTTTACTTTTTTTTTTCTCCCCCCATCTAGTTCATCAGGGTTACTTTGGAAATGAGACAACTAATCTTATTAGAACCATGTATACTAGTAAAGTAAGAGATGTTGATTCTGAGTGCTGGATTTTGATAATTGAATTTTTAAAAATATATTTTTATTGATTTTAGAGAGGAAAGGAGAGGGAGAGGGAGATAGAAACATCAATGATGAAAGAATCATTGTTTGGTTGCCTCTTGCACCCCACACTGGGGATCAAACCTGAAACCTGGGCATATGCCCTGACCAGGAATTGAACCTTGATTTTCTGGTTCATAGGTTGAAGCTCAACCAGTGAGCCACGCTGGCCAGACTAGATGTTTGAATTTTAATACTTGGGTTGTAAGGTATTTGTTTCCTAAGAGTATTTTTGCTTAATTCTTATCAGCTGTCTTGTTGATGTTAATAATTTAACAAGTAATCATTAAATTTTATGGTAGGTATAATGTGTGGCTCTGAGTATATAGTTATGAATGAAACACACATAGTTTCTCTACTCTTATGGAGCTTACAGCTAATAGACAAACTATGTATAAGAAAATTGCTTTGAAGGAGACCTATAAAGTGCTGTGATTAAAAATAATGTGATTAAGAGAACCTCTGTGAGGGGATAACATTTAGAAGGGATGAAAGACTCTTAGAGAACAACAAAATAAGCATGGCTTGCCTAAGAAACTAAACGGCTACTTCTGTATTGTGGCTAGAATATAATGAACCAAGGGGATAGCACCTTGAAATGAGAATGAGGTTTGGTAGGCTTAGTAGGGGCCAGAAAAGGTTATAGAGGGATTAGACTGAAACTAGGGAGAGTAGGGCTATTAGAACAGTCTAGATCAGCCGTGGGCAAACTACGGCGGTTTGAAATGAATAAAACTAAAAAAAAAAAAAGGACCGAACCCTTTTATGTAATGATGTTTACTTTGAATTTATATTAGTTCACACAAACACTCCATCCATGCTTTTGTTCCGGCCCTCCGGTCCAGTTTAAGAACCCATTGTGGCCCTCGAGTCAAAAAGTTTGCCCACCCCTGGTCTAGATGAGACATGATAGTGACTATGTGTTGGGTGATGGTCTTTATTACATAAAGTAGGTATTACAGTTCTATAAGCCATCAAATTTCACAACTTCCCTATGAGGTGTGGAAAAAACGTAGCAGGGCCACTTTTGCTATCTCATTCCTCAGTTGTGTTTTTTGTTTGTTTTATTTTTGTTTTGTTTTGACATTGTGGAGGTTGAGGTCAAAGAACTGTGGCTGCCCTTACTGTTGATTGAAGACTTTCTTGATGACATACCTGCATTTCCTGTTCTGCTGCCTCAGGGCAGCTAGTAGGCCAAGAGATCTGCATGTGCCGGAAGTGAAGTGAGGCTTTCCCACAAGATCATAGATTTTGGAATGAGGACCTTTGTAAAGTGGTAGCCTTTAGCTGCAAGATGTGTTGTGTTTGACAGTGATCTGTTTCTTAGATTGGAGGAAAAGATTGTTTTTTACATCTTTACACTTAAAACTGAATTTTGTATATAAGGACTAAAATTTTTTCACAAAGTCTTGGAAAAAATTATTTTTCCCCTTAAGCCTTTTTCCATCCTACCACCTAGTAAATGAAGTTTATTTAGGGTAGAGTTGGTTGGATTTTGGAATAATTTATCATTGTTTTTTGATTGATAAGAAGTGAGTGTGTGTATATTTAATTTGACAAGTCTGCATATAAATATATGCTTCCTGCAAGAGGTCCTTGTTTATTCTCTTTGATTTTTCATTGTAGATACAATACTAGTAGAGTCCTTGATTAGTTTAGTGAATGAGTTCCTATGTATCCAGCCTTTTTTCTCTGCCCTTTCTAAACTATTCAGTTATAAACTTTACTTGAAATTGATATTTTTGGTAGTTTATAGTATAAACCAGTTCAACCATATATCCTTAAATGAACATAATTTATCATCATTGTATAGTTCATAAGATATAAGTTTAAAGAATATTCTAAAATATGTATAAATTAGGTACACAAAGTCTTTTTTTGAGGGGGTCGGTTATGTATGATTTAAAGTAGTTGTTGTCCCAAGTGCCTTTTAGTATACAAGTGGATAAAAAAAGTTGTACATATATATACAGTAGTGGAATATTACTTGACCATAAAGTATGAAATCTTTCCATTTGTGACAACATGGATAGATCTAGTGGGTATTATACTAATTAAAATAAGTCAGACAGAGAAAGACAAACACCACATGATTTCACTTGCTCGCATATGTGGAATCTAAAGAACAAAGTAAAGTGACAAACAAAAGAGAAACAGACTCATAGATGCAGACAACAATCTGATGGTTGCCAGAGGGAAGTGGGGTTGGGGGCCTGGGTGAAAAGGAAGTACAAATTGGTAGTTAGAGAATCGTCACAGGAATGTAAAGTACAGAATAGGGAATATAGCCAATAATATTGTAATAACTATGTATGGTGCCAGGTGGGTACTTAAAATATCGGAGGGATCACTTTGTAAATTATATAATTGTCTAACCACTAGGCTGTATACCTGAGAATAATATAAAATAATATTAAATGTCAACTGTTTGAAAAATAAAATTAAAAAAGTAAAATAGTTGAGTTGGATTAGTTGAATCCTTATATTATCAGAAATTAATACCATGAAGTTTAATCAGTATGCATTTATATAACTTCACTGTTTAGCAACATATGTAATCATCTATCAATACTTGACAATATAATTTTAATTGAATATTAGTAAAACTAATGCTAGTATATTATAGAACTGTATAATGATGAAGTTTATGATAGTGTGAATGTACTACATGATTTAAATTAAATCTTTGATTTCATTAGTCCATGTACTTTCACAGAGCCAGATGAACCCAAACGTTCAGAATTTAAACGTTCACACAGTTAAAATTTTTAGACTTATTCTGAGACTAATATGTATGTGTCCAACTCTAGGGGTTCTATATCTTTTGGATAAACATAGTACACTTTCAGTTCTAGCCCTTCCTCCTCGAGCTACATTGATATTCAGATGTATATTAAGGCAGCCAGATTCATTTAAAGCATGATTTTTATGTCTAAAGAATTTTAATTCTAGTTATAACTTCATCTTCCAAAATAGGTAACAAGCTGATTCCACTGAGCTCAGAGTTCAACATTAGGAAACAAATGCTGTTGCCATGTGTAAAACCCATGTGTTCAGTGTGAATCTGAAATTTCTAGTTTATATGTTCTTAGGTCTTGTCATCTACATAGAAAGATAAAATTTGGTGAGTTTATGGCTTTATACAGGTTGAATGTCTCAGAATCCTAAATATCCACAACTGAATTCCTAACAATCCTCCCCCCCCCCCCCCGCCTCCCCCAATCAGCTTCACCTGCAGCCTTTCCATTCTCAGTTGATGGCAGATCTGGCATCCTGCTTGCTTAGATTAAAAAATATTTAACACATCTTTAATGTCTCCTCTTTCTCTTTCATTGCATTCAGTCTATAAAGAAATTAATCCATTGACTCTATCTTCAAAATACTAGTATATTCAAAATTCAGCCACTGAATTTTGTCTTACCTGAGGCAGATAAAACCACAAAGGAGATTTGCTCTCCTAAATTCATCCATCTCTACTGCTGGTATGAGTTGTCATTGTCTCTTTTGTGCCTCACAGTTAATACTTTTCTTCTCCCTGCTTCCACCTTTTCTCAACCTTTGCAATACATTTGCCACAGTGATCCTTTAAAAATATAGATCAGATCATGTCTGTTCTGTATTAAGCCTCCCCAAGACTCCCCCTCTTCAGAGTTAAAGTCCCTTTTAGTGTGGCCTATAAGACCCTAACTGATCTGGACCATCATTACTTCTTTTATTTCCTTTCTACTATTCTTTCATTTGTTTACTGGACTCTAAACACACTAGCCTCCTTTTCATTCCCTGAATTATTCCAGGCACTCCCTTTCTGGAATAGTCCCATCAGATATCCAATGCCAGCTCCTTTATCTTCTTTAAATTTTTCAGTTATCTTCTTAATGAGTCCTGTCTTCCTCTTTTTTAAAAATTAAAACTTATCTACCTACTCTTTATTCTGTGCTACCTTTTTCTTTTTTCATAGTGCTTCCTCTGTCAGAATGTGCGTGTGCTGGAATTAATAAAAGGCACAGACTTGCAAAGAGAAAAACTCTCAAATTATTTGACAAGAATAAAGTTTTAAAACTTTCTTCCTGCTTTACAGTAGCTGTCCACCTATGAAATGTCAGCCCAGTAAACCCTTGCTAATGTTTTCTTGAGAACTTTGGGATAGTATTTGACCTTTGGGCCATCTATGACCCTGATAGGCCAGTTGTCTTACCTGAGGCAGATAAAACCACAAAGGAGATTTGCTCTCCTAAAACAATATACTTAATTGATATCTGGATTAGAATTTGAGCATTCTGTCTCTCCCTTGTGCTGCTCTTTTATCTCACCACAGTAACTGCTTTGTGCTTTTCAGCCTTGGTCTCACCTGCCTGGATTCCTGACCCAATGCTTGCCCATATTTACTACAAATGCTTTATTATTGCCTGGCTTTCCTGAACCCAGCACTTCTTTGTGTACCTTGTTTCCTGTACACTACCCCCTGAACTTGAAGAGCTTGGCAAAAAGTTGGAAAAGTCTTTGACAGTTATCATTAGCTAATTTGATCATTGGCTATTCTGTTTGCTAAACTATTTGAAGATGATGTTTATGAAGTCACTGAGATCTAGACATTCTCTAATTTATCCAGTTATCCATAGTGGATATTAAATGATAATATTGCCCACTTTACTAGAAGTATAATAACCATAATAAAAACACAGCAAACATTTACGTTATTTTATAAAAGCAGTTATAACATACTAGTGACCCGGTGCACGGATTTATGCGCATCGAAAGGAAATTAATTAGAAGGTGGCTCGCGGGGTAGACTGGGCAAGATGGGCCAGACATGCCCTGGAGCCAACCTCCCATGGTCCCTCCCTGGCATCTGCAGAGTGAGCGGGGGTCCCTCCGACAGGTGAGGTCCCTTGGCCTGGTGTTCAGGGATCAGGCCAAAACCAGCTCTCCAACATCCCCAGAGAGGTCCCGGAGTGGGAGTATGAGAGGGCACTCTGCAAAGTTGCTATCTACAGGGTGTGGAACATAAACACAAGTGTGCCATAAACCAGATTTGGGGCTGACAGTACCCCAGCAGCAACATAACCCATGTCCAAAGGTGGAATTGCGCGGTCCCGTGAGGAATTGAGCTCCCTCCTCTCTGGTTTTGGGGTGTGTCACCCGAGAACCGCCGCTGCCAAGTCACTGCAGCCCAGCACTCCTGCATTGAGCATCTGCCCCCTGGTGGTCAGTACACATCATAGGTACTGGTCGGATGGGCAGAGGTACACTTAGCCTTTTATATATATAGCTAGGGTTTATGACATGCACTGTTGGTGCTTTATATATGTACTCATTTAATGAGTTAGGCCAAGTATTATCCCTCGTGTATAAATAAGGAAACTGAGGCTCAGAAAAGGTAGCTAACTTGCTCAAAGTGATACATCTACTGAATGGCAGTGTCGAGATTACATTCCAGATAGTCTGCCTCCAGAATCTGTTTGCTTAAATGCTTTTTAAAAAAATTCAAGGACTGAAAGCAACAAACTTATATGCTCTGTATTATTTGTCAACACATAACAAAATCCTATGTATGTTGGGATTTTAGGTACCAATGTGAAAAGCTCAAAAATATTTTTTTCTAGATCCATATGACAATGTACTAAGTGTACCGGTTAATATGGATTTTTTTTCAATAGATGGAGTTACACATATGTTAATATATATGCGATTTGATATGTATGCTATTTTGTTGTATTGACAGCAAGCTTCAAAACTTCATGTCAAATTTGCTGAAGGTGTTAACATCATAGATATTTTTACGCTTAAAAATGTCGAATTTCATGCCAAAAAAGAGCATTTGTGGGAAGTTTTAATTTATTACTTTATTTTGAAGAAAAAGTTATCGTATACTTCGGGAAGCTTATGGTGAACATGCTCCATCTCAGGATACTTGTGAACGCTGGTTTAAATGTTTTAAAAGTGATAATTTCGATGTGAAAGACAAAGAACGTCCAGGTCAACCGAAAAAGTTTGAAGACCAACAATTACAAGCATTATCGGATGAAGATGTGTGTCAAACTCAAGAACAACTTGCAGAAAGATTAAATGTTGCTCAGCAAACAATTTCTGATCGTTTACAAGCAAGGGGAAAGATTTTAAAGGAAGGAAAATGGTGCCACATCAACTGAACGAAAGACAAATGGAAAACTGAAAAGTCATCAGTTAAATGTTGCTTCAACGGCACGAAAGAAAGTCTTTTTTTGCATTGAATTGTGACTGGCGATGAAAAGTGGATTTATTTTGAGAATCCCAAATGCACAAAATCATGGGTTGATCCAGGTCAACCATCAACATCGACTGCAAGGCCAAATTGCTTCGGAAAGAAGACAATGCTCTGCGTTTGGCGGGATCAGGAAGGTGTGATGTATTATGTGCTTCTAAAACCAGGTGAAACCGTTAATACTGATCGCAACCGACCACAATCAATCAATTTGAACCACGCTTTGACCATGAAACGACCAGAAATGGGCCAGAAGACATGGCAAAGTAATTTTGCTTTATGATAACACACCATCACTTCAAAAACAGTTAAAGACATGTTAAAAGATCTTGCCTGGGAAGTATTAACCCACCCACTGTATTCACCAGACCTTGCTCCTTCAGATTACCACTTGTTCCGATCGACGGCACACACACTTTCTGAGCAGCACTTCAAAACGTATGAAGAAGTGGAGAATTGGGTCTCTGAATCGTTTGCCTCAGAACCATTCTATCGGGACAGTATCCACAAATTACCTGAAAGATGGGGGCATGTGTAGCTAGCGATGGACATTACTTTGAATAAAGCGCTTTTGAGGTTTCTCTTGAAATTATCGTGTTCTCTTTGATTACAGAATCTGCCATTATTAACCAGTACACCTAGTATTTGTTATGTATTAATCTTCATTTTATAATTTCTGTTTGATGGAAAAAGTCTTTTCCTTCAATTGTCAAATATTTTCTCTATAAAGTTTCTAGTTCAAGGAGATAAACATTTTCGATGCTTACAGAGAAAGTTATTAGAGGCAGTGCTTTATAGTAGAAATTGCCCTGGGCTTTATTGGGTTCAAGAGTAAAGCTCTAGCCTTGATCCTACATATTAGGTATGAAAACCAAGTTACTTGCCTACTATGCATCAATTTCTTCATCTAAAATGCAATATTCAGACCAAGGACCCTTTTTAGCTCTCAGATTCTGAGATTCTACTTTGTGGAATTAGAATTTTTTCTCTTTAATTTCTAAATTCTTTACAATATACTTAATACATATTGAAATAAACTCTAAAAATCTCAGAGGGAAGGGGGGAGGCGGGAAGAGATTGACCAAAGAACTATGCATAACCCATGGACACAGACAATAGTGCGGTGAAGGCCTGGGGAGGGACAGGAGCAGCGGGGGTGGGGTGGGGGTGGGGTGGGGGGGGATTAATGGGGGGAAATGGGGACGTCTATAATACTTTAAACAATAAAGATAAATTTAAAAATGAAAAGATAAAATTAACACACCTCTAAAATACACTTTAGAACAAGTAGAATTATCTTGAAACCTAGACATGTCAATTACAGTGAAACCTCTGTTCTAGAATGTCTCCCATCCTAAACAATTCGCTTCTCAACCTGACAACCCTTTTATGCTGATAACCTGTATGACCAGCCACACGTCTCTCAGGTGACAAACAGGAGAGAAAGCTCAAGTATGAGTCAGTTTACTACTAAACCTCATGTTAACATCTCAGGAAATTGTGCTGTCAATATTTTCATGATTTTTGCTTTTGTTGCTGCTTATTACATTTTTTACTGTACATTTCTTTTTTATTAAATTGTCATTTATATTTCACGTCCTTTTTGTTTTTAAAGTGTTTATAGATTAAATAGTAAATTAGACATGTACCGATTTTATGAAAGGTTAAAACGAATTCATTTGGGGATCTGGAACAGATTAATTCAATTTACAGTATTTCTAATTGGAAAAATAATCTGGACCCTGGCTAGTATGTTCAGTGGTTAGAGCATTGGCCTGTAACTGAAGGGTCGTGGGTTCGGTTCAGGTCAAGGGCATGTGCCTGGGTTGCAGGTTCGATCCCCCATGTGGAGGCAGCCAATGGTTGTGTCTCACATTGATGTTTCTCTCTCTCTCTTCCTCCCTTCCACTCTCTATAAAAAATCAATGGGAAAAATATCCTTGGATGAGGGTTAACAATAAAAACAAAAAAGATTTGGTTTTTGAATAGCCTTCTGGAATGAATTAATTTCAAGAATGGAGGTTCCACTGTGCACACATATTTCCTTAATCTGACTTAAAACTAAAAAGAAAACCCCTTTAATTTTCTATCTTTCCTTCAGGATTAATCTTTTTCCTAATTATAATGAAAAACATAATGATTATTTAAAAATTTGGAAGTAGTACTTCCCAGTGAAGCAGAAAATAAACTGTCTATAATCACCAAGAGGCAACGGTCATTTAATATTTTGGTGTATTTATTCATAGTCCTTATTAAATTTTTCCCCTAGAAATCTTTATCTTAAGATAATAATATATGTTGTTATAGAAAATATGAAAATGTTAAAAATGCAGTATCACCCGTAATATTGGCTAGGGTTAACCACTGTTAACATTTTGATGGATTAACTTTTTCTGTTTTTCTCTGTGTATATAAGTATTTTTATTAAAATAATTGAGACCATGCTTATAAGTATTTTGTATTCTACATTTTCTGTTTAACATTTTGGGAATATAAGCCAATATCATTGTGGGTTCTTTAAAAGTATGAAATATTAGGGTCTGTTAGATTTCAAACAATAGAACCACCCAAGGGGCCTTAAGCAGTGGAAGTTTATTTTAAAAATTCATGGAGACTAAGGAAGACAGGAAGCTTTGCCATCCAGGCTTCAAGGAGACTGGAATATTATTGTTTTGGATATAGTACAGCTCTGGTGATGAAATTATTCTGTCATTTTTCTCATCAGTGTATGTCCTTTGCTCCTTGGTCTAGTAGTCTGTCACAGTGACTTACCTGACTCAATTCTAGCTTCTGCTGTTGCGACATAAACTGGCAGAGCACTTTTTCCCTCTATCTCATAGTTTCTGCTTACTATTGGCTTCAGCTTAATCTCAATTGCTACTTATTTGTGGCTTTACAGTATCTTGGCTTCAATTAAATTTCATGTGACCAACAATTGTTTCTTACTTCCAGATAACTCAAGAAAGAATGTCAGATTGAGTTAGCTAATGTGCAAGTTGGTTAGGTCTGTTGGACCCTGCCATCCCATATGCTGCTAGCCAGCCCAGGGATTAGTTGTTTTTGTTTTGTTTTTATTTTATTTTTATTTTATTTATTTTTTTTAAAAAATATATTTTATTGATTTTTCACAGAGAGGAAGGGAGAGAGACAGAGAGCCAGAAACATCGATGAGAGAGAAACATCGACCAGCTGCCTCCTGCACATCTCCCACTGGGGATGTGCCCACAACCCAGGTACATGCCCCCGACCGGAATCGAACCCGGGACCCTTCAGTCCGCAAGCCGACGCTCTATCCACTGAGCCAAACCGGTTTCGGCTTGTTTTGTTTTTAAATATATTTCTTTATTGATTTCAGAGAGGAAGGGAGAAGGAGAGATATAGAAACATCAGTGATGAGAGAGAATCATTGATTGGCTGCCTCCTGCACACCCCACACTGGGGATGGAGCCCGCAATCCAGGCATGTGCCCTTGGCCGGAATCGAACCTGGGACCCTTCAGTCCACAGGCTGATGCTCTATCCACTGAGCCAAGCCGGCTAGGGCGGATTAGCTGTTCTTAAAGCAGATGCCCATTTGTTTTTTAATTTGCTAGAGCATAGGGAGCTAGCTGCTAGTCAGGCACTCAGAGTAACAGTTATTCTATACTTCACATTGTTTTGAACTGTATAGTATTCTTTCATATTGATGTATTATGATTAATACAACTGTAGTACATTTCTGTTGTTTTAAAAACCACTGTTAAAATAACATCAACATTTAGAAGGTAAGAAAAATAATCACAGAATAAAACACATTGAAACAGATTCTTGCAGGTCTGCATTTAAAAGGTAAAATTCACCCTTAATTCAAAATATATTTTAATTCAAAATAACGATGCATTAGTGAATCCTAACACAATAATATGAAGCATATAAGGAACATAGAAGAAATAAAAATGCAAGTAAAAAGGACTGGGCTTGAACTACAGAAAAGGTTGAAATGCATTCAGGAAAACTATTGATTGGTGAACCCAAGACTCCCTATTTACTTACAATAAAATACCTAGTTAATACCAACTGAAACATTCAAATAGAAAAAAAATTATGATGTATACTATAAAAACACATTTAAAGTATTTACTTAGCAACTACTTACTATATATCTGCTGGAAAAACATACTACTTTAAGAAAACAAATGAAAAAAAATGTCTTTAATACTCCCTTACCAAAATAACACTGCAGAATACTTGATTCTTCATTAACATATCTGTGCCACTGTAATTATTTCCTTCTGATACATTCTTAGAATGAGAATTACTAAAGGGTATGAATATTTTTTATAGACTACCTACTATCTAATTGTATCCTTGAAGATTATAATTTTGTAAGTTTTTTTAAAATCTTCATCCGAGGATATGTTTTACTGATTTTATCTTTTAATATATTTTTATTGATTTCAGAGTGGAAGGGAGAGGGAGAGAGAGAAATTGATTTCAGAGAGGAAGGGAAAGGGGAGAGAGAGAAACATTAATGATGAGAGGGAATTATCAATTAGTTGCCTCCTACATGCTCCCTACTAGGGATCAAGCCTGCAATCTGCAACCTGGCCATGTGCCCTGACTGGAAATCGAACCATGACCTCCTGCGAGGGGAGAGGAAGGAAAGAAAGAAAAACATCCATCAAACCTAACACCTGCGTGTGTGCTGTTATTGGGAATCAAACCTGAGACCTTTCTGTGTACGGGACAACGCTCCAACGAACTGAGCCACACTGGCCAGAGGTTTACAGTTGAGAGAATGATTTATGTACTCTTTTGTATTTTCTTTTTATTTAACAATATATTATATGTACTTTCCATCTTATTTGCAAACTTTATTTTTAATAATTGTCTGATATTCTGTTATATTGAGATACTATAATTAACATTCACATGATGTTTACTTATCATTTCAGGGAATTGATAGGGAATTTGTTTATGCATATATTTTATTTACATTCCAGATTATTTTTAGGTTAGAATCCTAAAAGAGAAATTAACTGTGAAAAAGGTATAAATATTATTAATGCCAAATTGATTTTTGGAATGGTTTAAATAATTTATAGTTTCACTGACAGGGCATAATATTTTTCATCCTAAGATTTTCTTACCAACATAAATCCTTATTTTGTTTTATTTACTTGTCTTTGGAGATAACTGAATTAAGATGCCACCTTGAATCACATTTTTCAAAATTAAATGCTACTTCCAGCCTTTTGGGTTAATGTTAGATTATTAGGTGAAGGGAGTTCAGCTTCCTACTCCATTGCTCTTTCAAGCATATCAAATCATCATTTTAAGGATGAAACTTGGCCTTTCCAATTCTGTCCAGGGCTAATTGTACTTTGACTTAAAAAAAACTAAATTCTTTTTACCAGATTTAAAAACGTTAAACTTAAAGGTGCATAATGGATATGATGCTGTCAAGTTAAGCTGAAACATGTATCTCATTTTCATTGCTAACAACCCCCACCTCTTGCCAAACTTAAAAAACACCCTCCCCCCCCCCCAAACGGAACAAAGTATTATGAAAACTAAGTAACTTAGGCCACATTAAAATCATTAAAGGTAACATTTTGTAGCTAATATTAAGAAACATGAAGTGTGGTTTTTCTTACCCATTTAATAAAATAAGATGGTCTTATAAACTTTATCTGACAGTATTACTTTGGTTGACCTAGAATCTTAAAAAAAGGCTTTAGCAGAAATGAAACACGTAACAGAGGAGCTGCTGTTTTCTATGTCTGTAAGATATTCCCCACTCTGATACTCAAGCTCTTTGTTAGGAGAAAGCATGGTGTATGAAGGAGAACTTGCTGAAAAGAACTGTTTTCAGTTGTTGAGAGCAAACTCATCATTAATGTTGATTTAAGCCTGACTAGTAGTTTGAATAATGAATGGGAGGTGAGATAAAGATAATGAATGTAGAGGACTTTTTCAGGACATTGGATGAGGAAGGCAAAGAGACGGTTGCCATTATATATTTAAGGGAGAAGAAGATAGGTGTTCAGATTCTCAGGCTTGGTAGACTTATGCAGGTTTGTAGGCTATGTATAAGGGAGAAATTCAGTGGATTGCAGAGGAGACTGGAGGAGTTGCAACTAGGAGTAAATGGCTAGCTTTGGCTTGCCTCCATTCAGAAAGATGGTAAAGATACTGAAGACATAGGTAAATCTAGAAAATGAAAGGGTGAGAAGGCAAAGTAGATTTCAATGGTCTTTTTTCTCTGACTGGAATTAAGGACTATGGTTATCTGCAAAAAAATGTGAGTTGTGAGGGTAAGATTGAGCAATAGAGGAACAACAACTGTGGAGTATGGAAAAAGGAGTTGATTAGGAATGAATAAAGGTTATTATAATGTCAACCTAACTGAAGTTAGATAATATATTTATAATATGTGATTTTTCTCTTGTAGCTTCAGGCAATGGGAATTAAAGAAAGTAGAAATTTCAATTGAATTAGATTGATGAGACATTCTAGAGATACAGAAGATAAAGGGTGTTTGTTGGAGTATGGTCAAAACGATTCTATAGTTTTGGCAGACAGGAAGGAAGGGAGTCAGAAGGGAGCTGGTATAGAGTGGAAAAGCAAGGAGGAGTGGTAAGCAGTAGGATATAGCCAGAGATGAAAAAACAAATTTAATAAGGGTGGGAGAAATGAAATGTTTGATGGTAGTGGTAAGGGGAATTTTACAGTTCAGAATTTTAGATACAGTTCCAAGTGATGACAATATACAGACTATTTCACAATGAAATAGGTTGCTGAATTAAATAGAGGTGAATTTCCTCAGAATAGGTGAAGTCAGGTGACCACTTAGTTCTGGTGCTGAATATTGAACTAATTAGAATGAAGATAAGAGTCATGATAGACACAAAAACTGACATGGATGTCTATGTCCTTAGATTCTGAAGGTGGGCAGAAAGAGTTTTAACATAGCAGGCTTGAGACTGCTATTCTTAGAAAGGCTTGCTTGCAGTGTTGGCTCTTGGCTTATGTCTGGGAACTTGGAATTTGGGAGAGTTCTCAGTATTCCCATAATTTATAAGAAAGGCTCACTATGCCTAACCTGTACAGTGTGGTGTATATTGAACACGTGGTTTCTTTCTGGGAGTCTGGAATTTTGGTACATGCTAAGGAGAGGGTGCCCATGTGACCAAAACACTGAGTAATGAGCTTTCTGGGTGGACAACATTCTATACATATTGTCAAAGCTAGTTAGTGTAAAACCTTAAGATAATGGACTAATTCGGACAAGGGGATATCCTTTAAAGCCAAAAGCCCATCCTATTTAATAATAGACTAACATGGTAATTAACCGTATCTCTGACACGCTTCCCATGGGCTAATCAGGGCGATATGCAAATTAACTGCCAACCAAGATGGTGGCCGGCAGCCAGGCAGCTGAAGAGAACAGGAGGCTTGCTTGCTCCAGTGATGGAGGAAGCCAAGGTTCCCTGCCTGCCTTGCCGGCCTCTGAGCTGCACTCAAAGAAACAATGTTGCAATTATAGAAGCTAAACAAAACCCAGATACCTGCTTTCAGCCGTCAGAGCTAGAGCGAGCAGGACCGAAACAATGTTGCAGTTATAGAACCCAAACAAACCCTAGGTTCCTGCTTTCAGCAGCCGAGGCCTCAAGCTGGAGCCAGCCTCAGAGCTAAAGCCGGCTCTCAGCTCCAGTGACAGCCATAGAAGGTAAATAAATCCCAGAATAAAAGAAAAAAAGGAGAGGTTGGGAGCTTCAGTCACCCGCCAGCCTGAAAACGGCCCTCAGCCCCTCACCCAGACTGGCCAGGCACCCCAGTGGGGACCCCCACCCTGAAGGGGGTGTGACCAGCTGCAGACCGCCATCATCCCCTCATCCAGGCTGGCCAGACACCCCAGTGGGGACCCCCACTCTGAAGGGGGTGCGACCATCTGCAAATAGCCATCATCCCATCATCCAGGCTGGCCAGGCACCCAAGCGGGACCCCCACCCTGATCCGGGACACCCTTCAGGGCAAACCAGCCGGCCCCCACCCATGCACCAGGCCTCTATCCTATATAGTAAAAGGGTAATATGCAAACTGACCCTAACAGCAGAAAGACTGGGAATGACTGGTCACTATGACACACACTGACCACCACGGGGCAGACGCTCAATGCAGGAGCTGCCCTCTGGTGGTCAGGGCGTTCCCACATGGGGAGCTCTGCTCAGCCACAAGCCAGGCTGATGGCTGCCAGTACAGCGGTGGTGGTGGGAGCCTCTCCTGCCTCCTCAGCAGCGCTAAGGATGTTTGACTGCAGCTTAGGTCTGCTCCCTGCTGGCAAGTGGGCATCCCCCAAGGGCTGCCGGGCTGCCAGAGGGATGTCTGATTGCCATCTTAGGCCCAATCCCCTGGGAAGCAGGCCTAAGCCAGCAAGTGGTAACCCCCGAGGGGTCCCAGACTGCGAGAGGGCACAGGCTGAGCTGAGGGATCCCCTACCCCTGAGTGCACAAATTTTTGTGCACTGGGCCTCTAGTCCTATCTAATAATAGACAAACATGGTAATTGACTGTATCTTCGCTATGCTTCCCATTGGCTAATCAGGGCGATATGCAAATTAACTGCCAACAAAGATGGCGGTTAACCACCAACAAGGATTGCGGTTAATTTGCATATGTAGGAGCAATGCTGGGAGGCGAAAGGGGAAGGACGGAAGAAGCTGCCTGCTGCTGATGGTGCTCGGAAACCCAGGCAGCAGGCAAGAGCCGGGTGGCAGGGCAAAGGGCCGCCTTTGCCTGCCCCCTGGCCAGTGATTGGAGAAGATGGGTGGGGCAGGGAAGAGGTGGCCGCCAGCAGCCGCCTCTTCCGTGCCCCCCCCCCCCTCACCCCGGCCGGTGTTCGGAGAAGTACCTGTATTTTTTTTTGTTCAAAGTACCTGTATTTTTAATAATTTCTTGACATGGTAAAAGAATTTTACATTACGATCCAAGGGTGGTGGGGTGA
Source organism: Myotis nattereri (assembly GCF_964212035.1). NCBI lineage: Eukaryota > Metazoa > Chordata > Mammalia > Chiroptera > Vespertilionidae > Myotis > Myotis nattereri. The sequence continues at coordinate 198,848,188 of NC_138075.1, forward strand.
GGAGAAGGAGCAGCAGAACAATCCAACAAACAAAAAGGGAAACAGAAATGCATGGTGGAAGGGATTTGAAGGGTGGGTAGGGGCATTGCCCAACTAAAATGCAATTGGTTTGTTACTGTGTACTATTCATGGGAAGACAGCATTCTGACTACTTCTCTATACAGCATATTGGGAGTAAAAATGATGCATCCAGGTGGAAATATGATTAGGGGTTGGAAGACAGACAGGGAAAGAAGAAATCAGAAATAGACACTGAGGGAGTCACTGGCTGGCTGGCTGTAAATACTGACTCTCCAGTAGTGATAGAATAAAAAAGTGGGGGATATCTCTGGAAGATTCAAGCGATAGGGGGCAACTCTTCTATGGTTTTGACTTGCCCAGCAGATTTCCACATACACGTGTGCATGCCTATGTTTGCATGCACACACTTATACACATAACTGACTGCCCTCCCTGGAAGCACAGAAGAAGAAGCCGCCCACCTTTGGTCCAGGTGCCAGCGCCTGCGGCTAGCTGCAGCCCAGGAGACGGACAAGCCACCCGCCCGAGGTCCCAGGCTGCAGCCACCCGGAGAAGCTGCCAGCGCCTGTGGCCAGGGAAATAGGTTCCCTCTTCTCCTACTGCAGTCATTACTTCAATATTCCCCTTCTGAATTTCTCTCCTGTGCTGCAATCCAACTCCACTTTTCATCGGAAGAATACAGAACAGAGGGAACAGTGTTAAAAGCTTACATTTTTAAGCCGGTAAGGTTGGTACTTAAACATATAAATGGAAAACTAGAGTCTTTAAGGTAACAAAGGCTACAAAGGACAGGGACAGCGCATGACCTATTATATCCAGCAATCCATATGGGGACTGAAAACTTTGCAATGATGACAGTTACAGGGACAATTCTTCCATCTTTGAAAATATCTACATCAAATCTGTTTAGATTTTCATCTGCATAATATAATACATTCTGACAAGACCTCCACCACCAATGTGGTCAGTGTTGTGCTGATAAATGTTTAATAACTGAGGGACTCCCCCCAACCCCCCGCACAAATTTTTGTGCACTGGGCTACTAGTTATATAATAAAGTAAGCTTTCTGAATTGTGTATGTTACAAATTGATAAGTTAGTTGGTTCACGTGGTTTTTTGTTTTGTTTTGTTTTTTACGTGTTTTTTTTAATGTGTTTTTACTTATGTAAACAGGTTTGTGTAATTAAAATTAAGTATGTATGAAAAGTTTAATTTCACAGAAAAGTTTTCTATGTGTATTACTGTGATTTTCAATTTATACTGAATAGGACTAGTAAATGTACATTCACTAGTCACAGTGAGTAAAAAGATGCACATGGCTGGGGCGTGGCTTAGCACACTTGGGAACATAAGCCTACATGAGTTGAAACTGCTACAGAAGTCACAGCACGCGACAGAACCAATTACCGTGTGAAATGTGATGTGATCACGTGCTAATCATTCACCCAACATTGTTTATGACTCTTGGATTTTACATGTAGACTATGTAATATTTATGTTGGCGAAATTACTACAGTGTTTTTTCCAACATATGACCTATTTACTAACATTTGTTAAAAATAACAGTGAAGCAATAACAAAAAAATAACCTGTTAATTATAAACAAAACTTGTTAAGAGAATTTTAAAATTAACAGGGTGTTAATTTCCACATATGACATATAGACCAGAAATTTTGTTCATTAAATCTGAAGTTCGTTAAACCTAGGTCTACAAAATTGAGGGTTTACTGTAGTGGAGGAATTAAGCACATCCTATGTGTCTTCACTGAGAAGAGACTCTTGCAAGCTTGCTTCTGGTTTTCTCTGTACTTCACCACAGTGTGTCTTTTTTTTTAAATCTGTAATGTATTTTTGTTGTTATTTGTTCATTTATTGTTAAAAGTATTACATAAGTCTCTTTTCCTCCCCCATTGACCTCTCCCCCAGATATTCTCCCCCCCCCCAGTCTGTGTCTATCACTCCATGTGTATTTTCCTTTTGCTTTGTCTCCTTTTGCTGTAATAAATCTATCTAGCTGTGAGTGCAACTATATGCTGAGTCCTGTGAGTCTAATCAATCATTGAACCTGAGGTTGGTCTTGTGGGCCCCCAACACAGAGTGACCTGGAAGTCTGACAATGACAGTTGGGACTTGGAACAATGTGGTATAAATCAGGATTCATGGGCATTAGAGGAAGAGAAACAGTGGTGTGGAAGACTACAATGAGGAGGTAGTGAAATTGGACATTTTTTTCTGGTTTGAAAATTGATTGATTTATTCAGCAAATATTGAATATTTATGTCTGGCATTGGGCCATATATTTGAGGCATAAAGATAATTATGGTACCATACCTACCCATAAATAACTCAGTGTTTATCAGAGTTGGAAGTTAGGCTTGTTAACATAATTATAATAAAATATGATAAAGATGTACAAGAGAGAATATAATCAAGTATTATGGTAACGTGGGAGATAGAGTCTGGAAGATGGACTTCAGGGAATGAGCTATAATTGAGGATTTCTAAGGAAAGTGTCATTTCAACAAGATTTTTTTGGTTAAAGTGAAGGAAGAATTTTTAAGAGATACAAGGAGGTAACTAGGTAGGAGATAAAACAGATTAAATCTTAAAAGGAGTTTGGAAGAGGAAGGATCTATCAGGAAGGGGAGATTCTGAATTGGATGAAGATGAGAGTGCCGGGGATCAGATTGGAGTGGCTTACACTTTGAGTTATGGCTACAGATTGTAGGAACCAAGTGACTGTGAAATGGCAGTAGGTAGGATATGGGTAAAACAAGCCTGTTTCAAAATGCCACTTAGATTTTGGTGTGAAGTTACAGTCCCTTTGCAAAGCTTTACCAGGTATATTACATGAACTTTCAAAATTACCTCAAGTTATATAAAAGTAAAAAATTTGACTTGTGCATGCTTTCTTTAAAAATTTTTTTAAAAAGTGAGATAAGTCTTTTTTTGTAGGACCTTGTCATGAGATGTTACATAAAAGGTGTTTAATAGTTGTGATTTCAAAGACTTCTCTTTTCTGGGAATACTAAGTAGACTTGTAAATTGTAATAGATAAGAGTAAAATATGTTAAGTTCAATGCATTTTATCTCTGGCATATTGCCATTCTTTGAAAATAGTTTATGTATTTTATCAATTCCAAGGTCATGAGTATTTTAGCCATGATTCAAGAAAAGGTCTTTTAGGCAATAATAATAGATGTATTTATAGCACGTCATTTTCTTTCATACTAAGAGACTGGCAATTAATAGGTATTGGATAATAAATAAAACAGTTGTTGGTAGCAGTTGGCCAATCCAAACTTTCTTTTTTTTTCTTATCTCCCTCTTTCCTTCTTCTCTTAACCCACTTTCCCTGCATTTTTCCTTCTTCCGCCTTTATTGCTTTTATATACCAAGGATACCTATTACACTTCATAGCCATTGTTTATGTTCACTAGTAACACTCAAAGCGAGGGGAAAAAGCCATCTATTAATAGGGTTTGAAGTCAGTTTTTAAGGTATAGGTGGTAGCTTATTTTTTCTTGTGCTTATGTAGTGCTAAATAACATTCAGTCCCCGCTGTCCCCCCTTTTTTTAAAAAAAATAAAGCAAGACTGTCATTTCAAGGAAAACAACTTATAGCATTTGTTGTCAATAAAAATTTCAACTTTTCAGAGGAAAATTAGAATTTTGGAAAATTTGTATCTGCCAATGTGAGCTGGACAGCTTCCCAATACGTAAAGACCTTTCTGATGAGGTCAGTGATCATATTAATGAATATGATGATTCCTGTATTATAAAATAAAGTATATCAGCATTTGACTAATGAATGAAGTTACAAAATCAGGTCTGGGTAAAAAAAAATTCACTCAAAATATATGCCAATAGATTTTAAATTTAGCAGAGTATTAAAAGTTCATTGATAGACTTTTAGCTTCCTCTTCGCAGAACCATAAGAGACTGCCATCTGTCAGGTTTTGGTATAGTAAATATAATTTTATTTTATTTTATTTTTAATATATTTTATTGATTTTTTACAGAGAGGAAGGGAGAGGGATAGAGAGTCAGAAACATCGATGAGAGAGACACATCTACCAGCTGCCTCCTGCACACCCCCCACTGGGGATATGCCCGCAACCAAGGTTCATGCCCTTGACCGGAATCGAACCTGGGACCCTTCAGTCCGCAGGCCAACGCTCTAACCACTGAGCCAAACCAGTTACGGCAATAAATATAATTTTAAATGACATATCTGGCAAGGCCCAATTTTCTTCATCAACATCAACCAAAGAGCATATCACCGATTGAATGCAGAAAGATGTGAGAATCCAGCTCTGTTCCATTGTCAGATGTTAAAAAGATACGTGAAAATGTAAGATACATTCCTCACTAAAGATTTTTGTGTTGAAAAACAGGTATTTTGCATAAAAGTGTTATATTTGTTAGCATATAATGGGCTATATAAAATTTATGATAAAATTTTAAAATGTTTCAGATGTCTTAATTTTAATATCTAATCCAAAATATCAATAAATGTAAACCGCATACATTTGAAAGGTCATTGAGGTCCTCAAGGATTTAAAAAAGCAAAGAGCTACTGACACCAAACATTTAAGTACCCCTGCAGCAGAGTACTATATTTCAAATGGAGATGAGGAAAGGGTACCTGATTATCTTTGCCCATTCTGCCTGTAGTCATGAAGTATTTCACTTGAATATTTTTTTTAATTAAATCTTTATTGTTCAGATTATTACATTTGTTCCTCTTTTTTCCCCCCTATAACTCCCCTCCTCCCAGTTCCCGCTCCACCCTCCGCCCTCACTCCCCACCCACTGTCCTCATCCATAGGTGCACTCCTCATCCATAGGTGCACAATTTTTGTCCAGTCTCTTCCCGCATCTCCCACACCCCTTTCCCCCCCAAGAATAGTCAGTCCCTTCCTTTTATATGTCCCTGATTCTTTTATGATCACCAGATTATTTATTCACTTGATTCTTAGATTCACTTGTTGATAGATGCATGTTTGTTGTTCATAATTTGTATCTTTACCTTTTTCTTCTTCTTCCTCTTCTTAAAGGATACCTTTCAGCATTTCATATAATACTGGTTTGGTGGTGATGAACTCCTTTAGCTTTTCCTTATCTGTGAAGCTCTTTATCTGACCTTCAGTTCTGAATGATAGCTTTGCTGGATAAAGTAATCTTGGTTGTAGGTTCTTGGTATTTATCACTTTGAATATTTCTTGCCATTCCCTTCTGGCCTGCAAAGTTTCTGTTGAGAAATCAGCTGACAGTTGTATGGTTATTCCCTTGTAGGTAACTGAGTTTCTTTCTCTTGCTGCTTTTAAGATTCTCTCTTTGTCTTTTGCTCTTGGCATTTTAATGATGATGTGTCTTGGTGTGGTCCTCTTGGGATTCCTTTTGTTTGGGGTTCTCTGCGCTTCCTGGACCTGTAAGTCTATTTCTTTCACCAGGTGGGGGAAGTTTTCTGTCATTATTTCTTCAAATAGGTTTTCAATATCTTGCTCTCTCTCTTCTTCTGGCACCCCTATAATTCTGATGTTGGTACGCTTGAAGCTGTCCCAGAGGCTCCTTACACTATCTTCGTATTTTTGGATTCTTTTTTCGTTTTGTTTTTCTGGTTGGGTGTTTTTTGCTTCTTTGCATTTCAAATCTTTGCCTTGATTCTTGCGCTCCTCTGGTCTGCTGTTGGGAGTCTGTATAGTATTCGTTATTTCAGTCCGTATATGGTTAATTTCTAGTTGGTTCTTTATCATAACATCGAGGGTCTCATTAGATTTCTTGAGGATCTCACTACATTTATCGGCGGCTTCTAGACAGTTCTTAAGAGACCTTAAAAGTGTGGTTCTGAACTCAATATCTTCCATTGAGAGTTTTGTCCTGTTTCTTTGTCTCCGCATTTTTTATGCTTTCTTGGTGCACCCCCTAGTGGTCTCTGTGCGCAGTCTTGTTGTAGTTAAGCCTTGATTGTTGTCGGCAATACCGGGGGTGATTTGACCTCCAAGCTAACTGGCTATGAGAGTCCGCTGTGTCTGCAGTGGGAGAGCTTCTGTGCTGGATCTCTAGGGCGGTGCTAATCTAGTGTTTGCATGTATCTGTCCAATTTTCCCAACACCATTTATTGAAGAGACTATCTTGATTCCATTGTATGTTCTTGCCTCCTTTGTCAAATATTAATTGAGCATATTGGTTCGGGTCGATTTCTGGGCTCTCTATTCTATTCCATTGATCTATATGTCTGTTCTTGTGCCAGTACCAGGCAGGTTTGAGAACAGTGGCTTTGTAATACAGCTTGATCAGTTACTGAGATCCCACCTACTTTGTTCTTCTTTCTCAGGATCGCTGCAGCTATTCAGGGTCTTTTTTTTTTTTCTTCATCCCAGATGAATTTTGGAGGGTTCGTTCTAGGTCTGTGAAATATGCTGTTGGTATTTTAATGGGAAGTGCGTTGAATTTATAGATTGCTTTGGGTAGTATGGACATTTTAATGATGTTGCTTCTACCAATCAATGAACATGGTATGTTCTTCCATCTGTTTATGTCTTCCTCTATCTCTTTTTTCAATGTCCTGTAGTTTTCTGAATAGAGGTCCTTTACCTCTTTAGTTAGGGTTATTCCTAGGTATCTTAATTTTTTTGGTGTGATGGTAAATGGGATTGCTTTTTTAGTCTCTCTTTCTGTAAGTTCACTATTGGTGTATAGAAATGCCATAGATTTCTTGGCGTTGATTTTGTATCCTAACAGCAGCATTTTCTTGACCCTTCTTTCAGGTATTCTTGTTTAGCTGGTAGAAACACAAGCAAGGGAGAATGGAAAATTATCAGCACCAAACTGAATTAATGGTTGCTGGAAAAGCTGAACACTCTCTTCTAGTGTGAATCATGTTACTTTTCATCTTTCCTGGGACATTACTTTGGGGGTGAGAATGAAGGAAGAGGAAGAATTACTATCTGTTCTTAAGATACAACTTAACAAAATGTGTGAGAAAAGGAACTGAATGCCAAAAGAATTCTTGTAATTACCAGTTCTTAACTTGGAAAAATAACTAACTACTAGCCTGCCTTAAAGCTCTGCTTGCAGGAACAGCAGGGCAGTTAGCTCATAGTGCTCCCTGAGCAAAGCATCAACATTCAGCCACTCACCCAATGAGGAAGTAGGCTCTGGAAAGAAAGGAAATTAGGGTTGAAACTCATACTGGACTGCTGTCTTCAACTTAGCATATTAACTAGCAAATTATAGGTATTCTCTGCTTTAAATATTTAATCGCTGGGACTGTAAGGAGGACCTTTTTCTTTGGGAGACTTGGAGGTATCTGGTTATTGCTTTTATAGAAAATGTCAAAGACCAGTTGGAAGGAGATGGTTAATTAATTGCAATAATAAACCTGGTTGAAATGGAAACTATTGATTGAAGGAGAAAACCTCCAGACCGAGGGAGATCATGTAAGAGAAGGAAGTTTATATTAAGAAGGTTGAATATGCAAACATTTGTTGAATGTTTCCTTAAAGGAAATAGATGAAAAGGAATTACATTATCGTAGAGACCTAACTGAGAACTATCAGCAAGCTCTTCACACCTCTTCTTCCTGGGAGGATCTTTAAGATTGGAAGAGGGTTATCTGGAGGCTTTTTCCAGTAGAACCACATTGCTCTGAGGCCCCTACATAGACAGAAAATAGGTTTAGCTCAATCGTCCAATCTTAGAAAGAGAATGGCATTAGTGCCATAATTACATTAAACAGTAATGGTTGCCAGTTTATGTTTAGTGTGAAAAGAACTTGGGCTTGGACCTAGGTAATGTAATCTTTTTTGTAAATAGTATCCATTATTTTTAAAGATAGATTAATGTTATTTCAATGCTGCTATTAAATAGTATATGAAAGTACTTAAGATGATAAAAGAAATGGTCTCAGAACCCACTGTTCACAGGTAGGGAAGTCTAGACATGATGCAAACCACAACCTGACCCACAGAAGTTTTTTATTTGACTTGCACAGTGTTTTAGAGATGGGAAAGTGCATAGGAATCTGGATTTCCAACTCCTCTTGGAAAAAGAAAATCATACAGTCTGTCAAAAGTGGGTCTGCCTTCTAGATTGACAGTAATCAGCTGGATCTGGTCTCTCTTCCCTTCCCTTCCTCTCCTTTCCCCTCCCCTCCCATCAGCTAGGCCCCATCATTTCTTATTGCCTTCACACAACCTGCCTTATTCATCTGATTTCCCTGTCCAGCTCTACTAGATGGTTGAATAAGAAATTCCTAATCTAGCCAGCTGTTTAATACAGAATCTCAGGGGATCCCTTTTACCAGTGGCAGCTACCCAGTGTACAGTATTGTCTATTTAAGGATTGTTAAGACAGTGAATTTTAAGGGTTCTCATCATAGGAAAAAATTTTTTGTAACTATGTGAGGTGATATTAACTAAATTCATTTGGCAATCATTTAATAATATGCACATGTATCAAACCCTTGTGTTGTACACTTTAATACATTATGTGTCAATTATCTCTCAATGAAACTAAAAGAATTTTGGCTCTAGGGTCCAACAAAAGTCATCATATTGAAGAATCTCAATATTTATTTCCAGGGTGATCTGCTATTGCCAGTGTGTCTTAGTATTTATTTTATTCTTACCCAATAACTTATGTGAAGAAGTAGTCATGTGCTCAGTCAATTCTCATGATCTTTTCAGACATTTAAACACTTAAGGATATTAAAATGCACTTCTTGGGTTTCATTTCTTTGGGAGTATAGATAGCAAATATCTTAAAATTTAAAAGTTTAAATAGCCAGGCCAGCTACCACATTGTTTCAGGTGTTTTTGCATTCTCTGGCTGTAATAGTGTAGATCTCAGAAAGTGTTAATTAATCAGTTTGCATTTTTAGACATGTTACTGCTAATATTGAGTGTTAACAAATACTCTTGACCTAAAGAGTAATTAATAGAGATTTTAGCTTTGTTTCTTAGTTGGAAGAACCTTCATAATTTTGACAAATTTGAACATTTAAACATTGTGTTGTTTTTCATTATATAATATTTGTTTCGCAAAGATAACCCCAAACAAGTTATTCTCAGCCTCTTATTATACAAAAGTTTTGATTCAGCTGCTTAAATTGCTTGTTACATTTCATATCTTGCTGATTAGAATGTTTTTGTGTCTCAATCTTCCGTGGTAATTCTGTATATGAAGCTGCTATTTACTTGACCCTTGATTAAGTTAAATGGTCTATTTTGTGCAGCAGTGACATACAGTAACATTTTTCTCCTTTTTAAAATAGATTTGGACTGAGCAACAAATTTGAATCAGAATTCCCTTCTTCATTAACTGGAAAAGTGAGTGCCTGTTAATTATTTAGATACTATTTATACACCTCAAAATTGAAGTCTTTTCCTAACAAATTAGGAAAAAGATTTATACTAATGATGCATATGTTTATTGACATTAATATTGCAGTGTTGTTATTTCTTAATTTTTTTTTTTAGGTAGCTCCTGAAGAATTTAAAGCCAGCATCAACAGAGTTAACAGTTGTCTTAAGAAGAACCTTCCTGTTAATGTACGTTGGCTACTTTGTGGCTGCCTTTGTTGCTGCTGCACATTAGGTTGCAGTATGTGGCCAGTTATTTGTCTCAGTAAAAGAGTAAGTTGAATTATATATTTTAATATAAATTTAGAAGTAGACAAGCAAGTCTTGCATTTATCTGTTTTTATTTTTTTTTGTATTGAATGAGTCATCCTATCCTGAATACTATATAAAAATAATCTGATCCAGTAGAGGAGTGATTAATTAAATTATGGTATGCTCACATGCTGTTTATATTAAATAGCCATCTAAAATTGCTTTAGAGTAGGTAGAATACAGCATTCTATGTATGTATATATTGATGGTGGCATAGGATAATTTAAAATGCTGGATTCAGCTGTACCACTTATTTTTGTGACCTTAGGCATATTTCCTAACCTCTTTAAATTCTTGTTGACATATCTGTAAAATGGAAATATTCACCTGAAACAGGGTTGTTGTAAGGATAAAATAAAATAGTATTTTTAAAGCTCTTAGCTAAGTAGCTCAAAGTAAGGGTCTAATATTGATTAGTAGCATTATTATTAATATATAAGATACTTCCCATACAAGAAATAAAATTATTACAATGCTTATTTATAATTGGTAAGATTATGGGGAATTCTGTTTTCTTTCTTTTGTATTTTACAAGTTTCCTGTGATGAGTACATAATGATTTTGTAATCAGAAAATATGATCTAAAGTGTTGTAATTTGAGTGCTTATAGTAAAATTTTCAAGATGTTGGTAGCGACATAAAAAACTGGTATCGATTGAATGTATTACATTTTTGTTAAAGTTTTTTAAAATTATGGTAATTATAAGTATAAAAATGAAATACTGTTAAGTTGAAATTGAATGACTGTAATTGTGTGGCTACATTTCATTTTGTCTTCAAATGATAGGAATATAGAAAAGCAAATTCTGTTTGTCCCTTGATTTTCGTTATAAAATAAGGTATATTTCTACTGAAAATATTTTTAAACTAGTGCTTCTTATTGATAGGAAGGAGATAATTTCTATTTTCACCAGATCATCTTCAGACTGTAGAATTTTTTGATTTTTAAACTTTTTAAATTTTTGGTTGTTACTGGATTTGTAGTTGAATTTGTAGCTCTTGTAGTTTAGATCCTCTCACTTCCAACTGTTTGGGTGTTTCTGTTGTCTAAATGACTACTGTATATCACTTGGTTTATACTTTTCTGTCATTTAACCCAAGGATTCATTTGAAATTCTCTTTTTTGTTTTTTGTTTTTTTTTTACGTTTTAAAAGTTTTTATTGGATTGATTGGGGTGATATTGGTTAATAAAATTATATAAGTTTCAAGTGTACAATTCTATAGTACATCATCTATATATTGTATGTTCACCATCCAAAGTCAAATTTTCTTCCATTACCATTTAGTCTCCCCCCCCCCCCCCCTTATCCTCTTCTACATCCCCCTGAAGTCTCCTTTTCCCTCTGGTAATCACCTTACTGTTTGTGTCTATGAGTTGATTTTTTTGTTGTTCGTTTTTTGGTTTAATCTTTTAACTTTTTTCACTCGGTCCCCCAACCCCCTCCCCTCTGACAACTGTCAATCTGTTCTCTGTATCTGAGTCTGTTTCTGTTTTGTTTGTTAGTTTATTTTGTTCATTAGAATCCACATGTAAGTAAAATAATATGGTATTTGTCTTTCGTTGACTGGCTTATTTCAATTAGCATAATACTTCCCAGGTCCATTCATGCTGTCACAAAAGGTAAGATTTCCTTCCTTTTTACAGCTGAGTGGCATTACCTTGTGTAAATGTTCCACAGTTTTTTTTATCCACTCATCATTTGATATCCTCTGTTTTTCACATTTTAAATGAGTAAACAAGATACTGTAATGTGTGCAAAGTATAGGATTGAGAAAACAAAAAGTAAACTTCATATTCTCCACGTTTTTAGCAACTTAAGATCATTTTTCAGATGTTTTCATTAAACTTTTTTTTTTATTTGGGAATAAGGTAGATTGATATTTTCAGGCTTTTCCCATTGTAGTTTCAGAAAGTATATTTCATTTGACATTGTAGTATTTGACTTAAGGTCTCTCTATATAGGTGGTTAGATGGAATTTTTATTTGATACATTTAATTTTATATGGACTCTACTATCTAGTAAACATAAATAATTATCATTATTGCTTAAAAAAAGCTATTCATTTCTCTGTTCTGGGTGTCAACTATATAATCATGGAGAGGGTGACACTTCATGCATGTATGAAGGGTATTAGAGACCCTGAAAAAGGGGTGCTTTGTAAGATAGGAGCAGGGTAATTTATAGCATGGATTTTTAACCTTTTTTTCTTTTTCCTGTTAATCCTCATCCAAGGATATTTTAAGAGAAAATGAAAGGGACAGGAAGAGACAGAGAGAGAACCATCGATGTGAGAGAGACATATCGATTGGTTGTCTCCCTCACACACCCTGACTGGAGTGAGGGATCGAGCCTGCAACGAAGGTACATGTTTTGACCAGAATTGAACCTGTGATCCTTCAGTTAGAGCGCCAATGCTCTAAACCAGGGGTGGGCAAACTTTTTGACTCGAGGGCCACAATGGGTTCTTAAACTGGACCGGAGGGCCGGAACAAAAGCATGGATGGAGTGTTTGTGTGAACTAATATAAATTCAAAGTAAACATCATTACATAAAAGGGTACAGTCTTTTTTTTTTTTTTTTTTTTTAGTTTTATTCATTTCAAACGGGCCCGCGGGCCGTAGTTTGCCCACGGCTGCTCTAAACACTGAGTAAAATGGCTAGGGTGGGATTTTTAGTCTTTTATTTGTCATGGACACCTATGGTAGTCTCCGGAAGCCTATGAACAATTTCTTAGAATAATGTTTTATTGGTACTTTACAAGATTTAATGTATTTTAAATGTATAAAATACATAGGATTCTAAAGAGAGCCAATTATAAAACATACTAATGGCCTGGTGCACGGATTCATGCACAATGAAAGGAAATTAATTAGAAGAAATATTTTAATATTGCTATTCACCCTTTCTTTATAATAGAAGTGTCAACCAAGTTCACGATCGACAATGACAGATCGAAACACACGTGTGCGATTGGCACTAGCGAGAGATTTATATATATATAGATATACTTGCTTATTTAGACCTGCTTTCTGATTTAGCTAAACTTTTTCCAGCCCAGTGAAGCACCCCAACTTCTCTTTCAGGTAATTGTCAGCAACACAGCAATAAATATAAACACAAGGCAGATTATTATTATAGAGCACACAGGGAGAACAAAGGGTAAAATATTTAACTGCAGCAGTGTTTGACTATATTTTGTGCAATGAGAAAACCTGAAGTCATTTTCAAGGTCCACCATTTCTTACTTCTTTTTAGCTGGGTCAAATTTCTAAGCTTTCTAAATCTCCGTTTTCCGGCTAATGAAAATAGGATTTCACCAAGTCTCCTATCTACCTACTCCAGGACTTGTGTGACGATCAAATGAGATGAGGCACGGGAAAAGGCTTCACAGACATTTGGTTAAAGTGTAAAATGTTTCCACCTGGCTATAAAGAAAGTTGTGTTCCTAGGCTGAAGAAACTCCAAGGAGGCTAGTTGCTAGGGAGAGGAAGATGGGCGTTGCTATGTGATGTCATTACCCGTTGCCCACAGCCACCATTTCTGGGCTGTGCTGGGCTGGGCTGGGCTGGGCTGTGGGCTGCATTTTGTGCCATGGGGTCTCGGCAGCATCGGCTATGATTTGGTGGGGTGTTGCTCCAGGGTGGTGACGGGATCTGTGTCCCACTTAGGAGAAGCTGAATGTTGCTTTGTCGGCACTAGGTCCGTGGTGCCGTTTCTCTGTAAATGACCAGAGCGAATCACAACAGCTCCTGTGTTGAGTGACTGCCCCCTGGATGTCAGTGCGCGTTATAGCGACTGGTTGGACAGTCAGACACTTAGCATAGTAGCCTTGTGTGTGTGTGTGTGTGTGTGTGTGTATTAGAGGCCCGGTGCACGACATTCATGCACTGGGGGTGTGGGAGTCCCTCAGCCCGACCTGCACCCTCTCCAATCTGGGAGTTTCTTTCTGTCTTTGCAATCATATGAACGAATTGTCTGAGACCTCAACTCAGTTTGGTTTGTTACTCACAGAATAATAGAGGCATTTTTTTTTTCTTTGATTCATTGGTGGAGATTTCCTGGAACGTTTAGGATAACTTCACTTTAATTATTCCTAGACACTCTGATTTTACTTATGTCTCTCACCTTTGCTTTCCCTCCATCCCTCACCGCAACAGTAACTTGCTCCAGGCTCACTTTGCTCTAGTGTCTAGGAGAGCTGTCTGCCACCAGAACTACGATTCCCAGCATTCCTGGTGCTCCCCGCGCTCTCGGCTTCCACTTCCAGTCCTAGGGCTGCCACCAGAACTACTATTCCCAGAATTCCTGGTGCTCTCTGTGCTCTTGGTTTTCCCTTCCTGCTCTGTCTTCGTCCCACGGCCTCCCACTCTGCCAAGTCCTCCAAGCCACTAGCTCTCCCTCTCTGCTCTCGGTCTGGCGCCTTGGGGAGCCAAGTTCCCCAAGCTGCTCCACTCTGCGCCGGCTCTCCGCTCTGCTCTCCACCCAGCAGCTTAGGGGGAGCGTCCCAGGGAGCCACGTCTCCCCAAGCTGCCAGCTCTCCCATTCTGCTCTCCACCCAGCTCCTGTGCATGCAAATTAACCCGCCATCTTTGTTGGGTTAATTTGCATACTCACTCCTGGTTGGCTGGTGAGTGTATTGGTGGGATGGTCAATTTACATGTTCCTCTTTTATTATATAGGACACACACACACACACACACACACACACGGAGTGGCCAGATTATTATGACCACCTGACATTTGTAGGCAAATTAGCTATAATTTCACGCTGAAGTTGCCAGAGGGCCAGACCATTATCAATAGGGAAGCAGGTTGTTTACCAAGACAGAAGAAGTGATTTTTTTCTGAAGATATGGGTAAACAGTGCGATTTAACAGCCTTTGAACGTGGGATATATTTGAATGTGAGTGGCCAGATTATTATGACCACCTGATGTTTGTAGGCAAGTTAGCCGTACACTGCATCGTATGGGATATGGAAGCCAAAGGCCTGTTCAAACACCTTTGCTGTCTGCAGTTACCAAGATAAAACATCTCCAATTCGCACAGGAACACAAGGATTGGACAGTCGAGCATTGGAAAAAAGTCATGTGGTCTGATGAATCACGTTTGCAGTTGCATCATGCAGATGGCAGAGTGAGAATTTGGTGGAAACAGCATGAAAGCATGCACCCCACATGCATGAGTACAACCCTTCAAGCTGGTGGGGGCAGTATTATGGTTTGGGGCATGTTTTACTGGCATGATTTGGGCCCTTTAATTCATGTGGAACAACGTCTGAATAGCACAACATACCTAAGTATCATTGCTGATCAGGTTCATCCTATCATGTTGATGGCGTATTCTAATGGAGATGGCTTCTTTTTTTTTAAAATTAAATCTTTATTGTTCAGATTATTATATTTGTTCCTCTTTCCCCCCCCCCCATAACTCCCCTCCTCCCAGTTCGCACCCCACCCTCCGCCCTCACTCCCCACCCACTGTCCTCATCCATAGGTGCACAATTTTTGTCCAGTCTCTTCCCGCATCTCCCACACCCCTTTCCCCCCCAAGAATAGTCAGTCCATTCCCTTTCTATGTCCCTGATTCTGTTATAATCACCAGTTCATTCTGTTCATCAGATTATTTATTCACTTGATTCTTAGATTCACTTGTTGATAGATGCGTATTTGTTGTTCATAATTTGTATCTTTACCTTTTTCTTCTTCCTCCTCTTCTTAACGGATACCTTTCAGCATTTCATATAATACTGGTTTGGTGGTGATGAACTCCTTTAGCTTTTCCTTATCTGTGAAGCTCTTTATCTGACCTTCAATTCTGAATGATAGCTTTGCTGGATAAAGTAATCTTGGTTGTAGGTTCTTGGCATTCATCACTTTGAATATTTCTTGCCACTCCCTTCTGGCCTGCAAAGTTTCTGTTGAGAAATCAGCTGACAGTTGTATGGGTATTCCCTTGTAGGTAACTGAGTTTCTTTCTCTTGCTGCTTTTAAGATTCTCTCTTTGTCTTTTGCTCTTGGCATTTTAATGATGATGTGTCTTGGTGTGGTCCTCTTTGGATTCCTTTTTTTTGGGGTTCTCTGCGCTTCCTGGACTTGGAAGTCTATTTCTTTCACCAGGTAGAGGAAGTTTTCTCTCATTATTTCTTCAAATAGGTTTTCAATATCTTGCTCTCTGTCATCTTCTGGCACCCCTATAATTCTGATGTTGGTACGCTTGAAGCTGTCCCAGAGGCTCCTTAGACTATCTTCGTATTTTTGGATTCTTTTTTCATTTTGCTTTTCCGGTTGGGTGTTTTTTGCTTCTTCGCATTTCAAATCTTTGCCTTGATTCTTGTGCTCCTCTGGTCTGCTGTTGGGAGTCTGTATAATATTCTTTATTTCAGTCAGTGTATGCTAGTTGGTTCTTTATCACAACACCCAGGGTCTCATTAGATTTCTTTTTTTTTTTAAAATATATTTTATTGATTTTTTACAGAGAGGAAGGGAGAGAGATAGTTAGAAACATCGATGAGAGAGAAACATCGATCAGCTGCCTCCTGCACATCTCCTACTGGGGATATGCCCGCAACCCAGGTACATGCCCTTGACCGGAATCGAACCTGGGACCTTTCAGTCCGCAGGCTGACGCTCCATCCACTGAGCCAAACCGGTTTCGGCCTCATTAGATTTCTTGAGGATCTCACTATATTTATCGGTGGTCTCACCAGTCTTTTCAAGGGCCTTACTAAATTTATCGGCGGCTTCTAGACAGTTCTTGAGAGACCTTAAAAGTGTGGTTTTGAACTCTATATCCTCCATTTCTGTCATTTGTGTCCTGTTTCTTTGTCTATGCATTTTTTTATGCTTTCTTGGTGCACCCCCTTTTGTTCTTTGTTCGCAGTGTTGTTGTAGTTAAGCCTTGATTGTTGTAGGTATTACTGGGGGGGGGGGGGAGGGGGGATTTGACCTCCAGGCCAACTGGCTGTGAGAATCAGCTGTGTCTGCAGCGGGAGAACTTCTGTCCTCTAGGGAGGTGCTAATCTAGCCTTTGCCTGAGGCTATCCCGCAAATGCCTCTGTGCAAGGGTTGGGCAGGGCGGGTCCCAGGGGATCAACAGGGTGGGCGGAGCGAGCAGTTATGGCTGCTCTCAGTCCCTTCCCCAGAGGCTCTGCCTCTCAGTGTCCCAGCAGCCGTTGTAAACCTCGGAGAGAAAGCTGCTCTCGAGTTCCGACCGATGCCAGACAGTCCCGCTTCTCCCGTTTGAGTCTGGGTCCCCAGAGACTCTCCCGGAACTGGAGCTCAGAGCCTGAGACTCCCTCCCGATTGAAAACGACAACCGCGCCCTCAGCCGCCAGCCCGCTCCGCACACACCTCCACACCTTAGTATTTTACTTCCGCACTGCGCCTCCTCTGAGTCTCGGTATGCTTTTCTCTTTCCTTCTAGTTGTAGAATTTCCCCTCAGCCAGCCTTCCTGTGGTTCTGGGTGATGTCCGTTCCGTCTTTTGTATTTTTGAAGTGGTTGTGCGAGGCAGCAATCTCCGGTGTTTACTATGCCGCCATCTTCGTGTGTCGGAGATGTCTTCTTCCAACAAGACATTGGGCCGTGCCATGGTGCTCGTGTTGTGCAGGAGTGGTTTCAAGAACATGAGGGAGACTTTATCTTGCTTAGGTGGCCCCCACAATCATTGGATCTCAATCCAATTGAGCATTTGTGCCACGAAGTTAAAAGAGCCATCAGGTAGCTGGTTCCACAACCATCAAATCTCATAGAACTCTGTTCATCAGGCATGGTGTTAGATTCCTCGCATCACCTTTCAACATCTCGTGGAGTCAATGCCAAGAAGAATCGCCGTAGTATTAAAGGCAAAAGGTGGTCCAGCGAAGTATTGATGGGGTGGTCATAATAATCTGGCCACTCACGTTTAAATATATCCCACGTTCAAAGGCTGTTAAATCGCATTGTTTACCCATATCTTCAGAAAAAAATCACTTCTGTGATAAATAACCTGCTTCCCTATTTATAATGGTCTGGCCTCTAGCAACTTGAGTGTGAAATTATAGCTAATTTGCCTACAAACGTCAGATGGTCATAATAATCTGGCCACTCAGTGTATATATATGTAGTCATTAAAATACTAAGACCCCTCAACTATATGATTTACAAATGTTTCTGTATTGTATAAAAAAAATTAAGAAAACAGGAAACAATAGAGACAATCAGGACTAAAGCAAATAATCCACTCATATCATCCCTATTCAACATTTACTGGAAATCCTACCCAGTGAAAAGCAGATAAAAGAAATAAAAGGTATGTTTACAAACCAAGAAATAAAACTGTCACTGTTTTCCGACAACATGGTTATCTCTGTAGAAAATCCCATAAAAATCTACAGAAAAACCACTCCTAGGATTTAAAAATGTGAGTTTGAACAATTGGAAATTAAAAAATTTTTAAATAGCATTAACAATAGCACCAAACACAAAGGAATATGTGCATATAAAATTAACACAATATGTGCATGATCTGTATGGTATGCAAAAACTACAAGATGGTCAAAAAAATAGAAGATGTAAGTAAATGGAGAGGTATGCCTTAACACACTTTTTATGTGTTAAGTTTTGTTTTATGTCTTCAAATACAATATATCTTGATAATAACGTCTTTGCATTTTTATATATATATTTTTAGTACCTTTATTGAGGTGTAGTTGGTATACAGTAAACTGCACATATTTAAAGTATATCATTGGTAAGTTTGGTCACATGTTAGCACATACATACATGTATACATCAAGTCAGTGAACCTGTTAAACATTTAAAAGTTTCCTTATTTCTTTTTGTAATCTCCTTGTTTCTTTTAGGCAAATGCTGATATGCTTTCTGACACTTTTAGGTTAGTTTGCATTTTCTAGAATTCCGTGTAAATGGAATCATATAGTATGTATTCTTTTCTGTCTTCTTTTACTCCTAATTATTGCAAGGTTCTTCCTATTGTTGGATTAATAGTTCATTCCCTTTAAATGTTGAATAAATACTCTGTTGCATAGCTGTACCACATTTGAAGGACATTTGTGTTATTTCCTCTTTTGGTTTATATCAAGAAAGCTGCTATGAATATTCTTTTTGAGTCTTGCTGTAGACATATATCCTCTTTTCTCTTGAGTAAAAATTTCTAAGAATGGAGTGGCTTGACTATATGATATATATCTGTTTAACTTTTCAAAAATGATGGTATATTTTACACTACCACCAGCAGTGCATGATAGTTTGTTCTGCTACATCCTTGTCAATATTTAGTTAATATTTTTACTTCAATGATTCTAATATTATCGTTATGGCTTTAATTTGCATTTTCCTAATGATTAGTGATATTGAGCATCTTTTCATGCTTATTTGCACTTGTGTATCTTCTTTGGTGAAGTTTCTTCTAACTCTTGCCCGTGTTTTTATTTTATTTTATTGAGTTGTTTTTTCATTGTCAAGTTTTGAGAATTCTTTATGTATTCTGGTTGCAAGTTTATATTTTGCAAAGATTTTTCCCAACCAGTGGTCTGTCTTTTCATCCTCTGACAGTCTTTTCAAGAACAGAAGTTTTTAATTTTAATAAAATCCAATTCATTCTTTTATGGATTATGCTGTTGGTGTAATACCTAGTACGTCTCCCTAAGTCTATGTATAAAGATTTTTTTTCAGTGTTTTATCTAGGACTTTTATAGGTTTAAGTTTTACGTTTAAATCTATGATTCATTTGAGATAATTTTTTTATATGGTGCAGTGTATGGATTGAAGTTCTTTTTATTTTGCATATAGACACCCAGTTGCTTCAATAATGTTTGTTTTAAAGACTATTCTTTCTTCACTGTATTGCCTTTGGACCTTTGTTGGAAATCAGTTTTCAGTATATGTATGTGTCTATTTCTTGGCTCTCTTCTGTTCCGTTGATCTTTATGTGTATCTTGATGCTAATACCACACTGTCTTGAGTATTGTACCTTTATAATTATGTTTTAAAATTGGGTGGTGCTAGTTCTTAAACTTTGTACTACTTTTTTTTCAAAATTGTTTTGCTTTTCTAGATTGTTTGTATTTCATATGAATTTTAGAATTAGTGAATTTCTACCAAAAAATCCTATTGGAATTTTAGTTTGGATTACATTGAATTTATGGATCAATTTGGGGAAATTGGCATCTTAAAAATACTTAATCTTCTGACCCATGAAACAGTATCTTGTTTTCTTAAGTCTTTGAATATTTTTCTGAACAATGCTATGTAGTTTTAGTGTACATGTCTTGGATATATATTTTCAGACTTATCTATAAGTATTATGTTTATTTTAAGTGGTATATGTTTAAAATTTTTCAATTATTTTTCCTTGTTAGGGTATAATTTGCTAAATTCAAATTATTAGTTTCATTAACCTTTTTGTAGACTCTTGAAATTCTTCTTAGACAGTCATATCATCTGCAATGAAGACATTATTCTTTCATTCTAATCTGGATGCTTTCTGTAGAGTTTTTGTGTTTTACTACACTGCCTAGTGATGGCGAACCTTTTGAGCTCGGCGTGTCAGCATTTTGAAAAACCCTAACTGAACTCTGGGGCCGTGTCACATATAGAAATTTTTTGATATTTGCAACCATAGTAAAACAAAGACTTAAATTTTGTGATATTTATTTTATATATTTAAATGCCGTTTAACAAAGAAAAATCAACCAAAAAATGAGTTTGCGTGTCACCTCTGACACGCGTGTCATAGGTTCGCCATCACTGGACTAGACTCTCCAGAAAACATTGATTAGCAGTTGTAAGAACAGATATCCTTGTCTGGCTCCCGATCTTAGGGGGAATGCAGCCACACTTTTCATTATTCTGTATCATAGTTAACTTGACAATCAATTCGCTCATCTTTTCTGTATTAGGGAGATAGTGTGAGGGAAATGGTCACTTTGGTGTAATAAAAGATTGAGCTGGGTTGCAAGTTTTAATAATATTCAGTTCACCTCTATCCTAAAACTTGTATCCTTAGCATATTTTGAGTTTGGCATTTTAGCCTTTCATTCCATGCAGGTTCAAGTTTCTTGAGCAGGGAGACCAGTCATGTGTTTGATGCCAATCCTCTCCCCTTACCCCTGACCCCCCCCCTAAGCAGAGTTTTGTTTCCTAAGCAGTGGTAGACTGTGACTAATTTTTCTCTGCCTTTCAGGCTTTGTCCCCCACCCTTCTATGCTGCCCCAGAACTCGGTAATGTCTCTAGAGAAAATTGCTCTGCATTTTAGGGCACAACTAATTTCTAATCCATTGAGCCAGCCTACACAACCTGTTCAGACTATATTGATATACCTTTTCCTCCCACCTTTAGAATCAGCAAAGAAAGACAATGGCCAGTAATCAATCAAAAAGTTACAGATTCTGTACAAATTCTTGGCTCTATAGTATAATAAAATGAGCATGATGCTGAAGGCCATACAATCCTGGTTTTAAATCTTAGTTCCACTATTTCGTAGTTTAGCTTTAAGTTTCTTACCCCTCTAAACTGTAATTTTCATATGTAAAAAGAAAGTAATACAAGCTGCCTTAATAGGCTTGTTGTGAAGATTAAATAAGGTAACAAAGGAAAGACACCTACCTAGCATGGAGTCAAACCAAAAGTGAAGATCAACGGATACTATTCCTTACCCATTTTTGTTTCTCCAGTTGTCCATTATAATCAGTTGGTAGATAATCCCCCCTCCCCCACTTGTTGATCCTGATCAAGTGATTCTTCCTTGTGTAATCATGTAGTTTTTCAAAATCCCTGATAGTAATATTTTTTGTGTTATCTAAAATTCATTTATTTGTCTTATGTACAGTTTTTCTAATTTTCTGCTGTCAATAGAAAGTCAGTTTTATGTACAGTTTTTCTAATTTTCTGCTGTCAATAGAAAGTCAGTTTTAGTTTTTTGGGATGTTAACAGTATTTTCTGAAATTTTATCAGAGGTGAGTGGCTAAACCCCTTAAATTTGTGTGCAACATTATATATTTTTGTGTATGTGCCTTTTGTCATTTGTAAAGTACTCACAGTAACCTAGAAAAGTTAAGAGCTACTAGCCTAGGTCATAAACTCTTTATGAAATTGTATTTAAGTATACCTTTGTCTTTAAGAGTAGTTCCTATAAATCACTGCTCAGAGGATTTTTTATATGCAAAAGGTTTGCAGGTTTTTAATTAATATTCATCTAAAACTATTTTAACAAACAGTACTAAGAGGGTTGTTCTAATCATACTTTGGTGGATGTTGTAGTGTATCTAGATTATTTAAAAGTTAGTTATAGCCTGGTGGGTGTGGCTCTGATTGAGCATTGACCTATGAACCAGGAGATCACGGTTTGATTCCTGGTCAGGGCAGATGCCCAGGTTGGGGGCTCAATCCCCTACTGGGGATGGTGCAGGAGGCAGCCATTCAATGATTCTCTTTCATCATTGATGTTTTTATCTCTCCCTCTCCCATCCTCTCTGAAATCAATAAAAAATATATATTCAAAAGTAATGTTTACATAAAAATTTTAAAAGAAGCCTTTTTTAAACTTTATTTTTATTCTTGACACTATTACAGATGTCCCCATTTTCCTGCCCTTTGCCCACCCTCTCCCTGCCCCTGCCTCCCCTTCCCTCAGGCCATCACCACACTGCTGTCTGTGTCTGTGGGTTATGCCTGTATGCTCTTTGTCTAATCCCTTCACCTTCTTTCATCACAAAAGTGTTTTAAAAGAGCCTTTTTTTTATTACTATAGCTTTATTTTTTATTTATCTTTTTAATTAAATTTATTGAGGTGACATTGTAATAAGACCATATAGGTTTTAAGTGTGCTGGGGTCCAACCCCAGCAGGTCCAGGGGTTCCCAAAGGTGTTGACAGAGTCAGCGAAGAAGGAAAGACACGGAGACAGCGTTCAGTTGATCAGCAGCCCAGTCAGTTTCTCTAGCCAAGTTCTGGTCTGGATCTCCAGCGAAGTTCTGGTTTGGATCTCCAGCCAGGTTCTGTGTCCATGTTCTCTTGCTAGGTTCTCCAGGTTCTCCAGCCAGGTTCTGTAGCCATGTTCCCTTGCTAGGTTCTCCAGCCAGGTTCAGTCACCAGGTTCTAGTCAGGTTCTCTTGCCAATATCTGTAGTCAGGTTCAGTCCAGGATCTTTTGCCATGTTCTCTTGCTAGGTTCTGTCTCTAGATTCTGAGGCCAGTTTCTGTCCAGGATCTTTTGCCATGTTCTGTCTCTAGGTTCTATGTCTAGGTTCTGTGCCTCCTGGTTCTGTCTTCTAAGTTCTGTCTCTTGCTGTCTTGTTACATCTGTATTTATACCAGTTGATTCAATCCTATCAATCTCTATTCCAAAGGTTAGGGCGTTTCTTATCTCCATTCCAGGGAGTAAAGATTATGTAGCTTAAGCATGATTGTTCGTAGTTAAAGTGATTAATTACCTGCCTGGCACTTAGTTGAGGGGTTTTATTCCCTCCCTAACTTCAGGGGAAAATCCCTACCTGGGGAAACAATCTTTCTCAGAGAGGAGACCTTGGTTAAAACACATAGTGCCAAGAAGGTGAGCAAACATTTTAAGAACAGTATGCCATATATGCCAGGTCCTTTGGAACAGCAAGGATGGACTGGCTCCCGGCATAAGTGTACATTTCTATGGTACATGGATCTGTATATCGCATTGTGTGCCCACCACCCAAAGTAAAATCATCTTCTGTTACCATATATTTGGCCTCCTCTACTCTTTATTACCTCCGCCCCACCCCCTTCCCTCTGGTAACCATCATACTGTTGTCTAGTGTCTATGAGTTTCTGTTTATATCCTACATATGAGTGAAATCATGTAGTTCTTAGTTTTGTCTGACTGACTTATTTCGCTTGGCATAATATTCTCAAGGTCCATCCACGTTGTCACAAATGGCAGTATTTTATCTTTTCTTATGGCTGAGTAGTAGTCCATAGTATATATGCACCACACCTTCTCTATCCAATCTGCTATTGTTGGACACTTTGGTGTTCTCCATGTCTTAGCCACTGAGAGTAATACTGCAATGAACATAGGGTGCATGTATCTTTGTGAATAAATGTTTTGGGGTTTTTCAGGTACATTCCCAGAAAAGGGATTCCTGGGTCATGATAACTCTATTCTTAGTTTTTTGAGGAACCGCCATACTATTTTCCATAGTAGCTATCCCAGTTTATATTCCCACCAGCAGCAAATGAGAATTCCTTTTCCCCCACAACCTCTCCAACACTTGTTATTACTGTCTTGTTGATAATAGCCATTCTAATAGGTGTGAGGTGGTATCTCATTGTACTTTTTAAAATTTTTATTGGTTCTTAGAGTAAGAGGAAGGGGGTGGGGGAGAGAGAGAAACATTGATGTGAGAGGCAGAATGGCTGCCTCCTGCATGCTCCACACCAGAGATTGAGCCCTCAACCTGGCATGTGCCCTGACCAGGAATGGAACCAGCAAACTTTTAATGCACAGGCTGGCGCCCAACCAACTGTGAACCACACCAGCTAGGGCTTCATTGTAGTTTTGATTTGAATTTCCCTAATAGCTAGTAAAGTTAAACATCTTTTCTTATATCTGTTGGCCATTTGTATGTCTTCTTGGGAGAAGTGTCTGTTCAGGTCCTCTGCTCGTTTTTTAATTGGATTGTTCGTTTGGTCTTGAATTGTATGAGTTCTTTATATATTTTAGATATTAACCCTTGTTTTGGAGCTGTTGTTTGCAAACATCTCACATTTGGTTGGCAGCCTTTTTGTTTTGTACTTTTCTTTTGCCATGCAGAAGCTTTTTAGTTGGATGCAGTCCCATTTTACTTTTGCCTTTACTTTCCTTGTTTTGGGGGTCAAATTCATAAAATATTTCCTATGTCCAAGTCCATAAATTTAGTACCTGTGTTTTTCTTCTGTGTAATTTATTGTTTTAGATCTTATAGTTAGATCTTTCATTCGTTTTGAATTAATCTTTATACACGGGACAAACTAATTTAGTTTCATTCTTTGCATGTGGCTTTCCAATTATCCCATTACCATTTATTGAAGAGGCCTTCTTTTCTCCATTGTGTGTTTTTGGCGCCTAAAAGGAGCCTTTAAGTACAAGGAAATTTGTTTAGAAATTTTTTTGAGGAATCTGACCATATTCTAGTTTATCTTTTTGGTGAGTCCAGATTTTGCATGTATCATGATACTGAAATATGCAATTTAATTTTCTGCACATCACTGCAATATAAGATTTCTATTAATCCAGAACAAACAGGTGAATCAAGTAATTTTATCTTAAGTTAAAATAACTTACTTAAAATTTTAGATGGCTTTCTTCTAATGACTTATAATTAAGAACATTTTTGTTTCACTTATATTAGTAATTTGAATTTGTACAGATGTCAAGAGATAAGTATAGTTCTTAAAAATGCTGAAAAATTAAAAACTAAGATTATGAATACATTCAAAGCAATATTCTTGTGAAAGCTTAATGCATTATAATTTGGGAGCTTAAAATCAAAACCAGTTTTAAATAAGAAATTGACTGTTTAAATTGTACTTTGACATTCTGTGATGTTATGAATAAGTACTATTCAAATAAATTTCAAGTTTAAGTAGCTTAACTTTTATAGTAATTAGTGAGATATTTTATTTATACATTTTGTTAACATATATTAGCATATTTATGTTCTAAAACCTGATTATAATGCTGTCTTGGGGGGGAGGAGTTTCAGAGAAATTTTGTTAGAGCTTCCACATTTTTTTCCCTTTGGCTCTAAGTACTTTAAAATCTATGAGATTCCCATTGATTTTATTAACAACTTTAGAAAATCATGTATTTGAAAAACCACTTTTTCAAATGATTGATTATAAATAAATGAATTATTAGTAATGAGTATACTATAAGTACTAGTGGTAATAAAGTAGGGAAGTAATACATTCAAATTTTTAAAAAGATTTCTTGCTCCCCTGAAAGACTTATTTATATCTAATTGCACATAATTTGTTTAATAATTTATCAAAAGTTATGAGATGTAGAAAAATTTTCAAAAATGCTTCATAGTAAGATAAATTTTCACTTTCAGAAAACCCTTATTTTCTATTGTAACTCACTATTTCTAAGTGAATATGTATTTTACAAGTGTAAGCTTACTCTACAGGGTTTTTGGAAGTTGATAAAGGGGTATGCTATACCTAAAATTAATTGTTGATTATTTATTATGTAATTAGCTATTTTGTGAATTATAGGCCATTTACTTCTCTTGTAGTTTTCATGTTTTGACTTACGTTCTAATTTAAAAAGAACCATTATGTTCTAATTTAAAAAGAACTGTTGCTACTACTTGCTATTCAAGTTAAATCTATTTAGAAGGCAGCTATGCTCACCACTATACCACCAACGCAACCTTCAAGTTAAATCTATTTAATAAATAGGTATTTAATCATTGAAATGATATTTGAATCTTGGTTAATTTTTAGTTTAAAATTGCTTAATGGCTATATTAGAATTAGTTCAACAGTGAGAAAAATATGATTAGCAAGGTGTTGAAATAAGGAAATATGTGAAAAAAGTTTAAGTGAGCTCTGTGATGAGGGAGATGGGTGGGAGCTGTCCTTTTACAGACCAGGTTAGTGATGTGATGTCATTCTCATAAAAAACTTGTTTTGCTTGCATGTTGTGAGTTGGTGGTCTTCGCCCTTTTAATTAAGGATAATAATTCACGATAAAATGAGATTTTTTTGTTGATCATTTTATGCAGAATGAGTGAGAATTCATTGGTTAAGAACCACTAACCTGTCCTCTCACCCCTAGGGTGTGAGCACTGAAAAGGATTAAGGCCCACTGTAGGGAAGCTTGCACTGAAGCTTGCACTGCCCTTTCCTCTGTTCTTTCTATTAAATAGAAGATTTTTAGTTCCCATGACTATCAATCTGGTGCTTTCCACAAGCACCAAATTCTTTTTAAGAAATTAAGATGACTTATTTTTAGAAATCCACTGGCCTAGAATACTGAAAGATTTTTTTTTTTTTTTGATATGTCATGCCGGCAGACTCTATACATAGTATTTTTTTTTTAATGTAGATTAGTTTGTTTTAATTTATGTTGAATTTAGTGGTCGATATACCTTTTAAAAATCAAGGACAGGTTTTTATATGCTTAGGTTTGCTTACTCAGTAGTAATTATAGAGTTTGGCAATGTTGAATCGTACATTTTATTAGAAATAATATCTGGCAACCCTGTGGACAGAATACTGCAATTATAAAGTGCTTTTTTTCATGCTTAAAGGCTTTTAAATAGCTCTTATAAATGCTGAAGTGTCATATTTTTTTTTTTTTTAGTATCTGCCAAATTGGTATTGTGTTTAATCTTGAAAATATATTTTGATTTTGTTAACTAAAAATAATTACAGAATATTAAACATTCTCAGTAGTTAAAGTTGTTTTTCCATTTAATTTGAGCTTTTGTTGTTACTAACAAATAATTTGTGGCACAGTTTCTTGCTTTCTTTCTTTCTTTCTTTCTTTCTTTCTTTCTCTCTTCCTTCTTCCTTTCTTTCTGATAGTATCTATGTACTTGTCACCTTAGTGTGCTAGAAATGTTCCACTCCGATCAAGGGTTTCTTTCTGGTTTTGTCTGTTCTCACCTGCTCCTCACTGTAAATCATGGAAATGTCAAGTGTAATGATTAATTAAGCTGCACGTGCAAGTGCTTTTTTTTCCCACCTGTCAAGCAGGAAAGAGGTCTTACAGCAAGATTAGAAGGTGCCAATTCACAGCTTTTACTTCAGACTGTCAATTGTATAGAAATATTTTATATTTAGATGCCTATCCAGAATATGCTATAGCAGGGTTTGTTTGGTTTAGAATTCTTAAATATTGTAAGATGCAATTCTTATACCAAACCCTATTATTAAATCATTAAACTCCTACTTAGAGGCAAAGAGTGTATTCAGAATTTCTATGTAAATATTTTGGAATTTAGGGTTCATACTTTATACTTACCTTTTATTCAGATACTGCTAGTTGATTTAAGTTACTTAAATATTTAAAAATGTTTAACTTGTATGTGAGTGTGTGTATCATATACATCATGAGATTCATTCGCAATGAGGTTCTTTCTCATTATAATGTAACATGGGTTTAAATTTATGAAAAGATGATAGTGGGAACTACACATTTTTTCTGCGAGTAATGAAATTTTTCAGAATGTAATTTTAAGCTTTTAATTTTTATACTTTAATATTAAACAAGACTTGGAAAGCTTGTTCTTCCCACCCTCGTTCTTTCACCCCCAGCCCCCGATTCTTAAACCATCAGTAAAAGGAAAACCTCAAATTGTATAGTAATCTTAATCTATTATTAAAAGGTCCTAGAAAGGAAGATTACAAGGTAGATTCAGGTTTTGAATCGGTTTTGCCATTGGTTTAGCAGCGGGTGGGCAGGCAGATGCCTGCTCAGAGTAGAACCTATTGCCATTTTTCACCATTGATAGAGTAGCCTTTCAGAGTCAATGAGCTCTGTCAATGTGAGCTTGTCAAGGCTACAACTTCATAGACCTGAGAGGCGGTTTGAGAGGTCAGCCCTTTTCAGGTTTGCTGTGATGCAAATGAACTTTAATGCTTAAACAACTATTGGAATTTTTATGTCTGCTCCTTGTTCTTTTTTCTTCACAAAGTCATTGACGAGACATTCAGTGCTTTTTAAATTAGAAGTTGCATTGTGCTAAAGACCTAGTACAGATTTACGGAGGGCTGAAAGCAGTTAGATCATGTTCTTTTCATGGTGCGATTAGAATCAAATCGATTTCCCTACAGCCTTCAGCATTCAGATGGCAATTTTAACAAAGCTTGGGGGCTAGACAAGGGACAAAACGACTGAACTGAATGTTAATTACACTCTGCAGCCTTATTTTCTTTTGATTTGGGGCTGACTGGCAACTAAATTAACAAAAAGTGTGACCATAACTGCTGCCCTATTTTCATTTAAAAGGAGAGCTGCCTCTAAAAGGCTATCTTTACAAAGAAACAAGTGAGGTCTGCTGATCATTGTTAGCAAGGGCACTTTTTTCCCTTTAAAATTCTTGCCCCCCAAAAACGTTAAAAAAATAATGTAATAAGTTAGTCATTGTTGTATTATTATCCAAAGAGTTAGTTGGTTTTCTGATTTTTATGACATATACTTGGAGAATGTAAGGTGGTAGTGATAATTCACTGGTAGTTATGAAATACAGTTGGCACCTATGTGCCTGTGATGTGTCTTCAGCATGTTCAACATGCTGAAAGGTAATATGGTAAGTAGTTAATAGTAGATACTATTTTCTTATGTAACATTTGACTGTTGAAAACCAGCTTGATCCTACAGTTTCTCACCTAGCTCATCCTTGCTTGATATGCTATTTTTTACAATTTGATTATTAGTACTTATTTAGTTGTGCCACATTAATAGTGTTATATGCTTTTTTTCCTTCCCTTGTGAGGAAGCTGCAGCTGTACCAAGTTGCATTTGATTCTTGTGGAAACACTGTCCTTGTTGCACCTGCAGCTGTGTCAGTCTCATCCTAACACCTGGCACCATGAATTATCCTTTCCTTTATTCTTATTCCCAAGCAAGAAACATTTCATGCTGTATAGTACATACTGCAAAAGTCAAGTAATCTTAAACATAAATTTCTCAGTTAATTTCTTTAACAGTAGTGTTGATTAAGAGTTTGATATTGTTATCATTTGTGTGGGTTTAAATACAGATTTGCTCCTGTTTTAATACGTAATACTTACATATCATTTCAGTATTGCAAATCTATTTTTGAACTAAATGGGGATTTAAATTTATATCATTTGGTAGATAACTAGCTTTTTAGAGTTTGATAGTTTTAAATCAGAGGTTAGTTTGAAACAGCGAAAAAAGGAATCAATGCTAAAAACAAAACCTATCTTTATTAGAGTACTATTTGTATTTAGATTACTATTTAATGCTTGACTGTTGATAGTGTTATAGGCCACCCTATATTCAGTCACTGTCTTATACCTCTCTTCTCACACAAAAAGCAGCTGCAAAACAGTTTTTCTAAAACCAGTCAAGAGTAAACTTTTTTCTCATTTGTCTTCCAGACACGAAGATCGATTGAGAAGTTATTAGAATGGGAAAACAATAGGTTATACCACAAGGTGAGTACCACAGGGAGCAGCTTCGTACTGTTGGGGTCTGAATTGCACAGTATGGAAACAGATGCTTTTGTTGAACTAAAAATATGAAAGGTGGACAAATGGGTTAGTCTGTTTGCTGCAATGAACTAGAGCTCATTTTTCTTCTTTTACTCTCCTTCTTGTCTAGCTGTGCTTGCACTGGAGACTGAGCAAAAGGAAATGTGAAACGAATAACATGATGGAATATGTAAGTTAAAGGGCTGTTTTGTGAGTTTCTCTATTAAATGATCATTTATTTTGCTTCTGATCTTATTCTTTCCATGATTATTAATCAGCAAAGGTGTCAGGAGCTTAATCTCCTGAGTGCAAGGATTTTCTACGGTTCACAGATGCATGGTTTCATGTGCAAGACTGATTTATAAAGTTATGAATGACTTGAAAACAAGGCTTCACTGTGTTCTGAAAAATAATAAATTAATTGCCAAGATAAAATAGCCTGAACATGTGTTGATGGAGTGTGAAATTTTAGGTGCTGTATAAAGAATAACCACAACTTTGGTTACGCAGCAAGTCAGATATGGCTTTTTTATATAATGCTAATCAAGTTTCCAAGTGTGGAAGAAAACCTTTCAGCCAAGCCATTGGAGCTTAAGAAACCTTTAGCCTTTATAAATTTTAACTACCCATACCTCAGTGGCCTTTAAAGGATCTTTTAAAGTGTTATTAGAATATTGTTTTATAAAAATTATCCTTAAAGTATGTAGGAGGTGGGATTTTGCCTGTCCTTTGTTTATCCTTTAAAAGATATCCAAGTTGGCACATGTATATAATGAATTTGAGAACTTAATTCAGTATGATATTTAATCTACCGACTCTTTAATTTACTTGAACAATTTTTCTCCTTCTGAAAAATTCAGAATAATTATGAATTTTTATTTATTTTTTTCTTGAGCTTGGGTGTTTTATTTTAAATATCAAAAGTTATTATATTACCTGAAAAACATCTAAGGAAGAATTGATTGTTGAAATTAAAGTCATATTCTTTGTGAAGTGCCTGGCACATCATTTCTGACAAATTCTATTTGATACAGTTAAGCAAGCTATCAGAGATAGTGTGTATGTGTATAAAAGATTGATTAAAACAGTGCTTAAATAGTTGGAAATTGTCATAATATCATTTTGCTCTATAGTATTTACCCTTTCTTTCATTATCATACAATCAAATCCCATTTTTAGCTTTGAACATAAAAGACATCTTAAAAATACCTCTTTTTTCATAGAATAGGTCTATATTCAGTGAACCAAATAATTTAAAATTTATCATTATCTTTTATATAAAACATGCTACTTTATACTGATGAGAAAGACACTTGATACTTTATAATAATAATGAAATATAATCAAATAACTTGTTTTTAGATTGACCTATGAAAATGCTAGTCTTATATTTTCATCAGAGTTAGTTTATGTGTTTTGGCAGGAGGAATGGATATGTAAGAAATTTAAAGCACTTTGTGAAAAAATTGCTCTATTTATAAGCTCAGCCACTAAGCTTAAAAAACTAAGGCTTTTAAAATTTATTTTTGCACATTTCTAAATTTATATTGGAAAGAAAAACAAAAGTTATTCCCAATGCAATTATTTCCAGATAGAACTATAGGAATGTCGTTCATTCATAAAATATGCTTCTTATATTCATCTTTGTTTTATATTTTTTTTAACTAAAAATAAAATAATTTACTAACCTTTCAAAACATCATGAGCTGTGTGCTTTGTTTGTAAAATAGTTTCCTTTAATTTTTATGAGTTTTTAGATAAACTCTACTATTAAAACCATTATATTTTCCATACCATCATAGAAGATACTCAGAAGAGTAATACAATTTTTTAAAAATTGTTAAATATTTATATTTTTCTAAACATTTCAATATATATATATTTGTGGTAGTTGAATGGGAGAATAGCATAATTGCAAAAACTTTCTAACATAATTTTAAAAACTTAAGATAACAAATAATCTAGTAAGGAGAGAAGGCTTCTTATCTAATGAATTGGGGTATTCTTATCATGTATTTCTCTTTGACCTGAACTTTTCTTTAGCTTACAGATATTTCACTTGTTAAAGGAAAATAGTTCTCCTTGATTATATTTTGAACATTGGAGATAATCTAGAAAAATATCAACTTGATAACAATTTTTCTTTTATTCTGATGTGGTAGAGCAGTATGATTTAGAAGGAATGCAACAAAGTGGCCAATTTCTATGCATTATATTCTTTAAAAAATAATGCAAATATGGCCAAAGATAGCATTTATTTTCCGTTCTGTCATATACACTGTAAAATGTAATGCCTACATCCAGGAGCTGAAACTGTGTAGACTGCTTGATTGGGGACACGTTTGAAATATAGAAGTATTTATTGAATGTTGACATATAAGTAGTTTAAACATTTAATTATCAATTTTTAGAGACAGTTTCTGAAAAAGAAAATGAGTTCACCAAACTTGGAAATGTTCAAATCAAATAATTTTTTTTGTTAGCACCTATTTTATACAGAGTTGGAAAAGGGAAATAATTGATTGGAATTTAAGACAGTTCAAGTTTGGAATAAAAATTAGCTCTGGTCTTTCTGTGTTACTGTGTTCTCTCTTTGTTGATTTTCCTTTAGTTTTTTTGTTTGTTTGTTTTTTAATATATTTTTATTGCTTTCAGAGAGGAAGGGAGAGAGAGATAGAAACATCATGGATGAGAGAGAATCATTGATTGGCTGCCTCCTTCACACCCCCTGCTGGGGGTCAATCCAGCAACCCAGGCATGTGCCCTTGACTGGAATCGAACCTAGGACGTTAAGTCTGCAGGCAGGCTCTGTATCCACTGAGCCAAACCGGGTAGGGCTCCTTTAGTTTTTTTTGTAAAAGGTCCTTGGGAACAGATTTCAACCTTTAATTTTGTTAACTTAAGAAAAGGACTTTTAAAAAATTAAGAGAGAAGGGATCAATACCCTTTATATAGAGATCACATATCCTGCTACAGTAAAATGAGAGCAACTCTAGAACCTAATGACCCATGGAATTGGGTTAGATGAATGGGTGGAAGCTGCAGCCATGTAGTATAGTAGAAAAGACAAGACTTTGCAGTTAAGAATGACCTTTGTTCAAATAGTGACTTAACATCTATGGTGTTACCCTTCTCAGATCATCAGTTTCCTCATCTGTAAAATGAGGATGATAATGTTTGCCTCATAAGAAAAGCTGTTGGGATTAAATAAATCCAGATAGTATGAAACACTTATAATTAGTAAGTGCTAGTTCTGTTTTCTCCTTTATTCATGCATGTATTCTGTGTGTCAGAGGCACTATCAAAATTGTTTTAAATATTGGAATATAACTGAAGTTTTATTAAGATGAAATCTATTTAAATATTTTTAAAACTTTTCCTTTTCTCCTTCTACAGGTCATCCTCATAGAATTTTTACCAAAGACACCAATTTTTCGACCGGATTAGCATTTACTTTATTTATAGAGACTTTCCAAGTATGTTGTCTTTCCAATGGTGCCTTGCTTGGTGCTCTTCTGGTGGTGACATAACATTGGTTCTACAGAATTGTGTGGTGTTTTTTTTCTTTTCTTTTTTTTTTTTAATAACCGCATGTTCTAAGTGTGCATTTTTGTCCAACTTTGCAACAGTTATTTCATACAGATGTTTAATACTTAAGTTATTGTGCTCTTTTCTGTTATGTATTCTGATTTTCAAGGTTACTTTTTTGTATTATCGAAAAAAAAATACATTTGAACTTAGCATAAAAAATGGCCAGCCTTTTTTATTTTATCACCAAGGTATACACAGTCTTTTATTTATTAATTCCTTAATATAGAAAAACACCTTTGTAAGACTCTACTCATCATTTATAGCAAGCACACTCTTTGTATTCTTTCTCACCCTTTTTAAATTTAACATAGTTATTCTTTTAAAATAGTAAGTTTTCTTTAATAGCTTTTTGGCATTTAACATATCCTTTCTCATACAATTCCTAATGCTCTGTTTACAGCGGAAATATTTGTAACATTATGAAGACGTATAAAAACGTTTTGAAAGGATTTCTGGTTTCAAAGGTAGCAAGGCAGAATTAAATTATTTTTTATTAGAATAGACAAATCAGTGAATGGTATGCATGCATCTAATGGTTACTAGAGCTCAGGATCATAAAAATTTAGTATCATTACAATCTGTGTATATTTTTTTATCAAGATGATAATGCCTTATTTGGGTTATTTTTTGTTTATCAAATCTTATATACAAAAGTATGGAAATACTCCTTTAAAAAGTTTCTAAGGAAAATACTTCTCCTAATCTAACACAGTTGTAGAATGGATATATGTTTCTAAGAAGTTTTGAAAGAAAGTAAAAATTCTAGAATTAAAAATAAGCTGGTGTTTAATACCCCATTGATATTTAGAACAGATTATTACTAAAAAATGGAAGGCATATTTAGTACTGTTTTTATCTACTAGTTTGCTTTTGGTCCAGTTATGTGTACTTTTTTTTTTTTTTAATTGAGAAGGTGACATTTAAGTTTAAATTAGATCAGCTTGTTTCTTTTACATATATACAAACATACTTTTTTTTTTCTCTTTTTGGTTGTACATATGTCCATGCATTTTAAAACTTTCTGAATGGCCTATGTGTAAATTTTTGTTTTTATAAACTTGAAATTATACAAATTTTAATGTGTGTCAAGAACTTGTTCCATACAGCTGTGGTATCGAGCAATAATGTGAATAACTTTTGAAATTATATAAACTGTGCTTAATAATTTGTATTAAGAATTGGTACCACTATACCTTTTTTCCTTGTATTAAATTTTTTAAATACCAGTTTCATTAATTTATATACCTGTATATTTTTAAAGTATTTCTTTGTACTTCTCCAAAGTACTGTAATTCTATATAAATTTGAATAGTTGAATGCCAGTATTATATTTCCTATATTGGACATTAGGAACTATCTTAAAAACTAAGATTTTTTTTTTTGTATGAGAATTATTTCTTTCCCTTGCCCCCTAAAATACTTAACAACTTGAATTTATAAAACATTTTTCTTCTGAAGAGCTCAAAGTAGAAAGAATCTAAACACTTCTCACTTCATTTACCTTATGTCTAGGGTGTGGCCTGACACCTTAAAGTAGTGCAATTAAAAGGTAATGCTATTCAAAAGCTCTAGTATTCCTCTGGTTTCAGTGTGGAAAATTGTATGGGAAATGCTAAATCTGCCTCAGTATTCAGCAAGAGCAGAAAAATATGACTATAGACTATGCAACATAGTGTTCCATATCTAAAATTTTATAAATTTGTAGAACAGCATATTGATTAGCTTTATAAGAAGAATTGTACCTTTTGAGACATAATTTTTTCTCCTATTATTAGTCTTCTGTAAGTTGTAATTTTTATTCCCTTAAGAATATTTAATAATAAGATAGTTTCATAGTTGATAATATTAAGTATAGGATTTTTAAAAGCCTTAATTTTATTAAAGACTAGAGGCCCGGTGCATAGATTCATGCACTGGTGGGGGGGTCCCTCAGCCTGGCCTGCACCCTCTGGCAGTCTGGGTCCCCTTGGGGGATGTTGGACTGCTGG
Source organism: Myotis nattereri (assembly GCF_964212035.1). Taxonomy (NCBI): domain Eukaryota; kingdom Metazoa; phylum Chordata; class Mammalia; order Chiroptera; family Vespertilionidae; genus Myotis; species Myotis nattereri. The sequence continues at coordinate 198,883,657 of NC_138075.1, forward strand.
TTTCGGCTCGATCCCCACAGGCCAGGCCAAGGGACCCCACCAGTGCACGAATCCATGCACTGGGCCACTAGTCTATATATATAAAAGCCAAAGCAACCGAACAACCAGTCGACCAGTCACTATGACACGCACTGACTACCAGGGGGCAGACGCTCAACACAGGAGCCGCCCCCTGGTGGTCAGTGTGCTCCCACAGCAGGAATGCTGCTCAGCGAGCTTACTGAGCAGCAGCGGCAGCAGGCACAGTGGGGTCGGGATGAGAGGAGCGGCGTGGGCTCCTCCCGGGCCACCTGCTGCTTCGCGTACTACTACATCCCTTGGGGGATGTCAGACCGCCAGTTTTGGCCCTACCCCTGAGGGATCCCGGATTGCAAGAGGGTGCAGGCCAGGCTGAGGGACCCCACCAGTGCGCAAATCCATGCACTGGGCCTCTAGTTCTGTATAATAAAGAGTTAATATGCTAATTACACCAAACAGCAGAACGACTGTCTGGACATCCTTCCGATGAAGCCAGGGCTGCAAGGGTCAGCTGAGGCTGCGAGGGGCTGCGAGGGCTGGCCGAGGCAACTGGGGCTGTGAGGGCCAAGCCCCTTGCACAAATTTTGTGCATTGGGCCTCTTATATATATAAAAGCCTATGTGACCATTTGACCGTTTGCTGTGATGCACACTGACCACCAGGGGGCAGACGCTTGACACACAGACATGGAAACATGGAATAGACTGATGAATCTCAGGGGGGAGTGGGGAGGGCAGGAAGAGATTAACCAAAGATCTTATATGATACTAGAGTCCCGGTGCATGGGATTCCTGCACTGGTGGGGGGCGTGGCTGATGGGGATCAGCCTGTTGTGGGAGCACTGCTCATCCCGGTCAGCCCAGCCAAGCGGCTGTGGATCTGCCCTCTGAGTGGCTGCTCCCTGGTCTGGCATCTTCTGTGGAGCCGGAGCACTTGCCTCTCCAGGAGACCTGGTCGGGGTCGGGGCCAGGCCCAGGGACAGTAGCACTGAGAGGTGGCAGAGTAGGCCTCAGTCCGCCAGTGGCCATGAACCTGCCTCTCAGCCTCTTGGGTCAGGTCTGTGAGCCCAGGTGGTGGCAGTGCTCCGCAGCCTGCGGGCATCTGGAGGAGGCAGCAGGGAGTGAGGAGGCGACAATCGCAGCCTGGGTTCCTGCCCCGTCAGCCCGGGGTTCGCAGTGGGAGCAGCCGCTCATCCCGTTCAGCCAAGTGGCGCTCCCACTATGGGTAGCGCACTAACCATCAGGGGGCAGCTCCTGCGTTGAGTGTCTGCGCCCTAGTGGTCAGTGTGCATCATAGTGACTGGTCGACCAGTTGTTCGCTTGCTTTGGCTTTTGTATATATAGGTTCCCTAGAAATGTGCACTCTTATAATTTCTAATGTGTATATAGAAAAAAACCCTGAATGCTTAATATGTGGTATTACCAAAGTCAGTTATGCCTTGAGCTTGAGTATCTGGGCTAGTAGCCTCCAGTATAACCCTTCTGGCTTATCCTTTCTTGAGTTATGAATATAAATGCCCATGTTACTGGAAATTAGAAATATTTAAAATGATGATTGTTCTTCTATTTATGTTTCCTGCCTTAAAGTTTGTGAAGCATGAATCATAGGTACTTTTAAAATTGACCAAGGAAAAATATTGGCAGAAAATCTAATGTATAGATTTTACATAGGCTAAATGAATAACTTAGGATTTTTGTTTATATATTACTGGCATTTTACAATCAGTCACCATTCCTGTGTAGAAACATTCTTTTATCAAATAGTGTACCTAGCAAACTCTATTCAATTTAATACATGAATTATATATATTTGGCTTAAAATATATACTCCAAAACCTAATGACAATAGTAAAACTTAAGGGACACATTTAGCTTCTAAGGTAGATATTACCCCACCCTCACAAGAGGCTCACCTTACCCATATAAAATGGTCATCAGATGCTTTATTAAGATTCTTTAATGACTGGGTTTCATTAATTTAAAATATGAACATGTGATTTAGGTCTAAAATCCGTAAGTGTTCAAACTTTGAATAATAGTAAACAATGATTTCAATTTCTTAGTATAAAAACTAGTTTTGTAATTGAATAATTTTAAATCAAGAACAACCACAACTTTTTCCATAGTTGTGTTTTCAGTGTTATTTGTACAGAGCTTCTGATTGCTTCTTTACATTAGTAGACACAAGGTAATGGTATAAAATTTTGACATTTCTTATCAATTTCTGGTTATAAAAAAATGTTAGAGTAACATGTACAGTTGGACCCACAGCCACATGAGTTCACACTAGTTTTATATAACATTGTGTACAGACTGTTTCAGCATTTATGTTATTCTGCTTCACAGTTATAACATTTAGCTGCATACCTGATTTTCACTATACATACTTGCTTTGGCTCAACTGTTTGTCAGCAGGACTAAATCAAAAGTACAGTGTGTTTAAAACTGTCTTTAGCTGAATTCCAGCATCTAGTCCTGAGCCTCTTTCCTTCTCCTATCCCACTGAAGCACTGTGGGTCCTTTTGCTGCCCTCTTGATGTCCAGAGTCTTCCCTCAGGCAGGGACGTAGTCCAGAATTGCCTTTCTACTATCCTTTCCCAAAGCTCTCAGTAAGAATGTTAATTCTTTCTCATTCTTAGCTAGGTGTTCAGAAGGCCAGTTAGTGAGTCAGCCCATTAAGTGCTGAAGAGCTGACACTTTCAATTCTGCTAAGGTGGTACTTGCATTTTTAAAATGGAGTGTCTTAACTTAAATTTCCATTTTGGTGCAGTGGTATAATTGGCGTTTTTCTTTTCAACAGTTCCTATCAGTCCAGACATTTCAGGGAGGAAGTAATAGGATAGTTACGTATGGGGCTTCTCAAACCACCATTTCTGAAGAAAGCTGATTTATATGTAGTATTAGGGAAGAAAGAATAGACTAAAAGCCAGTCCTAAACCAAACTATTAATTATCCCATAATAGTTTGTGTTTACCCTTTTAAAAAGGATATAAAGTAACTTTTAATTTTTGTATATATAGTAGCCAACTATTATTTTTAGGAACATATAAATTGATATTTGAAGGAGATTTGTCTTTAAATTTTGAGTTATCTTGTTCTGTACTTTTACAAAGATTTTTAGATAGTAACTTAAGAGAAGCCTATATAGTGTTTATGTTAGTCATATTTCAGTGTACTTGTTTCTGCAGTAGGGAACAATATTCCACCCCCTCCCCCATGGTGAATTGAAACAACAGAGTTTGTTTATAGCCTTAATAGACAATTCTGAAAACAAATTCAGAATGCTAATCCTGATTTTTAATTCATTTCTATGTTCTGCAAGATCATCAAGATACTCGGCCTCTTTGCTTTTATTTTCATTTCCTCAAAAGGAAGATATTATGACTACCTCGTATTTTAAAATCATTTATTATGCTGTTATTTATTACATCCTGTATAAAAGTAAGAGTAGCTAGATGTTTACTACTAATGATTGAGTAGCTTTTTTGACTTATTTTCAGTGTCAGCAAAAACCTGAGCTACTTTCCAATTTTGCATTTAAAAATAAAGCATTAGAATGAATACTCCCTATATCTACCTATAGTAAAGCTTTGCATGTTTTAAAATCAGGTAGACATTAAATATAGTAATTGAGAAAAGCTTTTTTCTAATACCTTTTAAACTATTGTTTCATCTCAGATACTTAAAGCAAAATCATGCCTTAAAAAAAAAGTTTTTCTCTACATTATAAACATGGTGCTTTATCTGAATTTGAGAGATAAGTCTTTTTTTCTCTTTATAAAAAATATAGTATGTTACTTTCCTAGCTTTTTTAAAAATATGTTTTTATTGATTTTTTAGAGAAAGGAAGGGAGAGGGATAGAGAGAAATATTGATGAGAGAGAAATACTGGACAGCTGCCTCCTGCACACCCCCTGTAGGGGATCCAGCCCGCAACCTGGGCATGTGCCCTGATCAGGAATTGAACAGGCGGCCTTTTGGTTCCTGAGTTGATGCTCAACTCCTGTGCTACACCGGCAGGGCACTTTTCCTAGCTCAGAAATTATCTCAGAAATATTTTAATGAACTAACCACACCAGGCATTCATTTTGGCAGATAAGCTATCTGTTGCTGTTTTCCTTCTTTTTAAAGAAGTAATATCAACCAGCTTTCAGGAGAACATAAGTAATGTGTCACTGTTTTGGGTACTATTTTATTGTACCATAATGCAACCTCAAACTGCAGATTTTTATCTCCTGTTATCTCTCTTACTGGTTCTTAATTTAGTAAAACTAGCTCAAATTCTTTTTGACATAAATACTATATAGACTTAAAATGTTCTAGAAGGAAAGAGTAGCCTAGTTCCTCAAGAAACCTTTCATGCTAAATAAAGGATCACCTCCTCTTTCTCTTTTAGTAGCAGCTTATTTAATTAGTTTCATTCCATTGCCATGGAGTCTTCATAAACAGGAGTTTGTTTTAACTGAAGTTATCAAAAATCTCTTAAAAATTTCCATTTATTTTTACATTTGTTGGAGTTAATGATATTTTGCCCTCTCAGAAGAGTTTAGCATTGTGAAATTGGCAGTGGAAGCAAAGGAGACATGATTGGAAAGCAATATGCTGAAATCTGGCCAAGAGAAGTAACTACATTGTTATCCTACCTGTACTTTGGTTTACAAGTGGGAAAGTTATGCAGTGGCCAGGAATTACACATACACAGCTTTTTATTATACTCTTTGTGTATAATAATGGAAATTATTTAAAAAAAAATGTTCTAGTTTTCCTCTGCTATCATGTCTTTTGGAAAGATAGTGGGAGGCTACCTTGAATAAGGTATTCTATTTATCTTTTATAATTGTGCGACAAACAATTAAAATACTAAATAAATGATTCTAGGAATTTTTTCCTATGTCCTTAGTGAGCATGGAATAGCTCTCAAGTATAATTCATCAGGAACTTCTGATAGGGCAATTATGCACACACATGACCAGGGTCTCTATTATGCTTTCAGGTAATCCTAGCTACATTCAGCTAAGTCTAGTAACATTTTAAAAAATGAAAATAACTTTGGTACAAACTTGAATTTTAAAGGTATGTATTATATTTTTCATTATTAAGAAATTAAAGCCATTGCCAAACATAACCTGTGTTTGTTAAAAGATTTTTTTGATTAGATGAAAATTTGTTGGGCTGTCATAATTGTGAAGAAATATGTAGATGGTAATATTTAGGGTGGCTTGGTTTTTGGCCCTATGTTGATTGCTGTATATTGAGTCTTATAAAATTAAGTTTTCATTGACAAATTTTTCTAGTAAACACATGGAGTTCTAATTTGAACCTTGATCACATGATTTTAGTTGAGTTGTTATTTAAAAAAATATATATATTTAATGATTTCAGAGAGGCAGGTAGAGGGAGAGATGGAAACATCAGTGATGAGAGAGAATCATTGATTGGCTGCCTCCTGCACAAACGGATTGAGCCTGCAACCTAGGCATATGCCCCTACTGGGAATCGAACCGTTACCTCCTGGTTCACAGGTTGATGCTCAACCACTGAGCCACAGCGGCCAGGCAACTTGTTGTTTTTAAGTGAGTCTGTTTTAACACATGACTTCAGCACATAATTTCATTCTTAGAACTAAAATACGGGCTAGTTTCAGTACTATAATATATTAAATATAAATTTAAACCAATTTAGATGAAGTTAGAAAAAAGAGTCTGGAACTTAGAGATTAAACCACTAAAAGGATATTGACAAAACTAGTAATGTTTGTTGAAATGGCCATATGAATGAATGCACATACATATTTCTTCTGTGGACACGACCTGTTCAAATATCTGGGAATAAAATAATTGACATGAATATGAGTTTAGGAAATATGTGCAATAAACTTAACAAAAATATATTGTGTGTTCATGAGCTTGCATTATAGTTGGAAAAAAGAATAGGAAAAAAATACAACTTATATAATTGACATTTTCCCAAAGATCTTAAGTTGTCCCTAAAATTTAAAAGCCAATGCAGCTTTTTATAGGGTTCTCAGTTATTCTATTTAGATTTCATATTGCTTTTTAAGTGTTCAAGGGAAGGCAGAAATCTAATTACCACCCTATAAATACACATATTTAGCAGTAAAGTTTATCTGTTACATTGTATCAAATGACTATTTGTCATACACATTTTTATGTTTTCATTTTATTTGATTGACCCAGATTCTAGTGTAAACATTTAAGAAATAATTTCATATATATGGGAAAAGATATGTGTGTGTATATATACATATATATACTTAATTTTAAAATAAAGTATTTGTAATTCAGTTCATTAAGGCATCTCTTTTGCAGTAGGAAGTAAAGATGCTTTTACCTCCACCACCTGGATTGTTTTACTTAAAATACAAAATCAGATTGATTCTATTTGAAACATTTAAAAACTAAGGGAAATTTTGTGTTTGTGGGTTATTTCTGTTTCCTTGAGTCATCTCAATATTATAGTTTGTAAATAATTCCTTATTTTCCGAATTACTATTTTTTATTTACTTTTTTAATCCTACCAAGAAAAATGTGAGAATTCTCAGCAGCATATTAAGTTTCCTTTTTCAGAAATGGAGACTTAAGCAAAAATGCCATTGCTTCTTGCAGTGGTTAAACTATCTTTGAAAGCCGAAAAGATAGTCTTAGATAGTTAGATAGCCATTCAATTTTCTTTACATTGTATGTGAGATGAATATTTCTTGAGACTTTTTTGTTTGCTTTACTAAAGAAATCAACGAAGGAAAAAAAACTTCAAAAAAACACACAACAAAACAAACAAAAAACACCCTGCAACTCATGTGAAGCATGCAGGGTGTTGTAATTTCAGTTTGCAAAGCGGTGTGATACAATGTTGCTGAGGCAAAAGCACACGATAGATTTAATGTAGCCAATTGTGTACTTTTGAAAAAAAGAGTAACTGTTCCCTGTGAGTTAATTTTGGATTTTTTCAAAATCTCTCTTTTAGGCTTTGTGCTGGATTCTTCCAGACAAATGCGTATTCCATGTGGGCCTGTGTTCTGCTAAATGCTCTCAGTTCTCCTTTTGCAATCAAGATTATGTTGCTAAGGAGATTTTGCTTTTATTGGTGCCATTGATTTGTGTTAATACGTTTTGAATACCTCTCTGTATTCTTCCGTAGACAAGGCCAAAAGAAAAACTTCCCCGAGTTTCCCAATTTACATTACAAATGGAGCGGTGGTGTAATGAAGCCGATATAAAGTGGGCAGTTGAAAGGGAACTAAAGAAGGGCACTCAAGTGAGAAATGAAGAAATGTGCCGAGTGGAGTCTGTGGGCTGCCTTAGGTCCAGCTGCAGGAACTGGCCCTGGCCAGAGGTAGAGTGAGTGAGCGCCTCCCTCTGCAAAGACCACCCACTTTTTGGAGCCCAGGCTGGCACACCATAGTTACCTCATTGACTAATATAGATAGGGCCATTAAAAAGGGAGAAACTTTCTGAGGTGGCAAAGAGATGGTTCTCTCTCACCCCTAAATCTCCAATCATTCCTAGAGTGTGACTTAGTCCGTCTATATCTTACAACCTTTAGTTGTCCCTTAACACTAGAAAGACTGAAATTTAGTATATCCCTATATTGCCCAAAAGCAGTCAAAATGCCTGCATCGTGAAAGAATAATATCGGAGCGCTCTGCACTTATGTTCCTTAGCTTTTCCAATAACTCACTTCTATTCGACATTTCTTTCATGAATTTAGGGCGCAAAAGAAATAAACAACTTATTAGAACAAGTATCACTGCATAAAGATTCTAATAACAAGTACTAGTTTAGCTTATTGAGCAACTGCAACTTATCAAGTATCGACAATTTATCATGTACTTGTATGTTATCATGTGACAGTAATCGAAAAAAAAAATGAAAACTGTTATTTCAATACAGAGCCAAACTGGTCATATAAGAAATTTACTCAATTCAATAATAAGAGTCATTTGATTATTTAAAATTTCCCAAGCAGTCAAAATGACTGCTTTTGAGCAATATAGGTATAACACATATATATATATACCAGAAATGGAGGGGGAGGTAACTACAATTATTAATAAACGCATTTATATGTTGTACAAAAAGTCACAAAATTCTAAGACATTGTGTCCTTATATACATAATTGTTTTTCTAATTGAAATTAAAAAGCAGTTAAAATGACTTCCTTGGGCAATCTAGTGTTAAAGAAGCCCCAGGGATCACCCAGTTCTTTGGTTATGGGAACTGGCATATTGAAATATTTTTGTTGGTGTGTCATTTTAGGTGAGAAGGATGTTAGATTAAATTGAAGGTTTTAGTTATATGCTCCTTACTTTGTATGATATTCTAGACTCCAAAAACTTTCTTCTTCTTATGAAACTCATATTCTTCCTGTGAGTGGAAGGAGAATGCCAACTAGACCTGCCTTGAACCAGTGAAGTGAGTGGCTTAGGTTGCAGTATCTGAAGGTGCTAAGGTATTCCTTTGTGGCACAGTAATACCCTTTGAGTGGTTACATTGTTCGGACATGCTGGTGTTCATCCACAGGGTTTTTTGTTTGTTTTTTAATCAGAGAACAAATACTGCACTGATACAACCTGAATAAATTTTAGACCTTTTAAATTATGAATATAAAACTGAAGAAAAATTGCTGCACAGGTTTGAGGAATTTAAAAATTCATCGTAAGGGTTCAAGAACAACCCTCTTATTTGAAGATGAAAAATGAGTATTTCTGTTAAAACAGTTTAAAAGTCTATCAGTTCTTTAATAATCAATGGTCTGCAATAAATAGCAGAGGCATTCTGCTATCAATGGGAAATATAAAATTTATTTTAAAAATCTGAAAATGAAATTCTTAATTCCTATAATTATAATGTCTTTTCAGATTCCCCCCCCCCCCCCCCCAAAAAAAGATGCCTGTCAACTGTTGTGCTTCATGGATAAAATTCAAATTTTGAGACTAAATGTATTATTTTTTTGTCTTACGTCCCCAAATTTTGGTTTACATGTACTTCTGGTTGATTTTCCCCCCTGTAATACTTTCAAAGCTTTTTAAATTAATCTCTATCTTAAAGACTAAACTTTAAAAATATAGGAATGAATTTTATTTTCAATCTGGTATTTATGGCTGTATTTGTCAGTGGTTTCCATATTAATGATACCATTCTTTTATGGTAGAATCCTAAATTTAAGAATTGTAAGAATGAGAAAAAAGCTAAGAATTAATTATAGGTGAAAGGTAGTGAGAAACAAAATATTTTTATGCTTTATATTGAGAGTTTGGGTTTTTTTTCTTTCCCCAAATTAGAAATGATTTATTGAAACTTACTTTTAAATTTCTTTACACTTTAAAATTTTCACACTTAGAAAGACTGCTCTGAAGAGGAAGGCAAACTTGTTCTGCTCATGCACATAAAACAAATAGTATAATTTTATTCTGAGCATCAAACTATAACACTTATAAAATTATTTCCCAAAGATAAAGTGTATCAGTAATATTTATGAACTTTGAAAAACCAGTTTTTCCTAGTCTTCTGTTTGTAGCATACTATTATGTGCTGGAAGGTGATGTGTAAAAGAATGCAAGTGTAAGAAATCAACCAATTATGCCCTGATTGACCAGTATTTCTTCTATACATTGCTTAGAGTAGAGATGAGTTAGGTAACTTACAAATGCATGGCATGTTTTTAAATACTGTCAAAACCATCAATAATTAAGCTGCACTAGGAAAGAGATGTGAAGAAAGTGTGTGTAGGAAAGCACAATCTTATTTTCCAATTCTGCACACCCACTTAAGAAAAGCTAGGATCTCAGAGCTGGAGGAAACCCCAGAGGTGTCCAGTGGGAATGTGCATTATAATCAACTGGAGAGTGTTTTGTTTTCAAACATACATGACTATATTCTCCCCCACACCCCATCACTTAGAACTGGAAAGAGAGGGAAGGAGAGCATGTATATGATTTTAAAAATTTCCCAATTATGGTAAGTAAGACATCTTCCCTTTCCATTCTAACCAAGGGAGTTTGTCACTTGTCTGAGCTCACAGATTATTAGTGACAGTGCTAGGACTAAAACTCCAGACATGTGACCGCTAGTATACATATGTGGGGTATTTCCTGAAATAAATACTATAAATAGAATTTTCCCTTTTGCAAACTTAGCAATAAAAAAAAAAAACTAAAAGTGATTGAAATCCAGTAAGAGTATCATCTATGCCTAAAGTACCTAAAGGCAAAATGTTACACACACACACACCACAACACAACACAAAAAGCCCCCCAAAAAACAAAATACTTAACTCCACAAGTGAAGAAACTTTAGCTATACCTATTGCCCAACCTGAGAACTGTGACTTAGACATGAAATGATGTCTTGCTGGTCCATGTGAAAACATTTAGAATGTCTGGCAGCCTACCAGATCCTGAGTTAGCCTGACTAGACTGCTGGGTAGCCAACTTCACATCAGATTAAACACATTCTCTTCGTGATGAATAGCTTGGAACCCTAAAACCTGATTTCGTTACCAAAGTTTGTGAAGGGTGTGTTGTTTTCTAAATTAAAGTTATTTTATGTTTTACTGATACCATCTGATTGTGATCGTCAAATGTATTTTCTGTGATTGTCAAATGTATGGTAGTGATGAAATGGGAGAGCGGACAATAAGAGATTTTTTGTACTAATAAAACAAAAAGGACTCCAACAAGGTTGGACACAGTGCAGCTTAGAGTTGAACATTCATGAATTTTGTATAGAGAAAATTTACATTTCATTAACATTTTAAATTACAAAGGCAGGTCTGCAAATACTGATTGTGTGTGTGTGTGCGTGCGCTCATTGCATTTTTCAAGCAAACAGTGAATAACGTAATGCTAACTATATCCTGTTTCCTCGCTGTTAATTTCCCTTTTTATTTTAAAGCATAAATGTATAGTCACATTAATCTTGGTGAACTGTGCTTTACATTATAAATCCATGCACACTTTGTGTTATGTTCCTTATATGACAAAGTCTTCGGGCTAATGAAGGGTATTCTGAGCACCATTGCTCAGCTATGTGGTAAGCCAGTTCTCCGCAGACTTGCCATTCTAATTCTGCATCCACATGGACAGAAATTAATCTCAATACTGAGCGAGAATATAAAAAATGTAGTAGTTGATGATTAACATCCACTAGAGATTAGAATAGAATTATTCAACTCCAGCTTGCCATTCTTTCAAGCATGTTATACTTTGGGAAGTTCTCTGAAGTTACAAAGAATTTGAAAGCATGGAGGAAATAGTGGCTGACTAATGTAATGAATGGTGGAAATCAGGTCTATGTGGGCCATCAAGTAAGCTGCCATTTGAGGGTAAATTGACAAATGGTGGGGAAGGCCCTAGTTTTGGTTATTGGCATCAGTAATAGTGACATTATGGCTTTAGGCCGTAATTGAAGAACATGTTTTCTGAGATAAAATCATGTATCCTATGAATTTAAAGTGTGTTAACTATTCAGTTGCAGAAAGTAATGTCTAAAATTGTTTTTACTGACTGCTTTTTGACTAGACTCTCTTATTTAAGAACTTAGAGTAGATCTCTTGTGAAGAAGAAGTGATAGGTTCATGGGGGAGTGGGGTAACTGGTCTCCACCCCAAAGCCACACAACTGTCACTGACACCCCTGAGTCTGCTCAGACCTCTACACCCCAGCCAAGGCAGCTGATTCCTCAGCAGGGTATAAGCCAGGGGTGGGCAAACTTTTTGACTCGAGGGCCACAATGGGTTCTTAAACTGGACCGGAGGGCCGGAACAAAAGCATGGATGGAGTGTTTGTGTGAACTAATATAAATTCAAAGTAAACATCATTACATAAAAGGGTACGGTCTTTTTTTTTTTTTTTTTTTTAAGTTTTATTCATTTCAAACGGGCCGGATCCGGCCAGTGGGTTGTAGTTTGTCCACGGCTGGTATAAGCCCTATAAAGTGGGCGAGAGGGTGGGGCTATTGCTTTCCCCCAGGCTGATGCAGCATGGAGAGGAGTGCTCCACACAAGAAGGATGGTGTCTGCCGTGTTGAAGAATGACTCAGCACAGGGATCCTGGCAGCTGACCCTTCAGCACTCTCCCCAGAGCCACAAACCCCAGACTCTTCATGAGACTCTAGTCCTCTGCCCTCCCTCCATTGGAGCCAGGGTAATAAAGGCTTTTATGGTTCTGAACCCTTATAACAAGTCACATGACCAAGGATTAATAAAAAAGGCGAATCAAGGGTTTTGTAAAAAAAAAAACAAAAACAAAACCCTATAGCACCACTGTGGCTGGGTAGATCAGTAGGTTAGAGTGTCATCCCAATGTGCCAGGGTTGCAGGTTCAATCTCTGGTCAGGGCACATATAAAATCAACCAATGCACAAATAAGTGGAACAACAAATCATTGTTTCAATCAAATTTTTAAAAAGTAATCAGTTATCAAAACAATCTACAGCACCTTACAAATATCTGAGTAAGACGGGGAAAAGCATTTCACAAAATCCAACATCCATACATGATAAAAAAATGTCAATAAAATGGAAATGGAAACTTCCTTATCCAGATAGGATGAATGAACTCCCTACAGCTCATGTCATACTTATTAAGTGCAAGACTGAATGCTTTCCTCTAAAGATTGGGAATAAGAAAAGTATTTCTTTTTTTTTTTTTTTTATTTATTCATTTATTTATTTATTTATTTATTTTTTATTGCTTAAAGTATTACAAAGGGTATTACATATGTGTCCATTTTATCCCCCCACCCTAGACAGTCCCCCAGCCTCCCCTATCCCCCAGTGTCTTATGTCCATTGGTTATGCTTATATGCATGCATACAAGTCCTTAGGTTCATCTCAAGAAAAGTATTTCTTATCTTACCACTCCTACTCAACATTGTACTTGAAGTCTTAGTGTGCTAAGTCAAGAGAAAGAAATAAAGGGCATTTGGTCAAAAAGGCAGAAGAAAAACTGTCCTTGTTAGATGGCATGAATTAGTATATGTCGAAAATGCTGAGATATCCACAAAGCTACTGCTAGAACTAACAACTTTATCAACTTCACAGGAAAATCTCTATATATAAAAGCCTAAGTGACCAATGACCGAACGACTGGTTCACCAGTTGCTATGATGCACACTGACCACTGGGGGTAGATGCTCAACGCAGGAGCTGCCCCCTAGTGCTCAGTGCGCTCCCACAGCGGGAGTTCTGCTCAGCTGATCGACCCGTCCTGAGGGCCCACCACCCCAGCAGCAGCCATTCACTCCCTCAGAAATCCTGCAGGTCCAATCTCCAGAGAACAGGCCAGGCACCGAGGGACAGGCACCACCAGCACAATCCTGATAGCACTGCTGGCTTCCTGGAAGTCAGCCTCAGGCACCGTGGCCACTTCCCCTCCCTAGATGCTCTGCAAGGAAGAAATGATATAAAAGTGGCCGCCGGGTGGTTCCCCACAACCAGCATAAATGTCAGTAGGATCCTGATCCCCGGCCCAGCAAGGGAATCCCACCACCCACCCGGAGGGCTTATTGTGTACTGTCCCCACCTGCCCCCCTCCCTCAGCCCCCTTGGGTCCGTCACCAGATGCAGGGTGCTGTGGCAGTGCAAGCCTCTCCCAATCAGGACTGATTGGGCGGGAGCCTGTGGCAGGCGCAGCAGAGCCAGGATAAGCAGGAGCGGCAGGCGGCTTTGGACTGCCAGTTTCAGCCCAATCTCTACAGGCCGTGCCCAGGGACCCCACCCATGCACAAATTCATGCACCGGGCCTCTAGTGTGTGTGTGTGTAATGTGCTTCTATTTACTAGCAATGAACAATCTGAAAAATAAGACAATCCCTTTCACAATAGCATAAAATACTCAGAAATAAGTCTAACAAAAGTGCAAGACTTCTACACTGCGAACTATAAAACATTTCTGAAGGAAGTAAAAGGATCGTAATAAATGGAGAGACGTTACATGTTTATGATTGGAAGACTCAATATTATTAAGATGACCATTCTTTTTAAACTGACATAAATTAAATGCAATCCCTATCAAAATTCTTGCTTCCTGTGTTTTTCCCCCCAGAAATTGACAGACTGATCCTAATATTTATATGAAAATACAAGGGACCCAGAATAACAAAAAATGTCTTGAGATAGAACACAGTTGAAGAACTTATATTTCATTATTTCAATACTTAACTACAAAGCAACAGTAATCAAGAGTGCGGTACTGGTATACTAGTATACTAGTATACTGGTATACTAGTAAGTACAATATGTAGATAAAAGGATGGTATAGGAACAACTGGATAGCTACATGCAAAAGAATGAATTTAAACCCTTATACACAAAAATTAATTAAAAATGGATTATAGACCTAAATGTGAGAGCTAAAACTACAAAACTCTGAAAACAGAAGTAAATCTTTGGATCAGATTTCCAAAGATAAAAACTCAGAAAACAACATTAAGAATATGAAAGACTGCCAGACCAGTGTGGCTCAGTTGTTGAGTGTCGACCCATCAACCAAAAGGTTTGCTCATTCCAGCTTGCCTCTGCGGACACCTACTAGGTTTTGGTTACCCCTCCCCTGAAACTGCTCTTGTCAAATTACCAGATGCCTCCACTTTGCCACATCAGTGGTTAATTTTCTGTTACTCCAAAGCATTTTCTCAGCTGACCATTCCATCTTTATGTATCTCTCTTGTCCTCTCTGACAGCATGCTCTTCCAGGCTCCTGCTCATCCTTCCCCTTAACTCTTTTTAAATAAATTTATTGTTTAAAGTATTACAGATGCCCCCCTCCCCCCGCCACCTTTGTTACCATTGACCCCTCCCATCCCACACGCACCCCGCCCAGCCTTTACCACACTATTGCCTGTGTCCATGGGCAATGCCTATATGCATATACCAGTAAGTTCTCCGGTTAATCACTTCCCACCCCACCCCTCCACCCCGCATTCCTTCTGAGATCAGTCTGTTCCATGCTTCTATGTCTCTGGATCTATTTTATTCATCAGTTTATTTTCATTAAATTCCACATATGAGTGAGTTCATGTGATACTTGTCTTTCTCTGACTGGATTAGCATAATACTCTCCAGGTCCCTCTCTGCTATCTCAAAGGGTAAGAGATCCTTTTTTTTTTTTTTTTTTTTTTTTTTTTTTTTTTTTTTACTGTTGCATAGTATTCCATGGTGTAAATGTACCACAGCTTTTTTATCTACTCATCTACTGATGGGCAAAAATGTGTGTTCCAGGGCCCAGCTCTAGGACTTCAGCTCTTCTCCTTTTCTACCCAATTTCGTCTAATCCATGGCTCAGATACCGTCTACATGCAAATTCATATCGTCAGCTCTGACCTTTCCACTGAGCTATAAATTTAGATATATAGGTGCCAACTTAACACTTCTCCACTTGAATAGCAATTAGGCATTTCACACTTAAAATGGTCAAAGCAGGCCTCTTGGTTTGTTCCCTGTGAATACTGTTCTTCCTTCTTTCTCACCTCCTTTTGCTCAGATATTCAAGACAAAAAAAAACAAGAGTTGTTTACCCTACTCCCCAAAATGTACCTCGGCAACACATCCTCAGTACATTGGTTACTCTCCATATCATTGCTTTCACTTTTGTCTAAGCTCCCATCATCTTTTGTCAGTTCTTACCTGAATTATTTCAGTAGCCTCTTAACTGTTCTCCCAACTGCCAACATCAGCTGGCCCTTGCTTGCTTTTGACATCATTTCCTACTCCCAGCACCCAGTGTCGCCCACTTCAGTCTGGCCGGGTGGTCTGTTTTGGATACTCAAAAGGGCAAAGTTTTGTCCTCCTTTTGTCCCCTAGGGGGTCTTTCATTCATTGCTGTCTCTGCTAGAATGACCAGCTTCTCTTATTCAGGTCTCAGCACAAATGTCCCTTCAACAGTGAAACCTTCCCCAAGCCCCCCATCCAAGCACCTCTACCCTGCCAGTATCTTACTTCATTTTCTTGATTATACTTTTCACTATCCGCATTCATCTTATATTTTTGTCATTTGATATGTGTAGTCCCAGCAGCAAGAGCCTTGCCTGGCATAGATAAGTGCTCAATAAATATTTGTTGACTCGTTAAGTTTTGTAGCCACGTTTGTTTCCATATCGCACTGGTTTACCCACAGCTTTGGCTGCAAGGAAAGGTGCTTGTTTTTCCCCGGGCTCTCTGGGTTCCTGGCTTATTCCCTCAGGCCTCACTCTGAGAAGCTTGCCCACTGCTTTCACCTATACTAGTCACTGTTAAAAACTTAAGTCTCCAAACCCCCTTCAGAATGAAAAGAAGGATGATGGTACTTTGAATGAACATCAGGTAGGAAGCTCACCCATAAGTTATTAAAATAGGCCAAAACAAGAGATGGAGACACTGCCATAAAAATCTGCACACTGGAGGACTTGGGTCGACCTTTGATTTAAATAAAGTGTACTCCCCTGGCTTAGAGAGTGGCTTAGAGAAGGTAATGCAGTATTTTGTGATGTGAAGGGAAAGGGGACAAAGGCTTGAGTCTCCTTTGAAAATATGTAAATCTCTGACAGGTCATCATTTTAGACCACACAGACGGTCCTCTGAGGAAAAACACAGGAAAGAGCAGCAGCACAAACATTTCTACCCTTCTTGTGTTTGTCCAAAATAAAGTTTAGACGATAGGCCCAAGAGAACAAGACTCTTTTTTTTTCCCAACCACAAAATGAATTTTCTCGAAATTGTAGAAGGTGTTTTTCTTCAAGCGAGTGAAACAATGGAACTTGGTTGTAATTAACCCAAACGTATCTCCTAATGTGAGAACGTGTGTGTGCTGAGTCACCTTTACTGAGCAGTTAAAAGTGGAAAGAAGGGTATGTTTATTACTTTTATTTACCTCACCTTTCCCCCTTATTCCAAATTTGTTTTCACATGTGGAAACTCTCCTGTATCCCAAGAGAGTTAATCTTAGGAACCAGGTCACTCACGGGCTAAATGCAAGTTTAGCAGCTCCTGCGTTAAGGGTTGTCTCAATCTAGTCTCTTCGGACGCTCACTTTGCCGTTACCTTTCACGAGGTCTCAGCTCCCCCCTCGCCTGTAAAAGGGCATAGTTTTCATCAGTATTGTTAGGGCACAAAACAAAATGATCCCCAGGCAGGTTAGGAAAACTTTTTAAAATGGCCATTACTTTGCAACTTTACTGTGTTCAAAACAATGAAACAGTTTTGCCAAATAGGTTGGGAATGAGATCATTCCAGAAAAATAAATAAATAAAAAAGAAGAAGAAACAGACCTTAACAATTAGTCATGAGGTTTTAATGACAACAAAACTTGTTTTCTTAAAATAACTGTGGAAGGTAAAACAAGCCTGCTTTTTTCCCCCCTTTTCTCGATTACTTGCCCATTATTAATAAATTAGAAGATAGCAAAAGTAAATTTAAAATAACCCCGAGTGTCATTATCACTTATCACTTTAGTTCAAGTATAGTGGAGTCACCATTTATACTGAAAACAAAGTCCTGCTTGCTAACCAGATAGGCAGAGCTGGGTGGCACCTGCTCAGCCTGCGGCCCCGGCTTTGGCCAGCTCTTCCAGCACCAGCTGCACACCATGAGCCTGTGAAGCTAAGCTGACAAGCTCTGATCCTTAGCGTGCACTCACTCCAGCAAGCCCAGCCCTGTGGTACCTGTACTGCCACTGTCAGGGAGGCTACAGTAGTGACTGCCTTTCGGGCTCTCTGCTGTGTGCCATGTCCCCTGCGCACTGGGAGAGCCACCAAAGAATGCGGAGGGTAAATCAAACTCAGAGGGACGGCTCAGGGAGGAGGGCTTCGCACAGCACAGAAAGGCGTTAAACATTCCCTCCTTTGCTTATAACGAAACATATCTGCAGTATCAAGCCTTTCCCACAAAGGAGTGATGCGTCCTGGAAGATGATGCTCAGCTCTGAAGAGTGAACTTGAGGGTGAAGGGACCCTCCCTGCTGCCACCCTCCTCTTTCTAGGGCCAGGGCTGTGGTGCTTGGCTGGCAGTGAGGAGCAGGGGATGAGATGGAGGTGGGGGATGTTGACTTAGCACTGTAATTGAAAAAAAGGACAGATAGAATGGAACAAATTAGCCAGATCAATTTAAAGAAAAATCAAGTTAGAGTTCTTACAAACAAGGAAATACTCAGAGGAAATGGGCAGGAAAGTGTAATAGGAACGTGGTGACACCCATTTCTGTAGGGGAGCAACAGGGCCGCTAGGATGGGACCCTTCCTCCTGGCCGTGCAGACCCTACGAGCCAGGCGGAGGACTCAGGCTCAGCCACTGAAATGCAGATGTGCACAGGGAGGAAGCCAGTGAAGCAGTAGGGAGCTTTTATGCAGATTCCGGACATTCGCTTCTCATCTCATCTCTCAGGCTCTGCACCTCTCTTCTCTGAACGCCCCTTCACTGCAGATGAAGAGGGAGCAGAAGAGGAGGGAGAGGGAGCAGGAGGGGAGGGCCTTCCTTAAATAGCTGGTGGGGGTATTGTTCTCAGCTCCCCCAAGAGAACTCTGCACAAGGCGACTCCTATTAGAAGTGAGAACAAGTGCCTATTGTTTAGGCTTAAATGGCTCCAAGTGTTTCTTCTAGAGATAATTAATTTAATTAAAATGGTCCCTGAAGCCAAACTGAGCTTCATATGGAGGCTGCACACATTCCTTCCAAATTCCAGTGCAAGGCTATTCAGAACAAGCAGCCGTCAGGCATGAAGCTCAACAGACACTGGGGCCTGGCCCTGCACACTCGCTTCCTTACTCCTCCTCATGGATTGGAGGGAGGCCTCAGGGCAGGGCCCAGACAGGAGGCTTTTCTAGGCCTCGGAAAGTGCCATTAGTTCTGACGAAGTCAAAGAGAAGATCATCTTTAATCTGTAGATTTAGGTCCAAAAATGATGGGGTCATTGTCCCCTTCCTGGTGATTTTAGGGAGAAATCTGGCTTTCTGACTGCATCGAAATGCACAGTGCTCGGTATAGCCTCAGTATATTGAGCTCAGTAAGTATGCATGGAATAAAAGAGTGGATACATGACTGAAAACCAATCCCTCTGGCTGACTTTTCAGCCTGATTTCTTCTGGAGTGAGAGAGTCAAATGAGTAGCTTGCTACCTTGGATCAAAACTATCAAAGGGTCACATGCCCCGAGGGGACCAAAGAGGACATGATGGCACTAGATGGTGTTTTTTTGTTTTTGTTTTTGTTTTGTTGTTGTTGTTGTTGTTTGTTTTTTTGTTTGTTTGTTTTTTTTTTTTTTTTATGGTGGATATTCAACATGTTCATTCCAAACTCTGAGGCAGGCCCAATGGAAGAGGCCACATGATACGGCCATTTAGCAAGCAGACTGTGGTGTCAGAAACACCGGGTTCCTACCTGTTCCTGTTTCTTGTGTTATGAACCGGGGCACATTGTAAAACCCCTCCTGCCTCATTTCTTCATATATAAAATAAGGATAACATAAACCCTAACTCCTGAGGTTCCTGTGAAGTTTAAAATATTTCATTCATTCAGCATGTACTGAATGCTGACTCTGCCAGGCATTGCTCTTCATGCTTGGGATACATCAGTGAACAGAATAAAGATCCTGGTCTATGAGGTTTATATAGTCTATCAAGGGTAGAAGGATGGGAGGCAAAAAAACACACCATAAACAATAAAATAAGTATCTGATATGTTAGAAGTTCCATGTGCTAAGAAAAATAATCGTATGGGGTAAGAGTCCCATAGGCAGTCGGCTGGTATAGGAGCGTGGGAATGGGCTGCAAGTTTATATAGAGTACACGAGGGTAGCAGTGCAGGCCTCATTGAGAAGGTGATGCTGAGCAAAGATTTGAAGTTGGTGAGGGATTGAGCCACATCTAGAGACAGAATGTTTTAGGCAAAGGGAATAGCCAATCCAAAGGCCAGAGGGCAGGAGCCTGCCAGGCACATTGAACGCAGAGCAAAGAAGCAGTGTGCCTTGGAGGGGGAGAAGTAACTGCAGGGACCTGGGGACTAGTTGTATAGGACCTTGAAGCTATTGTCAGAACCCCGAGGGAAAGGGGGAGCCTGTCTGACCAGATGACTGGTGGCGGTGAGGACAAGGGGGTGGCTAAGGGAGAAATAATAGCAAGTTTGTGTGCTCATTATCAGATGTGTGAAGGATCCAGTTGAGTGAATGTTGATGATGCAAGAAAGAGGAGAAAAAGTTGCTAAAGGGACGTGCTTGAGTGGGTGAGGGATGGGCTCTGGGTGGACTCAGGGAGGCCTATGGCAACAGGCAAAATGGCAGGGCATGTGGGGGTGGGTAGATGTGGGCGTGGAAGTTTTCATCTGGTTCTCTCAGATTTCTTAGAGAAGTGGGAAGCAAAGTAATCAGCCGAGAGGAGGGGGAGGAGGAAGTATGAACTTGTTCTCTAGAACAGGACAGTAAGCGAAGGGCAGGGGGAGGGACATACTATACATGTGAGGCAGCATTCAGGGCCCACTGAAGGGTTAGCGACCATGAACTCAAAAGGAGGCCAGTCAGCACAGGTGTAGTCAACTGTTCTGGTACAAAGAGTAGGGTTTTGCCAAGACTGCAGTTTTGCTAAGCAAGTATGACAAAGAGAGAGGGGCAAGGGATTCCAGGGGTTCTGAACTGAATAGTTGTAACACAATAATTTAAGCCTGGTAAGGAGAGAAGATGGAACCGCAAGTAAAAGGGGGGAAGGCCCGATGGGTTGGAGAACCCATGGCTCCAAAGGGTTGGAGGAATTGTGTGCTGAAAGCATGCACAGGAGGTGGGCTCAGAGTAGAATGTGCCCAGTCCAGATTATGAACATGGATCTAAAATCTTAGGACAGTATCTGGTGAAAGTAAATACTTAATAATGAATAACTGTTGTTAGGAGTTCATAATATCTTATCCAAAAGGTTTGAGACTGGGTATTCTATATAATAAAGAGGTAATATGCAAATTGACCATCACTCCAAGACACAAGATGGCCACCCCCATGTGGACACAAGATGGCCTGCAGGGGAGAGCAGTTGGGAGGGACCAGGCCTGCAAGAGAAGGCAGTTGGGGGTGATCAGGCCTGCAAGGGAGGGCAGTTAGGGGCAATTGGGCTGGCAGGGGAGGGCAGTTGGGGGCAATTAGGCCAGCAGGGGAGCAGTTTGGTGTCGATCAGGCTGGCAGGGGAGTGGTTAGGGGGTGATCAGGCTGGCAGGCAGAAGTGGTTAGGGGCAATCAGGCAGGCAGGCAGGCGAGTGGTTGGGAGCCAGCAGTCCTGGATTATGAGAGGGATGTCCGACTGCTTGTTTAGGCCCGATCCCACTAGGATCGGGCCTAAACGGGCAGTTGGACATCCCTTGAGGGATCCCAAATTGGAGAGGGTGCAGGCTGGGCTGAGGGACACCCCC
Source organism: Myotis nattereri (assembly GCF_964212035.1). Taxonomy (NCBI): domain Eukaryota; kingdom Metazoa; phylum Chordata; class Mammalia; order Chiroptera; family Vespertilionidae; genus Myotis; species Myotis nattereri. Next base: position 198,905,046 of record NC_138075.1, read on the forward strand.
CCACCCCATGCACGAATTTCGTGCACCGACTTCTAATGTGTTATAATCTAGAATTCTTCCAATTGTAGAAAGGCTATGGTGCATTAATATCCCTACTGAGATACTGGACAACTTTCTGTAATCAAGCACATTAGTAATTTCTTCAGCAAAATGGGTGCATATTCACGGTAAGTGGATACATAGTTTCATGCAGACTTAGGAGGTTTTGGTATTTAGTAAATTTTGGCACTAAACTCAGGAAAAAGCTAACAACTTAGTTTTTCAGAGCCTATACAATTTCAGAATTGCAGACAAGAATTGCAACTTGCATTTTGACTAAGAGTTGTAAGTTTAGGGGAAACCACTTCACTTCTTTATTTCAGTATATTTCTAATTCAGTGTAAAAATAGGGCTTTGAGTTTGAAACATTTCTGAGCTACTTTCAAGCTCCACATTTTAGAATCCTTGATACCCTTTCCTGGACATTAAAAAAATTTGTTTTGCTTTACTAATAAATCCTTCATAAGACAATTAGGTAAAGAGGCTAGGCCTGAATTTTGTATTAATAAATGAGCGTATTTTGATAGAGTATTATAGACCTCCTTAAGCTGATAATACCAGAAGAATTTAGAAACTCTCTATATGCAAGGCTAAGAAAAATGAAAGGCCATTGCAGGCAATTTAGCATTTATCACATTTGGTGAAACTCAGGTCAGATAAGTTAGAAGGAGGTAGGTTGAACTCATACAAAGTTTTGGTGAAAGTACAAAACACTGTGTTGTGTAATTAAATGCAGGTTTATTTTTATAACTAGAGGCCCAGTGCATGGATTTGTGCACCAATGGGGTCCCTTGGCATAGCTTATGGGGATCAGGCCAAAACTGGCAGTCCAACGCCACCTGGGCTCCTGCCTGCTGCTCCTGCTCATCTTGGCCCTGCTGTGCCTGCCACCACTGCTCGGTAGGCTTGTTGCTGCTCTGCAGCAGTCTCCGGGCTGGGGCGGCCAGCAGTGAGCCCAGGGTCTGGTGCCTGTCAGTCAGCTGTGGGAGTTCACTGACCACTAGGGGGAAGCTCCTGCTTTGAGCGTCTGCCACCTGGGGGTCAGTGCATGTCATAGCGACTGGTCGTTCGGTTGTTTGGTTGCTTAGGCTTTTATATATAGAGATGGCTAAGTGTTTCCCAGTAGATGTTAAGTCACGACTTGCTTTGATGACTGGATGAGGCTGATTTGTAATTTAATTCATAATATCATTTGCATATAGTGTACTTTCAAAATACAGTACTGGAAAAAAATGTGTCCTTCAGGTAGATTAAGTACCTTCCCTGTTTCGGTTGCTCTATTCATTACCTTAGCAAAGTCTTTCTTTGTAGGTAAATGTCAGCCCCGCTTTGTCCAATTACCACATATTCCTCAGGGACGCTTTCCAATATGGAAGTCACTTTCTGGAAATGAGCACGATTATAAAGAATGGAGCAAAAACAATAAATGCCAAGGAATAGAATGTTTTGCATGCTATTTCTTTTCTATAAGTAATGAAAAGATATACCTGTTTTATACTTAAAAATTTCTTGGGAATAAGAAAAAAAGATATACCTGTTTTAAACTAAGAAGGCCCCAGGGACTTCCTCATAAAATGTTGAGCTTGAAAGTAGCTCGGAAATGTTTCCAACTCAAAGCCTCCTTCTGCACTGAAATAGAAGCCCAGATTGTGGACGGAGCTTCCGCCCACATATCCCATGGCACTGCCCCTTGGACTTGGGCTTGATTCAACAATTGGTTCAAACTTCTTTGACACAATGGCCTTTGTCCTTCAGGATGCGCTTACCATGCATCCCTTCCGTTTTGCTTAGCTCAGGGCTACTCATTCTTTAATAGGCTGCTCGGTGACCACTTCTCAAGGAAGCCTTTCCTGTCCCCGCCTCCCTCATTCCGAAGGCTGGGAGTGTCCTTCATCAGCGTTGCTATGACGGCACTACATGTCCCCACTGCAGTGTGTACCCCGTTAGTGCCCAGCTACCTGTCTCAGTCCGCTCTCACTCGGCCTTGGGGAGGGCAGGGTCGGTCTGACCTGCACCACATTGCTGCTTCAGGGCCTACCTGTGCGGGGCTGACTAAAGATTAAGTGTAGAGTTCCAGAGGTAGGCCTTTGCCCTGCAAAGTGAGGAATGGATCAAACACAGCAAGCTTTAATCCCACCCTGGAGGGAAATACAGGAGGTGGCTCCTGGCTGGAGAGAAGAGTTTAGAGTTACAGTTCTCACCACTCCAGGCAGGACCACGAGTGTTGACGTCAGTGTGGTGAGGTGCCTGCTTGGTCCCTTGGGAGACTAGGTCCTTTGTCTGGTCAGGGGAGAAGCAGCACTTGTCTCAGGAGGCCTCAGCAGGTGAAAGAGGGAAAGAGAGGAAAGAGCGAAAAGAGAAAGGTTCCGTTTTCAAGGCAGTCATTTAATAAGACAGCCAATACGCTCCAAGGACCCATGCCAAGCAGCAGTATGTGTTTGTATCTATCTAGGGAGCCCCAGGGTGTCATCTTTCGGGGGCCGTGGCTCCCTACACAAAAACTGCAGGGGCTCAGATCAAATAAGACACCTATCTGGCCTTAGTTATGGGGTCACCTATGTGCCTCCCTGATTCTTATTAAGATGGGGCCCACCCACACATTTTTAAAGACATGGCATCCCTCATACTAAATGCTAACCACATGCTTACATGTCAAACATAACCTTGGCTCCTAAACTCGATTTCTCCATTACAATCAAATGGCATCAGACAGCTTTATATTTAAAGCTCGCAGGCTTCAACTAAGCTGGGGGACCATATGATGGTACTAGTATATGCTGAGCGGGTCCAAGCCCCCCAAAAAGAACGTTCTGTGGTTCCCTACCTGGATACCATCACATATTGTTTGGCAGGGTGCGTGGCAGACACTTGCTGTGTTACTGAATAAATGCCTTGAAACGGAAGCTTTGTCGCTCTTCCTGTCCTCTCTTTCACGTGGTTTTCTAGGTGAAGCGTGATGAGTTCATAGCAGCGTGACTGCAGAGTGCTCTGTGCAGGAATGAAGCCAGTGCTGGGCACAGCCATGGCTCCCTAGTTGGCTGACGGGTCCACCATGACCTCCCCTCGCCATGATCATTGTTTATGGGAGCGGGGAGCAGGGACATAGTTGCTTCAAAGAGCAGCCTAGACCTCTGCTCCTCAACATGTGATTCCTGCCAGCTAGCATGAGCATTACCTGGAGTTTACCCGAAATGCAGAGCACCCAGAGAAGAATCTGCATTTTAACAAAATCCGAGGGGTTTCAGGCACCACAGAATGGAGGAAACACTGTCCTGGAAAGTCAGAGGAGAGCCAGAACTTGAACCCCACATAAAGGTGACTAGGAAGAGAGCTCCAAGAAGAGCAGAAAGGGCAGTCTTAGGGGAACTGGGCCCAAGAGGAAGCAGGTAAGGCGGTCAATCCCAGGGTTGGAGCGGGGCAGCAGGAAATCAGAAGAGACGTGGGTCAAACCTGGCTTAGAACTGGAACTCAAGGCACAAGGAGGACCAAAGCCCATCATGGAGCATCAAATTAGGGTTTAGTGGTCCTGGCTTTGGGCTCAGAAAGGGTTTAGAGGCACACATCCTTGGAATTCCAGTTTGGCTCAGTTCTCTACTGTTGCATAATGAACCATCCCATGTTTTAGTGGTTTAAAACATTTTGAGATCAAAGCTTGAAAGTCACTTCTGCTCCATTCTATCAAAGTTGGTCATAAGGCCAGCCTGGTGGGATGAGCTTCAAAGAATATCTGACCAGCTACCACACGTGGCCGGGTACTAGCTCTTTGACCCCCTTAGCCTTCCTCATACTTAGCCTTTCTGAGCCTGTTTCCGCTTCCTTTAAAATGTAAAGAATGAGAGCTTTCTCATAGGATTATATCATATGAGACACAAAGCTCTTGTGAGTGGCATGTAATTAGCACCCAATAAACGATAACTATTATTATGAAGTTACTGCTAAAATTTGTGTCCTCTCCCTCTATAGCTTTCTTTTCAACTCTGCGTAGAGAGTACTTTTAAAATGACTAAAGCAGCGGTCGCAAACCGGTGGTTCGTGGAGCACTGGTGGCCCGTGAGGGCCAAAAGGTTGGCGACCGCTGGAAAGCATTAGATTCTCATTGACAGGCTTGAAAAGGGGCAGAGAAAAAAAGACATGATGTGTGTGTTGTGGGGAGAGAAAGAGCGAGAATGAATGAGCTGAGGACAGCGATGTATAACAAGACGGAACTTCCGTGAGGGAAAACGAGTGTTTGCTGTGCATAATTTACAGACATTGGGGGCCAGATTGCCATTCAGCTCTAATTCCATCAACTATTCAAACTCTTCTCTTCAATGTGTGGCACCACCAGAAGTTGTCATTGATGAAGAATCTTGGCCCTCAGCCCAGACCTCCTACAGCAGGGTCTGCACTGGAAGGAAATTCTAGGTGGTTCATATGCACGTTGAGGTTTGAGAGGTAATATTTCCTGCTGTGTCAGCTTGGATGGAGCTCTTCGGGAATAAACCAAACCACTTATCGTTGAGGTGGACCTGATGGGAAAAGGAGAAGAACACATCTTCTCTCATCTTGAGACATAAGGTGGGTCACAGTTTGGTTGAGGGACATCACTTTGATCAAGTGATAGGCAGAGCCAGGCAAAGGGAAGGGAGATATAAGGAATTTATAGGATGCCATTTAGATATTGGTGGCCTGGTCAGACTGGAAGAGTAAGAAATACATTCAGAGTAGAAGCAGACATATTGGCTAAATTATTCTAGCCAATAAAGTGGTGAGCAAAGAGGTGGGACCTGGATTGCAGCTAACCCAGGTAATGATATAGCTGGAAACTGGGAGAGACCAGCACCCTTCGAAGAGCTTGCTATGTTGTAGGTCATTGTCATGGGAGAATCAAACCTCGTGCCTTGGCCCGAAACCTCTGGCCAACGTGCATGCTCCTTGCACTAACGTGGTGACCTCCACTTGTTTGGAATGATGTAACTGTCTCATTAATTTTTAGTCCTGTTCAGATTTAGAGCTAAATGGAGAGAGAGGTGGTAAAGTAAGTCAGATCCACTGGGTTAGCATTTTTGTGTAAGTTCCAGTGGAGATTTTTATAATCTTGAGGATGATGTGTGTTGTGTGGTATTTCAAATATTTGTAAGGGAGGATTGGACCAGTTAGAGAATTATGATCTCAATTGAAAGAGTGTAATTTGTAATTTTCAGTTGAAACATAAAAGACACCTTTAAATACCCTTTGACTAAGGTTCTAAACCATTTTGGAATGCTTAAGAGGACTTGAGGTTTAATATAGTTACATTTTGCTAGGCATGGAAATACTTGAGCATATTTCCTTTTGTTAGAAGCATTTGAAGTGCTAAGAAAGATTCAAAGATTAAATATATAATGCAGCTTGGTATTTTTAATGGAATTTAATTATTGAGTATGTAAATGAGACTGTTTAGGAGAATTTAGTTCCTGCAGCTTTAGTTGGCAAACTAAAGCTCATGTTGACATAAATAATTAAAATTATCTCCAGTATCTGCTAAGTTTAAGCATTTTAAAGCCAAGGACATGTTCTGTTGTTGTTAAGTGTGGGACATTCCTCTTGCACTAAGACTTCCAAAGACGTGACCTTCAGGTTCACTGGTGAAATACTCCCGTGTATACATCTGTAGATAAGTGGCCAACGGACCACACAAGTGGCCTCTGGGATGGTTCTCCCACAGTCATGGCCATCACTGAGCATTTGCCCAGGTCCCCTCTGCTCCACCCAGAAACCCAGACGGGCCGAGGAGGAAAGCCACCCCGCGGACCAGAGGCTGAAGTTCTTTAATGATGTCTGCTGATCTGCCCCACTGATTAGGACCACACAGGTTGCTCACTTTCCACTCTCAAAAAGCCCAGCGCTCAAGTCTGTATTGCAAATTGCAGATGGTTTGCAAAATTCTGTTTCAAAAATGATACGTGGCATTCTGAGGAGTGTATTTCCCTTGTGGCACGAGGCTGCCTTTTCACTGGCAGGGATGTCAGCCAGCTAGACACCTGAATGTAAGGAAGACTTGGGCTTCCACAGATTGCCCCAATCACCTCTCTCTCAGATTTGGATTCTATTGGCGCTTCAGATGACTTAAAAAAAAGAAGAAAGGATTCACCATCAACTCTTCCTGTGGAAATCATTCTGCCCCAAAGGGCTGCTAAATCCTGCTGGCTTACTAATGGAAGTCAGCTTGGAACTGGTCTACTGAAGCCCCGCTGGGTGCTAGCTGTGGACAGGCCTTCAGGTTCCCACCTTTGTGAAGAATTTGAGCTAAGGAGGGAAGGAAGCACATAAGAACAGTGTAGTTTTTCTTAATTCAATATAGTGAAGGCAAGCTCTTAAGGCTTTTGCTTCTAAGTCGATGTCCCTGGTGCAGAATATTTTGTTGTTGTTGTCTTCTCTGCCACCTCCCTTCTCCCCGAAGCCTCTCTGGGTTTCTCCAACGCCATCTTTTATCCCATAATACTATAATTTGTGCATGCTTATTTATTTGCCCCCACCCCAGAATACCTCAGAGCAATTTGGGTTATATTCATTCTTTATTACCCTTGTGACTCCTTCCAGAGCAATTTGCACATTCTAGGCACTCAACATCTATTTGTGTTCTGAACAAATGAATAAGCTACAGCATATTACACTAGAAAATTTTACAGAAAAAATATATGGAAGAGTCATTTTCTCAGTTTTCTTTAAGCTCTGACATTTTTTTCTGCTTTAAAATTGAAGTCTAGGTTTAACTCTAGTTTCATGGATAAAGTGTTTTATTAAATACTAGAGGCCCGGTGCACAAAAATTTGTGCACTTGGGGTGGGGAGAGGAGGTCCCTCAGCCCGGCCTGTGCCCTCTCACAGTCTGGGACCCCTCGGGAGATAATGACCTGCTATCTTAGGCCTGCTCCTGGGTGGCAGAGGGCAGGCCCAATCCCTAGGTGCAGCCCCTGGTCGGGCTCAGAGCAGGGCCGATTGGGGTGTTGGGGCGCTGCCCCCTGTCATGCACAGAGCAGGGCGGATCAGGAGGTTGCGATGCCACCCTCAGTCACGCTCAGGGTAGGGCCGATTGGGGGGTTGGGGCACCGCCCCCTGTGACGCACAGAGCAGGGCCCATCAGGGGGGTTGGGGCTCCGTACCCTGTCACACACAGAGCAGGGCCCATCAGGGGGTTGGGGAGCTCCCCCCTGTCACACACAGAGCAGGGCCCATCAGGGGGTTGGGGAGCTCCCCCCTGTCACACACAGAGCAGGGCCCATCAGGGGGTTGGGGAGCTCCCCCCCTGTCACACACAGAGCAGGGCCGATCAGAGGGTTGGAGCTCCGCTGATCCCGGGGCCAGAACGCCTCCCGGCTCCGCTGATCCGGGGGTCCTGAGGCCTTGAGGCTCCACTGATCCCAGGCCGGGAGGCCTCTCAGCTCCGCTGCTCCCGGGCCGGGAGGCCTCTCAGCTCCACTGAACCGGGGTCCTGAGGCCTCTCAGCTCCGCTGCTCCCGGGCCGGGAGGCCTCTCGGCTTCTCTGATCCCAGGGTCCTGAGGCCTCTCGGCTCCGCTGATCCCAGAGTCCTAAGGCCTCTCGGCTCCTCTGATCCGGGGTCCTAAGGCCTCTCAGCTCCGCTGATCCCAGAGTCCTAAGGCCTCTCGGCTCCGCTGATCGCGGGGCTGGGTTGTCTCTCGGCTCTGCTGATCCGGGGTCCTGAGGCCTCTCGGCTCCGCTGATCCCGGGTCCCTGAGGCCTCTCTGCCCTGCCACTTCAGGGCTGTTTGGCTTCGCTCTGCTTGGAGCCTGAGTATGCAAATTAACTGCCATCTTTTAGCTTCTATAATTGAAACATTGTATCTTTTGGAGTTGTTGCTTCAGGAGCTCAGAGCCCCGCAGCTGCAGACGGGGAACCTTGGCTTCCTTCATCGCTGGGGCAAGCAAGCCTCCTGTTCTCAGCTGCCTGGCTGCCGGCTGCCATCTTGGCTGACGGTTAATTTGCATATCTTGCTGATTAGCCAATGGGAAGGGTAGCGGTCGTATGCCAATTACCATGTTTCTCTTTTATTAGTGTAGATGTGCATATTTTATAGATAAGGTCTACTCTTAATAATCTGTACTAGTGGAGAAAGAATCACAGAATTTAACAAGGATAGGTCTTGGAGATTATCTAGTTGGATAATAATAATAGTAAGAAAACATACACCAAGAGATTACATAACTTGCCTTAGTGGCAAAGGTCATTCCAATATTTTTATATCTGAATTTGATCATGGCATACCTGTCTTTCCAATACATTGTATTCAAGCTAAAATGAGGACCATTTTATATTGTTAGAACAGAAATTGATGATGGCAGGAAGTGGATCAGGAGTAGTCGAAGCCAGCAAGAGATTAGAATTAATTTCAGGTTATGCCTTTGTTCTTTTGAAGAAAATGATTGAATGCCTAGTGTGTGTGACACACTGTTCTGGGTATGTGGGTGGATGTGGGAGGCACAAAAGAGGTTCAGGATATGATTCCTCCCCTGAAAGAGAATAGTGGGGACATCCTGATTCCAATAACAATTCGAGGTTGAACATGTTGGCCCATGAGAAGACAGCAGATGAAACACCAACATTCTGATAAGGGAGCTTAACCCACAGTGGAGGATGCAGGGGAACTCCAGAGTCCTTCCAGTAGAGAGAGGAGTACAAGCAATTAAAACACAACTTGAAGCAATAAACCAAGCACTCAGCTCTTCTCTTCCCAGTCCTACCTCTCTTCTTACCACAGAGAGGAGTAGCTTGTCCCAGGAGTACAAGGCCCGCAGCCTCACCTGTGCTTCTGATTCATCACCCTTTTTTCCTTTGACTTCTCTCTCTCTGCTGGTTCCTAACCTATAGATCATATGCAGGTACATTAAAAAAGAAAAAGTCCTCCCTTAACTCTGTCTCTTCTTGTGGGTTGTTTCTTTGCTTCATATCAGTCTTTATTTTCTTTTCCTATTACAGTCTTTTACAGAAAGTCTCTAGTCTCCATGCATTCACTCTCTCTTCTCTCCTCATCCCAGTACAGTTCGGCATTTCTACTCATTGCTCTGTCTCTTCCATACCAGGTGCCCCACCTCCACCCCCCAAAAGAGAAAACTCTTGCTAGGATGATCAATGACCTCCTCATTGCCAAGTCCCATGAACACTTGGCCTGCTTGGCGGGTGACATGGTTCTTCCCCGGCTTCTGGACTACTGTTCCCCTTTGCTGCCTCTTCTTCCTATGTCCGCCTTCCCCAAAATATCATAGACTGGGGGACTTCAACAATGGACATTCATTTCCCTAGTTCTAGAGGTTGGAAGTCCAAGATCAAGATTCTGGCAGATTTGGTGTCTGGGGAGAGCCTGCTTCCTGGTTCAGAGGCACCCTCACATGGCGGAAAGGCCGAGAGAGCTCTCTCCAGCCTCTTTTATGAAGACTTCAGTCCCATTTATGATAGGCCCAACCTCATGGCCCAATCACCTTCCAAAGACCCTACTTCCTAATACCATTACACCAGGGGTTACTATTTCAACATGTGAATTTGGGGGGACACCAACATCCAGTCCATAATAAATGGGGTCCTTTAACCCTAGTCTTTAGCTTGCATTTAGTTTCATTACACACCATCCCTGTGTGACTTTATTGAATCCAGTGGACTCAACCACTATCTCTACTCACATAAGCATAGAAGAGCTCTAATGATAACTACTAAATCTGTACTTCCTGAACCCTCTCTGAGCACCAGATTGCTGTGCCTGAACCATGTTCATACTGTCCACTGATAGACATCTCCAGACCAGACATCTCCACATGGACATCCCACAGAACCTTGAACTTGGCAAGCCCAAAGGGCGCAAACCCACTCTTCCCTCGTTCCCTAATCCATGCTTATACTGAATCTCCCATCTTTATTAATGGTAGCATTCTTCATCTATGTGCCCCAGTAGGCAATCTAGCCCTTCTTCTCTATGTCTTGTCAAAGCCATGCCCTAAAGATCCCTGGGACCTGCTTCTTCTCTACCTCACTGCTAAGCAGGCTCAGCATTTCCTACTTGGACCATCCTAGGAATCCCCTAAGTCTTCCCCTTTTCAGCATCTTTTCCTGCAAATTCATGTTCTAGGAGTGAATTCCACAGACATCACCAATGCTATGTTACTCTTCATCATCTCCTGTAGAGGACAAAGACCATGCCCTGAAAAGGACTTCCAAAGCCCTCTGTCCTCTGGCTCTAGCCTCTTCTCCCTCCACTCCCCTGCAGCCATGAGTAGAGTTCTAGTCCTATTTAACTTCTTATAGGCGCCCTCTCCGGCTGGTTGTACACCCTTTTGTGATTCCTTCCATCTGGAATGCTCCCTGGCTCCTGCCCCATGGAGGATTCATACCCCCTGAGGCCTCCAGGTGGAGTGATGCTAGGCGATAAGGAGTTCCTATAGGCTCCAACTTGGTCTCAGCCTCCTTTATATTGAGCGTTGGCCCAGAGAGGCCCTAGGAGATGCCAAAGGAGGAATGAAGAGTTAACAAGTTTCTACCCTAATGGGTGAAGCAACAAGATTTCATGAGGAGTTTGCGTTTTTATTAATGCAAAGATTCGTACTAACAGGTAGTTTTCACGGGATATAAGACTCAGTTTTTGCTCTGATTGGATTCCTCCTGGGGCCTTGGCATGAGGGAAGTAAATTCACTCTAAGCCGGAGCAAGGCGGCCATTTAGGGCCACCTGCTGTCCTTCACAGCCCCTTGGCTGGGCTCGGTCTCCGCTGTGCTATGGGCTCCAGGAGCTGGTTCCCAGACCCTCACCCTGCCACCCTCTGGCATCAGAAAATGAAGCTGAGAGGCAAATAATTGACTTTCTTTAAAATGTCACTTCAAAATGTCACTTCTGGAGGCGATCTGGAATAGTCACTTCTGGAAGAGATCACTATTATTACACAACATCATTAATGATGGCAGCTTTCTGGAGGGTTAAACTGTTATCGATCTTTCATCTCTAAGAACGCTTTCCAACATGACAGAAACCAAATAAAAGATTAGTGTGATTAAAGGGAAGCCACACCAATTAATTTAATCTAGACTAAAAACTGCAGAATGGTTACTGATACTTATCATAATTACAATGACATTAAGGCGCCTTTTTGGGTTGTTTTTGTTGCTTTGTAAATGGGATTTAAGTAACACACCCTCCGAAGATGATAAATCTAACGGCATGACTACCAGGTGCAAGAATTCTATTTGTGTGGCATGAACAGAGCTGCTAATCCCCTCCCTCGCTCCTTTCTGTTTGGCAGCTAAACATTTCCTGGTGTGTCCCGTAATAACAGGCAGCTGTCCCGTCAGCTTCGCTGAAAAAATGAGATAATAAGGCAGCAAACGAGGTCCTTTATGCCCCGAATCTACCGCTTCCTGCAGTTTTCTTCTCCAACGCGTTACCTAACAAGGATCTGTGCCATTTTCTCACTGTTTCTTCCAAAAAATGTGTGTCCAGATTCTTGGTGCCTGTCATTTCCCTTTGGGACATTTGGTGGAAGAAAGAGGCAGCCTTAGCCTGCTTCACTGCACCGGGACAGAAGGCTTCCAAAAAGCCCCTGAATGGGCTTGTGAATGGAAGGCCCCCCTTCCCCAGCCCGAGGTGATCAGAGCTGCAGCCAGTGTCTGAGGGGACGGGGTTGGCTCCCCTGGAAGACAACTGCTGTGGATCTTTCTGTTGTGCCACTGGGGCAACTGGCCCTTTTAGAAGCCGTGGCGGGAGGAGCGCTGCCCTGTGGCCCCCTGGCTGGGGCGGGTAGGATTGTCTCTCCCCCGGGAGCCCAGGGTGAGCCCAGGGTGCACATTGTGTGACCTGGGAGGCATCCTGCAGGTCCTCTGGGTCTCTCCCACATTTTACTAAAAAGGAAGTGGGTCCTCTGTGGCCAGAGGGGAGAGTTGGGACTTGAACCCAGGTGTCCCGAGGGACAGTCTGGTGGTGATACTTTTTCCAAGACAAAGGTGCATTTCTTGGTATTCATTACAGTCCACGCTGTCCAGGACCGAGGACGTATTGAATCCTTTTGATTTCTGTTCTACCCATCATGCAGAAGAAGGTTCGTGTGCAGAGAGCATTTATTTTATAATATGGGTTTTCAGGGGGCTCACTAAATTATCTGTCTATCATTCATTCATTTGTGCATTCATGAATCACTCACTGGGCAGGGATTAGGGAAACAAATGGGTCACTGATCTTGCTGCCCACAGTGGTGTTTCAATAACCAGGGGCACATTCCAAGCATTCTGGACACGAGGTTGAGTGTGCAGAAGGGAAGGGCTAGCATTCTGAGTGAATTGGTAAAACTCCTTTTAAAAAGCCGGAGAGAAAAATGCTTGCTTCACTTGAGCGATTTATCCCAGCCCTACAGACTGTTTTTCCTGTGGAAGAAGGATCCCACTTCCCAACAAAGTTAGAGTCTTCATTCCTGCTCTTTACTGAAATTAGCCTTAAAACAGCGACTTCGCTGGGGGCTCTGTGCCTGTGATTCACCCGCTGGCCCAGTGCAGCCACCTGGGCTCTGAGGCTGGGGAGGGCTTTGTCCTGCAGGGCCCCAGGCACGGCTCAAGCTGGGCCGGGGTTGTGAGCAGCTCTGTGGGGAGGTGCCCTCTGGGGGAGAGAGGAATTCAGTGAAGGCTGAAGGAGTTCACTTTTGCTCCCTCCTACTAATCTGAAAGTATGTGGTCAAGGTAATGTCTCAGCAGCATCCAGAGGCGATCGCAATGGTGAGCACCCCACCTTTCCTGGAGAATAAATATCCTTTCACTCAAAAGCTCCCCTCTCCAGTCTACTCCCCTCCCCACGTTGCTTTCCCTTCCATTCCTGTTCCTAGAAAATGATCTAATATCCAATATTTATCGACCACTTAGGTCAGTGGTTCTCAACCTATGGGTCGTGATCCCTTTGGCGGTCGAACGACCCTTTCACAGGGATCGCCTAAGACCATCCTGCATATCAGATATTTACATTACGATTCATAACAGTAGCAACATTACAGTTATGAAGTAGCAACGAAAATAATTTTATGGTTGGGTCACAACATGAGGAACTGTATTTAAAGGGCCAGAAGGTTGAGAACCACTGACTTAGGTGCTCAAGCAGTGGTTCCACTGCTTTACCAGGGTTGCTCGCTAAGTCTGCATGACCAAAGGCATTTCTGTTGTTATCCCCATTTTACAGATGAGCAGACTGAGGCTCAGAAAGGTTGGGTGACTTTTCCAAAGTCACTGGTCAGTGGAGGGAATTGCGCTTCAAGTCCAGGAAGGCTGGCTTCAAAGTTTCTCACTACAACTCTTCTAGGAGTCAGTGACTGATTCATTCCATATTTTCTAGACGTGCATTGTCCAGTACAGCCACCACCAGCCACAAGTAGCATCTGAATTACTTAAAGTGAAGTAAGTTAAACATTCATTTCCTCAATAGCAATATTCCCATTTCAAGAGCTCAATAGCTACAAGTGGCTAGCGGCTACCCCATCAGATGGTGCAGACATAGGACATTTCCATCATGGAAGAAAGGGCTAATGGGCAGCTCTGCCCTTGCAAATCCCTGACCTCCTGCATTTTCTTGTTTATTAAAGGTCAAGACAATGACAAAAACAGATAAAGGCCATCTGTTAAAGTTACAGTACATGAAATGTAACTTTTGAAGATTTTTCATGTGATGTTCATAGACTGAAAAAAAAAAATTCTTCCTGGGAAGACATTTCTAATGCAGTGAGTGGGGGGAAAAAATCAAATTGAGGTATGTAAAGTGAAATGCATTTTTGTTAAAACACAGACACACATGTATACACACTTGCACACACACATGCACTCATAGAGAAATGCCTGGAAGGACACATCACACATGGTTAGCATGGTTATACTTCCTGCAGAGTAGATGGGAGAAGAGTAATGTGTGGGCTGGGGTAGATTTCTTTTTATAGTTGTGTTTTATTTAAAAAACAAAAAATATGTTAAAATATGTTTTTATTGACTTTTTTAGAGAGAGAGGAAGGGAGAGGGTGTGAGAAAGAAACATTGAAGAGAGAAAAACATAGATTGGCTGCTCCAGCATGCAACAGTGGCATGTGCCCTGACATTGGTGCATAGGAAGATATTCAACCAACTGAGCTACGCTGGCCCGGCTAAAAGGCTTTTTTTCTTTTTTACAATATTTATGACTTGCTTTGATCATATAAAATTTTCTAGAAAAATACAGTTCATTGAATGAGAAAAGATAGGAAAAGTGTTCTATACATTATTCTGATGTGCTGTTTGAATGATATAATATCCATATTCACAAGTTTAGAAGTGCTATCCCACCCTGATGACATTTGCCTCTTGAGAAAAGACAAATCTTAAGTTCAAAGGCAGGGGCTCTGAGGGGAGAATGTCAGGTGTTAGGAACCAAGCAGGACCCAGTAGAGAACTGGGGTCCCTTCACACCGGGGACCCCACCACCTGGCCCTTCTCTGTCATCCAGCCCCACCTCGGGTCCCCTGCGACCATCCAGAACACCCCGTGGTCCCAGGCCCCTTCAGCTTGTCCTGGGAAGTACAAGGGACAGAGAGCTCTGAGCCAAAGGCACGCTGGGGTGCAGTCCTTGCAGAGGCCGAGCGCAGGGAGAAGATCCCTGTTTCAGCAGCACAGGTTTGGGCACACGGTCAGTACCCGCTCTGCCCCCTTTCACCCGACCCTCTGTGGCCGAGCTCATCAGGCGTAAGCTGCATTGGAACTGCCCTCACTTGCTCAGCTGAGCCCCCGGGCTCACCTTCACCCCCACTCCTGAGTTTTCTCCAGGCTTTTTACCTTTCCAAAATAAAGAAAACCCCAACACACACACGCACGCACACACACACACACACACACACACACACCCCTACGTTTAACACTCGGAAAAATCATTTGCTAAAAACAATTAGGAAAGGAAGAAAGAAAGAAAGAAAGAAAGAAAGAAAGAGAGAGAGAGAGAGAGAGAGAGAGAGAGAGAGAGAGAGAGAGGGAGGGAGGGAGGGAGGGAAGAAGGAAGGAAGGAAGGAAGGAAGGAAGGAAGGAAGGAAGGAAGGAAGGAAGGAAGGAAGAAAAAGAAAGAAGGAAGGAAATCTGCCCGGGATACCTTCTCCTGAATCTGCACGTGTTGGCCCTGGGGTCAAGCCCTGGTGTGGCCCCTCTGGGTCGCCAGTCGCTTGAAAGCTGTGCTAGTTCTCCGACGTGGTGCAGAGGCCGGTGTTTTGGTCTCACAGCATCAGGCCGAACGAACGAGACCCCTCGGACAGGCTTCTTAGAGGAGACGTTAGACGAGCAGGCCCCCGCACACACTGGGGAAGGCCTGCCGGGGCGCAGGCTGGGGTTGACTTGGTCCTGATGGCTCCCTGGTGGCCGAGCAGGCTGTCCCCTCTGTTCTCCCCCCAGTGTGGGCGGGCTGCCCGAGGGGTCGGCCGAGGGAAAGACCAAAATGCTGGTCACTTGCTCGTCCTTTCACCATGCGGCACGTTTGTGGTTTATAGCTTCTGCCGGGGGACTGAAAGGTCTGAGGTTCAAACTCCCAGGGCCTCGAGGGAAAAGAAAAGGACTCATGGTGAGAACACATTCCTAGCAGCTCATCTCGAAGGACGCATTTATGAGGCCCCAGCGCTTGACCCCTGTGTGAGAAAGCGTGTCACTAAGTAGAAAACCGGGAGGCATGTGACCCCAGTCCCCAGTGACAAATTCCTCCCTGGACTCAGCCACACGGACGGCTCTGTCCCGGCTGCCTGCCGGGCGGCTTGCGAAGGCCCTGACGGGGGCCAGGCTGAGAGGGGCCCTGGTGGGGGAGACACTGTGAGAACTGGGTCTGGGAGGTGGAGTTCACGAATTGTGGCGTTTAAGAGCCTGGAGCAGTGAATGGTGGGGAGAAAAGCCTCCTTCTGATCCCACGAATTTAAATGCAAAGAAAAGAAGTTGACCACGACGTGGCTGAAAGAGAAGAGATTCCAGGTCACCTTGAAACCCCTTCCCTCCTTGGAAAGCAGAACTTTCTGCTAATGTTTGAGCCCCTCAGATCTTCACAATAGACTTGATCTGGGGGAGAGTTACCTGGGATCACAGCTTAAAAGCAAGCACAGGATTCTGGCCGTGGGCTACTGGCTCGAGGCAGTAAGAACCTCCACCAGGAGTCTAGGTCAGCAGTGGTCCCTGGTGTCATTTGAATTTATTCTTGCCAGTGTTTTCCGGCTCCAATTCTAGTCAGAATAATTCTGGGAGACCCTCTACCATATCCTCTGGGGGTGGAGGGCTGGTGGTATAAGCTCCACCCAGCTCTGCCCTTTCTGCTTAGGATTCCATGTAGAAATGAGTTGTGAACACTTCTTAGTGAAACTCCTCACCACTCAGGAGCCCCTCCCCAGAGTTTTCCATTCACATCAGGAATCTATTGCAGCGGGTGGGGTGGGTGAAGCTGTGGGACAGTTTAAAAAACCAATTCAGGCAGAACTACTACGGGGCTTCTTTTTATCTCGGATTCTGGAACAGCTCATCAGATCTGAAATGGGCTACACAGTCATGGCTTGTCAACAAGAATTTTAGATCAGGCCTGTTAAAGGATCTTGAAAAATGTTTCCAAATATTTTCATTGTAATTCTTTGCAACAGCCATGCAGAAGGTCCTGTAAGCCTTTCCTAGTCTTGGCGTTAGGATGAGGAAGTGTTTGGAGATGGATCCAGTACAGTCCATTCTTGTTACTTGTTCTATGAAGCCATTGTGAACAAGGAACTGGGGAAAGAAAGAGATAGCTTCCTTCCAGGTTCTGGTCACAATCAATCAATCAAGATATAATCTTGTTTCATGTATATCTCCATTTAAAGACACTTTAATACTAGTGACCTGGTGCATGGATTCGTGCACATTAAAAGGAAATTAGTTGGAAGGTGGCTGGTGGGGTGGGACTGGGTGAGATGGGCCGGACATGGCCTGGAGCCAACCTCCTGTGGTCCCTCCCCAGCATCTGCATAGTGAGTGGGGTCCCTCCGGCAGGTGGGGTCCCTCGGCCTGGCCTGTGGGGATCGGGCCAAAACCAGCTCTCCAACAACCCCCTCAGGTGTCCCAGAGTGCGAGAGGGCACTCTGAAAAGTTGCCATTATACAGGGTGTGGAACACAAATGCAAGTGTGCAGTAACCCACATTGGGGGCCAACAGTGCCCTAGCAACAACATAACCCATGGCAGAAGCTGGAATCGCAAGGCCCCAGGAGGAACTGGGCTCCCTCCGCTCTGGTTCCCAGTGTGTCACCCAAGAACTGCTGCCGCCAAGTCACTGCAGCTCCTGCGTTGAGCGTCTGCCCCCTGGTGGTCAGTGTGCATCATGCAACTGGTTGGACGGTAGGAGGAACACTTCGCATATTAGCCTTTTATATATATAGGTAACTTATGGCCAACAGCACTACAACTCATGCCTGAAGGAAGTTTATGTGACACACGTGTCTGCTCCCTAAGGCACGCCACACCTTGCTTGTGCTTAGCAACACTAGGCAGCACCTCTGCACCAGGTTCAGGGGCCATGAAACAGTGAGATCACCAAGAAAAATACACGGGTGAGGAAAACATGGAGCTACGTGAAAAAGTCCCTATTTACAGAACAGGAGCTGAAACAAGAAGGCAAAGCGCCCCGTTGGACCTCAGCTGGACTCACACCTCTCACCACTCTGTGCATGTCTGTGAGTGACCGCAGAATCCTTCCCACCTACTGATTTGGGCTTACAGATGAGTGGGTCGGCGAATTCACAAATGCAGAATCCACCAATAGTGAAGACCCACTGCATGGCCTCCAGGGTAAGATTCTGTTCACCTAGCTCCTGCTCCACACGGAATCTCTGAGAGCCTAAGTCCGTCCTTGTCAGTTTGCTCATAAAAAGGCAACAACCTCCTGGAAGGGAAACACGTTCTATTATTTTGGTATTTGTACCTTATGCCTTCATTAGCTTCCTCGCTGGAGAGGACCTCGCTGAGACAGATGTAGAGAGGACAGTGTGCAGAGGTGATGTGGGCTAGAGGAGATGAAAAGGAACGATCCACGTGCAGATAGCAAACCATTAGGGCACACTCTAATGATAGAGTGTGTCTTCCTACTCCCTGAAAGATGGTGGGCCACTAGAAGTTCACCCCCCCTTCCTCCCGCAGCCCCAAACAATTTGCCAGAATCCAATTGCACTTCCATGTTTTGTCCTCCGTCAGCCAGAACTATCCTTTCCCAATGCCACTCATGTGCTCACTTATGAAAACTCTGGCTTATCATTGCTGCTGGAAACATCCGTTCTAAGACTGGCTGTACTCTGTGCATGACTCAGGTCCTCACTCATTCAGGTCAATCTGACATAACAGCCATTTCTGGACTTCCACCCTGGGCAAGGTGCCGAGTTGGTTGACTCTACCAGGCGGGTGGAGGGCGGGTGTAGACCCTCATCGTACCTCGCAACCTGGACTCTGAATTCCTTGTCCTCACTGGAGGCCTGATGGCTTGTCCACATCCCTGTCTCCTAGCTTGGACCACAGCTTTAGGAACTGTTGGCTCCTTGGCCTCAGGCTAGACTTCCTGGCCTCCATCCCTGATGGGTGACCTCTGCCCTCAGAATTCTCCATGGTCCTGTCCTGATTTTCCAGTTTCCTGACCTTTTGCTTGGCTTGCTCTCTCGCAGCCACAGGCTTTGTAACCCTCAGCTTGCCTGCTCAGCAGCTTCCTAATGAAGCTAGGGCTGCTGCAGTGACACCCTCCCCACCTCCAGTGGGGGTGCCTCCCGGGTTCAAGTCCCTCTCTGGGGAGGGCCTGGATCCCAGGCCCACCACAGAGCATCTGTCAAAAGACTTAAACCAAGGAAGAGCTGAGACTTGGAAAACAGTCTTTCGATGTTCAGGTCAGTACGCATCATGGGTGTTAATATTCTTCTGGGTCCAAGGCAATTACAGAAATTTAGGGCCAGCAGTGACACTGTATTCCCGCATGTCAAAGATAAAAACAAAACAAAAAAACCCACAAAAAACTGAGACCCAGAAGGGTAAGGGAAATTTCCCAGAGTCACGCAGCTGTTAAATAACAGGGGTGGGACTAGAACCCAGGTCACCTGCTGCTAAGCCAATGCCTGGGCCATTATGCTATGTGGATTCTCCTATTTAGACGAAGGGGGCACATGAGAAAAAGGAAGGGTTTGCTGCTTATAAGGATTTGAGTGTAAAGGGCAGATAGTTGATTTAAGCAGAAAGGGGTTTAACTAGGGAACTAGGTGCTGAAGTTGCTGGGAGGGCTGGCCGTGGACGGGCCTCTGGGCATGGCTTCCAGAAGGCACTGCGGGACTGCGCTGTGGTGGGAAGTGACTTCCCGGCCTCAGTGTGGGCTTCGGGAAGTTGTTGTTCTGTCTTGACTCTGACCTGAGGACCAGGAAGCCATGCCCAGAACGGTAGGCACCGGAGCCTCACACACCTACAGTGATCTGTAAAGCAGAGCCTTGCACGCGGCCTCTCTCCCTGCCTGACTTCATCTCAGCATCAAGTCTCTGGCCACCACAACTGACTGATGGATCCTGAAGCAGATCTGGTATTTTATGTGCAAGGGAGGCTGGGAAATGTGGACTTTAGCTTTCCAGGCTACAAAATGCCAGAAGGAAACTGACATGGACTCCACTCCGCTCTGCCTCAGTTTCCCCATCCGAAAAACAGGAATAATGATTTCATTTACCTCGTAGTATTATAAATAATGAATAGGCCATTTTGCAAGGAAGACGCTATTCCTGGGACATAGTAAATACTCAGTCGTAGTTATTATTTTAAAATTTTAGGTGTGAACTTGGTGCTGATTTCAGTCTGCTTATCTTAAACTATTTTCAATTCAGTTTTTTATGTACTCCATCCATTTTTTTTAAAAAAATACTGCTTGTTTTTTAAAAAAATATATTTTTATTGATTTCAGAGAGGAAGGGAGAGGGAGAGATAGAAACATCAATGATGAGAGAGAATCATTGATTGGCTGCCTCCTGCACACCCCACACTGGGGATTGAGCCTGCAATCCTGGCATGTGCCCTTGACTAGAATCGAACCTGGGACCTTTCAGTCCGTAGGCCAATGCTTTATCCACTGAGCCAAACCAGCTAGGGCTACTCCAACCATTTTTAATCTTCTCCAACCCTATCAATTTATTGGGTGTGGTTGACTTTGTAAAATTGTTGGACAAAAAACTTATTATTAAAATAGGAAATAGGGCTTAGACTATTAATAAATCTAAGTAAATTTTAGGAATAATCTTATCCCTCCTCATTTTACAGGGAGGAAACCGGGGCCCAGAGAAGTGAGAGGGCCTGCACAAAACAAAACCAATAGTCTCAGAGCCTGAACTTGAACCATCCAGTGCTTTCCCAATACAAGCAACCAAAGAGTGTTGATGGGGGCTGAATCTCCAATTTTGTAAAATATTAGCAAAAGAATGTAGTGAGCTTTAATTTTTTAAACCACTTTGCTTTGTAAATATGCAGGTTGGAAAAAAATACCCTCTCATTGATTTTTAAAAGAAAAAAAAGCATGATAAAGGCTGCCCCCTCCCCCCACAAACTGTCAACACTCTAAACAAAAGTGCAGTATTAGAGGCACTCCTCTTAAGATCAGGAATGAGACGAGGATACTGATCATCATTATAATCTCACATTGTTCTGGAAGGCCTAGCTAATTTAGTGAGATAAGAAAAAAAAAAAGGAGTATAACTATCAGCAGGAAACAGACCAAATTATCATTATTTGCAAATCTCTAGTATTATATGTAATGTGTAATTGTTCAAGAAAACACAAAAGAATCCATTGAAAAACTACATTATTAGTTATAAGATTTTAGTGGCATGATACACAGTATTTAAAAACTAACTTCTTTCTTTTATGTCAGTAAGTGAATTAGCAATTATAATACAAAAATAAAATCCTATTCTCAACATCAATACAAATCATCAATTACTTGGAAATTACAAGAAATGTGCTGGACTCACAAGACGAAAATAACAATATTTTACAAAGGAACATATTGGCGACTTGATAAAATGAAAAACATACTTTGTCCCTAGAGGAAAAAACTAATAATGTAAAGATATCAATCCTCTCCAATGTCATAAATCCCTTTAATGCATCTCCAGTAAAAATTCAAAAGAGGAGTCTACAGGCATTTTGACAAGACAATTCTAAAATTCACCTGGAAGAATAAATAAGTGAAAATTTACAAAACAATTCAGTATTTTACATGTATCTATCTTTCTTTCTTTCTTTCTATCTATCTATCTATCTATCTATCTATCTATCTACACATACATGAAGTTAAAGTTTTAAAACATAGACTGAAGGGTTCCATATCAAATTCATGCTGGTGGTTACCACTAGGGTGGGAGGAAGAGGATTTGGCCAGCGGCTTTGAATCCATGTTACATTTTATACTGTTTCCTAATACACATGTCTGAAGCAACTGTGCTAAAATGTTAACAATATGTGGGAGGTGGTATTATATTCTTCTCTGCAATTTTGTTTTATTTTATTTTATTTTTCCCAAAAAGAACATTGGGGGGATGTAGACTCTGCATTGCAAGGTATTTTGAATTCTTAGTAATTAGAAGAGTATAGTTTTTGCACATAAGTAAATCAATGACACTGACAAGAAAGCTAGAAATATAGGCAAATGGAGGGTGTATTGCAAATCAGTGGGAAAACTAACAGGTTCTTAGTGATATTCACACCCTCATGCATCAGAATTGTTTCCCCCAGAGAGGTTGAGTAAAAACTGAAACCACAAAAGGGCAAGAAAAAATACCATTGTCTATTTACCTGAGTTTAGGGTAGAAACGGTCAAACTCTCCTGCTCAGCAGACTCTTCCCTCCCCTCCGCCTTGGCACAGGCTGTTTCCTGTGCCTGGAAACCTCTTTCCTCCCCCCTTCCTTCCGGCACTGGTTTCCCAGGAAGCCTTCCCCACCCTCCCTCCCTGGTGAAACCCTGCACTGTGGGTCTCTTGGCACCGGGCACCTCTTCATTGCGTCATTTGCCACTTTTGTATGATTATTTGACTACTTATGTGTCTCCCAGTAGAAAATAAGCTCCATGAAGACAGCCCTTGCCTGTTTTCTTTGTTCACAAGTAAAGGGCTTAGCCCACGGCTGTGACACATTGTAGGGGTTTGCTAGATATTGTTACATGAACGACTGAGTAGGAGCCAAGAAGCGTTGTTCTTCCTGCTGGTTTTCGCGCCTGCCATCCGCCTGAGGCTCTCCGTGATCTGTCACGTTGGGCGCCCCGCTTCGCGTGTTTGGAGCACCAGTGGTCTTGCTGATTTACATGGCTGCAGGCTGAGGCCCCGGGGCAAATGATTAGCCTCCCTTTATAGATATCAGATTCTAGAAGCAACTCCCTCCAGGTCCACCAAAAGCCCACGTGGGACTGTGAACTTGCTGCGGGTTTGTCTTCCTTGCTCCAGCAAGCCCTTTCCACTAGTGGGGAGGTTTTCCCTGGCGATGGTGGAATCAGTCTCACAGCCACAGAGGGCCACAGTCTCTCTCCAGATGGGCCTCCGTGGGCCTTAAGACCACAGCGAGAATCACAGCTCAGGCCATTTGGTCTCATTTCCTGTAGAAATGCCCAGATGTCCAGTTCTCCCACTTATGCTCGTGTGTGGTCCCCTTAGGTTCTTGGTCTTTTTGGCAAATGCATTCAGAAATATAGTTTTGAGAATAAAGTAAAAATTCATAGTCACATATTCATACTGGAACATATAAAAGAGCTAAGCAAATGCCTGGCACTCATGGAGGGCCACCCGCTCAGGGAAGGGAAGTCTTGGGTGGGTGCACACCTGCCTGGCAGGCTGCATTGTTAGAAGCTGGAGGGGAACGTACAGCTACTTCAGGCTCCTAAGGAAGAAAGGCGGGGGTTTTCTCTGACCTGTGCAGTTGCTTAACTCAATAGTGTTTTTCATCCCACTGGACCTCAGGCCTCTGGGTAGCCCTGGATTTAAGGCTGTGTGAGGTCTTCAACCCTGATGTCCACTAAGCATTGCCTCTAGACTGAACGAAGGCTCTGTCTCACACATCGCACGCCCTACTATTTAAGATGTACCTCAATGCTGTCGAGGTCAATAAGATACATTTAAAGTGTGACTGAATTTAGAAGGGAGTTTTGGTCTCATATGTTTTTTCAATCAAGGATTTAAAAATATACAACTATTATTATGTGTAAGGGGGAGTCTCATAATTTTTGAGGTACATAAAGGCTATTTGATATCACCCAAAATCACAAGAGGTCATTGATCTAGAGACCATGATTCAAATGATCAAACCTTCTTCCCACTATCTATGATAACTAATGAATCTGAGGAAATCTCACCCTGCAGTAAGAGGGCAGCAACCAGTTTCGAGGTGTAATAACAAACAATAGGCACCAGTTATTGAGTGCTTACCAGGTATCGGGCCCTGTGCTGTCCGTAAATTATCCTATTCAATCTTCACACCAGTGCCTGAGACCCAGGAAGAGCTGATATTTCAGTTTGAGTCCAAAGACAGGGGAAAAAAAAGCCAATGTCCTGGTTTGAAGGCACACGGGTAGGAAGTATTCTCTCTTACCTGGGTGAGGGTCAGCTTTTCTGTTCCATTCAGGCCTTCAACTGATTGAATGAGGCCCTCCCACATTAGGGAGGACAATCTGCTTCACTCAGTCTATCGATTCAAGTGGTAATTTCATTCAAAACCACCTTCACAGAAACACCCAGAATAATGTTTGATCAAACAGCTTGGCTAGTACAGACAAACTTGACATAAAATTAACTATCACACCTTCACCCCATCCATCCATCCATCCATCCATCCATCCATCCATCCACCCATCCATCCATCCATCCATCCATCCATCATCCATCCATCCACCCATCCATCCACCCATCCATTCATCCATCCATCCATCCATCCATCCATCCATCCATCCATCCACCCATTCATCCATCCATCCATCCATCCATCCATCCATCCATCCATCCATCCGTCCATCCAGCCTATTTGTGTTCCCTACTATCTACAAAGCGCTGCTGGTCCATAGCACTTACTGTATTTGTTAGTCTGGGTCCTCTGGAGGCAGACACCACGATGGAGTTAAACATGCAAAGATTTTATTAGGGCAAGTGCCTGTGTAAGAGACAGTGGGGAGGGAGCTGGAGAAGGCGGCATGAGCCCTCGACGGTGATGTAAGACTGACCCCCAGTGCAGGAGAGCCAGGGCCAGGCTGGCGGAAGCATTCCAGAGTACTGTGCAGCCGAAGGAGGGTCTTTCTTTGAACCATGGTTAGCTGTCAGAAGGTCTTGCATCGTCCAGGACCAGACCTGCCTGAGTGTCCTGCTGTGTCTAGTCATTGGCTGGGAGCATCCGCAGGGAGTGTGGCCTCCATGGAAACATGGTCATTGATTTCAGGGAGCAGCAGCTGGGACCCTTCATCCTTGTGCTCTCTGCAGTTGGAGGTCTTCCAGGCACATTCTCATGGCCACACAGTCCATCCCTTGTGCTACAGACCTACTTCTCCACCCAGACTTGGGAGTAACTCTTCCATGAGTCCCATGAGCTATTGTGGGGACAGTCCTTACTGTTGATGAATGAGATTGGAGTATAAACACCCTGCCCATCTCACCTTTGGTGGGATATCTCTACATCCTCACAGTTACCAGTATGACTGAACTCTAACTGCCCAACAGTATCCTTCTCATTAACGTGCTCATATAGGCTGCATTCTCTCTCATGACTCATGTTACTACTCCCCTACCTGGCTTCCTGGGATTTCCTCCCAAAGCGACCCCTTGCATACTTCCTGTCTCAGGATGGGTTCCTTTCAGATGGTTCCTCTGGCAGGAACCCTGACTTTGAGACCAAGGAAACCTTTAATAAGGCAATTTGGGAAATATTTACTTCTCTCTCATGGAGGCCACACTTCCTGCAGGACGCTCCCAGTCAATGACTAGACACTTAGGGCTTTACTTTCACTATTTGGTGAAGATAGCTCTTTATATCAAGTATCATACAGAACACCCAATAGGTTATCTGAGAGGCTACTTAATTTATACAATTTCTTTTGGATTTTACCATCTAGCTGCTAAAGCTATGTAAAAAATTTTTATATATAAGTGATGAGGTCTTCATCTGTGAAAAGCAGGCAGTACTTAATAGAGTAATCCAGTTCTGATACAGTTGTTTCAAAATGCTAAGAGATTTCATGTCAGGTGGCATAAATTGGAAGTCAGCTTTGGATAGGTGAAGGGAGAGTGCTGTTAATTATCTATGTGCATCTGAGCTTTAACAGTAATTATAATTCATATCAACACCCTGGTGCTTTTCAAGTACATCACTCAGTTGAAATGAATTAAAGTTACAGATCATGTGGTGTCAACAAGTCCTGGCTGACTAAACCCCGGTAGAGCTGTGGACCACAATGCCTGTCTTCAAGAGCAGAGGAAAGATGGGATGGGGAAAGTAGGGATTCTCCCAGAGTGCAAGAGGTTCTTTTGAACCTTTGGACTTGTCATGAAATCCCCCTTTTGATCTCACATTAGTACTTAACAGAGCTGATCTCCAGATAGGCTGTTTCTGCCCTTTGAGCAGATTGAAATTCTTGGCCACTTCCCACCCCTTGGGGTTGGTTGGGGCCATATGATCAGTTCAAGATTAAACTTTTAAAAATTATTTTAAAATTATAATTGACATAGAGTATTATATTAGTTTGATGTGTACAACAGTGATTAGATATTTATATGCCTTGTGAGGTGATCACCACAATAAGTCTAGTACCCATCCAACACCATACATAGTTCTTACATTATTGACTATATTCCCTATGCTGTCCTTTATGTAATCCCTCAAGGTTAAACTTCTAGTTGCTGACTTGAGACCTTCCAGAGCTCTGTCACTATTCCAGATAGTGGGTGCTCCATCATCCTGGCTTCCAGAAGAATTGATGATAGACATATAGTATTAGAATGGATATGTAGTAGTATAAGCAAGAAACAGACTTTTGTCATTTTCGGCCACTGAAAATTTGGGGGTTCATATGTTACTAGAGGCCCGGTGCATGAAAATTCATGCACTCGGGAGGGTCCCTCAGCCCGGCCTGTGCCCTCTCGCAGTCCAGGACCTCTTGGGGGATGTCCGACTGTGGCTTAGGCCCGCTCCTGCCACCGCCTCTGTGCTCGCAGCCATCAGCCTGGCTTGTGGCTGAGTGGAGCTCCCCCTGTTGGAGCTCACTGACCACCAGGGAGCAGCTCCTGCATTGAGCGTCTGCCCCCTGGTGATCAGTGTGAGTCATAGCACCCGTTCATTCTGCTGTTGGGGTCAATTTGCACATTACCGTTTTATTATATAGGATTGCAAAATAACACTGCCTATCTTAACTGATGTACACTGTTTGGAGAGGGTTTCTGGGGAGACTGCTTTGCAGAAAGCCTCCCTGTCCTGAAAGAGAGATCCACTATTCCTGCACAAAACCCCCCTCTCCTGTCCCCATTCCTTGCCGTTTCCTGGGAGTACTTATGGAGATGGTCTACTTCATTCTTTCTGTTCATAAATGGCCCATTCAAAGTCAGACTCTTGCAAACCAAGCTTTAAACCACATCAAGTTTTAATGACCAAGTTCCATAAAATATTTAAGGATTGTTCTGGAAAATCCAGCCTCACCTAATACAGAATGACATTTCCTCACATGGCTGCTGCACTGTTTACAAAAAGAAAAAAACACATTGAATCATGAAACATTGCTGAACAGTTTTTAATAGTATCTAGTCCCTAATGGCAAATTCATTTTCATTTAATAACAAGTTGCTGTGGAGTATAATGAAAAATAGAGTGGCATGCAAAATAAGCTGGCCTCTGCTGCCATTGACATCGTGCCAGTTTCTTGGGTGCAGCGTTACGATACTATCCATCTTCATAAAGCCCTCGTGGAAGGCATGATTAAACAGCGGGAAGGAACGGTGGATGACAGCTTCATTAGTCATGACTAGGTAATCCTGGCCAATTTCTCCTGGGAATTATGAGCACATTCCTAAACACTTCTCGGTTGATGGCATCCAAAAAAGAAGAGGAGGAGATCAGTTGTAAGATTTTGGACGTCATCCAAATCTGGCTACGAGTGTCTTAACGAAGGTCATGGAGCAGTCACTTTCCCAGAGGTCTCCGGACTGCTTCTGGGGAGTGGGGCCTTCTAGGCCAGTATGGACAAGACCTCAAAACTCTTGGCCATTGCTGAATGCCTAATGGAGAGACCATCGAAATGGTGTCTGCCCAGTAGACAAATTCAGGATGTATTGTTCTGTGAGTGGATGGATTAGTCCCCGATTCACTCTTTTCTCTGGCTGGGAAGCAGGAGCTCCAGCAGGGCAACCATGGGAGACCTGTAGGTGCACAATGAACCCAGAATCTGACAGGTCGCTGTGGATCCTGGGAACCAGCGATCCCACATTCACCAAAGATTACCTCATCCTCCCAGAGTTTGGTCACTGAGCCTGGGGGCTTAGAGAACAAGGTGGCTGCTGCCAGTCAAGATTCCCCATGCTTCTATGATCTTCTCTGCTGACCCTGTTTTCTCGGTTCCTTGGCGAGTGGTGCTGGGTGGGCTTTTGAAGGGGACTGGTGGGGAAATGGTTTATTCTCCAGGTCAACAGAGTTTTAATCGTGGGTTAACTTCTGGTGGATGGTGTTTTCTAAGCTCTCTGGTTGTTTCATGATGTAGTACAAGGGCTTAAGAACTGGAGTTAGACTTGAGCTCAAATCTTTGCCCAGTCACTAACTCGCTGTGGGACCTTGAGTTAATTAGCCCTTCACAGCCTTAGTTTCCCCATCTGCAAAATAGGAATAATGATGTCTATTTTATAAGGTTTTGTGAGGGTAAGTTAATATAATTAGGTAAAGTACTTGGCAGAGTGCCTCATAAATATTTCTTCCATTACATGTATATATGTAAGCCACATCCTACTTAAAACACACACACACACACACACACACACACACACACAGCAATAATCAGATTATAGAAAAAACGAAAACTCAGCATGAGTTGCTTATATTATCCTGCCTACTACCCCCAATAAAATTGTAACCTCTTGTTTCCATTTACTTTTAAAAGAAGAGCAGCGATGGCCACAAAATCATGACTAACATTTGTAAGTCACAATACCCTTGTTTAACTTTCACATCAACTCTATTGTCTACATTTTCTAGATGAGGAAACTGAAGTACAGAGAAGACGTTGCCCAAGGCCACACAGGAGCTGAGATTGGAAACTAGACAGCCTGCCTGGAGACTCTGTGTCTTTCACCATAACTGTTACGTCCATGAATCTCTGCTGGGCTGGATTGAGTCTGGTAGGGAACTCCTATTTAAACAGCAAGCTCCCTAAGAGCATGTAAGTGTTAACAAATTGCTGTCCTAGAATGTCTCCCCTTCTCGCCACATTCAAGTTCCGGATCCATTGGCAAGTCGGCCTGGATCCATTCTTTCTGCTCTCTTAGTAGCCCTAGCCTCAGCCTTTCCACCACCTGCCCAAAGCATTTGAATCTTCATTAATGGTTCCCTGGAAGATGAGAGAAATTGACAGCCCAAGAGCCAGAGAGAGAGAGGGAGGGAGGGAGGGGGGGAGAGAGAGAGAGAGAGAGAGGCAGAGAAAAGAGCAAGTCAAAAGAGAGAAAGAGCAGAGCCCTAGAGGGTTTGGCTCAGTGGCTAGAGCATTGGCCCATGGACTGAAGGGTCCTGGGTTCGATTTTGATCCAGGGCATGTACCTCAATTGCAGGCTTGATCCCTGGCTCAGGTTGGGTTGTGTGTGGGAGGCTGCTAATTGATGTGTCTATCTCACATCAATGCCTCTCTCTCTCTCTCTCTCTCTCTCTCTCTCTCTCTCTCTCTCTCCCCCCTCCCTTCCACTCTCTAAAAATCAATGGAAAAATATCCTTGGGTGAGAATCAACAACAACAACAACAAAGAGCAGAAGAGGAAAAAAGATAAGAAGATAAGAAAAAACTAAAGAGTGATTAGAATCTCATGGTGATTTCATGTATAAATGATCCACATCATGAAATCTGACTCTTTATTGTCTGAACTTTAAAAAACAAATTCCCTGTTGCCTTTGGCTAATGTGAAAGAGTGATTCATTTTTCGACATTAGCCAGCATGGAAAAATCTTGTTTTTAGTGATTCCTGACAACTGAATATGTAGTAATGATCATTATAAAATTTTAAAAATATATTTTTGTCTTTAAAAAAATCAATTTATGAGTATCATTTTGTTTTGGTTTGATAGTATATGGAAGCTATTTCAAGTATTTATTTTACAAGAAATGAGAAAATTTTAAGTCCCATTGGAATTTAGTATTAATTATGATCAATTTGGAAACTTTTATTAAATTCTTACTACATGTCTGGCACTGTGCCAAGCCCTGGGACACAAGAATGAAAATGATCTCCTGTGCTTTGGTGGAGTGTCTAGTCCAGCAGGGGCTCCTCAGACTTGGGGGCATTGGTACCCCAGGGAGCTGGGGCGCCACTCCTGCACAGTTGTCAGTAGGTGGCTCTGAGGCATCTCAACATCCAAGGCACTCTGGTTGAGGGCAAGTACCATGTGTACCAATCACAGCTTTAGAGAAGATATCCAAGACTCCGAAGGCCAAGGCTAGGAGATACCTCAGCTTCCCTCTGTCTGCACAGAGCTTCTCAAAGACCAGGTGGGCTCCACCCTAAGGGAGGAGGGGAGGCATGGATAGGCGAGAATGAGAGAGAGATTGGGTTATATCATGGCCAGTGAAGAACCTAGTATTCTCAGTAAGAATTCTGGAGGCCCAGAATTAACCTTGGATCATTGGAAAACATCTTAATTTTAGAATTTTAAAAGTAAAAAAAATATATGATTGTAAGAAAATGTGTGTGTGGTGTGGTGTAGTGTGTGTGTGTGGGGTGTGTGTGTGTGTGTGTGTGTGTGTGTGTGGTGTGGTGTGTGTGTGTGTGTGTGTGTGTGTGTGTGTGTGTGTTGGTCCATCTTGCCTCCTGATCTGCACAAGAATGAGAGAAACCTCATCTTCTTAAATCAAACGCTGACATCTCTGGAAGTGCCAAATACAAGTTCATAAATGACGTGATAATACAGAATACATTCTTGTGCTTCTAAAGCAGGAAAAGAATATTCCCTAGATTCCAGGTGTTCCCGAATCCATGGTTTCAGATTTCTAGAAACTGTATATCTGATAATATTCCTGCCCAGTCTTATTTTTTGCCTCCAAAAATAAAACAGAAACAATGATTCAAATGACTAGCTCTTCAGTTCTAACTAATGTGGGTGAGGTCACCACATGAGTTTTACTTTACACAATTTTAATCGTGCCAATCTGAACACAAAATTACACAACTGTGTGTGTGTGTGTGTGTGGGGGGGGGGTGGCGGTGTTGGAGGGAACTGGGACCAGTTCAACAAAGTGGTAAGTAGTTTATAGAGAAGCTGGTTGGTGATTCCTTTACATTGTATTTGAACTTACTATTTCAACAAGCCATTTTGAGTATTGGCTGTGAGCACTTCACTTATTTCAGGGGCATAAATCTTGTGCAGATTGCAAGCTCCTCAGGGAGGGTATAGATGATGCCATCTTCTTATCTCTCCCCCAAAGAGGGGCAAGGCAGGGGGTGATGGGTAGGGAGAAGAAGGTGGGGTTCTGGGAAAAAGAATCTAACGCTGCAGGGCACAGCAATGTGATTCTAGGCTGAAAAAGATGTAGGCTAGT
Source organism: Myotis nattereri (assembly GCF_964212035.1). Taxonomy (NCBI): domain Eukaryota; kingdom Metazoa; phylum Chordata; class Mammalia; order Chiroptera; family Vespertilionidae; genus Myotis; species Myotis nattereri. The sequence continues at coordinate 198,935,830 of NC_138075.1, forward strand.
GAAACTGGCTAGTGAACTGGACATGGGTCTACAGATATATAAGAATTAAATACTGCAGAATTATGTGAGCACCACAAAGGGAAAGCAAGCATTATTCAATGAGTGGGTTTGCACACAGAAATTAAAGTTAGGGTAAAGGTGCTTTAGATTTGTACTTTAAACCATATCCTGAGATAAACCTAACCTGGCGCCTGCTAGTTGGTCCTTAACTATCTCCCTTGTGCCCATCTTAGTGTCCACTCAAGCCCTTGCACTCGCTGAGCAGCACTGGGGCTGACCTATGACTAATCCAGCTGAGTTCTAGAGTCGATGTGGCATTTGGGTAAAAGACATATTGCAACTTTACTAGACATCAACTTACGGGAAACCAAAGGAGGGTAACTGCATTTATGATCTGGAAGGGAAAGGCGGAATTTGGGAGCCCAAATCTGCTTCACTACTCTAGCCTCTCAGAGATCACCTGGTGGAGAGTAGATGCTGAACAAATGTGCGTGGACCAAATGACATTTATTGAGAAGACCTCAGTGCTGGTGGTTGTGGCTGTTGTCTGAACCCAGAACTCCTTAAGTATAAAGAGTCTTGCTCTCAAGATCCCCCTGAGAGCATCTTTGTGATATTCCAGAGTGGAATCCAGGGTCAAGAGGAGCAAAACTGAGAATTAAATGCAGTGTGTTAAAGACACAGGCAAAGGACCGGCCGAGATCAACGCACTCCCAGGCTTCCAAATGGCTGGCTGGCGGCACCTCTGGCAGGAAACAGTTCCCTTTCCCAAAGGATGTAATGGCACAGAAGATGCTGAAAAGAAGGCAAGAGAGAGTTGGGCATGGACCTTCCTTCCTCACACAGGAGGAGCAGGCATTCACCAGGCTTTTCTGGAGTCTACCCAGGAAACTGCCTCTGGCTGGTTTCTCTCCCCTCCCTTCCCCTTTGCCTGGAGTGTAAACCCAGCGTTCTTGGATCCACATGTTGGAAGATGTCGATGGTGGGCACATGTGTGCCAAATGCCTGCAGCTTTGTTGATCCTGGCTTGGGAGTGATCACTGGCTGGTTGAGATGGGGAAAAGGGGCCGGGAAGAAAAGTTCAATTCTCATTCTTCAGTGATATGCAAATGTGTTGCCATTGGCTCTTACTAGGTAGCTCTAAGCCAGTGATGGAAAAATGTTTTTATTGGCAGAACACATTCTACATCCACATGCATGCATGTCTACATTTTGGCAGACTGCGGAAATGTGTGGCTCCGGTCTTTCCTACTCCTCTGTCTATGGGATCCTATCAATAGCCCAAGGCCTAGCTCAGTGCCTGCTCCCTATATGCAGTTTTTCTTGACAACTCCAGTCCGCACTGATTTATTCACAATCTCAGCTCTAGTTGCAATTATTATCTTTCCCAGTCAGGGCAGATGTACTGCCGAGTGAAAGAAGCTTAAGCAATAGGATTTGTTCACTGTAAGGGTGAATTCCAGGCATGTGGTTCTTTCATGGATTCTCAAGGGCAAATGCTTTTGGTAAAATTGCAAAAGTAAGATATTTGAACTGCAATAGGTTAAAGATGTGACCTCCTCCCACTCGACTTCCCTCTCCATCACTTTTCTCTTGAGGAGCTCGGTGGCCATGGAGAGACCCTGAGCATATTGGGGACACCAGCTAAGAATAAGTTGAATTGGAGATTTATTTGGGGGGAGTTCAATGGATCTATTCATATGGTTCATGCTCCCTTCCAGGCTAGCTATTCTAGGGTGGGAATGGCTTCCAGGAGTTCTCCTGAGTGCCAGGTGCATACTCCCCTGGCATCCTGAGTCCTATTGCAATAGAAATGTGTCCTGCTATGCATGACGCTGGAAGTGTGTGGGTGGAGAAGAAGGAGTCAAAATGTGCAGAAACAGAAGCTAGTCTGTGGAATGTTCTTTTAACCATCAGATGTATAAAATTAGAAGTGGAATATTTGGTTCTCATTCCAATGTAGTCAAGACAGACATTACCTGCAGGAAAATACTCAATAATGCAGTGTTTACAATGACAGTACCCAATACTACCATGTTTTTATTTTATTTATTTTATTTTTATTAAAATATATTTTATTGTGTGTGTGTGTTGGTTTTTTTTTACAGCGAGGAAGGGAGAGGGATAGAGAGTTAGAAACATCGATTCAGCTGCCTCCTGCACACTGCCTACTGGGGATATGCCCACAACCAAGGTACGTGCCCTTGACTGGAATCGAACCTGGGACCCTTCAATCTGCAGGCTGACACTCTATCCACTGAGACAAACCAGGTAGGACAACTACCGAGCTTTTAAAATGGGAACCAATGCAAAATAGAATTGACCAGAGTTATTGTGTTCATAGGGCACAAAACTATAGCAATACCAACTGTGAAGCAGGATTTTTATGCCTCCCACATGCTGGATCCATCTTAGCATCTCTGAGGTCACCTTGTTCTGATGAAGCCTGGCAATTCCAGAAGAAAAAAAAAAGATATTTAAAAGCACTAAAATCACAGCAAAGCAACCTAAGTATTCTTGTGACAAAACTCCCATGCACATTCATCCACAAGTTATTGTGCATAGTTTAAGGGTAATTTGATTAAACAATTATGCAGCTCAACCTAATATCTGGCATTATAAAATGCATGTGAGTGTTTCTTTTTTTCCATGAAAATGATATCACAGAATGGTTGTCATATGAAAAGTTTATCATACAAAGAGTATGCAACCAAAAATAGGAAAAAGAGTATTCAAGAGGTATAGAATGCAATTTTTCATGGTTTTGTTATGTTTGTGGTATTTGTCACCTTCCAAAAAATTTTTAATTTGTTGTGATTTCTTTTTTCAATCTAACTAAATACATATTCACTTTCATACCTAATTTTGTATTCTAGTTTTGAATTCTTTTTCTTAAAGAGCCCTCTTCCATGTATAAACTTCAAGACCCACACAACCCGAAGCTGCCTTGACCACAGTTGAACAATTTCTTGTACACTTATGCTATTCTTATAAAAATTATTGAACTTAAAAGTAACCATAATAGTTTACGCACGGGGACATAATTTTCAATACAGAGCTTTGTGCAGAGAAAGCATGTAATGTGGTCCCCCAGTACCCCTTGCTGCCTGGGCCTAGCCACTGTTAATTTGATGGCCACATTCTCAGCATTTTTCTTGAGCCAGTTCATGGTGCTTAAATGTGGGCTTTGGGGCACGTTACCCGGGCCTGACTTCCTGTGGCCTTGGGGATATTACCAGGTCTCTCAGTGCCTCATCTGAAAAAGGAGGATTCAATTGGAGAAGAGCTTAGGGCTTAGAATAGCGTTTGGCATTCTGTAGTCATTATATGCTGGTTTCATTTGGAAAACAAGTCTATGACAATTTCATTTCAGTTATTTCATGTTCCCAGGTATATTTCTCTCCCTTCCCCCAAGACTGTAAGCTTGGAGAACTGCTCACATCCCCCTAATTGCGCAGAAATGTGTGGGTGTGAGCGCCATCTAGCTGCAGCGCCTGTGGTCCCACTGACCACCCGGCACAGTTCAGCTCATCTGGCTGTTCTGCCTCAACAAATCTTGGATTTTTCAGAAACCGGAGGGGGGCTGTGGCAGGATAGCAGTTCAGAACCCACATATCAGGGGGCACCCCCCAAAAGCTAGAGACCCGTCAGAAACAAGGAGTCTCTCCGAAATGTGAGGAGCTGATGTCCACGGGAGAATAGGATCGTGGCGGATTTATACAAGGATTTATACAGGAGCACAAAATAAACAGTCTCAGCATTCCGCTGAAACGGCACCCAGAAGTGTCCCCAAAATGGTCTTCAACGCAGCCCTGAGCTCATGGGGGAAAGGAATGGATCTTCCCAAGGTAACACAGATCCACAGGCGTCTGCAGGAGGGGCTAAAAAAATAAAAGGACTCAATGATACAAGATCAAAGGACAAAGAGATATTAAAAGGTGGACAGATTGTTTAGGTGTCTACATTATTATCTTAAAAGATTCTCCTTGGGAAGTAAATGCCACTGGATTAATCAATTGCAGGCAATAGTTACGCAGCCCTTGCCCCAAATCCACAATCTGATATTGAGGTGGGGGGGGGGGCATTCCAAAATTGAAACCAATTTTGCTAAAAATAAAAAAATCCATAAGTACACAGGCTAGAAAAAAGACAAAAAGGAAAAGAGTAAAATATAAAATGGTTATGGAGGGAATGTAATTATGAGGGAAGCACTTGTTACTTGTGCTATCATGGAATTCCTCCCTCAATTATAGTGAACATGTCTTCTGTTCTTAGAAAAATGCTGTTTAAAGATAATTCATTAGACACCCACTCTTAATTTAATCTCATTCTATGCATTGTTATTTCTGTAACCCTTCTTTTGCAGATGTTTGTATTTTATCTGCCATCTATATGTCTATCTATGTAATATGCCTATTAAAAATGTCTGGAAAAATAGTCAAACTCTCACTAGTAGGTATTGCTGAGGGTTGGAGGGAATACTGGGCACTAATATTGGGCATTTTATACACTTCTGTTTTCTTTGAATTTCTCACAAATGTATGCTGCTTTTGTAATTTGGCAAAAAATCCTTTCACATCAGAAAAGAACTCCTGCCCCAGGCCCTGCGAAGTTTCCCAACGAGCCCCTCTGCCCATCAGAATATTCATCTAATTACTTCAAATGCCTTTAAAGGCCCCACCTGGAGCACACTCTCCTTTTCCTGGTGTGATTTAGCTCAGGCTTTGGGGGTGGAAGGACTTGGGCTTGAAGGTAGCTTCATGAGCGGCAGCAGCTGTGTGGTCATGCGGACGGAGGCCTGCGTGCAGCCCTCACTCACAAGGGAACGTGTGATCCCGATTCCTACTTCCTCCCCTTATTCTCCCTCACCATAGCCATTCCCCTGTGGGGTAGGACAAAGGTCCACGCACAATCCTGCCCCGGAAGCCCTCGTGGTCACGTGGGAAAGGCTGCCCAGAGCAAGGGCAGAATTTGATAACCACCACGGGGTCATCCAGAGAAGATGGTTTTCAGCGGGCGGTGGGACGCATTGCAGAGGGCTGAGTGGAGGCCTCGTGGGCTGGGGGTGGGGGTGAGAGGGGCAGTCTGTCCGGCACAGTGAGCTCCGCAGTAAGACCAAGGCAAGCAGGGACGTGGGCTTGTCTCCACCTGCCGCCCCTACCTGTGTGCGGGCCTGAGGGCCTCTCACCACCCGGCTCTCACCCCAGGATGTCTGGTCACTGAGGCTGCCTGCCCTCCCCCTCTGCCCCAGAAACCCCAATTTCTACACCTGTCTCAGGTATGGCCGGCTTTTTGTTGTTCTGCTGCTGATTGTTTGTTAATTCATTTGGTTGTTGTTTCTTAGAAAAAACTTGTTGGAGACTCAGAAACCTGTAAAATAGCAAACTAACTCCAGGTCACTGCCCCACCCCCAGCCGGCTGTTCCCAGCCTTGGGTCTTGGGTGAATCAGGCAGCCACTCTGGGCCTGTTTTCTCCCCTCCGATGATAATGGTGGTGGTGATTGTGTAGCCTGGGCTCCCTGGGAACAGTCGGAGACAGGGATTCCTGTGTAAGTGATTTCTTGGGAATGTGCTTGAGAGGAGGGGGTGAGGAAGCAGGAGGGGGAGGGGAATCTACTCCCTCTGCTCCTTCAGGGAGCACGGATTGGACCTTGAAGTCTATCCTGCCTTAAGGTAGGGCCCGGCCTTCAGACCCACGTCAGTCAGTCATTGACTGACGTGCAGAGGGGCAGCTTGAGTGTATGGTTCCCATAGGGCCGGCCGTGGTCGGCAAACTGTGGCTCATGAGCCACATGCGGCTCTTTGGCCCCTTGAGTGTGGCTCTTCCTAAGCCTTAGGAGTACCCTAATTAAGTTAATAACAATGTACCTACCTATATAGTTTAAGTTTAAAAAATTAGGCTCTCAAAAGAAATTTCAATCTTTGTACTGTTGAAATTTGGCTCTGTTGACCAATGAGTTTGCCGACCACTGAGGGTAACCATCTGGGCGAAGCTCCTCCCTTTGGCTGAGGGCAAGTCTCCAAAGAAAGGGGGCAGGCAGGGCCATTTGCAGGCCACCCTCGCAGCAGTGGGGACGGGGGTGGGGGTGAGTGAGACAGGTGCCTCTGGGCAGGGTATTCACTGTAATGACAGTGACAAACTCTAACATTAGTTGAGCATATACTTACAGGGTTCCTCAAACTTTTTAAACAGGGGGCCAGTTCACTGTCCCTCAGACCGTTGGAGGGCTGGACTGTAGTTTAAAGAAAAACTATGAACAAATTCCTATGCACACTGCACATATCTTATTTTGAAGTAAAAAAACAAAATGGGAACAAATACAATATTTGTATTTGCATGTGGCCTGCGGGCCGGAGTTTGAGGACCCCTGAATACTATATACCATGCAATATTCTACTACCTCATATACACTAACAGTTGCTACTCACAGCCACCCCAGGAAATAGATGTATCATTCTATTTTCTGCATTTTACAGATGAAGAATCTGAGGCACAGAGAGGTTAAGTAACTTACCCAAGGATACACAGCTAGTAAGAAGAACTAGGTCAGGGAGAATGTTCTCTAAAGTCTTTCTATAACCCTATTGAAGAGTAACTTTAGCCCTAACTGGTTTGGCTCAGTGGATAGAGCATCTGCCTGTGGACTCAAGGGTCCCAGGTTTGATTCTGGTCAAGGGCATACACCTTGGTTGCGGGCACATCCCCAGTAGGGGGTGTGCAGGAGACAGCTGTACAATGTTTCTCTCTCATCGATGTTTCTAACTCTCTATCCCTCTCCCTTCCTCTCTGTAAAAAGTCAATGAAATATATATATTTTTTAAAAAGAGTAACTTCAGTTATCAGTTTGAGGCTGATGTTGCTTATCTACTCAGTCAGTATCCATTCATTCTACATTTATGGAGAGCCTCCATGTAGCAGATGCTACAAAGATCAATCAAGCGCATCTCCAGCCCTCTGGGAGCTCTCTCTGGCAGGAGAACTGCTGTGTGCACATAGATAATAGGGGCCTGTGTGTGCATGGAGCACCATGATAGGGAAGTACAGGCGTTGAAGGGAGTGCCTCGCTCTGCCTGGGGCAGCAGGAAAGGAGCAAGGAGAAGACAAGGATCCATTTGGTCTGGAAAGCTCAGCAGATAGTAAAGTCTGGACAAAGGAGAGGGCTGCAGGTTGTGAGGGCCCGGATGGTTCCCTGAGACATCAGAGCAGAGGGCCCTGCAGTGGCTGTCAAACTGCACTACATAGAGGCCAGCCTGTGGGGGGGTTTCAACCCGAACCGGCTGGTTCAGTGGAGGTGGCAAAGGGTGGCTGTCTCAGACACTCTCGCAGCCTTGACATGGGACAGAGAGAGGCTCCACCTGCCCTCCATTCAGCCTGGGGCCGGCCATCTCTCTCGGCCAGATAGCTGAAGGTTGGAAAAGTTATGCTGAGCAGGGTCCACAGGCAGGCAGGGGTTAAATTCCAGAGATGATGGTCACAGGAGAACCTTTGGAATTGGTTCGATAAGGAAACTAAGTTTTATAATCAAAAGAGGAGTTGCAGTAGCCATCCACTGTCATGTGTCTCTCTAGCTATCTTGGGTACTTTTTTTTTTAAAAGCAAAACAAGGAGCACAATGCATTGCTCTTATCTTTCCACTCATCCTGTCCAAATCTAATTGTGATCCTCTGCAGGTCTGGCACACACTCCCACCTTTATCAAAGCGGCTGCTTGCTGCGAGATAACCACCTCTGAGGGAGCGGGAGTGGTGGCCGTGCCCCAGGAAGTTCACACTCCCAGCTGGTTGGTCTAGTCCTGATTCGACTCTTTATGACGTAACTGGGCCAAGGAAAGCATTGCCAAGAACGAGGACACCTTTGCTTCATCGTTTAAGGATTAGATTTTCAGAGGGGGTTACTATAGTTACTAAGATCCACTAAGAAAGCAGGAGCGTTATCGAATTCACCACTGTGTCTTCGTGCCTCCCACAGTTCCTGGCAAATAGCAGACACCTAAGTGTTTGTTGCTCCTCTTGAAAATATGAGCTTTTGGGTTTTTTTTCCACATTTCTTTCTAATGATTTAAATGAATCCCAGCATCTCAGGGTGTTATAAGAGCATCTATGATTTCTTCAGGTCTACCCTTGGCCGAGGTCACAATAGTTTATATATATATATTTTCAGTTGATCAGCAGCCTAGTCAGGTTCTCTAGCTAGGTTCTAGCCAGGTTCTCCAGCCAGGTTTGGTCTTTATTGTCCTGTTATATCTGTATTTATACCAGTTGATTTTAATCCTATCCATTCTATTCCAAAGGTTAGGGCGTTTGTTAATCTAGCTCTGTTGAGTTTACAATAGTTGATATTTATTGAGTGTCTATTATGTGCCAAACTCTTGTGCTACAAGCTATAATAATAATAATAGTAATAATCATAAAATTAGGCATAACACTTACATAAAGTACAATTAGAAGTACTTTACACAACACGGCCCAGTGAATCCTCATAGTAGGTATTACTATTTTACCAATGAGAAAAATGAAGCTTATAGACATTATGTCACCCAAGGTAACTCAATGCAGGGTTCTAAGCCATGACTCCACATCTACAGAGTTGAAGACAAATGCTTAGGCCTGTCCTAACCCTGCTCACTCCCCGAGAGCACGGACAGGTGTCTGGACTCCACAGGCCTTCATGGGTGAGGTGGATACGGGAGCGTTCTGCTTCGCCATCTTGGTACTACTGGAACCATCATTCTGGGCCCAGAAGGCAGAACTGTGCCTTCAGTCATTTCCTGGGATGGCCTGCCCAATGGCTTCAAGCCCATTTGTATATCGTCTTCGGGGTGGCCACTTAATAAAGCTTCTCAGTGGATTTCTGGGAGCAGCTCCACCCAATGGATGAGGCGCAAGATGGAACTGCTCCACATTTGCTCAGAAAGAGAGCAGCAGAGCCTCTGAGGCGCCGGCTTCCTTTCGGCGGCAGGAGGGCCACAGGCTGCTCTGTGGACTTGAACAAGGGGGCGCCTTCGGGAGAGGCCAGGGTCTTCTGAGAGGTCCATGGGCAGGCGGCACTCACCTGGACTTAGGGTTTCTGGAATTTTGTTTAAACAATCTCTCTTCTCCTTACACGTTCTGCTCTGTTAGACTCTAAGCACCCTGAAGACAAGGACGGAGGCAGGTTCAACAGTCCACGCGGCCAGGGCAGACCTGGCGCTCGCGGTAACCATCTGGGCATGGGGCCCTGTCTCGAATTTCCTTTGGGTGACTTTCACTTCCCTTCATTCCAGTTAGCATTTGTTTTCACTTTAAACTGTTCTTCATTTTGCAGAACCTGTGAACCACCTTCAGGTGGATTGCCCACTGGTGCTAAACTGTATTTGTGTGGAAGTTTGCAAAGTTAGGAGACTTCCCAGGGAAAGCAGGTGTGGCTGTTGAGCACCCGGTGGCCTCCTCATTGGCGTTTGTTGATTGGATAAATAGGTTAGGTATTGTAATTAATTGATTGAACCATTGAGGGAGGTTGAAATATGAGCCATATGCCACAGAAAGAATTCTTTTTCTAATAGTGACAGCTAAAATTTATGTGAAAAGCGGTGGTAGGGACGGGGGGGGGGGGGGGGGGGCGGGGCGGGGGTGAGGAAGGGACCGATCAAGACAAATTCTTGGGTTTGGGGTGTGAGCAACATGTGAGGATGGGAAAGCCATAGGAGCCATGGATTTGGGGCAGAGAAATCAAGAGTTCTGTTTTCCGGGTTTCTCCGCCGAGGGTGGCGCTATCACCTTCTGGGCCAGTTAATTCTTTGTTGTCGGGCCGTCCTGTGTATTGCAGGATGCCAAACAGAGAGGCTCGGAACACTACATGCCTCTGGCACTGCCCCCCCCCCCCCCGTGACTCCAAAAATCTCTCCAGATGGGGCTGACCGGCCCCCAGAGAGCACCCTGTGAGGCCACCTGAGGGGCTGGTGTCAGAGACATAGGGAGGGGCCTGGAAGGGGCATCAGTTATGGTGCACGAGGTTCACAGTGGGTGGGGAGGCGGACTTCCTGGCAGGCAGTGCGATCCTGAAGTATGTTGCTCTGGGTCTCAGAAATGACAGGGAAAAGGGCCAGGAGCTGGTTGGACACGCTGTGGACTGGAAGGACGGCTGACTCTGGAGCCGGGCGGGTTTGGCTGGAACCAGATTCAGGCACTTGGCGGCACTTAGCAGCTCTGGGCCCACTCCCTCGCCTGTCAAAGGGGCTCATACACGGGCCTCCTGGAGCAGACAAGAAGCTTGGGGGTCCGTGTGGAGATGTATAGAAGATGCCTAACAGGGTGCCTGGCAGAAGGTAGGGCCTTAAAAGTGAGAGTAATTTCTGTGACTTTATGATTATCAGGACAAACGGAGGCACTTTCCTTGGGGCTCGGGAACTGGCAGTCGGTTACTGAAAGCTGTTTTGACCTGTCACTCTGAAACCTGTGCCCGCCTTCCTGTGGCAGTATTTGCGATGAAAAACGCAATGGTCTAGAAAGCAATTACCATGTCAACTGTCAAAGGAAAGGTTAGAACGACACTGGAGATATTTTTATTTTTCAGCCCAAGTGTAGTTGAAGTTGTCGCCTGTTCCTGGCAGGGGCACTAACTATGCATTTAGTAGCTGAAAGGACCCGCTTAGGTAGGTACTTTGGGCCTTCATGGGGGAAACAACCTTTCTGGATAGAAATGCCTCATTTATTTTTCAAAAACATTTTTAGAACAATGAAAATGCCATGTGGCACCCCCCCCCCCGTTGGCCATGTGCCAGACCAGCCACTGTTCCACGTGTACCGTGTGCCTATCGCCCTCAAAGCCCCCAGTTGAGTGCATGGTGACATTGCCCCCTTTTGACGGAGGAGAAAAGTGAGACACAGAGAGGGTGGGTACTTGTCCAAAGTCACACAGCTCATAGGTGGCAGACAAGGGATTGGAACGTAGACATTCCACCCCCAAAGCCTGAACTTTGTACCTCTACACGGTCAAGTGCATGCCACTGAAGATGGAAGGGAGCTCTCCTGGAGACATGAGCAACATTTGAGGACCTTTTCCTCATTTCTTAGCCACTTGCCCACATTCCCCATGTGATTTCCTTCCACACATACACATGTTGCACTCGATTTAATTTCAATTCTTTTTTTCCCTAAGAAATGTTTTACTCTTATATTTTAATGCTATATTTAAAGCACCAGGCACAAGAGAACCCTTTCAAAAAGAGAAGCACAGAGGGTGTCTGAAGAAAATGTGCATACACTGGTCTTTATCTCATGCAGCTGAATATAATCTCCCCCTGGTGGAGCGTTAGTAACTTATTAAATTAATCCTCGGTGCTTCAAAGCCAATAGAAACCCCACCGTGATGTGCGCTAGCTAAGAGGACCTGAAGACCTGGTTAGCTGATCCATCTGTCAACAGTCCCTTTGGCCTGTTTGATCTTCATCAGTTAATTAAGCTGATTGAGGATAAGACAGTTGGATCCTTTGCGTCTTCAAGTCTTCCAGCCTCCTCTTCCTTGGTGTGAAGGGTGGGACAGCAGGAGTGACCCAGTGAACGCAGCCAGGACACCGCGTTGGTCCCTTCCTGGGGCCCACAGTGAGGACCCAGTCAACACTGTTGGTAGCTGAACGGTGGTTCTTGACTTATGGCCTGTCCAGAGCTCAGAAGGAAGTGGGTACTGTTTGGGCACAGTTGCTTTGAGCTGCTGGGAGTGTAAATGGAGGCACAGGACTTTCTGTATGGCCCTTTAACAACTCTGTGGACCAGAGCTTCATGATTTTTCAAAAGGAAAAGCCACTGCCTAGACAGGCTCCCATGAGACTAATCTGCTAGTCCCAGGATTGTAGGGCTCATCTTCCTGAAGGTTGGTTTTGCCTGATAGGAGGAGTGGATGAGACCCTGCTGGTCTCCAGTAATACTTTGGCTCTCCTTTCCTTTCCTTTCCTTTCCTTTCCTTTCCTTTCCTTTCCTTTCCTTTCCTTTCCTTTCCTTTCCTTTCCTTTCCTTCCCTTCCCTTCCCTTCCCTTCCCTTCCCTTCCCTTCCCTTTCCTTTCCTTTTTTAAAAAAATTAAATATATCTTTATTGATTTCAGACAAGAAGGCAGAGGGAGAAAGAGATAGAAATATCAATGATGAGAGCGAATCATTGATTGGCTGCCTCCTGCACGCCCCACACTGGGATCGAGCCCTGCAACCTGGGCCTGTGCCCTGACCAAGAATCGAACCATGACCTCCTGGTTCATAGGTTGACACTCAACTCCTGAGCCCCACCAGCTGGGTTACCTTGGCTCTTCTTGGTGAATTCATGAAAGTCGCCAGTATTTGTTTCTGTTCTACACATTGGTCTTTTGCGTTTTTGAAGGGGTTGCAGAGGGAATTATGATGGAGGGCTTTGGTTAGGGCTTCAATAAAGGGCCTGGGAGAGTCTCTGCAGCCTTCTCCGTTCTCCCTGCCCCCACCTCTATAAACAAACTGGCGGAGAGCCCAAGGACTGGCTGGGGTCAGCCCCCCACGGCCAGGCCTCATCACTATCCTTAGGTGGCCAAAGTCTTCCAAACAGGAGGTGCTAACAAGCTTTGAAGAGGAAACAAACGGGAGAAGCTCAAAAAGAGCAGAAACTGTCGAAGTGGATGTTTTAAAAGCCTCCCACTGGAGCTTGTCTCTAGTGTTGGCTAAGAGCTGTTAAGCTTTTTCAAATGTTGAAATCATTAGCCCTATTATTGTGTCATTCCACCACATTCACTTCCATCCTTCCCTCTCCAGCCACCCACCAGCCACTCCCGCTCCTCCCCACAAGCCGAATTATCCACATTCACGTCTTCTGAGATGGAACTCCCTAAAATATGCTCTTCTTTCAAAATATGTTTACAGTCAAGTCACTCAAGTGCTGTGCTGCTGAGTCAAAGACAAGATGTTTTAAGGAAGAAGGATGGAGATATTGGTTATCAGAGCTTTGGTCTGGGGTTCTGTGGTGTCCTTCTAATTCTTTGTCCTGCCCCCCCGCCCCACACACACCCCCCCATCCTCCCCTCTCACCCCTCCATGGTTCTTGGCTGTTCCCTGATGCAAAGAGTCACGGGGAGCACAGGGAAAAGCTGGGGAGCTCAGTCTCAGCAGAGGACCAAAGCAGCAGGATCCAAACGGTTCAAGACTCTGGTGCTAAGTTGGGACCCTAAGGAGACCCCATGGCCTTCTGCCGTCACCCCTCCTCCGCCTCAGCTGTTCTCTCCGTTAGCACTCCCCACTAGCCCCCTGCTCTCCAGGGTCCACACGGGACTTTGAGGGGCCGAGGGGCTGGTGGTTCCAAAGAGCCAACCCTACCCCGGCTTCCAGTCTAGTATCTGTACAAGTCCCTGAGTGCTTCTCGGCTCAGTTTTCTCATGCGAATATGGAATTAATATTTGATTTATAGAGTTATTGTAAGGACACTTTGAACAAATTGATGCATGCACTTTTTTAAAAAAAATTTGAGGTGAAATTCACATAGTATAAAATTATTTTGAAATGAACAATTCAGTGCACTTAGGACATTCACATGTTGTGCAGCCAGCACTCTATCTATCTCAAACCATTTTCCTCACACCTAAGTCAGAGCCCTTATTCACTAAGCACTCACTCCTGCTGGCCCTTGGCCACCACCGACCTGCTTTCCATCTCTGTGGACCTATGGGCATTTCTGAAAGTGGAATCTTATGGTATGTGACCTTGGTGTCTGGCTACTTTCACTCAGCTTGATGTTTTCAAGGCTCATCCGTGTTGTAGGATGGATCATGCCTTCCTTCTGCTTCATGGTTGAATACTGTTTCATTGCATATATGGGCCACCATTTGTTTTTCCATTCATCTTGATGGACATTTGGGTTGTTTCTACCTTTTGGCCGTTGTGAATAGTGCTGCTATGGATATTCTTGTGTATGCACTCTTATAGAATACATTAAATGCTTGCTCAACGTCAAAGAGACAAATCCAATCCAGGGCCAGTACTGACGACTAGAAGATTCCTTGTCTCTGCAGAATCCCACTCAGAGATTACTCACAGCTTTATTTCTCATGAATGACAAGGCTTTTAAAATCTGTGCTCTTATAAGATCCGATCTCTACGCACTGACTCATGACAGTGGGTGTGAGTGTGAGTGTGAGTGTGAGTGAGAGGAACATGCTGGGTCCTGCTCAGATAACGCCTGTCGGGCTGGGTGACCTAACCAGGCCAGTGCAGGCGTGGCTTTTCGGGGGCACTACAAGCATTAGAATCTCAGTAAGCCTTGGTTTTCTCAACTGTAACATGGGGGGGGGGGAGGGGGCGTGTGGGGGAGATAGGAGGAATGACCACCTGTCCTGGTTGACCTGGGAAACTAGTCATCAATCCAGGACAGGACATTTTGAACACAGATTTCCTTTTCCTTGCTTCCTATTAAAACTCAAACAAATATTGACATTGAAACAAGACTCCTATAAAAGAAAGATGACACAATGTACTTCGATTTACTCAACACTGACCATTTTCTGCGCACCTGCTATGTGCCAGGCATGCTTCTAGCAGTGAACAAAGTAGACAAAAATCCCTGTCCCCATGAAGTTTCTATTCAAGTGGGAGGGGACGGACAATGTATAAATAAATGAGAGAGATGTTTGTTTATTAGAATGTGGTGAGTACTGTGGAGAAAAATAAAGCTGGTGAGAGGGACAGGGACTATTGCCATGAGGGGAAGTTTTTTCATTTTCTGTAGAGCAGGGTGTCTGTCACCTTGAGAACGTGACATTTGGACAGGGATTTGAAGGAGGTGAAGGGGGAGCCAGCTGACCTTGTGGGGATGAGCAGGCTATGCCAGGAGGATGGCACAGGCACACCCTGAGGCAGGAGCAGGGTTAGAAGTTAGTGGTGAGGCAGCCATCTGTGAGCAAGGAGCCGCCCTGTGGGGAGGTCAGGGAGGCGGAGGGAGCCCGGTGGTGGGAGGTCCCATGTCCGCGCTGCAGTCCCGTTAGATGGGGAGAGCGACAGGGCCTCCGTGCGGTGTGGCAAAGTCCTCCAGAGGTTCTCGGCCTCATTGGGAGGAGAGGCAAAGCCCCCACAATGGCTGCTAATAAGGTTCATTCCATAGAAATCAGAACTAGTGATCCAGCCCCCATCCCCAACCTGTCCCCCCTTTCCCTCCTTCTCCATCTCGTGAATGATGCCACCACCCACCCAGCTGCTCAGACCAAACACGTAAGACTTCTGTTTTGACAAATCCTTCACCCATTCTATCAGAAACATTGGCCAACCCTACCTCCCAAATAGATCCCCAATCCGACCACTTTTTAGTCCCACTGCTGCCAGCCTGTCCAGGTCACCAGCTCTGACCCGACACACTGCCATGGCCTCCCCATTGGTGTCCCCACAGTCCATCTGCCACAGAGCAGCCGGGGGGAGGGGTGTCAGATTCCTTACAACATGGGTCCGATCATGCCACCCTACCCCCCTCCTTCATAAAGACCCCCAGTGACTTCCAGACACTCGGGGAAAATTCTAACTTCTTGCCATGGCTGGGCGGTCACATGTCTGGCCAGGCCATCCCTCTGACATGTCTACCTGCTCACTCAGCCCCTCCAGCCATGCTGACCTACGTTCCACAGGGGCCTCTGCACCCGCCTGGCCTTCGCCTCCACACAAAACACTCTTCTCCGTGTTGCCTCACTAGGGTCCCAGTGAACATGCCACTGGGGTTCCCAGGACCACGAGGCTAAAGCAGGCACCCCTCCTTCATCAGCCTGTTATGCTGTGAAATGTCCTGCTTGAGGGTCTCTATAGCCCTTAACCTTCTTAGAAGTTATGGTATTTATTAGATATAAAAATGATTTGTTTTATTCGTTTATAAGGCATGTAAGCTCCTTGAGAGCGAGGACCTTGTCTGTCTCGTCCACTGTTGTGCTCCCCAAACGAGAACAGGGCCTGGCCCAGAGCGGGTTTTCAGTAAACGTGGGAATGAATGAGCGTGTAGTGAGTTGTAGGGCCTACACGGTGTCTGCACCTCCCTGTGAGTTCCCACACCTCCCGTCTTTCCCTCCACCGGGCCCTGGCTACCTCACGTCTAATGACTTAGGTGCCATGTCTCCCCCTCCCGTTCTGCAAGGGAAGGAGCTAGTTTTGCATCAGCCTGTGCACTAATGCTTGCCGGGCACACGGCAGATACTCGATACATGCTCTTTGGATGAATGCGAGTGTACTCGCAGCTGCATGTGCTAGAGACCCAAAGTCACAGGGGCTTTAAAGAATGTTACTTCCCTCTGGTATGTAAGTCTAAGCTGGTGAACTGGCTCTGCTTTATAAAGAGTGTCAGGACCCCGGTGGTGCCTCCCTGAATGGCCCGAGACAGCTCAGTACTGCCTCTGCTTCCCAATGCTCAGGCGAGGAGGGCACGTCCCTCTCCCTAAGGGCAGGGCCTTGAAATTGCCACACCCCTTCAGCCCACACCCTATTGGCTAGATCTGTCACAGGGCCATTTCTAGCTGCAAAGGAGGCTGGGAAGTACAGTCTGTCATTGGGAGGAAGGATGTGCCAGCTCATAAGAAGGGGAGATCAGTGTCTCCACTGCACATATCCGTTATTTTATTTGCTCCTGCAACAGCCCCACAACACCCGCAGTGTATGCCTCATGATGTGCATTTTACTGATGAGAGAATGGATACTTACAGAGGTTAAATGGCTGAGCTGGCAAAAAAACACCACCACAAAACAGTAAGTGAGAAGCAGAGTGGGAACTTGAATCAAGGCTTTTGGATGCCATGCTGGAGAGAGGACCATATGGTTTGTTATGTGGCTGAAGCTCAGCGAGCCACAGGAGGACGTGGTCATTGAATCATTTCAGTGTCCACCGAACACCTACCCCATGCCAAGGCTTCCAGGGGCCTCCTGGCCAGATGCACAGCTTCGCTGCACCTGGCACCTCTCTGCACAAGCCTGAGCCTGGGAGAGACAGCAGGCTCCCTCCCTCCTGTATCCACAGCGGAAATCACATAAGCATGCTTTGCTACTCAAGGACAAAGCTGGCACTTCCGGGGCAGGAGCCATGGTTTCCTTGGCTGTTGGGCTTGTCCTCATGGTCATTTATTTACCTGATACTTACTGAGTTTGTACTATGTGCCAGGCACTAAGTACAGCAGCAAATGAACAACTGTAAACATTCTCTGCCTTCATGAAACTTCCATTCCTGGGGGGGGGGGGTGAAAGAGACAATACAATATATCAATCACAAATAACAGAATATGCTAGATAGTGATGTTCCAATTTTAAATGCAGAGGTGGGTGAAGACCTCACTGAAAGATGGTATCAGAGCAGGGACTGGAATGAAGTGAGAGAGCCAGGTGGAGAATATCTAGGGGATGAGACTCTTAGATGGGGGGGACAGTAAGTGCAAAGGTCCTGGGGCAGAAGCATGCTTGGGTATTCAAAGAACTTCCAGCGTATTTGGATCAAAGAGGGTGAGGAGACGAGTGACAGATAAAGTGAGAGGTGATGTGGCTACCTAAGGGACTGTACACAGCACGGCAGGGTGACTGTGCAGGCTGTCCCCTGCACAAGGACACCTGAACTCACCAAGCTTTGTGCCCGGATGCAAGACTACTGTGTCTGCCTGGAGGAAGGAAGGAACATGTTTTTGCATGAACAACAAACTTTCCTTTTAATAACTATGGTATCTCTTACGAGAGAGATAGAGATAGAATTAGAGAGAGAGAGAGAGAGAGAGAGAGAGAGAGAGAGAGAGAGAGAAAGAGATGGCTGCCTGCAGGATTTGGACAGAGGAATGACATAATCTGACTCACTCTTTGGAGTCTGTGTTACAAATAGACAGTGGGAGGGCAAAGATAGAAGCAAGGAGACTAGATGCTTTGGAAAAGGATGGAGACTTGGCCCCTTGGTGACATTAGCATCCCGGCACCAATCTAGAGGTAGACTCTCTGGTCTACCGCCTACAGTCACAAAGCCTGGCTCAGGCCTTTGTGGAACCCTGCAAATTGCAGCCCCTTCATAAGCACAATCTGGGACGCCTTGGCCTGTGTCGGCATACCCCGCCCCTACCACGGAAGAGAGTTTGCCTCTGCCCTGGTATAACCTTGCAAGTCACCATTTGTTAGAGGTCCCCTGTGATCAGTTAAGTCGCATGTGTCAGACCCTGTGGTAAGCATTTTGCTGCCCATCCCCTTTATGCCTCACAGGAGGAGCCTCATAAGAAAGTGGTGATTGAAAGAGCTCAGACTTGCTCAAGGTCGCACCCCGGGAAGCGTCAGGGCTGGGATGCAAAGCCCATTGATCTCACCAAAGCCTGGGCTCTCCACCGCGCCTGCCCAGGAGGCACCCCAGCGAAGGAGGGTGGGACTTCTCCACCCTGAGCTGGTGTGTCAGTCAAATTGCAAAGATTTGATATTAATCTCTCCCCGGTCTTTGCTCTCTTGTCCTCTGGATAAGTCAGCCCAGCAGGTAGCTGGTTAGGAACCCATCCTATTTTTAAAGAGAAGAACATCCATAATTTCTTGTCAGCTCGGTTGCTTCTGGCAACAATGCCTCTACTAACTGTCTCCCAGTGGGGTAAGGCCATCCTTTTCATCTAGTGCCTAATAGGATGCTGACTCAATTAGTATTTGCTAAACCGATCAGTGGAAATAATGAAGTTACCAGGTAATTCCGTTAAAGGTGAGTGAGCCCCACAGAATGGACCAGCTCAGGGGTGAGAGGCGGTGAACCTTAGACGGTCCCAATACACAACTTCCCTGCAAAACCCGACCTTTCACCTTTTGGGGGGAGAAAGAAGGAAATGCGAGGAATGAGTGGGACGGAGGAGCTGTCTCAATAAGAGAGAAGGAATAAAGAGGCTTTTGTTTTGTTTTCTCTTGATCAAATGATGTGTGATTGCGTTCATGGAGAGTTCTGGATTTCAGCTCCGGCTTGCCACTGAAGGCATGTAATCCTGAGCGGATGACTGACAGTTCTGAGCCTGGTTCTCCCTCCTTGGGAGAGTGGATCGCAAGGCGCTTGTAGAGAACTGGCTGTGTGGCAGGCGCGGTTCTAGGATCGTTCACAGACAGCTATGCCATCTTCCTTGAGCTCCACGGTAATTCATGCGTGGAAGGTTCTTTGGTTATTTCTATTTTTCAGAGGAGGCTCTGAGGCGCGGAGAGCAGGTGACTGTCCAGGGCTGCACAGCTAGTGAGCAGGGAGCAGGGATTTGAATCCACCCGGTCTGTGCTCTTCCCTGTGGGGTTCAAAGACAGTATGGTCCATGAAAGCCCTCGTCACGGAAGGCCCCGAACAGTGCTGTGCACGATGCAATGCTTACTGTGATAGTGAGGATTGCCTGACTCTTTCCTGGAGTCCCAGGGAGTAGGGAGCCAGGAAGGGTGCCCTCATTGGTCCTGGGGTGCTGGGGAGAAGGGCCTCGTGCTCTCTGGAGTTCTGAATCTCCAGGAGGCAACGCTCTGGTTCCGGGTAAAGTGACTGTCCTCCAGGGAAGGGCAGGACCCCATTCCTGACTGTCCAGGCTTGTTACTCATTTAAAAAACACCCCCAGAGAGCAGAGCTCTGAGAAAGAGTCGCGGCCGAGGGAGGGTGCTGTGCCCATGTCACTCCCAGGGATGGGATGAAGGCAAAGGAAGGAGAAAGGGAGACCCTCATTCTGGGACAAGAGAGGTTTCGAGCTGGAAGCCGAGCTTTTGATTCAGCGGCTACTCTGTGCCAGGGATTGTGCAAAGCAAATTCACGTGAATTACTTATGTAACACAAGAACTTTGGGCAGAACATTGTATTATTTTCTTCTTGTACTTGTGCTCACTGGTTAGCCAGATCTAAACCTGATTCCGGATCTTTCTGTTATACCACGTGGCCTTCTCATGTCCCATATTAATTTCCAATAACATTGTTTTAATTTTTCCCAAGGATGAAGCAGCAAAGCTGTCTCAAACATTGGCTGCCCCTTGTTTTTTTCATGGAGGTTTGCCTGGAAAGCTGTGTTTAAATTGATTATATATATATCAGCCACATCATATTTTAAAAATGTATTCAAAGCCCTTTAATGGGATTTGATGATAAATCTTTTTCTACATCAATAAATCTTTTAGCAAAGCAAATATGCATTCCCTTCCCTAATTCCAGGACTAATGTATGTCTTACTTGATCCTTGTTTTTATAAGTCGGGCTTCCTTAGGACAGTATACACCAACATTAAGACAAGTAGAAACCAAACGAGATCCAAGAAAAAAACATTCCTAAATGTTTGTGGGATTCTCTCTTCCCTTGAGAGAGTCCCACAGACATGGTGTGGAGTGTCAAGATGGTAGGGATTTGCAGTATGGCCATTTCCGGGAAAAGCCACGTTTATTTGAACTTGGAATGTGTTTGTCTTGGGACCCGTCTCTGAGCACCAGGCCTGGTTTGCAGCGATCCCTTGGACATCTCTATACTGATATTTCGTAGGAGTTTCCAAATCAACACACCCAAGCGCAAATTCCTGATCTTCTTCCTCCAAACTGTCTGCCCAACCTTCCCTTTGTGCTTCTGTCCATGACGTGCCCACCCCATGCCACTGCCCACCCTGCCCTCAACTCGCAATATTTACTTTTCCACCAAACCATGAAGACCACGGTGCCTCTCGTGCCTGCCCCTCTTTCTTTTGGTGACAGCCACCGCAAAATGCCATCCGTCTGTTTTTGCAATGATAGTGCCTGAACTGGACGCCTTACTTTCTGCTTTGCCCCCTCGATTCTGCTCTCCTTGTCCGTGCCAGACTAGCTTCCTAGAATTAGCTCCAGTCCTGGTCCTGCTGGCTTACAACCCACCGGGGGCTTCCTATTGCTGCCTCTTGGAATCGGTCCCTGGGGCTGGGCCGAAGCGCTCCATGGTGGGGTTCACTCGCACTCCCGCCTTTCCCGTGTGTCTCCTTCCTCTGCAGCTGTGTGCACGGGGCGGGCAGCTGCTCAGGAACGGGCCCCATCCCCACCTCCGCTCAGGCCTGGGGTGCTCTCCTCTGAAGGTCCGGCTGCCTTTGAAGCTTGACCTTCAGGACCCAAAGCAAAGGCTCTCTCCCTCACGACTTGTCTCTTCAGCTCTCCATGCCTGGTGAATACAATCTCTTCTTTTGCTATTTGTTTATATTTTTCTTCTAAGTGAACATAGCATAGAATCTTAACATAACATTCCCTTATGTTATGGTTATTTATGACCTTCTCTGATTCTTTCTTAAAAATTCTCACCTGAGGACCTATTTCTATTGATTTAGGGGGAGAGAGAGAGATAGAGACAGAGATAGATAGATGATAGATAGATAGATGATAGATAGATAGAAACGTTGATCAGTTGCCTCTTGCACATGCCCCGACCGGGTAGCAAACACGCAACCTGGGTATGTGCAACCCTTTTGGTGTGTGGGGTGATGCTCCAACCGAGCCACCCGTGGGGGCTGCCCTCTGATTCCCATTACTTGCTGCGGAGCCTCATAAAGGCCAGAGCAGTGTCCGTCTCACCCGTGTGTGTCTGACACAGAGCTTTGTGCCCATCAGGAGCTCAGAACCTGTGTGGAAAGGAGGGAATTAAAGCGGAATGAAAGCGCACTTCCCCGGGAGGGAAGGCAGGAAACATGTCTAGCTAAGAGCAGGTAGGCGTGTTGGTAACTGTGCATCCTCAGGTTGCAGCCCTTTATGGGGTGAAGCGACATGTCTGCGGAAACTCTTCCCGAGGAACGTGAATGGAGTCCAACCCGGCACGATGCCATCCAGGGCAGGGACCGGAGCCCCGGGCAGGACCTGAAGTTCTCACACACAGGCCACACGCGGGCCTCACTTTGACATGACTGAGAATTCTCTGAGGACGCCCGAGAGGAAACTCCGACCCCCTCCCCCCACGCTGATAACAAAATCCCCGCCCACAGAGACGCGACCAGTAAACATACAAACCTGGTTTTGTCTGCAAAGCGGCGAGTTTGAACCCCGTGAGCTTTATGGGGCCGTCTGGTTTGGAAAAGATTACACTTCCTTTATTTTCTCTGCGAGGGTTAGTCACTCTGAGAAACAAACCCACAGACTCTCCATCGGGCGGGCGTTCGCGGAGGGGAAAACAGTGACTTTTACGAACGCCCCGCTATGGCTTATGTGGCGGAGCCTGCAGAGCCCGGTGTCTAATCTCCTTCCCACTTCCTGTGCTGTGAAATGCTGGGCGCAGCTTTCCCCGGCCCCGGGCACCTCCCTGCAGCGCGGAGCCGGCGGAGGCGCAGCGAACACTGCCCTCTGCTGCCCGCCGGCGGTCCTGCGCGTCTCCCGCCCGTGTGCGCCGGGCCCACAAGAGTGAACCTCGCGCCCCCTAAGCCGTGGCCTGGCATTCCATCCCGTTGTTCTCGGCGTGGCTCCGCGGTCTCGGCAGCGTGGGACATCTTTATTTTGGGGTCACAAACATTTCAGCGTGCCCAAGGCCGCCGCTTTGCGCCAGCAGCCACCCAGTGATGGTTGCTCGGTGCGGACCAGAAAAAGTGGATGCAAAGCAGAAAAGAGGCCCCATTGTTTGAGGTTTCCCTGCTCGGCGTGGATTACCAGGGAGCTAAAGATAAACCCCCAGCAGAAAGCGACGCGTCAGCAGGAACCGAGCAAGATTACCTCTCACGCTGGCCAACCCCTCATTTGGAAGAGGCGGCCTTTGTCTCAGGGGCTGGAGAAATTCTCAGCGGGTCTGGTGGTGACGTTTCTGTAAGACACGTTTTATCAACGGACTATGTTGCCATAGTGCTTGGACCTGCCCAAGCTGTCCTGGCAAGGAGGGGCATCTCTGTGGAACAACTTACACCTTTTTTATAGGCATCGCTAGAAATTAAAAATTAATCTGGCCTCCCTTCCTGGTTAACCCGAACCATGCAGTATGGTTATGGTTATTTCTTTCGTGTGAAAGTGTGCGTGGATTTGGAGGGGCTGCAGAGAGCATCAGGGGTGAGAGGTGGTAAGAGCGAGGGGGTCAGCAACGTAAGGACACAGTTTAGAGTCCTCTGGGCTCTGTGCCCAAATGCAAACGATTTAAAAGTCACATCGTGAGGATTCAGCAGATCAGCTAGCGCGTCTGCCCAGCTGCTGGGTCCCAGCCAGGCATCAAGGTGCGGAGGGGAACAGCCAAGATGTGTTATGACTGCCAAGGGACAGTGTAATTGCTGCTTCTAATGCCAGGCAACAGAGGTTGGCATCTGAGGCCATAATTTTGTTCCTAAATTTTAGCCCTCGTTACAGCAACGTTGTGTCTTTTATTTCCCAGGACAGTTCTGGGGACAGCCGTGCAGCTCCATCCCGCCCCTAAGGGACCCTGTACTTGCGAGACCCCGTGCTTTGGCAATTTGGGAAACACAGTTAAAGTCCCAATGGAGCCGTCAGGGAATGGGGCCCAGGGTACTTTTTCCATCTCGTTGCCCTTTGGAAAGCCCTGTAATGAGGCCGCTGCCAGTTCCTGAACTGTCTCGTGGGGGTGGGGTGTGTGTGTGTGGTGGTGGTGGGGGGGGGGGGGGAGGAGGTTGGTGGCGGTGGTACCTTTACGGGGAATGCCAGGACTCTCTATGCTACCCTCTCACCAGCAGTAGATCTCGAAGTGATCAGGGCTAAGTATATGGAAGAGTTAGGAAATTGCCATTAAAGAGCAAAGTCAGGGAATAGGTCTACTTATTGTTTTCTCTCTGCTAAGTGCCTCTGATGAAGCGTTTGCCTTGCTTATGCCCCAGGTGGCTGGAAACAGCCAGAAAACTGGGGGATTTTCAGCCCAAAAGCCTCCTCTATGTGAGGGCTTCCGTTCAGGTACGGGGAGCTGAAACCTGCCACTCAGGGCTCTGTCCCACCTTGAGTAGCCCCTCGTGTGAAGCTCCGCAGTAGCCTGGCAAGCGATGGTGAGTGTGTTGAAATACTTTGAAAATACTGACACCATAGTTTTCATTCTGAGAAATTCTTCTCCAATGAGAAAAACAAAAAGCAGCCAATTACAGAACATTGTACAGTCCCTGGGGATTGATGATGAAGCACAGCGTTTAAATGACGGCTACTTAGAAAAGCAGCGGTTTTAAGAATATAAAGGATGTTACTGGGTCAGTTTTTTAAAAAATTGAAATATGGATAGCAGATTTGATAAGAGTGTTTATCAATGATAAATTCATTGGAGTTGATAGCTATATTGTGGTTATGTAAAAAAAATCCCCATTTCTAGGAAATACACATTAAGATATTTAGAAATAAAGGGCCAAGATGCATTTAACTTAGCTTTCTTTAAATGGTTTATTAAAAAAAAAAAAGTGTGTGTGTGTGTGTGTATGTATGGGCGGGGCGTCAAATGATAAAGCAAATGCAGCAAAATGTAAATAATAGGTGAATCTGGATAAAGAGTATCTGAGTATGTCTTGTACTATTTTTACTCTTGCAACTTTACTGTAAGTTACATTTATTCCCAAGTAAAATGATAAAAATATTTAAGTTCCATAGGAACAAAAATAAAGTGGTAAGAATCACTCTAGTTCAGTGGTTGGCAAACTGCGGCTTGGCAAACAGCAGCTTGCAAGCCACATGCGGCTCTTTGGCCCCTTGAGTGTGGCTCTTCCACAAAATACCGACTTCTGCGCATGGACCACGATGTTTCAATTGCACTGTATGTTTCAATCGCGCGCCCCCACGTGGTATTTTGTGGAAGAGCCACACTCAAGGGGCCAAAGAGCCGCATGTGGCTCCTGAGCCACGATTTGCCGACCACGGCTCTAGTTTATATTAAGGCCTACTATAAAGCTATAGTTATCAAAAGAGTGTGGTATTGGCCAAGGATAGCCAAAAAGATCAATGAATGAGAATAAAGAACCCAGAAATAGACCCACATAGAAATACCCAACTGATTTTTGACAAATGTGTAAAAGCAATATAAGAGAGGATAGATTTTTCAACAAACTGGACATCCATTAACCAAAAAAATGAACCTCGACCTAAACCTCATACTTTATACAACAGTGAAGTCAAAATGGATTGCAGACTTAAATGTAAAAAAAAAAAAAATTAGGAGAAATTTAGGACCCAGAGCTATGCAAAATATTCTTAGGTTTGTTACCAAAAGCACAGTCCATAAGAGGAAATTTATAAATTGGACCTTATCAAAATGAAATTGTTCTTTCAAAAACTCCACAACACAAGGTCAAGTCCAGAATCAGGCATTGCATTTAGCTGTCATGTCTCTTTACTCTCCTTTAATATAAAACTTCTTCTTTAGGAAATACGAAGGTTTAGTTCTTGGACCCAATAGAGTCAGGTGAGAGAGAGAAGGAAACTTCTGTTTATTAACAGGAAAATGCACATTTGCTTCCAAAGCAAAGGGGATATTCTTTTCATAAATGTCCTTGTAAGTTGCTTTATTTGAAACTAGAGGCCCAATGCATGACATTTGTGCACTGGGGGAGAGGGGCGGTCCCTCAGCCTGGCCTGTGCCCTCTCACAGTCCGGGACCCCTTGGGGGATGTGTGCCTGCCTGCTTAGGCCCACTCCCCACAGGTGGACATCCCCGAGGGGTCTTTAGTGCTGCCGCTGAGGCAGGAGAGGCTCCCGCAACTGCTGCTGCTGTGCTCGCCAGCCGTGAGCCCAGCTTCTGGCTGAGCAGCACTCCTCTTGTGGGAGCTAACTGACTACCAGGGGGCAGTTCCTATATTGAGCGTCTGCCCTCTGGTGGTCAGTGCGTGTCATAGTGACCGGTCATTCTATTGTTTGGTCGATTTGCATATTACCCTTTTCTTATATAGGATGTGACTGAAGCACTGAGTACTAATTTTTGTATGTATTAGTATGTAGTACTCTACTTGTTTTCTCAGGGCTCAGATCATTGTCAGGAGAGATGAGCAGTGGGGGGATGAGTAGGGGAAAAGCTTGTTTACAGTGTTAGTTTATGAAGCAAACTGGAAAGAGAAACTGAAGAATATTATCCTGCCTCCTTGGAGGAACAGGCTGTCGCTGAGCAAATTGTCCTGGGAAATGTCAAGTGAAGGGAAAGCATCATGAGGGAAGACTTCTCTGACCACGGTGAGCACATTTCAATCACCAGCTGCCCCAGCGGGTGAGGCTGGGCTCTTCTGGGAAGTGCTGTTGGAGACGTCGTATTTCCCTTCAACCGTGGCCCTAAACATGGATCTGCAGATGTACCAGGCTTCCAGGCCCTGCTTGGTGGTCCAAAACACTAACAGGCAAGCAGGCCCCTAACAAAGTGTAACAACTATTTAGTTGGCCTTTCCATGGGGCTGTGGGCTCCGCTGATTTAGAGCTAGTCTAGGAATCCCTTCTGGCCCTGAGATCCCAGTGTTCAAGGACATTTTGGCAGACGGGCTTAAGCCGTTGCAGCATTAAATAAATAAATGAAAGCACAAAGCTGTTAATGTCTCAGGGAGACAGCGGGTCCTGTGCGCAGGGGGAGAGCGCAGTGAGCCATGCTCAAGGCCTCTCCGAACCCCTAGCAGAGAGCTGCCCATCTGACAAAACAGATTTGCTAGTTTGACTTTGAACTTAAGTCAACAAAGACAGAAAATGTGTGAGAAATGCAGTCATTGAAATGGAGGGAGGGCCCGGTGACTGTTTTGCTAACTAAGGAAGGCTCTTTACCAGGGAACCAGCAGTTTATTTTTCAGAGTCTTTCCACAAGACATTGCATGTGAAAGTGTTTTGTAGGCGGTGGAGTCCTCCTAAGCCACAATTACTATGTCGATTCCTTTCTAAACTCATCAGAGCGAAAGCACCAGGACAGCAGGGAAGAGTAGACAGAAGCACAAAAGAGATGTTGACAAGTACAGACAACGTGCTCGCTTTCAGAGATCTTATTAAGGAGGGTGAAGAAGCTGGAATCATTTAGAACACAGTCTCTGCCCTGGCAGAGGCCGATGCAAAATTATAAAAGATAAAGGAGTCGACCTTAATGTTTTAGACATTCTTCCATACAGTTCCCATTACTCTGTAAATCCTCTCTTCCCTTCATTGGACCAACAGCTCTTTGAAATGGGAAAAAATCGTCTTGCTCAGCCAAGAGGAACCTGGCAACTCCTGTGGGTGTTACTGTCCAGACTCTCGGATTTGTTCACTTGGGTTTGAGAAGCTGGCCAACAAGGGGTGACACATCACAGTCTGGGGGAGAGCTAAGCTGTGGTGCCCCCAGCAGTCTCCCCCACTCATTAGTTGTTGAGCATGTCACCAGCTGCTGACATCTAATGCTGAAAAGAGGGGCGTTATGGCACAATAAAGTGTACAGGCCAGTAA
Organism: Myotis nattereri; assembly: GCF_964212035.1. Taxonomy (NCBI): domain Eukaryota; kingdom Metazoa; phylum Chordata; class Mammalia; order Chiroptera; family Vespertilionidae; genus Myotis; species Myotis nattereri. The sequence continues at coordinate 198,963,063 of NC_138075.1, forward strand.
ACCCCTCCTTGGTGGTTAGTCATGCTCTTCTGTATCCTGCCTGGCCTCAGCCCCCCTTTATCACCAGGCCCACGGCTGGCCTCCACTCACCAAGCTTGTCCACAACCAGGGCTCATTGGTTCCAGCCATAAAGGTTGCCCCCGTAGCAGCCTCTACCTTAAGCGAGAAGATCACAGGAAAAACAATAATAACAACAGCAACAACGAAACTGAACATTTGCTATGACACCTTTCTCTGGGGAGACCTGGTCGGGGAGAGTTGGGTGCTGGTGCCCAGAAGGAGTAGTTTGCGTTAGCCTCACAGTCACTGGAGAAACAATACTGAGGGGTCCCTGGGGTCCCCATGCTGTGTTTGTTTATCTCTGGAAACACAAGGCCCATGTGGAGGGCACCCAGGACTTGGAAGGAGCAGCTCAGCAGACATGCTGTCCAGCCCCAGCCTCTCTGTGGAATGGTCCACATCCCTGGCTCAGAGAGAGGCTGCTCGGGGCTGAGTCTTCATTACCAGGGGGGCGGGGGGCAGAAACTGTGCTATGATTTGTGGCCCATGATAGTCCATAGAGAACTTCTACACCTCCTCTCAAGGAGGTGTTTTCCTTAGCAGCCACAAATGTGACTTCCACCCTAATGCTTCATAGATGTGTACAATCCTGAGCAAAACACAAGAGAAAAAAAAGCTAAGGCTCAGAAAGTGAAACGCCTTCTTCCAGGCAGAAGAGACAGCACATGCAAAGGTCCTGTTGGTCCCTGATCTCAGAATGAATCAGTGCAGGTGCCCTGATGTCAGATCTTCTCATGGCTGCTTCCTTCTCTTCATCTGGGTCTCCTTAGCGAGGGCTTCTCTGACCTCTGACACATCTCTGCCCCATTCTTCCGACTTAGGTTCTTCAGAATACGTGTCTCCCTCAGAAATTACCTTCTTTAAGACATAAGGAAGGCCAAGAGACATATGAAAACATGCTCAAAGTCACTAATCATCCTAGAGATGCAAATCAAAACGACAATGAGGTACCATCTCATACCTGTCAGAATGGCTATCATCAACAAATCAACAAACGACAAGTGCTGGCGAGGATGCAGAGAAAAAAGAACCCTCGTGCACTGCTGGTGGGAATGCAGACTGGGGCAGCCACTGTGGAAAACAATATGGAGTTTCCTCCAAAAACTAAAAATGGAACTCCCATTTGACCCTGTGATCCCACTTCTAGGAATATATCCCAAGAAGCCAGGAACACCAATCAGAAAGGATATATGCACCCCTATGTTCATAGCAGCACAATTTACAATAGCTAAAATTTGGAATTAGCCTAAGTGCCCATCAGCAGATGAGTGGATTAAAAACATGTGGCACATCTACACAATGGAATACTATGCTGCTGTAAAAAGGAAGGAATTCTTACCATTTGCAACAGCATGGATGGAACTGGAGAGCATTATGCTAAGTGAAATAAATCAGTCAGAGAAAGATAAATATCACATGATCTCACTCATTTGTGGATTATAATGAACAACATAAACTGATGAACAAAAACAGATCTAGAGACAGAGAAGCATCGATCAGATGCTCAAACCTCAGAGGGAAGGTAGGGGAGGGTGAGGGTAAGGGAGAGAGATCAACCAAAGGACTTGTATGCATGCATATAAGCATAAGCGATGTATGCAGACAACAGAGGGGAGGGGGTGAGGGCAAGACTGGGGGGATGAGGGGACAATGGGGGGATAAAGACACATCTGTAATACCTTAATCAATAAAAAATTTTAAAAAAGAAATTACCTTCTTTAGTTGCTTTCTTTCTATTGCCTGGCTATCTAGAACGTAAACTCCAAGAGAGCGAGGACCTTGGTTTTATTCCACTGCAGTATTCTCAGAACCTGTAACGATGCCCGATACACATCCAAGCAGATGCAACCCCAAGCCCCTTATCTGAAGCCTGTGGGGTCCAAGTGTTTTGGGAATTCAGAAAGGTCAAGGGGTACATATCACTAAGTTATGTTGCAGCTGAAGCGTCTGGGGCAGCATCCTATACTCAGACACACTTGCATATCTGCAGTGGAACATGGAGAACATGTGAGCATTCACATTAAGGGAAATCAAAAAGACGCTCAAGGGCCTCGTGTCCGCTCATGTCAGGAGTTCCTGTCAAATGAGCTCGCTGTCAACTTCCAGGAAATCTGTAGGTTTTCAGAGAGTTTCAGAGTTTGGAATTGCAACAAAAGATTTTCAATTAATATCTATGGAATGCATAAATGAACAAATGTGATTGCAGGCATGCTGTGTGACCAGGAGCTGTGGCAGGGCTGGCTCAACAATTAAAGTGAACAGATCTGATCCCTTCCTGCTCAGACCTGCAGAGAAACAGGCAGTTAAACAAGGAACTACCCTTTCAAATGAGAGGCCTCCGCCAAGGAGGCAAATCCCAGGATCTCACACTCAGCGCAGAAAGCCATTCAGTAACCACTCCCTCCTCCCGCACATTGATCACAGTTTGGATACAAGCGAAGTCACTCGTAGACTTTTGGAGTCTGATCTTAAAATATATATTTTTAGTGACAATGGAACCAGAGGTGGGAGACAGATAGGAAGTTTTCGTGTCAGATTTTAGTGTTTCTCTATCCCTTCCCTCACTGTTTGCTCAGAGGCCTCCCAGCAAGTCACAGTGTCAACCCATCGAGGGGTTGGCCCTCCTTAGGGACCACCAATGCCAGGTAGAAATGCTGACGTCCTGAGAGGCATGGCAGAGCGGCCCTGTCAGGAAAGGCGTTTGGGGCTTCCTGGGGTGTCAGCAGCATTTGTCAGAGACAAGAGGCTGATTCTCTAATTCCATGTTGCCAAGGTCACCCACCTCATAGAGCAAATGACTGTTGGCCTTTCTTTCTTTGATGATCTTCTTAGAAACCCAACCCTCCCCTCCCCTCCCCTCCCCTCCCCTCCCCTCCCCTCCCCTCCCCTCCCTTCCCCTCCCCTCCTTTTCCCTTCCCTTTCCTTCCTTTCGAAGTGACAAGTTTTTATTGAACCTGCTCTGTGTCTGGACCTGTCCTGGATATAATGGCAATCTGGCTAAAATTAGCTTATGCAGATTGTAGGAAAAGAACATCATTGACTTCATATCCCCTCCTAAAAAAAGAAAAATTTTGTCGAATGACTTTGTCTTATGAAAATTTGGGAGATTGGGAGGCACAGCGATCGGTGACTTTGGTGTCAGGCAGACCGGCATTCAAACACTAGCTCTGCCTCTTACCAGCAAGTTTTTTAAACTTGAAGTTACTAAGCCACAGTTTTTTCATCTATAAAATGTGGAGTGTTGTGATGATTAGATGAGATGGGATGATTAGATCATGAATAGGAAAATGACTAGCAGAGCATCAGGCACATAATTGACATATATCTGTCCATTTGTTGAGTGTCCACCATGTGCCAAGCTAAGTAGTTAAAATGGAGTTTGATTCAGGAAGGCTGATGTTTTGTGTGTGTGTGTGTTTTTTAAAATAAACCTTGTTATGATTATGAGCACAAACTATGTTCATTAAAGAAAAATGGCAGTAGAAAAGCACAGTGGTTATTCATGCCTGTTCAACTCAGTCAACAAATAGTTGTCAAGTACCTACCATGTGCAGCACCATGCCAGGCCCCAGGAACATGGCAGTGAAAAGCCAGACCAAACTTGTTTCACGTTGTTTACATTTGGGTGGAAAGAGAGACAATAAATAAGATAATGTCCTGATAGTGGTAAGCGCCACGAAGAAAGTGATAATGTTTAAGAGGAGGGCATGGGGTTGAAAGTCAGGGAAAGACACTCCTAGGTGGTGACAATGGGGCTGAGAGTAGAATGACAAGGAACCATCTGTGTGTAGCTCTGGGAGAAGCGTTGTTAGCCAACCTGAGTTTCCCCAGTGGTTTTTCTATGCAAATATCCAGCTGTTTCTCATCTAGTCCCAAAGGAAAATGACGTAGAGAAAGCTGTGTTTTGCCAAAGATTTTCAATTTAACCTTTCTGGTTCTAGAGCCAGTTCTTCTAGTAGCAAATAAATACTCTTAACTCTTCAGTTCCCTCTGTTCTTCGAATTTGAAGATCCCTTTCAGAGAGGATCAGATGGACTTGGGCTCTCTGCTGAAATGGCGACCATAATTTATATTAACAGGAACATGACACAAAGGCCTCAGGAAACGATCCTTCTCTAGACTTGGCATCCGAGAGACCCTCTTCCAAATGTTATGTTCAAGTCTGGCCTCTGGAGAGATTGGGCCGCGTCCAGCAGATTGTGGCCGCTCTGTCTG